>NC_132935.1:130677558-131292558 GCF_034638445.1 Ciconia boyciana
CTGTCTCTTTAGCTGCTTCATCTCTGAAGCAATTAGGGCAGCCATTTCCCCCAAATTCTTATGTATAGGTAGAATTAGTTTAGCTTTGTGCAGTACGGTAGCTATTTGTAGAGAATATTTTCAAAGAAAAAAAAAGAAATATTGCTGCTTTCCTATTCTCTCCTATCATTTCCTGTATTCCTATCATTTGCTTTCTTTTTCTGTATCTGCTACAACTAGAGAAGATTTTTTTTTCCCCAAGCAGAGGTAAGATAAGAATGAATCACTGTGATTCCGCATTGTCTCTGACTTCAAGACTCCTTGAAGTCCCTCATTCATGAGGTGAAGAAATCTTGCTCTAGGGGGGAGACTGTACCCCTTGACCCACTGATCACAGAAAATCTTTCCATGTCAGGGAGTTTTCTTAGTACAGAGGAAGCATCCATGCAAGATCCTGCTGAGAAAATCATTGTTATGCAATTTGTAGTGCAACCACTTATCGATGTACACCTCTTGAGCTCCATACAACTTACAAACAAAAGCCCTCAGATAATGGTCATGGGACACACCACCTTCTCCCTCACCATCCATAGATTTTCATTCTCATTCCCCTGCAAATTAAGGCAAGTATTTTGCCTGTAGGAATCCAATCTTATATTTAACATACAAAGCCATGGCAAATTACTGTGTGACTATCAGAAGATTAATTTATCTCAGGTTGAAAGTATAACTTATAGCAATTTATAACAACCTTACCCAGAGCATTAAAAAAGGTCTTTTTCTATCACGTATCTTATGAAAGAACATCTTCAGAGATTAAAAAAAGCTTACAAAACACATCGTGCTTCTTTAAAAGTTCATGAATTATTACTTGCATTACTCGCATTACTCGCAAAGTGAAAATTGGAATTGAAGTGCATGATCTCTCATGTCAGATAGCTTATATTCTTGATGTGTGAATAAAAGGAAAAATAAGATAATGCAGTGTTTTTCTACGATTCTAAAGGAGATTCCAGCAGCGTTAGAGTCAGAACTGAATTAAATTTAATTCTGTCATTATACTGTTTGAGTGTACCTAGGTTAGCAATTTTTCCATGGAAACTTTCTGTTTAGATTTCTGGTTTTTATGTAATCTTCCTTTTTGAAGTTACAGTGAGGTGTATACTGAATAATTAATACACTACATAGTGAATACTGAATATATTATCTAGTTGATCTTATAATTTTATTATTTTAATAAGTAATTTCATATCACATATCACGCAATCCATCCCTTTAAGAATAACATGGGACACCCGATTGTATAAACCACTTACAGAAGACAGAATTATTTTAGAAGGTCTTGGTTGTGTATCCATGAGGTGGATTTTGTAAACACAAATAAAAAGGCAAAGCTTGATTTAATAAACCTGTATTTCAAGAAAGCAATGCAGAGAGAATAAAGTTAGCATTTACTTGTGGGTGTTATGTGTTAAGTACTGCAAGTGAGGTATAGTTTACTAATCTGAGTCAAGCCAGAACAACAAGCCTACTTTATTAATGTGGTGCTTTCTGTTCCATCTAGGAGATATGATAGTTGGAGAAGCCAAAACAGAGACTTAACACACAAAGTTTTGAACTCTCTGACATACTGAGCAGAGAGGCCAAAGTTCTGCAGAGATTAAACTGTTCCCGTAGAAGGTTCAGGCATGCTGTCAAGGCAGCCAGTATAGGAAGTTTAGTGTAACAGCTGTCCTGTAAATAAATAGAGGACAATATTTTCCAGGGATTTGACATCTTCACCAACACTTGTCAAGATGGACTTCAGCCCACAGAAAAGCAGTCCCCTGTAACAGTGAAATTTTTTTTCCTCTGGGCCACATATATTTATTCACCCAGACAAGTTTGAGTTTGCAGTACCCTCTGCTGTCTTTGAGAAATCCATTGAATAATGTTTGTTCCTGACTTATCTGCTGTTGCCCCTCCAACATTGAATATGCTTAAGTTGTCTCACATGCATAGATGACATCAGTCCATTTTCGTGATCTATTCTTTTCACCTATCTTGCAGTAAAAATGGACTACCCTCTTCAGCAGTAAGACTATCCTCTTCAGCAGTAAAGCTGCAGTCTTTTCAGAGTGAAGATTAAGTTTGCTATATGCTGTTTATTTGCAAATCCACAAAACAGCAATGAAATGGTTTACAGAAAAATGTATGCATCAGCAGTTATCTGCAAAACCTCAGGCACAAAAATGGAGCCAGCGGCAAAAAACAAAGCAAAGCAAAAAACTTAAGATCCTAAGAATCTAAAATGTGCATAGAGGCTGAAAGCTCCCATGGGCCTTGAATGCTCTGAAAAAGTTATATAGCTTATTTACAGTAAACTACAGTTTTTGCTTCAGTCATATTGTCATTCCTAGATGAAGAAATGAGGGAGGTAAAAGGTACTGGTCTATGAAATCCAGCATAGTCATTTGACGCATACTGAAAATCAACAGGGCCTTACTCAATACGCTTATAGTTCAGTTTCCATATTACAAAAGCTCACTCAAAGATACATATGCTGCAAGAAACAGTCTTAACTTCTTTAGAAAGCCTGCCAGGATTTTAGTTTTAACTGGTATTTGCAGTGAAAATATAAAAGGCAAGAATCTATGCTTACAAAATGTTCAAACTGATATTCTTAGGCCATATTGCAACCCAAACTCCCATGGTTTCCAGGGGCTACAAGCATGAACAACACTTAAGGAATGTGAAGTATACTGAACGTACTATTTCAGCAGACATCTCAAAATTCCATAGGCCAGCTTTTCCATTGGAAGGAAAAAAAGATTTTTCTGAAGGAAAATAGTACTTCCTGAAAGAACTCTTGACCAAATAACTTAAAGGATGCCATCACCTGTCTCAGTAACAGACTGATAAAAGTTACTTTAGTAGTTGCAACTCATAACAGGACTTTTAAAAATAATAACCAGACTTTTAAAAATAATAACCCCATGCTGTATGTTGTAAACTACTGTTCGTAATTTTTTCTGGGTCAGCTTTACTGTACAGAGAAGAATCACAATCTTCTTTGCAGTTTTTGAGATTTTAAAAAACTTTCCAGGAAGAGAGGAGGCGGGTGGGACTGCCTAACTATTCAGGCTTAGAATTTGCTTAGAGCAATATGTCATGCATCATTAAAACCACAAAATCACAGAATAATTTAGATCGGAAGGGATCTCTCCCAAGCCCAATGCCCTCCCAAGAGCAGGTTTCTCAGAGCCTTGTCCAGCCAAGTTCGGGCTCTCTCCAAGGATGGAGATTGCTCACCCTCTCTGGACACTTATTCCAATGTTTGACCACCTTCATGGTGAAAAAGATTTTCCTAATATCTAATCAGCATTTCCCACGATCCGATTTGTGTCTGCTATCATTTTTCCTGCCACTGTACACCTCTGAGAAGGGTCTGGCTCTGGCTCTGCACCCTCCCATTAGGTGGGTTGTGAGAGTAATAAGATCCCCTCTTAGCTTTCTCTTCTGCAGGCTGAAGAAAGTCTCTCCCTGTACATCATGTGCACCAGTCCCTGATCATCTTGGTGGCCCTCCACTGGACCCACTACAGTGTGTCAGTGTCCTTATAATGGAGAGTCCAAAACTCACAAGTAACAAGTAAAGGCTATTACATATTCTATACCGTACACGTACTACATATGCATACATATATAAGCATATGGAGAGAGAGATGGGAAAGGCAAAAATACTTTTAATTCCAAAGCAGTATTGTCTTTTGATTAGACTTTCATTTTTAGGCCCTCATTACTTCTATTCAATTATTTTCACTGTAAATTTAAATTTAATTACATTTAATTTTCATTTAAATAATTGATTTTATCTGAGAAAAAAAAAAAGTCGATATCTATGCGTCTTAAACTGCAGGCTCATTTAATTCTGGGTGAAAAATCATACACACTGTAGTTGCTTTTCCCACCTGAAGGCAGAAAGGTAGAAGCCAAACTCTGAAAATGCTCAAATTATTTAAAAAACCATTAAGTATTTGGGAAATTAGCATTAACCACACCATTATTCCAGAACACACACAGTGAATGTTCATACAGTCACCACACATAACAAACGAAACCAAAAAACCACCAATGTTCAGTAATGTGGGCTGGCAGTGACAAGCTAGAGCATTCCCCCACAGAGAGAAGGCCCTTTCTGAAGTTTACTTCCTTCTAAGATAGGGTGGCTTCTCGCCTCTGCAGACTGCAGATGAGTTCTGTCCAAAGAGCTTGCTTTCAATTTTGTGGTTAACATACTTCCAAGAATTATTATCCCAACTGTGAGGGGGAACTCTTTTCTTAAGTGATATAAATTACCTTGTGCAAAAAGTGGTGCGGACAGCCTTATTCTGGTCCAGGCTGGGCTTATTTCAGTTTGTGTTACATCAACTGCTTTAACCAAATGGAGACCAAGCCATTTCTAAGCCAAATAAAGTGCCTTTGTAGAGGTTTGCAACTGCATAACCTAAGCAGAGCAGTTTGGGGTGGATATAATACAGCAGGCTAAACCTTGTAAAACTTTACACGGTCAAACAAAAATAGAAATGGTTGCGGTGGGGACAGGGGGCAGGGTGTTTGCACTGAGGGGGATAACACTATTTTGCTTCCCCCCCAAAATCACTATGTTGTTCCCAAAAAATTTTTGCTCTTATCATTCGACATAGTAATGAACCAGGATGCTCTTGTGTCCTGGTTTCAGCTGAGATAGAGTTAATTTTCTTTATAGTGGCTGGTATGGGGCTATGTTTTGGATTTGTGCTGAAAACAGTGTTGATAATGCAGAGATGTTTTAGTTGTTGCTGCACTAGGCAAGGACTTTTCAGCTTCCCATGCTCTGCCAGGTGCAGAAGAAGCTGGGAGGGGACACAGCCAGGAGAGTTGATCCAAACTGACCAAAGGGCTATTCCATACCACATGACGTCATGCTCAGTATATAAAGCTGGGGAAGAAGAAGGAAGGGGGGGACATTTGGAGTGATGGCGTTTGTCTTCCCAAGTAACCATTACGCGTGATGGAGCCCTGCTTTCCTGGAGATGGCTGAACACCTGCCTGCCCATGGGAAGTAGTGAAGGAATTCCTTGCTTTGCTTTGCTTGCGTGTGCGGTTTTTGCTTTACCTATTAAACTGTTTTTATCTCAACCCTCGAGTTTTCTTACTTTTGCTCTTCCGATTCTCTCCCCCATCCCACCGGGGGGGAGTGAGCGAGCGGCTGCGTGGTGCTTAGTTGCCGGCTGGGGCTAAACCACAACATCTTGACACTACCTTTTTGGGAAAGTCAAGAAGCTTCCAGAGATTTTATTTGAAGAGATATCTTCGGGAGTTTTTGTTTATCATCCATGCATCACTTCCAGTGATTTAAATAGGGCCACAATAATATTGCAGGTATTTGCAGAGGTGCTTCAGATAGTACTATAAGCATTTTCTATAGGCAGAATTTTGGCTTCTGCATATATTCATTATTTTACTTCCATAATGCCTTTTTCTTTCTGATCACACCAGTAATCTAGCCTCCATTCATTTCAGAAGGAAAAGACTTATAAAGGATACTGCACCTTGCCTGGGTACTTATTAATGCCTGTTCTTGTTCAGTGATTATACAAAGATTGTTTGTACAAAGAAGTTGCATTGGCTTGAGTTAAATGGGTTTTAAAAAAAAAACCAACACAATGTATTTAGGTCAGTACAAATTCCGGGTTGGAAACTTTTAGATAATCTTAAATCTTTAGCTATATAACCTTTAAGTACTTTACTGAAAAAAGCAGTGTCAACAAAAAAACTTGTGCTAAAATAACAAGTTAATTTTAAGAAACCCAGTTGCATTTCTGAGTAAATCAGGCCTAGCAAATTCCCCCCACCTAGTTTTATTTTCAGAGAAGGAAGCGTCATATTTGGAAGGAAGCACCTCTTCCCACTACTAAAGTCGTACAGCTGTAACCAATTGCTTCATGAGCGTGCAACCTGATTGCTTTTCTTTTGTTTGAGGTGGAGTTGAAAGGAACAGCTTCAGCTGTAGGTGAACTAAATTTCTGTTTGCAGAGATTTAGTGATTTTTGCTTCTTGTTTAAAAGGCTTTGGGATCTTGCTGAAGGAATTTTTTAATTACTAAAAGAAAAAAATAGGTTCTCAGAGAGACAATGACTAAGGTGTGTTTCATCTGTATTAGGCAACATATAAACCTAACTCAACAAAATACAGTTGGAGTATTTTATACAGATTTGTTAATATTTATGTATTTTATAAGTTTTATCTCTATGTTTTTTGCTGTATAGAACCACTGCATCATTCTTTTTCAAGTTCTCCTAGTCTCTGGCATTATTGAGGCCCTCTAATAGGATTATTTCTTGACTCTCCAGCTAGCGCTGTAAGAAGGAGCAAGGCACTGTTCTGCAGTCCAGAATTACAAACTATGATCCCCTCTCCCTGTTAGGTTAAATGGCAGTTTCATCCTTGGAACACCATGCTGTCAGGAAACCCAGGCACTCCACTAAACAAATAAGCAGACCTATCAAAACCCTATCACAAATAATGTAAGCATATATATGTTTGTGTGTGTGTGTGTGTATACATGCATATTTTTACACATATATAGGTATATGCATATATGTGTGTGTATATATATATATAAGAATGTGTGTGTATAAAAACAAAATAAAAAACCTGACTTTGTGAACAATTCCCAGAATCCCAAACCTCAAATCCCTACTCAAGCAACACTCAGCTTCTACAAGCAAGGGAGAAAAGGTAGTCCTGAAATATAAGCAGCTTGGTCTACTACAAACCAAGGAAAGAAGAAGATCCAATGGCCCAGGGCACTACAGAAGACTGGTTTGTCACAACTCTTTCCTTAGACCGTTCACTCTCACCCTACTTTAAATTTAGGGATGCCAGAGAATCCTTGTGCTACTTCTGATGAGTCCAAAGAAAAAAGAAGGCCTTTGTCTGTGCCTCTGTTAAAAAATCTTTAAGGGATCTGCAAACAGAAAAAGATGATGGGTTTCAAGCCAGGCACCTCAGCTGGCCTCAGGTGCACTAGCATATCACAGAGTTGGAGTAAATATCTCAGCTAAGTATAACTCTGATCATTTATGGTTTTACAAATCACAACCAACAGCTAAAAATGAGTCCAGAAACCAGAAGGCAGACAATGCAGACCATAGGGAAGACTTGTGATGTAGCTGGAAAAGACATGCTTGTCTTAATAAGCAAACCACTGATTTTTTTCTGCAATGGCTCCAATTTGTTTGAGATTAAATTTTCTAATGGAGTAGTCTATGGGAAAACGACCAATGTGTATACCAGATTACAGAACTGCACTGTCCTACTGATTTACAACACCCTTACAATCTTCTTTGTACTAGTTGTCTGCTCCCCTTTGCGCTGGGTTTTCTGTCCCATGGACTCATGTCTCAAGATGGAATGAGACTGATCACCCCCAAAAATAGTACAGCCTTGCCATCCTTCAACAGGCAGTTTCTGTCCCTGCTGACAAGAGAGGAAAGAATGAGCAGCTAGGTGTCTAACAGGGTAGTCCAAACCTCCTGAAATCAATGAGACAGAAACCATCATTATGTCTTCCAGTTGTTGTACCAACTTGCTCTTGCCTTGACTAAGTCACAGCTGCTGGTCCTTATCCATCCCAACCACTTTCTCCTGCTACTAACAGAGCCAGCTTGGTCACCGAGTGTGGAAATAGGGTACAAAAGACACCGTATGTGTACTCTCAAATGATGACTTATCTGCATTAAATGAGGGGAAACAAGCAGGTACTGTATGGAACTCAGTGAGGCGACAATCTTTGGCTATTGGAAATGCTCAGCAATACCACCATCCAAAGGGTACCTCATCCATTTTTAGTAGCAAATGAGACAAAATCATTTTGTGATCCAAGGCAGTGAGAGGCTTAATACCATCAGCACAGATCTTAATCCATCCCCAGGAGGAGATGCCAGTGTATCTCTATTCTATTCACCACTCAGCAAACGAAACGACGTGGGTCAGGCAGCACTGTGGCCAAAAGATAGTACGTTAACTGACCCCATACAGCCTTAAAACTGAAATGGAAAAACACTAGATAACATCTGGTAATAAGAAGAGTATTGGGTAATAATTAGCAATAGATTATCACTAGACAGTAAGGAAATAGCCTGTTTCTTCAAGTTGAGAGTTTATGGTCCTTAAAGAAGCACTGACAACTACCATCACCATGGGACCCAACACTTCCCCATACACTTCCAGAAGTAAAAAGGAGATGAGTCTCAAACATAAAAGGGAATTAGAAGTGCTCCCAAAACTTCTGTTATTCCAGTGACAAATGTTGGCAATGAGGATGTGGCCACCTTTGCACTTCTACTCCTCCCCTGCAAACAGTTCTGACAGAATTGAGCAGCATCACTCACAAAGTAAGAGGCAGTTTTCTTGCAGTGAAGGATATTCAAACAATTTGGATGAGCAATGCTGGTCTGGACTTACTTAACCTGTCCAGCAAAATCAAATCTGCTGATTATGATTATGCAGATGCTGTGGTGAGAGCATAAACTTCCCCATTTCTTAAGCATGAGAAGTCTGGCCTGATGACTCCAGAAATAGATTTAGCCTGGAGCTTTCTATGAAATAGACCTCTCACTTGAAAATAGTCTGCACAAGCACAAGTCTACTTCGTAAAATGAAGAGAGGCACTGGAAACATGCTTAAATCAATAATGGTAGTTTTCAATGATAAATAGTCCTCACATTCACTAAGGTCCTTAAAACTCACTACCGTGCCAAATGCTCCCACCTGGAACTTAAACAGTGGTGAGTAAAATAAAGGCCATTTTCTTCCACTTGACCAAACTGTCTACATTTCTTGTAGACCAATAAACTGCGCTTCTTTCTGGTTTTGATTTGTCCTGGCCTATTAAGGTGGCACACTTACAACAGTTGGAGAAATACTGTCACCTACACTAGCCTCCTATGGCCCTGCAGAGATCCTTTTTTCTCTCAGACGCACTGCCAGGAGGTGGGGGAATATGGTATGCAGACCCTTCTCAGGGCTCATCACTGTCCCTTCACCAAGGAAGTCATGCTCTCAAAAGTCAGGTTGAGCAACCATCATCGCTGTTCTGTAACATCAAAGGTGCACAAGACAGCCACTGCAGAATCGAGGATATTGTCTGAGTACTAATAGTCCTTTTAACATCTTTATCAAACAAACCAACGTCCCAGAGGAAGGAGGAAAAAGTATTTGGCTCCTGCTTTCCCAGACAGCAGAAACAGAAGAAAATCAGAACAAAACCAAAACAAAGTGAATCATAAATTCCCCACTGCCAATCTTGTTAGTTTGACACTGCAGATCAGACGGAAGAACTGTACTCAGAAAACATGAATTCTGCAAAGCAGCTGTGAACTGCCTGTAAACCCATGTAGGTGTGGAACCTCTCCAACTTCAGCTGAGGTTAGTTAAGGGATGGGGGAAAGAAATCCATCTGCTTTCTATGATCAGGGCCTAAATCAGTGGTGGAAAACCTGTGGTGTGGAGGGTACGGCCAGAGTTCCACACCGCATAGTCTGATCTACTCTTTTCTCTGAAATCCTACCCCAAATGAAAGCTCCAACAACTTTTATGGATCTATGATTGTTTACCTCAGCTGAAAGAGTCCTTCTAATCTACATAATACATTAAGTTTAAAGATTTAATTATTCTTCTATCCATATAAAAATCATTGTGACAATGCTCAAAGGACAAACCAATTACCAAAAAAGGTCAACCAGCAACATCTGACTACTAATCCAATAAGGAGATAGAAAGAAAATATTGTTACATACTAAGAGTTTTTCATTAAATTATATTTTTTTCTATGTTTGTACATCAAAGAATCACGTCAGGTTTAAAATTTAAGAGAAAATATTTGTGTGTACTTCCAAGACAACACAAAGTGAACATGCAGTTTCTCAAGCTACAGCTAAGCTGGAAACATGCCACACAAACCAGTTGAAGGCAAAGTGTGAACCTGCCAATGCTTCTGAGTACATTTTTACTATCATCACAAGGAATCACATCTGTTAAACACATAAGAAGCCTCTAATTCCACTCTTCGATAGATTCAAGCATCTGTATACCCCAAAACTATACAAAATGAAGTATTAAAAATAGATGTAGAACAAAAAAATCATCACATGTATGCATTGGTGAACCTCTTTCAGAGAAAAGCTAAGCAAGTTTTTTGTTTATTAAGCTCCCTAAGTCTTTTTTCTGGTACAATTTTGAGTGTTCAAATTATATGCTGGAAGATGGATTGGTACAGAGAACGAATTAAGCACAAGTAATCTGAACTCCAAACAAGAGCAAAAGGAAGTGAGTGAGCTCTTGCAAATAATATCTGTTCTGTTTGGCCCATGTACAGGAGAAAAGCAGGGTTAAGGATTCTTGTTTCACTATGTCCTTTGATACTTTTGTGGGGTTGGCCATGGTCTAGTTACAATATAAAGACACAGAAGCGGGGGAAAAATAACTTAAGACATTGGGATTGTTTTCTGTAGATATACATGGACACTATTACAAAGATATATTTCCATTAAGAGTTTTGTAAGAAAGAAACTGAAAATAAGTAGGGCTTAGGATACGCCTTTTCTTTTCCTTCTGTAAGATTAAGTACCTCTATGCCCATGGAGCATTGTTTTTTCTTTTACATACTGTAGTTTGAAAAAGTTGTTGTTGGACAGTCAGTAATTTGTTTAGGTTGAAATATGGTGAATTTGCAGGATGCAGATATAAAAGTTGGAAATAAGAAGTAAGACACTTTAGCATTCTAGCAGTGCTTTATAATACCTTATTAAAAGACCACAAATCTATCCTCTTTTATTTCACACCTTCCCTCACTAGGAGTTCCTGGCATCTAAAGTAGAAGCATGTTAGCTTCTTTTGTTTCAGACGAGGTAACTAAATCAGGACATGTTCTGAAGAGTAAGTAATGTCCAAGTTTGTTTCCAAATACTGCATTATGCATAGGCATTTTTGTTTGTTTGTTTATAAAGCAGACCCATGACTTTCTGAGATGATGATGAGTAGTTTTTTGTTTATGTAAAGCAGGAGCTTCTGCAGCTGTTTACAGATGAAATTCTGCAAAGCACTGAATACCTCAAATCATACTGAAGTCACTTGGTATACACAAGTCAGAATATACCCGAAATGAATGGAGGTTTCAAGTAATTATGTATCTCACAGCTTCCAACCCTTATACATTGTTATGCAGATGAGGAAAAGGATAAATCTTGTGGAAACATGCCTTTTTTTTTTTAACATAAGATTTATGATGTAATACACATTGAAAGGTATCAGAAGAATGCTTGAAGCCTTCACAACTATGCATTCCTCTGAAGGAAACAAGGGAGCCTTTGGGTCATCTTGCCACTTTTCTTCAGCAGGCATTCTTATTTTCCATGATACAGAGTTGCATCCCTTGCTTAGGATGGCAGACAGCAAATACTATCTTTGTAGAAGTGTTAGATCTCCATTCTTGATCATCTGTCCTTTCCCATGTTTCTCTCAGATGACTGTTCACATATTTTCTCCCCATTCCTTTTTATTTTTTTTTACTACTGTACTATTCACCTGCAAGTTTCCTCATTTTGGATTTTTTGCACGGCACCATTTTAATATTCCATTTTAGTATTCCAGAGATTTTGCTTCTTTTATTCCTGTTCAATATCTACTTCCAGTGATGCAATGTATTTGTGGATTTGAACAGGTGATTCCAAGTAAACCATATGTAGCAATCTGCTCAGTGGAGGGCAGTGTCTTCATAGGTCCTCAGCTGCTACTGGAGAACTACATAAATTTTCACTAGTTGATGTTCTTCTGTTCTTTTGTTCAGAATTGTAGTGGCCATATTCAGTCCTCATGATCCATGGGATGATAACAGGCATGTTATTTGTATTTCCGATTTAAGCTGTCACAAGAAATACATGTTTATTTGACAAACCACCCTCAGTGGTGATTGCAAGTGATTTGCAATATTCTTGCAGCTGAGCTTCTGACAGTTCGTTCACCACAGAAGATCATTTGAAATATTTACTAAGATGGGGGTTTCTTTCATTTAAAAACAGGTCTTATTCTGAACTGTGGATCTCCTTTCCAGTGATATCAGGCTCCACAGTCAATGATTACCAAGCCTCCTGTTAACAAAGTTACCCGATTTCCTTTTCTTAGGGATTGCAAACCATCCCTAGTGCTGTAAGTTAACTTTATGCCAAAGCCTTCTCCCTAACCTAACTTAAGAATGTGAGAAAGTCATCTCTTTTAAGAACAGGAAGAATTCCCAATGTAATAGCCTGCTTGAACACTGGGGATTCTCTGACCCTACGTACGATTTAGCAAGTGGGTTTTTGCTGGCATCTATGCCTCAGTGCAGAATTCTCCCTGTTGCCAGTATTCTTGGCTCAATGAAGAAATTTTTAAATGGGAAATTCTCAGGCTAAACAGAAGAGAGTCTGTTCTGAATTTGCAGGCTCTAAAATACACAGCTCCCTGTGACTGGGAGATCCAGAAACGAAGGACCTGGATTTTCCTAGGTAAATTTTGATTTGGGACAGAGGAATGATAGAATAGGAAGGAAAATGTGAGATGGCAGTAAACCATGATGGGACTTGTGTCCCATGTCTTTGCACTCCAGATCACTGATGTAAGTTAGAGCTGCATTAGGATTGGTTTATATCATCCTGTAACTATCGCATCCAAAATGATCTTCAGAGTCAGAGCATAAGAGAGTTTGACATTCTGTCAGTTGTAATGACACTTCTATTCCAAACAAAGAAAACTAGGAAGTGCTTTTTCTAATTTAGGATTTATTTTTGTGAAAATGATACTATAATCTCAATACATTTTGGAATTAATTTGTCTTTTTTCAATTGACTTCATAAATTATGTCAGTAGATACCATGAAATCCTGTTACAAGTTGGGTCCTCAATTTAGGAAGCAAAAGTGGAAAAGGCAAAAATTTCAGAATGATACACTTTGGCATTTTTGAGATGCTGTAAAAGCTATTAAACTGAAAGTTTCACTCTATACTATTAACCTTTATTAAAGAACAAATTCACCTTTCATTTAGATAAACTTACAAAATTGTGTTATTTTTCTAGCAAGTTATTAAAAAAAAGTGTAGGTTAATTACCTCAGATTGTCTGAGGAAAAAAACATAAAAGGTTTTAGTAAAGTATTCCACTATAACCCATAGTAAGAATACAGTAGGTTATTCGATACCTATGTAATTGCAGGTTCTTACAAGAGACCACTGAAATAGCTTGCATTTTATAATTCCAAGGCAGACTAACACTGTAACAGTGGTTTATGCTATAACATCATGTTAGCTCCAAACTTCCCGAAGTAGTCAAAACAAGACAAGAGAACTACTTTTTTGCAGGTTACAGGTAACTGGAAATACAGAGGCAGCTTTGATCTCCTGTTTATCTGAAGTTTTGTCCTTCTGAAAACGTGGAAGACTCTCAGAAAGTTCAACTAAGCAGGATTTCTATCTATTGTTTTGGGGCATCTGGAACTAGTGGGGAATACAGTGCTTTCCCAGCTTAACATTTTGTTTTTCCACTGCACCCTGAAGCTACACAGTGCACTGCCAAGAGAAAACTAATTCAGCAGTATAAATTAAAAATAGGATTCTCGTGACACAAACTGCATAAATATGTTTTACTTGTATAATGATTTTGCAGCAGTGATACGTCTCTGTTACGAAATCTTCCCAAATTGTGAGACATTTCTTATATGGCCAGTATGCAGAGGCAAACAGAAATAAAATTATTAAAATTGTTATTGAAAAATGAATCAGTAATTTTTTTAGGGGAAGGTGTTGCCAACCATTTCTTTGTAATATCCAGTTATCCTTGGTTTATTATTTTTTAGAACAAACATAAGTAGATATTTTCAAGTATGACTTCAACAGTGCAAAAATCAGAACTGTAGCAAGACTGTAATTTTTAAAAGTTTCACAGATTCGCGTCCTCGTGCAAGAGTTATTATAATCTTCTCGGTAACATTCAACTATTATAAATGCAGATGAAAACTAGTACTTAAACTATGCTTTAAATAAGACTGTGAATGAAGTATTAGGTTTTCCTTGCTATTTGACAGAGGGGTGATATCTTCAATAAAAGTCTTATCACCTTCAAAGTACCAAGGGCAGCAACTACCAGGTTTTTTAAATTCAGACCACTAGCATTCCAGAGAGCATTAGGACAGAATAATCAGGTTTTGGGAATCCAAAACAGTATGAGTAGCTAGTAGCAATCTATCCTCAGATAAGGCCCAGGAGTTACAGCAGTTAATTACCACAATATAACTACTAAGTTATTAGTAAAAATTGGTTATTAGCAAGACCAGCAATCAAAAGTCATTGAAAAAGGTCTAAGAGCCAGACCATCTAAGGAGATAAGGGATCCAAGACCATGAACCATCAGTTTAAGGAAGAAATTAACTAAAATTACTCTAAACATGTTCCTTACTTTATCAAAATGGACTTAAAATGAGGCACAAAGATATGAAGTTAGTGGAGAAAAGATGCAGTCCTAACGTATGCATTTATAAGCAGATTATCAGATGATCTAGAAGCTACTCTGCTAATCGGCCCTCAGCCTTGTATGGAGGTCTGAATAGCAGCACATCCTTCTTCTCACATGCAGTCCTGCTCTCAGTTGTGCCTAAGAGTCTACCTAAACTGAAATGATTGTTAAATTAAGGGTCTTAAGGGCCTTAAAAATAACTTCTTCAAAACCAAATAAAACAGGGCCTACCAGCCATTTGAGCTTTTTCACAGCTCCATTTATTTGAAGTATCCTTTAAGATAGCTATTATCACCTCTGAAATGGATCTACTCAGCACTTAGCCCTGGCTTGACAAATCACTTGGGTCCAATTTCTATTTATTTCTCCCACAGAACCAAATAACAGGGGCACTTTCTCTTCGTTTGCCACTTTGTCATAAGGATACCCTAGTTCTCTATTCTAGTAAAGCGTCAATAAGAAAATGATCGTTTATAATAAAGAACTTTAAAATATACTGGATCGGTTAAACTACTGATAAGAAGTTTGATAAAACTACTCTGTCTCTCAGATACTTGAGGAAAGAACAACACATACATGGGGAAGAGTGCATGTTTTTTCTACAAACACTACTTATTATCAGGACATAATGTATTTTGTCTGTAATACACAGATGGTAATACGACAACAGTGAATCAGAGATAAAAAGAGTTAAGTTCAGGGCATTCTTCACTGGGTTTGTTCATGCCTGTCTGTCATGAGCTTGGTCCCTTGCCCTGACACTGAAACCAGGGGCAGAAAGCCCTTAACTATGCTGGGAAGAAAACCCTCCTGACTCTATGGAAGAAAAAAAACAACCCAGTGTGACTGTTCCAAGTGCTTAAATCATAGGGGAAAAAATATAAAGTGGTTTAACTATCCTAACTTCTAGTGAAGCCATTAAAGCTGAATATCTACAAAACCAGGCCCTACAGAGTAGGAGGAGTACATTTCATCAACAGATACTGACCTGAATCCTTACCCTATGGGATACTGAATAACTCCCAAGTTTCCAGCTCTTCTCAACGGCTGCAAGAGTTAAGTGCTCTCCCTGGCTCAAAAGGTCTCAAAAATCCAGAGAATTTAGCAAACAATAAATGAAAAGAGACCTGCAGCTAACTGAACAAGTTCACACATCAGAAAGCAATCATTACATTGTCTATTACTAGCAGGTGGTTAACCATGAATGTTTATTACTTGACAGCTACAAAACTACTTTGATTTCTTTGTAGGTGACCAGTGTTCTTTGTTAATAGCTATTAAAAGTTATTGATACCAACCCAATGTCCATCACAGTTTTGTTTCATAACAAATAGACTAAATCATGCATCTGTTGACCTTGATAGTTCAGCCACATGAAATTCTTATATTTAATACTCATTCTGGTTAATCTTGATTTCCTGCCTTAGAAAATTTGTTTGAATTATGCTAGCATTTGACACGGAGAATGCCTACTCATACACAAACAAAAATGTGAAATCTACAGTCCTGATATTGTTCACAGTGCTGAGGATTCACGCTTACCATAACGACTATAGGTTGGAAAAGGCCTATGTGTTTGACTGTACAAATTAGTCTCCAAAACTGCAACTTACTAGGGAAGATGCTTATCTTACCATTTTACTGCTCTTCCCCACTCGCTATTTATTGCTTTATGTCTTGATCCACACGGGCACTTGCACATACCTGATTTTGTAGCATTATTCATGACAGCAGTTTGTGTGGCATGAGTTTCCAGGATCATGGTCTTAAGCACGAACAACTCCTCCTTCACTGAGTCAACTCGTAGTGTGCAAGTTCCTTTGATAACATCAGAAAGACAGCACAGAAATTAGAAGAGTAACCTGTGAAGTAGCTATGCTTGAAACAGGTGGCTCAAATGTCAGATGTGTGATACCAAACCCCTCTGTATTATTCAAAAGAACTACCTGTTTTCATGAAATGCCTAACAGCAGCAGTTCCCCAACCCTCTAGACTACAGGTTGACCACAGTCAACCCTGAAAACGTACTGTGGACTACCATGTGTCCACATTACCATTTTTTTAAAAGTGTAAAATCTACAATATTGTTGTAGTTCTGTGGTTCAGCATCTCATGGCTATGCCAACTCTGTTTACAAACCCGAGCTCTATGTGTTGAAGTAAGAGAAGGCTTCTTCACATGCTATTTTTCTGGAAAGCAGGGTTTGTGCTTGCTTTGTTTTCTTCAGTATAAACTAAATGGAGTGGATTCATACATCAAGAAAAATACAGTTGGATGAAGGCAAGACATCAGAAAAATATTAAAGTGAATGCATAAGAAAATGACTAAAATAACCTGCACGATAAAGCTTGTTTTGTCACCATGAATGATAGGTTCTCTGATATACAGGACACCCGGAACTAGCCCCAGGATTTTTCAAGCTTTAAGCAAATGGGCAAATACTCATCTTCCCATTCACTAACCATTCTACTGCATTTTCAGGCTTTGCTATTCTTTGGCTCCTGCAGCAATGCTAGGAACATCCCCACCTGCAATACAGTTAATAACGCAGGCAAGGGCTCTGCTTATTCTTATGCACACACTTAATTTTACAGAGACAAGAACAGTCTGGGACCCTTACCCATCAGCGGGATCAGTGGAATCACTTATGTCTCTACAATTAACAGAGCCTTATGCAGATTTTGAGGGTTTTTTTCATCACACTTTTGCTCAAAATCATTAATAATATTGTAGAACCGTATAAATATGGAAAAAAGAGAGATTATTATAAAACAGAAGTGGGGGGAAAAAAAAAAAAGAGCCTTCCTGACAAGTAATCTCTCTCTTTTTTTTTTCCCCTTTTAATTTTAAATAAAGCTGTCTGCGAATTTGAGCCTAGGGAGACCTTCATTAAAATCAATTAATCAGTCAGCCTCTCTGCTGAATAGCTTTCTGGAGACAAAAAGTCAAAACAGGGTTTGGGAGCGAGGTGTGTGCGACTTCTGCTAACTTTCCCCGCAGGGCCGCAGCCTCACACCCCTGCCCCGCCTAAGCGGGCATGTTGGTGGCCGCCGGGCGAAGGCGGGAAGGATCCGGCCCGCGGGCTGTAACCGGCTGCTCGTGGGGGGCCGGAGCCCACCTGGCAGCGGGGAGACCCCGCTGCCCCCAAGGCCTGGCCGGCCGTAGGGCGTGCAGGTGCCCCGGGCCTCCGGCTCGTCGCCGGGCAGGTAAGGGCTGGGTTTGGCGGCCTCGGCTCCCCTCTGGGAAGGAGCGACCGCCCCTCGGTTTAGCGACCTCCGTGAGGGCTCGTTGTTTCCCCCCGATGCAGTGGAGGTGACGGCTGCGTTACAAGCCAACTCCCGGCGGCCGGGAGAGCCCCCCGGGGCGGGCGCCACCTTCCCGGCCCCAGCACCTACCCCAGGAGTAGCTCCCCTCGCCCCACCGGCCGCTACAGCAGCCCCCGGCCCCGCCGCCGCCTACGAGAGGCTGAGGGGGAAAGTTAGCGGCGGGGCGCGCCCTCCTCCCCTCCCCGCCCCCGCTCGGTGCCGGACGGCAGCTTCCGCCGCCCCCGCGGCGAGGAGGCGCGGGTGTCCCCCGGCGGCGGCGGGCGGCCCGGGTGCCCTGCTCCTCCCGCTGCCGGCGGCCACCGCCGGGGCAGCACAGCTGTTACAGAGCCGCGCTGGTCCCTCCTCCCAGCTGCGGCTGCCTCATCTCCCCCCACCCAGCCCGTCCCTCCCCTCCGCCGCTCCCGACGCTGCTGCTGCCGCCGCCGCCGCCACCTCCTCCTCCCCACCCCCACCCTCTCTCTCTCTCTCTCGCTCCCCATCTCTCTCCCTCCGTCCCGTTCCCCCCTGCCCCCGCCTCTCCCCGCCCTGCCGCCGCCGGCCCTGGCAGAGCAGGCACCGCAGGGGGATCTCGATGTAACACCATGACAGGCATCGCCGCCGCCTCCTTCTTCTCCAACGCCTGCAGGTTCGGGGGCTGCGGGCTCCACTTCCCAACCCTGGCGGAGCTCATCGAGCACATCGAGGACAACCACATCGGTGAGTGCCCCGCGGGGCCGGGGCCGGGGCAGGGGCCGCGGCCGGGGCGGGGCAGGGCAGGGCGGGCGGCGGGGGCGCCCCGCGGCGGCGGGCGCGGGGGGCGTGGGGGCCGCGTGTGCGGCGGCGGCGGCAGCAGCGCGGCGCGGGTGCGGGGTGGGGGGGCACAAGGTGCAGTGGGAGCCGGGGCGCGGCGGCGGGCGCCGGCGGAGGGAGGTCGGCGGGCGAGGAGTGGCACGAGGGGTCTTGCGGGCGACGTGGAGGGCTCCTCGGGGAGGCGGCGTACGGCGCACGGCGGCGGCATGGGTGGGTGCGGGGGAGGCGTGCAGCCCGCCAGCCCTGGCGAGGGGGAGTTAGTTTGCATTGGCAGGAGGGAGCGCAGAAGCCCGGAGGAGGCGGTGGAGGAGGGAGGAGGACGGGCACAGCACGCCGCCTGCTGCTTCCGCCCCGGCTCTGGCTGTCAGGGCTCCGGGGAGGGAGGGAGGGAGGGAGCCGCCGCCGCCGCGGCAGCCATTCCGCTTCCTCCTCCTCCTCCTCCTCCCGCCGCCGCCGCCACTGCGTCCTGTCAGCGCTGTTGCTAGGTGTGGTGGGGGAGGACGGGTCGCGGCTCCGGCCGCACCGGCCGCCGCAGCGCGGGAGGCGCCTCTCGGCGGAGGGACGGCGTGAGGGGGGCCGGGGCCGGCGGCGCGGTGCGCGTGGAGGGAGGGCCCGGCGGCGGCAGCGGCGGGGCCGGCGGCCCGCGCCGCCGGTGCAGCCCCCGGGGCCGGCCGGGAGGCGGAGGCGGCCGCGCTGGGACCCGCAGCCGTTAGCCGCGGAGCCCAGGCCAGGCCGCGGAGGGCGGGCCGGTCAGCGCCGCGCTGGATCATCACCTGTAGGCTCCCCCGCGCCGCGGAACGGCCGCCCCCCGGTCGGCCGCCTCTCCCCTCAGCCGCCCGTCCCGCCAGGGGCGCGGGGGCGGGGACGCCGCCGGGCCTGCGGGCGGCGGGGCGATGACTCGTCAGTGCCTTCCCGGCGAGGGCGCCTCATGGGCGGCGGGCGGGCGGGAGCGTGCGCAGGGGCCGCCGGGGCCGCCCCTCGGCAGCGCGGGCGGCGCCCAGGGGAGGAGGGGGCGGCGCGGCTCCCGGCCGGCCGCGGGCGCCAAGTTTCCCTCTCCCCCCCTTCGGCGGGACGGGCCTGCCCGCGCCCGGCCGGGCCTGGGGCGTGCCGGCGGGAGGGTCTGCCGGCCGGCACCGCGCCGCCCGCCCCCGCTTCTAGCAAAGGCTAGGCATGGCACTGCCGCTGGGCTGCCGCCGCCCCGCACCTTCCCTCTGCGGCCTCGGCAGGTGTGCTGCCTTGGCTTCTAGGCTACTTCCCCTCTGAAACTTCTCCATTTTCTCTTTTTGCTAATAAAATACAGTGCTTAAACTGTCAAAATTGAGCAAAGTCTTTGAAGCAGATCAAGTTTTAAAGTCAGGAAAAAAACACAGAAATTTTAAGTACCCAGGGACTGGAGACTCCCATGTTTCACTAGAAGTACGAGGAAACAACATGCTGCTACAAAACAATGAAGCTAGCGTGCATTTCAGTTTATTAAGTTTTAATAGGCAGGCCTGAATACCTGAAAAAAATCACTGAAGCTTAAATTGCGAGTGTAACGTTACGTTACTGTAATGTTATAGGTCAACGAGATGAAAGGTGCGGTTCTCATAATCATCACGATGCCTAGTATGAGGTAACAAAGCCACATACCGCAAAACTGTAATTTATGACTTGACGTGGTGCAAGCATACTGTTGTGATATTGTTGGGGTTTTTTTGAATCTCAGATTCTTAGCTTTTCCTACACCGTGCATCACATTACACCAGAAAAGCTTAGGAGAAACAGTTTCCCAAAATGAAAGTTCATAAGTCATCTTGTGTGTCCCTCAAGTGGATTATCAGCCCCTAGGTGCCACAGCCCACAGTGTGTCAGAAAAGATAGAGTCCAGCCCATGCGGTCTGTGTGTTGCTGTTTAATCTGCCATCAGCAGTTCTGAGGCTTCTCCGCAGAGAGGAGAACATTATGCTGAAATACTGTAATTTCTTAACAACTCTATATTTAATTCTATAGCCTGTATTCATTACTTTTTTCTTATCTCAGAGTTAAAGTATTACAGGTTGAACACACACATACATTTAATTGAGCGTGTCATTTGCCAAGACTTGCAGGACACAACTGAAACTTTGCACGTACAATGTCTCACATGCAGCTGGTTGAGTACAAACTGGTGGAGAATGACGTAAGGTTGCTCGTGCTTCATCTTTAATGTTTCACCTCAGTGTGACAGCAGGTTAAACTTGACCAGCTTGTGAATACAAGATGCGGGTATGTTATGTTACTCACCTATATCAAACACTGGAAAAATCAGTAGGGAGTTGCACCAGTGACACCGAGTATGGATCTCAGATCTCATGTGGAGGCTCAGCTTTACACTTTGGTGCATGTGAGGGGCTCCTGGCGCAGCCTGAAGGATGAGAATCTATGAAAACTCACCAGATAAGCACTCAGCCAAAAGGTGATTAACCTTTCCGAAGGCAGCTGGGAAATAAAGGAGTAAACATCTGAATAGGAGCTTATGTTGGAATTACTTTCTCAGTAAGTCTGATGCAAACAGCATCCAATTTTTGCTGTCATACAGGTCTAGAAATGTGCGTTGGAATTTGTTACTTTAAAAATTCACTGTAGTTTTTGGCATATAGAGCAAGGAGTAATGTGCCATATAAAAATACGTTGCTTTGGACATTCTGTGTGTGTTGCGGGAATAAAGAAAACTTGATTGAGTTACATTCCATTATTAGTTTAAACTGAAGTGGGTGATTGCTAGGCAGACGGTATTACAGCGCAGTTAACAAACTTGATGCTGCAAACAGCTCTGTGGGGAGGCGTGTATGGCATGGGCTCGTGATGGTCTGGCTGCTGCAATGCTGCTGCTCTGCCACATTTCATGGGATGGGTTAATCGTTCACATCATCAGTGGAGTGCTGGTAAGAATTTGGCCATTTTCAGAGTTCTGTTGTGTCTCTGAAAAAGTGGGAACAAATACTTATCAAGGGATCTCTTTTTGGTCAACCTTGCAAGTAAAGCTCAACTTAGTATAAGGAAACATTGTTGTGGCATTCTGGGGACAGAATATATTTGGTTTCTGAGGGATTCTGTAGTTGCTTTCCTTATTCATAACACTCATGAATAATCATATGGTAATGAAATAATTCAGTGTACAGTGGTTTGGTTTTTTTCTCCTGCATCTTAGTGGCTGCCTGATAAATTACCAGTTACTTGAAAAAGTGTCAGTGCAGATAAGCTGGGAGAGTTGTGCCCATTGGATGAAATATTCAACTCTGAGGTGGTCCTGTGTGCCCATCAGCACATCAGCTGCTTTCTGGGTTTTGCATTTATGTATTGAAGACTTGTGAAGAGTTAGGCTAGCTCGGGAGCACTGTGCTGGGGTCTTCTGTAAGGCCCTACTGGTGTCCTCTGCAATGAAACCAGGTTCTGCAGGAGGGACTCTCTAAGTCTGTAGCAATACTATCAAACAGTGTATTCACATTTTCTGTGGCTCACAGCTGAAAACAGACATTGATTTAAAACTGCTGATTAGCAAATGCTTCTCTGTGAGCTTTTTCTACCAGCACGTTGTCCAAGCAACCTGAAGTGCTGTTACCTTCTCTGCAGGTGCTGAGAAGGGGGGCTTTTAGTCTGCCTTGCTAGGCCGTCTCCCTGCCTCTTGGCTTTGGCTGCTCTGATCCCTTGCAGGTAGTTTGGTTGACTTTTCTGATGTCTCTAGTCTGGGAGCAAAAGGCCTAATTTACTGCTATTTGCCAGATTCACACTGTAGAATGGAATGGACTTAATCCAGTCAATTGCCCAGAGTACTGTCAAGAGAGGAGGAAAAAAAAAACCCAACCCTGAACTGCTGAGTATTCAGCTGTGGCAACGTGGCAAATTTTATTGCATTTCTGCAGTCCTGGAAGTGTCTTCAGCTGTGATGTTAGGAACAGCACCTCTGGTTCCACAGAGTGTTTCTGAAATTACATTTAAGTCTTAACTTGGTATAAGTAATCTTCTGGGGCATTTTCAGCTGTTTATAGAAGTCCAGAGGGTCACACACTTTGGCTTCTGCGTTTTTTTCAGGGCTTCTGCCCCTGCCCCCCCCCCGCCCCTCCCTTGTGATTTGATTCTTCCTCAATCTACCTGTAGTTGAACTGCATCCTTGAGAGTGGGGGGGCCGAGTACCTCCTTAAAGCTAGTTGCTAATACAAAGTTTACTCTGATGCTGAAGAGCCAATATTTAAACTGAATCTCTTAATCAGATTTTGACAACATCAATTTATTTATTTTAATTTTTGCTTTGTATTTATAGTTGAAGAATATTTTTAATCACATGTGCAGAATGAGGTTGTTGCTTATATGAGCCACTATGTGTTCACTTGGTTCATGATCAGTACTGACATGCTGTACACACCTGTGTAGCTGTATGGCTGATTTGAGCAGTCCTGCTTCTCTGAGACTCATCAAGCATTTAGGAAATGGATGTGAATGAAATGAGTGTCTGAACATGTACAGTGGCGGGCCCAAAGAGATGGAAGAGTGGATAGGAAGAGATACAAAAGATAAATCTGAAGACATTCTTACCTTAGTGGAAGTAGAGTTTGTTAATTGTATTGCACTGAAACTGCTAGAAGAATTTGAAAGAAAAAAAAAAAAGACCATCTGCTTATACAGTAATTACACAAACTAAGATGGTCTACTGTCGCTGAACATTTCATCATAACTTTGTAAGAAGTCCTGGTGTTGGATAGCTTCCAGTGAGGTATTTGTGCAGTATTGCTGTCAGAACTGGGAGCTATGATGCTTCTCATCAAAGTTGACTGATTCCCAAATATTAGGATGGGTCCTGCAACAGAACAGTACTTGCTGTGGGAGCAGAGGCACCTGCTTTCCTAAGTGATAGGATTCACAGGAAAAATAAAACTTCTTCAAGAAAAGAATAGTTGCAGAAGACAGACCAAAATCTTACATATAAAATACTACCCATCTGGAGAGTTCAGATCATGTGGAGGGGGGAAAGAGGCTTCCGAAATTCAGTGTCTGGTGGTAACTTTGACATCTGCTACCTTCAGTGACCTCAATTCTTATTTAATATTAGGCAGTCAAGGGGGCAGATTCCACAGCAAAGAGCTTGAGTGGTTTAATAATCCATTGGCTGAATGCATGCAGCTTGCTTGAAGTTGGCCCTTTCAATATTTTCTCAGAAATGCTAATAATGGTTGTGCTGTGTCCTCACTTTGATAGTAAAAGGTGTTGAATTACAAGTTGGCTGTGAGCACATGTAAAAATGGCATTGGGTATTGCTAAAATGTGTGCTTCACTCCCCTCTCCTGCATTGCCCAAACTTCTGCCAGCATGTTGCATAAAGTGCAATATGACATAGATGACAGCTTCTATATTGGAGCCCACAGTATGTTGTGTAAAACAAGCATAAAAAGTTGCAACCCTTTTATGTTGCTAAAGATGAGGATGAGGGGCTACATACCAGCATTTATGGAAGGCCTAGCAAACTTAAGTCTGTATGAAAGATTTTGTTTGCTTAAAGCTGAACTGTTCAGAAGAGTGTGAACATGATTTAAGTGGTTACCATCATGTAGCTCTCTTTTAGCATTTGCTCAGCATGTAATTTAACATTTGGAGTTGAGACTGGCTGTTTTGAAGAGGTGGTGGATCTTAACCCAAGGCTTTTTATGCTGAGAGTGATGTGGCAACTAGATATATGGGATGCTTGGTTCAGTGTCTGGAAATCAGAGAACGGACCCATGCTTAGTTGCCAGTAAAGCATGTGAACGTGTGGCCTTGCAAAATAAATGAACAATTATGTGTATTTACCTCAGTAGGAGTACTAATTATTGTTCATGGAAAGCAACTTTCTACATTTATGGCTACATTTATCTTAAGTTCATCCTCTGCCCAGTACTTCTACAGCCGTAATTTTTGTTATTTATTGAAAATGCATTTCACAGTGATGTGGAAGGAGGTATGTTCCAAGGATGTTGGTTATTCGCTTTGCAAGTTGGTGTAGTGAGGAAGGCTCTTCTATTTCAGGAAGGCTTTTCTATCAAATAAAGTCTTTTTTTGACTAACAGTTCTAATCAGCACTTTTTTTTCCCCATTTGTAATCTTGGGCAGAGCAGGTTTTTGGATTATTTTCCAGTTCCAAGTCTGGTTTCCTTTGCTCTTTGGGTTTGAATTTAAATTGTGATAAACTGTAAGTGCAACATTTGTAACAAATTCTGGGATATATTAATTGTATGGAGGTAAATGGAATTGCCTTTAAACTTTAGCTAAAACATGATTTTTGATACTTCTTTGACATGAGATTTGTTCTTGTTCTGAGGTTACCAACTACATCAAGGCTAAGGCATAAAGTGTTTTAGTGGCGTAAAGCTTGAGTGGTATATTTTCTAGGAAGAAAGGGCTGAAAACAAACATCTGTGAACATGCTGCAAACTGATTTTTCCTTTTTAAGATCGAAGGCCTCACATAAAGCCAATAGAGATCTTTCCTTTTTCCTCTGCCGGCTTGAGTGGCTTTGGGTGAGGCCCGTTGCAGGGCTGCGTCCCTACCACTGGCAGAGATTGCTCCTCTTGTATGCCAACAGATCTACACAAATACGAGTCAGAAAATGAAAAACTGAAGAAATGTCAGGTAACTTGTAGCAGTAGTGTTATGCTTCACTTGTGTAGGGCATACTTACCTTTGGGGGGAAATTTATAGTGATTACCATGTCTACTCTTCAGGGTGTGAGAGGATGGTTTTTGTAGCTAACCTGCAGTCCTTATGAGAATTGTAAAATAATCAGGTGGCTGCCAGTCAAATTATCTTTTTTTCACTTCATCATTTCTTGGGGAATGTGAAAAGACCAGGAATTGTATAATAAAAAAATAATTTGAGGAAGAGGTGATGCTAGAAGATGAAGAAACATATCTGTTCAATCTGGAGACAATCTTACCTACCATTCCTTCCTCTTATATAATACAATGCAAATACAAACAAGTAATCAGAAATAGTTTGTGTCAAGCTGCAGAATACTTTAATGCAAAAGAAGTAAGCACTGGAGGCCAGCTGCTTCCAGTGTACTCTTTATGTTGCTCCTGAATGTGCTCTTTTTTTTTTTTTCCTTTATTTATAATTCTTTTTCTTGAATAAGCTGTGTTTCACTGAGGATTAATTTTATTTGTCTCTAGTAAGCACCAGTAATTCAAAATTTGGATGATAAACATCTAAGTAAATAGCAGCTATATACACTTTGAGAAAGGCAGAGACAAAGATTTTAGTGTTAATTTGAAACGGTGGCAATTAGAGAATTGATTTGACAAATCAGCTGTGTTTAACAAAAAAAAGAGTCCTGGGTTTTAAGGGACTCAGTGAATAATTTCACAATTAAAATTAAACAACCAATTCCTGTTACTCAGTGTCTAATTCTGTCTTGAGGCTTTTGGAAATGTTTTGGAGGAGTACATATGGTTTATTACACTTTTCTTTAGTTATGAGAGGCTGGAGCAATACTCTGATATGTAGAGTAGAAGAAATATTCCAGTGTATGGTTTAATGATTTTTCTTTGCTATTAGTATTTGTATTTTTCACCCTGAATTCTTAGGAGGCTCCTTCTTAACTTTGTGCTGTGATAAACAAGGGGAAAGGATTTCTTCACCAGAGATGCTGATGACACCGCGGTGCTGTTTGTGTCTCTTATGAGTGCCCAGGGTAGAGTACATTATTACTGTGCAGTTTCATTTAAGATATTGTAATTCATTATAGAATGAATTGACTTAAACACAGGTGTTAGTTATATCTTTTTAATGTTCCATCTTGTGTTACAAAGGATGGAGTAGACATAGAAGAAGAAATTTATCAGTTTAAGGGAAAAAATTGAGTGGGATTTTGAAGCCAAGCTGGTCAGTTCTCTATGGACAAAAAGATTAGAATTTAATTGTGGATGAATTTTGAAACATTTCTTCTGATTTTAAGAAAGATTTCACTGTGTGCTAATAGAGGCCATCTCATTAAGAGTTTTTTGTGAAAAGCTGAGCACTTTCATTTTGAAATGTTGGCATTGCTGAAACTGCTCCGACAATTTTTTTTTTTTTTTTTTAAATTTAGGAAATATTTGGACACTTCTGAGATTCTGCCCCCCCCCCCCCCGCCTACTTTGTCAGACTTGAGTAAGCTGCAAACATTTCTGTTCCTTCTGGAAATTAATTTTTTTCCTAATATATTTTGACAGACAGTAAATATTAACTGAATAAAAATAGAACTGCTGAATATCTGAGTATGCTGTGGAAAGGAGAAATAGATGTAAAGTATCACTTACTTCTTCAGCAGTGTGTAATGTAGTCACCATCTTAGGTTCTGGGAATTATCCCAATAGAAGCAAGCGGAGCCATAACCCAGAAACTGGGAGGTAGTAAATTTAAGATGCAAGAGATCCAATTTCACTGCTATATGAGATTGGCATGGGTACATGAATGTGAATGCAGCCCCTTATGTGGTAGATGACAGTGGCATTCAGTGAAGAAAACAACACTATATCATTATTTCAGTCATTTATTTTGATGAAATCCTGCTGTGTATCTTCATCATAGAGAGTGTGTGTGTATATTGGTGTTATGGGAGTGACCTCAAAATTAATTTAAAGGCTTCATGTAGACTTCAAATGCTTGCCTGCTTGCAGATGAAAGCTGCATACCAAATTACTGAGGTCTACCCTTGCTTCCTTTGTCTTCAGATCAAGGACTGACATTGATCCAAGTAAATTTGGTGACAAACTTGTAGGGAAACCCTGGAAGTTTACATGTTTTTCTAGCAATCTGTTGGAGAAGTGTTGCAACTTCTCTAACTTACTGTTGAGTAGAAGAGCGTCTGCTACCTTGCAGGCATCGTTGATGGTTGTACTTGGTTAACTGGGTGATGTGAGAGTTGTTAAGGTGCCAGTTTTGATGCAAAAAATAACAGTGAACCACTCATATACTCGCCTCTATTTCAGTTTGGGGCCAGGGAGCTTTTCTTCCTGTTTATCCTGTTAAGCTCTTGGGATGCCTGCAGAGCCTTCCTACTGACGCGTCAGGTCTTCATTATCTGAACGGATTTTTTTGCGTAGAGTAGAGGGAGGGGAAAGATAAATGGAATTCTAAGGAAAACCCCAAATAACTGCTTTTCCCCGTAAATTTGTTTGGGCCATATTGCAAGAGCTTCCTGACTCACTTAATGAGTATGCTAATGTGAAAAAGATGGATTTGTGGAAGGGGAGCGGAAAATCTCCACAGCAGTGACAGCACAGCAAGGAGAAGAGGCTCGGGAGCATGCTGCTTTGCACTCTCAGGCTGGGGGTTATTCATCCAAATGCGGAGTACCATGGATGTGGCAGGGTGCACCAGGCAGTTGACAGCTTCATTGACAGTAACAAATTCGCTAAAAATTGCTTAGAACTACTATGATATTTGGAGGGAAAAGAACAGCTAAAAGGTGTTTAAAATGAAATCCTATAGTTGCACAGCCTTCCAGGGAGGAACTAGGATGATCTGTGGTCCTCTACTGTAGTTATAAGTGCTTTATGCTCCTGGGAGAAGACATGGGGCAAGGTAGTGGTGTGGTTGGGGAGAGCAGGAAGGTAATGCTATGTGGGTTTTTTTGTATGCATTTTCATATCACAGGACTACGCTAGGTAGTCTTCCTTTTCCCAGGCTCAGTGTAAGCACTTGCTATACTTCAGAGAGACTTTCTAGCTGTGCTGTAGGACCCTTTCCACACAGTCCTAGCATTGGTAATAATTACATTCTCCTTACACCTCAGAAAATCTCTTAAATTGACCAAATACTCCTGAACTATGTAAATGTTCTTATAGATGGGAAATGCCGACACTGTAGCTGTATCAGTCCTCATGCTTTCTCTTCAGGAGCCATGCTTAACAGTGGTTCCAGATTTTGGTCTCTGTCCTAGGGCAGCTATCCGGAAAGGTAGCTACCTGTACCTAATGTCTTGTTCTCGTTTCAGCTATCCAGAATAACCCCTTTCTCACTGGCAAGTTTTTTGTGAGAGTGTGAAGAGCCTCTCTTCAGAACAGAGCGAATAGCCCAGCTTTGCTGACAGTTACCTTGGGACAATTACCCAGGGCTCTCTTTAGACCAGATTCAGTGGGGAGATGAAGTCTGTGTTGGACACCATGATCTGGAACATTGTTACAGGCCAGGGAGTTTTAGTGGCTTGCTCAACCTGCTTCTAGAGCCAGGCTAAATATCAAGAGCTTGTTCAGGTATGAGGCAATAATTGGATGCCCAGGATGGGGAAAAGGTATTTGTTGCTGTTACCTTGTGTGAATATTTTTGGTTGCATTCTTGTATTTCAATATTAAGTGGTTGGGTTTTAATTTAAAAAAAAGCCTTTGAACAGGCTTTACCTGATGAATTTTAGTTCTGTAGCAATATTCATATCTCTGAGTTAGAAATCATTGTGACAGAGATGGGCAAGAAATTCTATATCTGCTCTTGCTATACCTGAACTGTATGTATGGCCTCAAATGCATGTCAAAGATTGAAACAAATATAATAAAAATGAACAGTAATTTATAAGCTTAATGAATGTTGTGGAGATATACTGGGTTAATTGATAGATGCCTTTTTTTTTTTCCTCAATGGCAACCTCACTTTTTCCTTTCTTTCTTTTTTTAAATAAAAAGTGCAGTTCCTGTAGCAGTATGACCCTAATTCTACATTATTCCACTGACCTCAGAAACGTGGTGGGTGTACAGCTAGTGACCCCCTCTGTCCTTGCAAACAGCGCAGTGTGCCAGCCACAGGATTGCTTACTGCCACTCAGTATTCTGGAAACGAAGGAATGCCTCTTCCCTGACCCTGCTTACATGGAAGCCACAGCATTTGCATTTGCAAACCAAATCCCCTTGCTCCACCCCCAAAACCCCAACCCTTTAATATTGGAAAGGAGTGGAGTTTTGCCTGCAATGGTGTCAGTGGCTGCTAAAGATACTTGGTGCCTCATGAATTCAAGATTGAGCCCAAACACATAATTTTGCAATTGCTTGTTCTGTAGTAGCAGGTGTGCATAAATATTGAAGGCTGTTAGTATTTGTTTATAATCTCTAGTGGTGTTGTGTGACTAGAACCATGGCATGGAATTGAGTATACAGTTTTCTAGAAAGTATTTTTAACTTGCGTGGTGTAATAATTTAGAATTTATTATGCATTCATTGTATTTCATTAGACTTGTTATATCGATAATTAGGAACAATAATTCACACTGATCTTTCTGCATGGGTAATTTTAAAATATTAATTATAATTGAAGACCAAGTAAATGTTTCTTTCAGAAGCCTGCAGAGATGCAGGTGGTTAGGATAAGAAGTGAGAACTGAAGAGAGGTGGTTAGGAAGAGCCCACATATTTAGTTTGTTTTTGGCAAATTGACACAAGATAATAAACTGCAGAGGTAAGAAGAAAAAAACCTTCCAGTATCTGTATTTTGGGAAGACAGTTGTGTGGGGTTAGTCATCCTTTCATGACTGAAAAAAACAACATACAAACTGGGGAGTGGAATTAATTTTTTTTTTCTCATCTGTGTTGACCTGTGGAACAATGACAGACCTTTACGTCTGTCTGTTTTCTGTTCTGTCCTATCTTTGCTTCCTAAACCAGGAAAATCCATCTCCCCTCATCACCTGCCACCTTTCTCTTATCTGACAAGCCCTGACTGGTGGTGGAAGGAAAGGGATTATAAATTCCATACCTACCTGTTACTGTCCATGGAGGAAACTGCTCCAGTGGTGTTTAGCTTTTGATAAGCAGTTATGTTCAGCAGAGCGTTCTGCTACTCCTACACACAGACCACAGACTTTGGTTCTGGGTGCCCCAAAGTGGTTTGCCCTTTGCATAATAAATACCCACCTAGAAAGGTGTTACACATGCATTCTGTGGTAGAGCTGGTGGGTATCTGGTTTAGGCTTTTTAAGGAAATCAGAAATTGCCTACTGTACTGTTACTGCTTTTAAAAAAAAAATCTCTAGCCCTTCTGACTGTTCGTTCTGTTCTCTTCTCCTCTTGCTCCACAGATGAGTGGTTTATTGGAGCCTTTCTATCACAGCTGCTGCGCTGCTCCTCTGTCCTGCAACCACTGAACTGTAAAATCTTAAAGCCTTCCTTTCTTGTGAATGCTGATTGTTCTAATGTTCTGATTGTTCTATTTTTGATGCTCTGTAGGGCAGGTCTGGCTTAGGAACAGGACACTTAACACAGGCATAATAGTATGATATACTGTACTTGTGTTGTTTAGGCCCCTGTGTTAGTACATTAACCATATAAATACAGAAGGTGCCTTTCATATCTTCACCATGTGTGTGATGTTTGTCTTTCAAACTGAAGAACTAATGCTGAAACACCAGGTTTCAGGGTTGAGGAGACTTGGATCTGCACATACTGGCTCCATTTTTTACTAATGTCTGATACAATTTTCCTAATTTTCACTCTCTTCCTTCTAGAGAAAACAAAGAAGCAGAGTATAGCAAGGAGTAAAGATGAAGAAATCTGAAGTTGAAGCAAGGAAGGAAAGGAATTTGTGAAAGACAAAGGAGTCTGCTTTTTTTAATGAGGTCTTTAACAGGAGGTCTTGGTTGGGGCTTTTGAATCTCAGAAGCTGGGCAGAGTTACCTGCCTGAATGGAAGCCATGTTTTTTCTTGCTAGTCAGAGACATCCCTAATTCAGGAGCAAGTATACAGGCCACGCACTTTCTCCTGACTCACTTTGGGGTTGGATGCTCAGGGTTGTTCATGCAGTCTCCTTGAGGCATGTACTTGATGAGATTCAGAGCTCTTGATGGATGCCAAAGGTATCCTCAGTACACTGCCTGCAAAGTCCTTATCTAATAATCTTACCTAATTTATCTTGAAAACCTCTCTTGTTCATATTACTAAACACCTCCTCGTATTGGATCATTTCTATAGGTTATTGTAGCTATCTTTTCAAGCTGTCTCAATTCCCCTGAGTATTTTGAATTTCCCTCCTCTGCAGGTGACCTGTCGTGGTGCTATTTTTTAACTCATTTTATGTAGATCACGCTCCTTAAGAGCAGCATGAATGATCTGGATGTAGATAACTCCCCTCAATATTTTCATTTTGAAGCAGAACTTTACATATCTGAGGCTTGAAAGTTTTTGCTTGGCTTTGCTCAGGATGCTGAGAACTGAATGCTCAATCCAAAGGGCAGGGTACAAAGCACTGGTTCTCAGTTACTGGCTGTGTATGCTGAGGCACTCCTGGTGAAGAAGTAAGCAATCTCCTTCTCAGATATGACATATCCTCTTCCTGTTCTTCCAAGCATACAGTAGACTTTCTCTTAAGGTCAGTTTTAAAGCCATCCTGTTTGGAGTCCTTGGATTCACTAAATGTTGGGCTGGTGGCCCATGCCTCCCGAACAAGCATTGTTTTGTTGCCGTTGTAACAGAACTGCTTTTTTTTTTTTTTCCCCTTTTTTTTTTTTTCTTTCTCCTTTCCTCTCCCAGTGGTTCCGCAGCAGAACAGATCTCTCTTCAAGATCATAAAGGCCTTCCCTTCTGGGTACCGTTTGGTTGGTTCCTACCTTGTTGTCGTGGGTAGGTGGCTTAGTAGAACAGACTTCTTAGTAATAGCTTCTCTGGCAGGCAGTCTGCAGCTAATTTTGAGACTGTTTTTGTGGACCCCCTCTCCTGACTTGTACACTGATTTACTCACCATAAGCCCATTGCAGCTTCCCACCTTTGAACCTCTGGAGTTAAGCAATCACACATCTTGCATGATGGCAGTTTTTAGAATCCAGTAGGCAGGGCTAATGACAAGCACTCAAGAAAGCAAGGTTGTTGGTTTGTTGGGGTTTTTTTTCTGACTTTTTATGAAGAGCAGAACATAAGCATGAAGACCGTTACCAGAAGGTTTCACGTTTGTATTTGGGTAGATCCAAATCTGATTTGGGTTTCTTTCCAAGACAGACTTCTATCTCACAAGCATCAAGAGACAGCAAATTGGCTCTCCCCCATTTTAAAACAATGCACCAAGTAGAACTGCTCTGTGTTGTGTATTTTGAGCCCTCAAAGTGTCTCACAGCATGGCAAAGGAGATCTGCTTTCTCCGTTGATATCCTTGGTGTGCAGTGGAGTATCATATGTTGTTGACTGTTAGGTAGATGAAGCTGAAGTCTCACAGTCCTCCTGTCTCCTCGCTCTCTACTAGTTGATGTTATGGTGTCATGGCTGTGCAGTAGCATGTGGAAAAGGAGTCCTACAGACAAAACAGCTGGTGAATAATCAGTGCGAGTTTACGTGGGCAGAACAACATACTGCCACTTCTTGCCTGTATGGTATCTCACAGAACATCACGTGCTAGCTGTCGCTGAGACACATGCACTGTTTGGTGCCTCCAGTTGTGTAGGTGATTGCTGGGCTGTGCATCCCAGAGAAAAGCACAACTATGATAGTGCTCTGTTTGTAACACTTTGACTGTCATATATCCATAGATGAACGCTGAGTTTTCTTTACTTTGAGAGGGGAGAACAAGTGATTTGAGGTGTAGTCAATCAAATTTAGCATTATACAAGTATGTATGGAAGGTCGGTCTGACCTAAGCACTTAGCTATGATGAGTGCTGTAAAGATAATGGAAGGCCAAGACATACGTAACATTGATAAAGGGGATTCATACTGGCATGTGGAACGTCTAATCAAGAATTACTGTCCTTGGGAGTGAAACACATCCTGGAGAAATGTGTAAGCTAATTAAGATGTTTTGGGAACAATCTGAAACAATGAGTAGAAGTGTGATAAGAAGCACCCTCACGTGAACTATCCTCATTACAATACTAAAAGTCACACCCCTTCAGCTGGAGACCCCGGCCCAAGCAGAGACCCCTCACCTTTGGGCATGCACAGAATATTATAGTACTGTAGCTTTAAGAGTAAGTTCAGAAAATGTAGACCAATAGAAAACTGCTTTGCGTAATTAGTTATGCATATGTGTAACTAGACTGTATAAATACTGCACCTGTATGAACGAGCAGTGTGCTAGCTTTGTGGAGCTACCACTGAGCACCTGGTCTTGCGCAAAACTTGAAATAAACGGATATCTTGGCTCTGTGTGCGTATTGGGTGCTGCACACTGGGTAACAAACTCCGCTTGTGAGACAACAGAGGGATGACAACATGTATCCTAGTTTTTGCATAATCAGCATAAGATACTTTTCTAGAGGGAAAAGTACTTTATACTTAGGAAGAACTCTTCACCCTCTGAAAACTGATGGTCTTTTGCAGTGTCTCCTTTTGGTACTGAGTGCTTTTTAAAATTGATGTATTTGGTTTAGTTAAACAAAGCTGATCGATTGTTACGGGAAAACCCGTAGTACTTATACTGACTAAACTGAGCTTGGCAGCTCTTCCTACCTGACGGCCTGAGGAAAGAGAAGACGTGGTAGCAAGAGGTAGATCTGTATAGAGGCTGCTCCATCCTCCCTTCTTGGATGCTGTTTCTGGAGATGGCGCAGGGGAGAGCACAGAGCTGTTTCTGTGCTGCAGCACAGATTTGAGAACATTGCCTTTCTAGTGATTTGATGGACTTGTTAATATAGTGGGAACTTGTTTAGCTGTAATTTTGTTTCTGTTGCTTAGGATGTGTTGTAATATGAAAGACATCCAGTAACGATGACGTGACCTTATGAGAATGGCTGGAATAACACATTGGCTGGCTTGGGGAGATGCAGACTTTTTAGCAGATATCTTGGTTGGAGGAGAACAGAGAAAAGCCTGTATGTTTGCCTGCCACAAAAATGTAGTAATAATGAGATATGTTGCTAAGTGCATGTTCATCAGTTGTGTTTAAGTGCTCAGATAACCACAATGATGGTCACAGTTTAAGGAGTTAGATAAACGGCATAGAGGCTTGCAGTATTTTAATGTTTGTTTGCGGCTTGAATTTGAGGATCGATTGTGGGCATTTCCTGAGAAGGAGCAAGGGCCTACATGTTTTGTGATCTGGGGGTCTCATGCTGAGTGAGTGCGTGTATGTGGTTGGCTGATTTTTATCAGTTCCAGTTTTGAGGGAGCAGCTTATACAGAGGTCTTCTGATGAGGAGTAAAGATTTTCAGATAAATACAATCTTTTCCTGCTGATGTACACTTGTGGTGGTATCAGCTTAATGGTACTATTTTGAACTGGATATAGGAAAATGAAAACAGTGCTCCTTGTTTCCTGAGCATGGTTTACCAGCACTGCACTCCATAGCTAGCTGTGAATATAAAGTGTCGGGATTAAGTTTTCCTTTTCAGCATATATCCAGTGTTCCCAAAGAACTGAACATGCCAAAATCTAAAAATCTTCCTCAAAATCACCAATGCCTTACCACTAGATAGGGATTTCTGCATTGTTTCTGACTTCCATCATTACTTCTCTGTGCCCAGCTTTAAAGTTAGTTGGTCTGGATTGTGGATTTAGAATCCTATATTTTTCTTTGCCATTTCCCACTGCTTTAGCTGACTATAGTTGAACAGATAAAGCATTGCCTGTAAGAGATAGCCAACACTTTTCTTTGTATATATGGACCACAGAGGAAACGAATCTGTTTATTAAATACAGTGTAGAAGTGGAATTTGTATGTTTTTGTCTTTATGTAACTGTGAACCAGCATTACTGGTGCAGATTCTGTCTAGCGGGGTGAGGGAAATAGGAAGGCCCTTTGCAAAGCAGATTGGAATAAGATCCAAATTACTTTTGTCTACACAGTGCTAATAGGTCTGGGGTTTTATGAGATTTGTGTTATTTGTTTTGCCATCTGATCTCCTCCTTCATGGCTATTTCATTTGATGTGATAGAGCTCAAACTTTTGCTTCAGCAGTAATACTGTGAAACAGAAATTAATAAAATTCCAACTCTGTGGTGGTGTTGGGTGTTGCATTTGGGGATGTGGAAGGTTTTTTGTTTGGTTGGTTCTTTGAAAGCTCTGCCATCTTCCCCTTTTTTGCTAAATCATTTCAACCGATCTTAAAACTGGTGAAAATTCCAATTCTCAGCCTTCCTCCATCTGGCCATGTCACTGTAGAAGTAAAAACATTGTTCCAGATCTTGGTCTGATTCATGAGCATTCACCTTGATTTAGGTGGGAGGAGGAAGGGAATACTTCATTATGAAAGAAAATGTTTGAGCTGCTTGGTAATAAAGTAAACATACCTTGCGCTTAAGCAGGAAAAGTGTTGGTGGATAACAATGGTAGAATTATAGTTCAATTGACTGACTGTAATAATAAACATTAATGTTTGGCAATGTGTCTTTTCCAATTTAGAAGTGACTGCAAGGATTACATGGCTCAGCAAACCACAGAGGAGGATAACCAACCTGGGAGGTGGAACCAGTCCTGGGCTGGTGGCAGGGCTGGGTCTTCTCCTTACGGGAATTGTTGTGAGATGCCAGGGAGGTGCGTGGGCAGGAAGGATTTGTGCACCTAGGACATAAAGAGGTAGTTTGCACCTCTGAAAAGCAAAACCTTGGGATGATCCCTGACACTTTTGGGTTGCACATGGATGATTTCTCTGCTGAAAAGATCCTGATGAGTATACCAGGTAATGTAGGCTCATAAATAAGCCTATACATAAATATATAAAAATGAACATATACATGCATGAAGGATGTTTACACTTACTTTGTCTACATGTAGATAGTTACACGTAAATAGAAACTTTGTTCTTGCTTTGGGTAGGAAACTGAAGTCCAATTTCCCTTTCAAGGAGGTGAGATCACAGAATTCAAAATGGGTTTTACTCTAGAGAGTACATAAATAACTTTCGATTTCTGATTGCACTTCTTTTTTAACAGATGTTTACAATAGCTATACTCTTGTCATTCTCTATCACACAAATCATGCTGCTGAGGCTTTGATAACTATCTCCTCTTGGTTGTGAAGCAGAAAATCTTAAATGATCCAAGTATGTGGGCAGGTGAGGTGAACCATAAATATTTATCCCAGCAGCCAAGTATTTTAACTTCTGAGCTTCATGTTTTGTCTGTGAGCTTAAATTTCAGAGCAGTGCCTGTGAGACCATTTCTGAATCCAAGGTTTATCAAGTGCTCCAAGGACTTATTATTTTTATTAGCTGCTGTATTTATTTCTTGATATCTTTTGAATTTGCTATTTTTATATTCTTTGTTGTTGACTTTTTCTTTCTTTTTTGATTTTCCTATTCTAAAGTTTATCTAGTTAGAGCTTTTGATCTGGCAAATGTTGAACAACTTTGCTGTATATCATCTGACTACAGTAGGACTTAATGACTCTCTTATACGTTCTTACTTGTAGCTCCATGAATTTGGCAATAATTCATTGGCTTTTTGACATCGATGACCAGAAACTGCTGTAAGATGAGTATTAGTAGTACTTGAACCTGGCTTGGGGAAAAAAAAAAAAAAAAAAAAGTCATACCCTGAAGGAGATGGCGAGTATGAGAAGTTATACAGCACATCAGTGCTGTGAAGACCAGCAGAGTATCGCGGGTAGTCAATAAAGCTGCTGAGGCTGGCAGGGTAGGCAGGGGTGTGCTGAAGGCAGCGATGCACAGTTTCAAGGGGGATGACAGGCTCTCAGAGGAGTGGAAAAATGGCTGTGAGCTAGACATCAGCAAAGGGAAACCACCTCTGGTTTTCCTCTGTTTTTCTGTGAAGCGGTGGGATCATGCTTCCATTGTGTGTGCTCGGACCAGGAGACTGCCAAAAATAACCCTAGGAAGGTGAGGGAGAGATGGAGACCCTAGATGAGTAACAAGGTGCTGTTTCTGACTCTCTTACTAGAGTTTTAGCTGTTGGAGGAGTGCTTTGTCTCTTTTTTAGTGATCTGGGATTATATTTGACTTTGTATTGAATAACAAAAATGTGATGCTGCCAGGTTGTCTTTGCAGAAGGAGAGAAACTGGAAGAAGAATTGATGAATAAAATGTAAGCAGCGGTTGGACAGAGATTGTAGATGCTCTTTCCTGCAGTTAGCAAACCTTCTTCCTCTCTTCTGTTTTGTTTTTATTTTATTTTTCACGCCTCCCATATCCTCTCTGTTCTTTATAAACTTCAAGAATTTGAACTAAATGGAGTCTTTGAAGCTGGGGTAAAGGATTTCATTTACTAGTAAGAACAGATTAGCTAGCTCTTTTTTAAGAGAGCTGTATTAAAAGATTCCCAAATGATTGCTTTTTGCCCAGAAAGTAGTGTTACGTTGTGAAGTCACTGAGGATCAAAGTGGGTGCTGATGAACAGCTTGTCCCTTAATGAGTGTCACTTGCCACATCCTTACGCTCTTTCAGTATGCTTATCCCACATTTGCCTTTCTTAGACAAGGGACAGTCTGTGATGTGGTTATTTTTCTGTGCATAGTACGACTGTAGTGCCCATGACGGGGTAGCTGGAAAGGAGTGCGCCTGTGATATTAGGTTAATTTTAAGTTACTTAGTGAAGCCACTTATTCTTGAATCAGTTCATCTATAGAAACCACTGCCCATAAAAGAAGCTATGGCAGAAATTGCAGGTTATGGCTGTACCGTAGTTTCTCTTTCTATGAATCAAAACCATATTGTGGTCTGGCCTAAGGCTGCCTTGTGGAGTCTGACACTGCCATGAAGGCGGCTCATATTTATTTTCTCTTCTGTCTTCCTCCTCACCCCACACCCACACACTCCTGCCTTCTGTCGAGAGTGTGAATGGTGGCTGTCAGAGGTCTTCTCCATCATGAGGCAGGGCAGTGTTTCTAGGTCACCATGCTGTTCTCAAGCAGCACATACATTCACAGGTGTGTGGTTTTTGGTTTGGTTTTTTTTTTCCTCTTTTAAGATTGAGAGAGGTTTGCCTGCAAGATAAAAGATTAAAGTGCTTTCAAGGGTAATTTAAAATTGTGTGTGGTTATAACCAAGTTTCTATAGAAACTCCAGCTCTGTCCCTCCTCAATCCATGTCATGTCTTTCATATGAACATTAATATCCAAAGACCAAAAGAGGGTTTTCTGGTGACTTGTAGGTCATGTTAAAGGTAAATTAGAGGGCTAGAGCGAGAGTTGCATTACCTTGACCGTATTTACCTCCCAGATGAGAACAGGGTTTTGGTTTGATTCTGTTGGCTGTAGGTGCTTATAACGGAACTGTTTTCTCCTATAATTCACTAGGAGAGTTAGGAACTTGCGTTAATACTTTGCAGTCATTTGTTTTTTATTTTTCCTCCTATGTGTTTTCCTCCCTCCTCTGAGTTTGCTGCTTAGTGCCCCACCCTTAGCCACTCTTGCATTGGTCTATCTTTAATTGTTTTGTGCCTTGGATTGTGCCTTATTCTGCACAGGACTGAATGAGGTCTTCTGGATCATCAAAGTACACAGGCAATTGTGTCTTGTAATCCTGTTTATAAGTTTTTTGGCTTCTGTTTTAAAACATTCTGCTATGGCCTTGCATTAAGAACACAAAGTGTTAAAAACTAATTTTCTGTGATGTTTACAAATCTTATTCCAATTTCCTGTCTAAATCTGGGCTAGTTCTTCTTCTTGTCTTTCTTTTTATAGTTTTCCTCTTTCCTATTTTAGCATCCAGCTTACCATGTTTTGTGCTCTTCTCTGTTGCATATGAAACTCAAGGAGGAACATTTAACTTGACCTGCTCTGGTCTTTAATCTTTTAAAGATTAATAAAATCTTTTCCAAATTAACTTTGACATCTGTCATTGTAAGTATACAGTATTGAATGCTAGCACTAAGCATATGTGAGAGGCAGTTATATGTACAGCTATGGACTTCAGGTGTGTTTTATTCAGAATATTTTTTTTTTTTCTGTAAAAGTTAATTTAAGGAATGTTAATTTTCTCTAAACCAGGGACCCTAGCACATCATGCAGTTTGAATAAGTGTACTCTCAGTTTTTAGGAGTCCCCGCAGCACCTCACATAAGGCTGAACAATTCCTTTGAGACTATTTCTGTGAGACTCTTTCTTTCTATTAAGATCTCTGTACAGAAGAAATGGTTGGTTGTTTGCTATCTGCATTCAACTAATTTCTGCTAATTTTTAAGTTTCAGTTGTTTAAAATCTTCGTCTCCAGAACTTTCTTGGCAGTGATAGTCCATATGGTGCAGGATAACTTTTTGTGCATGCCTTGCCTTTGTTTTGTTTATATCGTTTTGTTCTGTAGCAAATGTTTCTCCTGTTACTTGTAAATGCACCTTTTCTCCAGGAACTTTGTATACTGCATAAGAGTCAATTATTTTAGTTCCAACTGCAAATGTCCTGCTGGTTCAACAACTACTGCTTTATCTCTTTCAGTCACTGTCGTGGGTATGAGCTCCTGACCCATTGTGTCATGGTCTTGAGGTGAGAGTCCTATTAGCCACTAAATCACATGCTAATGGTCTTTCAGTGCACAGCTGCCATATCACATACACTGATGGTATATTTAATGGTAAATCATGCAGTCAATGATGTAGGTCTTTCAGCTTTTTTTAGGGCTCCAGCTATAAACATAGTTTGGAAAAACCTGGTTGTTAGCCATCTATTCAGAGAGAGTCATAAGATCAAAGAGTATTTTGCTGTGTGTTTAATTATAGTACCATATGGTCAAATAAAGTTACTTTTTCGGTGCAGTGGATTGTTGGAACCCAATGTGACTGACCTTTACTTTCAAACTGTAGAAGTCACTTGACAAAATTTATTAATAAGGAGAGAATGGTATTAATTATCATGTGTATATACTATACTAAAAGGGTTTCTGGAAATTTTCCAAACAAAAATAAAATTGAGTATCTCAGGATTTTCACAAAAGTCTTGCATTACTCTCCTTGTTTCTCCTACCAGAAGCTAGATTTGGATGGAGCAGCAAATGTGCAGCATAAAGGTGGAGAATCAGTGAGGTAAGGTCCAGAGCTCCTGCTGCTTCAGGCTTTGCTGAAGAAGACCAGCTTGTAGGTGATCAGGATGCATCCTGATCACCTACATGAGCTATATCTTTGAAACTGGACTTTGGCTAATTGTTGTCTGGCACATATAAGAAGTTTGTAAGCAGTGGTGGAGCAGTCAGGAGTTGGCACGGGAGGATGAAGTATTCTTGTGTGTGTCATCCTGTGTGTCCCTCCCTTCCCAGCTCTTGGTCAAGCCCAAAACTCACTTTCGGCTCTGTCCCAGACCCATGATTTTGAGGTGGGGTTGTCTTTTTAAGAAGGGGATGATTTGTGCTTAATATGGATGTAAACGTTTTTACGCATTGTACCTTCTCAATACTCATCTGTTGTGCTTATATGTGTCTTAGAAAGTCTTCTACTTCAGCTTTTAGGATCTGACATCGCTAAAGTTTGCAGCCTAGGGCTGTAGAGGGAGGGGATTATATCCTGTCTAAAATACTTTAAGTAGCAACTCTAATCTGGGATAGAAAAGATAATCCTCAACAGGCTTGTAATAACTATATTAAAAAACTCTGCAGTGTAGGAAGAAAGTGCTTGTGCTTTTCTTTAAAAACATAGCACCATAAAACATTAGAAGATGGCTGATGTATGCTAAATTATCCCTTTTGCACTGATGTAGCTGATGCCGTGCAAATGTTGATCATGTAAATGTGCTGGACTAGCACATGCGTGTCACAGTGAGCTATCAAGGCACCTGCCTGCATCAGTATGGAAAATAAAATCTCACCCTATTGCCAAACACAAGTCAGCGTAATGTCTGTACATGTAAATCTTCTGTTTGAGTTTAGTGTCCTTCTTGAGAGGATTAAGAAGGAAGGGTGGTGTTTCTACTAGAAAATACTCTCAGCTGAAGAGGTTAATTCTGAGTACTTGCTTTGTGCTGAAGGTACAGTGGATCTATTCTCAGTTTCCTGTTGACTTCTGGCAAAGTAGCGGTAAATCAGCCTAATGTAATGCGAATATTGTAAAACAATGTATTTTGGGATTGTTTGTGGAATGCTGCAACAAGAAGCAATGTTTTAACATCCCCTTTGAATATCCCCTTTCTGTATGTTTTATGGAAAAATAATCTGGCCCTGAGTGAATGCATATCTAAGGTGTTTGAATCCCATAGTTGATTAACTATGCAAAGAACAAACTTTTAGACTTTGGGAGTAATGTATATTCATTTCCCCCCCCAACCTCCTGTTCTTTTTTTCATGCAACAATTGCAGCTAAAAGAGGCGAGAAAACTTGCAAGCTGTCAATGGCTACATGGTATTGTAAGCTTTATAGTCTCCCCTGTGCTATATATATTTCCTATAATTGGCAAGTTCTGTGACTGAGAAATAAAACAGAATTTTTCACTCCATTGTGTTTGCTAACAACACTGTGGCATTCAGATACACCTCATGCGCTGCACTTTTAAACTGTTGGAATTTTGCATGCAATCCAAAAGGCTTTATATTTTTGTCTATTTTGCTCTTAAACAAAGCGGGAAGGAAGGAGATGATGGAGAAGGTGATTCTCTATCCAATTTCCATTTCCTTCTGTCTTTAGAAGGTTTGTAATAATGTTGCTGTGTACATGCAAATGATGTTAATCAGGAGATTTTCGTATCAGCTTTGTCAACGTTTACATTCACTTTACACATTGAATTTGCATTTGAAAAGGGCTGTTATAATCAACATTTAAGGGATAACATAGTCAAATTTACATTTGATTGAGTAGAAATGTTAAGTAATTTTAGCTGAGCTGTTGCTAGGAAACAAGCCAATGTTTTTGTATTTTTTTTTTTTCTTAATCCATACTGTCTTTCTATTTAATTGGCAATTCATCTGGTGATAAAAGAACACCAACACTAACTGATGTCTGTACTACATTTCTAGATGCATAGTTTTCCTACTCATCAGAACTTAAGGTGAAGTTTTGGAGAAATATGCTTGTAAATGTTCTAATAATCATCCATGACTACTTTTTGTGTGTGTGATCATGGGTAAAATCAGCTGTTTGACTTGTTTAAAAAACACATAAATTCGGGATGTTTTTATGATAAGCTATCTTTTTGGAAGTATACTGATGCATTTCCTTTTTTCATGATTGATGTTTATGTTAGTCACCATTCACAGAACATCACGCAGCTGCCCAAGAATTCAGCTGAGTTTTATGTATGACTCCTCAGAGTTTGTGTAGTACACTGTTTATCCTTATCCTGGGTGATGACTTTGATAATTGTGTTATTTTCATTCAAGTGGGCAAAAGGAATCGTAGCTGCAAAAGGAAATCTTCTGATTTCGGGTATGCTCTGGCCGTCGGTTGTATCTCTTGGAACTTGCAGGAGGACTCCACAGCTTGGCACTTCGCAGCAGTGTTCATCTGGCAAAAATGCTAATTAAAGGGAAGAATAGTTCCTATTCATATCAGTCCCAAAGCATTTCAAGTGCATTATCTGTGTGGCGCATATAAATGTGGCTATCCCCTGAAACTTGTTCCAAGGCAGTTGAAGGAATGTGGCTCCTTACAAGGCCAAATAGAGACTCTCTTGCCTCCCCACCCTGCCAAACCAGACAGAATACAATTTTGCTGTAGATACACTGTCCTTCTTGCTTCGTGTACCCTAAAGCTTTTTACAAGGCTGTCAATTAGAAGCTGGTGGTACGGTGGCTCTGTAGGAAAAGATAGCAGCTGTTCTTCACAAGTCAATAGCTCACAACCATCCCTGGGCATCCAAACTTCTGCAAACCCCCAGGAAGAAGGCTGGCCCAATATTATCTGTTTTTAATCCCTTCCGAAAGCAACGATAGTTTTTATCTTTCCACCTTCGTGGTCAAGTGAAGTGGGCAGATGGGCTTCTACCTTGTGCACAGAACTAAAAGGATTTAAATCGCAGCATGACGTGTAAACCTCGCGGCTTTCTGGCTGGGGCTAGAAGTGCTACTGGCTTTAATCATATTGACAGTAGTTTTGGGGCTACTATTATTGTAACACTGTGTAAACAGCACAGGCATTCCAGATCCATGCTGCAGGAAAGACCATGGATTCCTTATATTTTTATGGTCTCCCAGCGGTATGGGCTGCATTCCTCAGATTCTGAGTAATCCGTGCATGTGCAAAATATGCATTATAAAATCTGATCAGGCAGGGCCTACTGTCGCAGTGGAGCAGATGTGGGTTTCCTTCAGCTCTTAGCACCTGTTGCATTCCTTACTGGAAAATACTGTTTAAAATAGCTTTTTCTCACTACTCATTTTATTTGCCTTTAAAAAAAAAAAAAAATTGGCCTCCATAGTGCAATGTGGTTGGAAAGAAAGCTTAGGCAGCTAATTCTCATTTGCATACTCCTAATTTTCACCTGTTGGTAGTGTGAACATGCAGTTCTTCAGCGGCTTTCAGAGCCTCTGACTCCAGGAAGAAAGGCATACAAGCTATGTCGCTTGAGCCCCACTATGGAGTAACTGAGAGCTGTATTTATGGAGGGAAAATGGATTAACTTGGTGGAAGAAGGTGGAGAAGGAACAAAGGAGGAGTATATCTGTACGTCGACATAACAGAAAGAGTTCTTGTTCATACGACAAGAATAGGAAGAACAAAACCCCGTGCTTACGTGTAGTGAATCCTAATAACTTTAAATAGCCAGGAGAATTCACATGCTCTACTCAGCTTTTTAAGCAGTTAGCCTTGTAACGTGCTCAGGCTGACTACAGAAAACTAACTGAGCAAATTTGAACTGAGTATTGAGGACTTTAGTGTGGAGGGTGAGACGTAGCGTGTGCACGCGCATGGGTGGGAGCTTGTGTGTCTTGCTCCTTGCGTCTCACTCGTGCCTCCTCTCTCTTCAAGACATAACTTCATTTAGCTTTTGCAGAATGAAATCTTGGTGGAGACAGAATGCATTTATAGATGTCAACTGCATCTACATAAAAATTCATGTAAGTGGCTATCTTCATGTAGAAATTACTACTTTTTTTTTTTAATTTTTTTTTTTACACTGAAGCCTTACAGCCTTAAGGTATGGACAGGGTCTCAGGCAGTATGCATAATAAAAGACAGGAGCTGTCACTTAGCAAAGCTGCCTGGTAGTTCTGTTTAAATATTACTTTAAGTGACTGTTAGAAACTTTAGTATCTTCCACTGCTCCCATGTTTTATGTGATATGTTCAAATAGCATATGCAGTTGCCTTTTGGGACACTGGCCATTGATACATCTGTGTTACGTAGTGCAAGATCGCTGTGTATTGCTAGCTTGTGCTAACTGGATGCTTACAACTCTTTTAGAACTTCTGTTATCCACTGTTGGTTTTTTTTTTTTACTCCCGCTGGAACAGTGACTGCAATATAGAACAAGTGTGGGGGTTTTGGGGTTTTTTTTGGTTTTTTTTTTGTTTTTTTTTTTCCTGGACAGTATTGTACTAGAGATTGAAACACTGTCTGGTTTTACAGGCAGGAAGATGCACAAAAAATGTTCTTATCTGATTAATTCTGTATGCTAAACTTTTATTCTGGGTGCTGGATTGAATTTTTTGTCATACTTGAATTTGTCCCTTGCCTACTGCTTTTCTGGGAAGGGGGAGGATAGCCTAAAGATGGATGCACAAATGCAACTTGTGTTATACTCCTCTTCTTTAGAAAGGTTTCTTGACCTAGCAGGGTCTCTTTAAGTAGGTGAACTTACTTGTTCACCTCTTACTTTTCATTATTAGTAATAAAATATCCCTGTTCAATTTTTTTGTTTGTTTGTTTTTTAAATTGATCTCAGTACCATCTCTGAACCTCTTTATAGTTCCTTTCCCGGCTGTACAGCAGTGCTTATTCACTTATGCATTCACTGTGTTTTATCTTCATCTTCAGGAAGGAAGCTCAGGACTTGCTATGTGTTCTTAGTTGTGCTGATCCTTCAGTGTTTTACTGGCTGTATATTATTCTATGCTTGTAGAGCCATCCATTTTATTACTTGCTGCTTTTTTTAGCTTCAAAGAACTCTCCTTGTTATTCCTCTATCTTACCAATTAGCTTCCATTGCTATAGTTATTATTGAGGTTGCTTACTGTCAAATGATGCTACTGGATTTACCTTCTCCCTGTGCTTACTGTATAGTTGTTTTCATTGTGTTACATATCCAGGTGTTTGTATGCACCTCCTTCATGAGAGTTTCCAGTGATGGTACTGTTGCTAGCTGCTAGCAAGCAGAAGTTTACATCATTTCAGTAAGGCTAATTTATTTGTGGGTATCCTTCCACAGAACGAATAAAAGCACAACAGCAGTGGACAGCCAAAGGGGACTCCTAATACAATTGAAAAAATGACCTAGAGGCTTGAATGTTTACTGCAGTAGTCAGGTTTTTAAGACTTCTGACCTACTGGATTTATTTTAACAGTACATTAAATATGGGGGAACCAAATATCTTTTTTTTTTTTTCTTTTTTTAATGAGTATGCAATCTTTGTGTCTCATCAATGTATTCCTTTGTGATAAGCCTCTTTGCAGGAGGTAAGCATGATTGCGTAGTCCTAAAAGCGGATATTCATCCTTCTTGGTGATAGATTAATTAATTGTTAACAGCAATTTAAATATATCATGGAACTGCGTACAGCTTGAGATATCCAGCTTATTTTGTTTGAATGGCTGCAACGTAGAAAGTATAGTCTAACATGAAAGTAACAGGATTTCCAACCTTCTTCTGCATAAAATGTTGCAGCTTAATCAGTATAAAAGGCACAGTCCACTCTTCCTAACTCTGATGCAGCATCATCGATATTTCTGTTTGAAACAGAAGTCTGTAAAATTCAGCTCTATGGGTACTTGAAGGTGCACAGAAAGAAAAGAAAAAACTTTAAATCTCATTAAAGCCTGTTGCTGATTCTTGGTCAGAGTTGACCTCTCCAAAGCTCTCATGTATACTGTTAATACCTCAGGCAGGTTGTGTTTGACCACAGTCTTCAATTTGGGGAAGAGGGGGAAGGCTGATTATTGGAGGCAAGTACGTTGGCTCCATTATAATGATGAAGTGTGGCTAAGATGAGAAGCAAAATTATATCAGTTCTAGTGATGTTTAGTTGATAGTTTTTAATAATCTGCTTGGACTTCTTGTGACTCTGCAGCTTCTTCCTCAGAAGGCAGCATGAGTTCTTGAAAATGGTTGATAATTTGTAAGTAGGTACTGAGAATAGGCTCAAAAAAGGAGGGAGAAGAAGAGGGAACAGAAGGAGGACTTTTTTGTTCCACTTTCCTCTTTTCACAATGTCACAAAATACTGTGCATCAGGTCTTTACTGCATTCAAACATTGACGTGTACTTGGTTTTGGCTCCTTAAGGTATTATGCAAAACTTAGTTTTTCCACCTTCATTCAAAAGTATATTTTGCTGACTTATGTTTTAATGCATAGACGTGTATGTGTGTTATGACATAACGTTAAGTCTTTATCATGATATTTGTTTCTTTGTAGGAGTTCTAATTATTATCTGAACTTTTTTTATTAGAGGAACGAAGAGGTTGAGCTGTTTGCTGAATATGATTTTGCTAAATCATTAGTTATGTCATTCTCTCGCTGTATTGCCAAGAGAGTGATTTTTGGCATCCTGGTATGAAAATGATTATTTAACAGTATTTTTATATCCAATTTCTACATGAGGCTGTCTAAAGGCATACTATAAAGGTGAAACACTCCATAGCGTGTATGTAACAGAGACAGAATTGTATTTTCGTACCTGTTTAGCAGAAAAGGCAACCTTTCCAATTAACTGCTGCTTCAGGAGCTCTGGCTGCTCTTGCACGTGGAGGGCTGCTGCCTCTGGCCCCTCTTCGTCAGTGGAGACGGACAGTTCCCCATCCCTCCTACCTCGCTGATATGCTCAAGTTGCACAGTTGGTCCTGACATGTGAAGGCATGGCAGAAACGTGAAGCGTGAGGATGAATGGCAAACCGCAACTCACTCACAGAATGTATATCCCTACGAATGCAATACATACTGTCCAGGACTTGAGGGCGGCCTTGTGTTATGACTCCATGGCTGGAGGCCCTAACATGGTGTCCCGTTAACGATGACGATCACTTGAGGAGCAGAAGGTTTGTTTGCACCATGGGGTAGGCATAGTCCAGCAGCTTGTCTCCTGTATATGTTTCTGGATTCTGGACTGGCTGCTCCCTGTGTTTCGATGCATACCACTGTGCTATGAGCAAAGCTTGCTTAACATTTGTCTTCTGGTCTTGGCTGTGGAAATGAACTGGACCCCAGCACTGTCTGACATCGTGTCATGACTGTACTGCCTCACTTTTCTAATGCTTGGTTAGTGTGATGGTGAATCAGGGATTTTTATTCCCTCTAGCCTGGTTTCATGTGCTTTCTCTGGTATATGGAGACCACTTTTCTTGGGCCTTTTTATTCCCTCATGGAATTATTGTTCAACTAATTTTCTTCATAGTTGTAACTTCTCTTACAACCATATAATTGGACTTCATGTATGATGTGGTGAGCTTCAGGTAGATGAAGGAGTGGCATGCCCACTTTAGCAGCGTAATGGACAATGTGAAAAAGGATGTGAGACCACAATTTTCCATTTTATTTCCATACCAGAAAGAATTCTAATGCTGTTCTTCCTTAACAACTTTGATTCATGTATGGCTGTTCTGGATAGCCCAGAGGCTGCAGCAACAGCCATAAGTTGCTGGCTTTGATACTGCACTACAGGCATGGGATTCTCCCAGAGGGCCCAACCACAGCTCTCCCGCCTTCTGCACTGCTTTTTCTGGGCCCAGCACAGAACAACATCGTGTATATCAAACCAACTACTTGTGTTGGGTACCTCCTGCATGAACTGGAAAAGAGAGGATAACTGGAATAGTTTGCCTGGGAGCTGACACAATTCCGGTGTCAATGAAATTCCTACCACTTAAGTTGTCCAGACTCCTATCTCCAGCCCAGCAGGAAAACTCAAAGAATCCTCCCTCTGGAGTGTGATTCTCATGTATGTGAATATGTAGGAGAGACCAATCTCAGACATGTAGGAGTCTTCTGAGTGGGCACCATCACTTTCTGGCCCTCAACTAGCTGCATAAACTCCTTCCCCCTTGGGTTGTTTTTTAAATGTCTAAGGAGAGTATTTGCTGAACTTCCAGCTATGCCACATGTATGAGCTCCCTGTGAAACAGAGATAGCTTGGGCTTAAGATTCAAAGAGAGTAACAGCCCTGTCAAAGTATCCCCTCTTGTACTTGATGGTGTTTACTTCTGGACTCTCAAAATTTTACTTCAGCCCTGAAAAAAGCCACCAGACCATTCAAAAAGATCAGCCAGGTACCCCAAAGTGGCACCTACAGCTTGTAGTCTGCCAAAATAGCACCCCCAGGAAGCTGGTGGTAGAGCTTGCTGGTCTGCGTCCTCTCTCCTGACCTGAGCTCCTGCACCTTGTCTGGACCTCTGTAACCTGAAAGTTTTTGGCATGGGTACCACTTCCAGCCCCTTCTGAGGAGGCTGATCACATCTGAGGTTTCAGAGCTGGGATGACATCTCCCTAGGTTGGTTGCTGCCTCTGGGAACCAACTTCTGGATCTTCTGAAGGCAGGAAAAGGATCTGCTAAGCTGGTATGGCATCCTGGCCTGTTGCATGCCTGGAAAGGGACAGCAAAACCCTAAAGCACTTAGGAGATTGGGAACCTATGAGGATTGGCTGTATGCCCTGTTATCTGATGTTGGGGAAGTATGTCACCTGCCTCTCCTTTAAGCTGTCCCCACTGGATCATCATAGGTTATTAAGATCACTCAGTCCTTCAGGTGAGGTTATTGTGGTAGTGTCCAAACTTGTGAACTTAAGTAGCTGGCTAAATTGGCCGAGATAATCTTTTTAGTGTATTGTACCTCTTGCCTTAAAACGTATCCCTCAGTCCTTTCTGTATCTGGACCTGGGGCTGCCTTTTGCTGTTGATTCTGAATGCAGAAGCAAAATCCCAGACCCAAGGAGTTCTTGTGCTTTGAAACCAGCCTTGTCAGCTCTTGTCCTAAACTGCACAGTGTTCTTCAAACTGGTGGCGGCCTCGCACAAAACACACTGCCTGCTTGCTCTAGCAAATAAGGTTAATGTAATACAGCAGCACCTGAAGTTTCCTAAGGACTACCTACTTGAACAGGTTTTACATTTAGACTGAGAGATTTTTTTCTGACTTCATTCTGGCAGTACTCTCCCATGCCTGGTATCTACAATTTGATTTTTGGGAGTAGATCTAAGTTTTGTTGGTGTCTGTTCTACCTATGGCAGTCCCAAAAGCAGCCAGAAGCGCAGTACGCTCTCCGGTCCCCATTGCACCTGCAGACATGGTGACATGTTGTCTGTGGTATCTCCGCTTCCTCAATCAGTCTGCTCTCGTATTGAACCGAGTTGCTCTGCTGCTGAGCAGCAAATGTTACCCGGCAGCACAGGCTTGTCAATAAAACACTACCCTGTAATGGGGAATCCTCAGTAATGAAATGTCACAGATAGCAAATGGAATATAGACTTTTTTTTTTTTAATATGAATAGAGCCAAAAGACTTCCATTCTGGATTACTTCCATTCTGGATTACTGCTCTGGTTCATTCAAATGTCCAGTAAGACACAAAACCAACTGGTGGGTCAGTGTTGCTGCCATTCATGTAGAGTAGGAACAATGAGAAGGGTTGCAAAACCACACAAGTGGGCTGGAGCGAAGTGAACTGCAGGGAATTAATCAGTGCTCTGATTTCATTGCTACTTTTATTCTGATCTTTCTGCACTCATCCAGGTTGTCATTGAGAAAGGCCACTGCAAGTTGCACCTAGAACATCAAAGCCCTGCTTCTCAGTGTGGCTTCCAACAGCATATAAGCCTTTTTTTGTTGGGGGTGATGGTGATGATGTTCTGTTTGGGTGGGGTGGTTTTTTTGTTTGTTTGGGGTTTTTTTTAAGCTGATTGCAGAATATTGCCAGTAGAAATCTGTTAAAAGAAAGGAACTGTAAAAACAACAACAAAAAAATCCTAAATTTAAAAGCTAGGAGATCCCCCTACTACTTGCTCTGGCTGCCTGGACTATTGGTCATGTTGCAAGTGCCCAGTAATGAAAGCACGAGGCGCCCACTGTAAACCACTTCCTGAGGCAGAGCTGGCTTGGCCCTCTCCAGGGTTCCAATGACACTACTGAAAAGTGAGGAACTTCAAATTGCTGTCAGGATCTGAAGCCCATTGGGACTGTTTTCTCCATTCTCTTCTCATTACTTTCCATTGTTTTCTTCTGGCCCTTTGTGCCCAGTGGGTAGCATGGAAAGCCACAAGTCCAGCTGTGCTGGAAACAACATTTCAGTGCGGTTGTGGCACCCTTTATTCCTAGGTGTGGAAAAAATGGAGGTACCCTTCCATCTGGGGAGGTGAAGTGTCTGCCTTCCTGCTTTAGTACCTGCCCTCTCTCAGCGAGATGTTTCAGGCAGAAACTGGTTATTTTGCGCCTTTGAAATACAATATAACACAAACTCTTTCTTTTTTGCAGCTTATATTATTTAGGCTGTACTGATGCATAACAGCATTCTCTCCCCACAGCATGTGGTACCAAAGCTGCCACTTGACACTTCATTGGCAGCATCTGAACTTTTCTGGGGAGGTGGGGAAGGGGATGGAAGTGAAGCCTTTTGACAGCAAAACATGCTTAAAACAGGTAGCTTTATGGGGGAAGAAGCTTGCCTTCCAATATCTGCTCCTGACATAAGCGGTCGACACCATGACTTAGTCAGGCCCTGAACTAAAGTGTCATGACAGCAAACGGATGTTCTTGTGGGTGAAATCTTCACATTTGCTTTGCTCTAGAGCTGTATGAAGTGGCCAGTCTCCCCTTTGTGCCCTGCTCTTGCCTACGTGCGTCGCTGTGCCCAACTGCCCCTTACTTTCCAAAGGTGAAGTTGGACAGTTTTTGATCAGAAGTACTTGGTTCCTGCCTCTTGCATTTGATTTGCTGCATTATTACTTTTCAACCTGAATATAGGTTATTGAACTTTTTTTCCCTGTCGTTGATGCCTACATCTCACTGGTATTTTGAGGAGAAGAGTTGTAAGCTGGCACTAAGAGCCTCACTTTTTTACCTTGAACCAAATAAGCATTGCTAGACCGCAAGGCCGTTTCACTAACGAGCAGCAGCAATGCTAGCACTGCTCGAAACGAACAACGCTAGTAGCTGAGAAATTCGCGCCTGGCTCGTCAATAATTTACCGTACCACAAGGGGATGCGCCTCTAAAACTGCGGGTCATGATTATCGTGTTCCCCTCTACCTCTCCCACGTACCTTCCCCCTGTTGCCCTTAAGAGCCTCTTGCGGAGGCCGCTGCTGTTGCCGAGGGCGCGGCGTGGGCGGCGGGAGCCCCCGCGTGGCGGCCGTGGGCAGTGCCCCGTGCTCCGCCGGCGGCCCCACGGCCCGGCCCGGCCCCGGGCCTGGCTCCTGCTCCGCGCCGAACGCTGCGGGCTCGTCTCCCTCCTGCCCGGGGCGAGGTTGGTAAGCCAGCGTTTAGCTGTTGTCGATAATAATTTGTTTTTCGGGTTTTCTCTCTTGGCTTCGTAGTTCATGACATGGCAGGTGAAGAAAAACATCATTAAGCCACTGTGAGATTTATTCCCTTTGCTTTCTAAACAAGCTGGTTTTACAAAGCAGGAGCGTGTAATTTCTTTACTTCAGAACGCTCGTTATATTTTGCCTTTGATTTATTACAGCGCCTGTGCTAGGTATAAATATTAAAACAATTTATCATAAATTGAGTGTTGTGAAGCCAACATCTGGTTTAGATAATGTTTTTCTGAGGCTACACTTTCACTTTATTCTGTCCAGTTCATAAACTACACACAGGTTTTAAAAATCCCTTTCTTTAAACTCAGGTCTTTCATTCTGTTGTTGAGTGCACCGACACTTGCAATATTCATTATTCATATCCTTTATCGTGGCTTTAGTGTATATTTTTGGAGCTGAAGTGTTAAAATTCCCCAGCTAATGCATGGGGGTAAGGATGCACTTTATAGTGAGATTCTGAGTCCATTACTGCCTTCTGTCTGCTGTGGCTCTGACTCTGTTTCAAATGAAGTGTTTCTCTCTCGGATACTTGCTCAGGAGGCCAAGTACCAGCACTGTGGCAGGTACATAAACCCATAAAAACTGACAGCCCCCACCCCATACTCTTTAGCTACACTGATAACATCCTAAGGAGAAAGACACCATGTAGTTTTCCGTTTGTATGTTGTGAGTCTGTTTAATAGCTTAAAAAAAGTAAAGGCTCTGTTTTCCTGTGACTCCTTTACAGGAAAAATAGGCAGTTGGATTGACAGTTCAGTGTATTATAATGGGTTCTTCCCCAGATTTGAACTTCTGTAATAGAACAAGTGTTTGTTCTATGCCGTAATCCTGCTCTCTCATGAGATATCCTGAGAAACCTCAGAAGTGGCATATCAAAATTGTAAACCACAAAGCATAACCCCTAATATAGCCCTGGGGCAAACCTCTGTCTTCTGAATTGCATGGCACAATGGAGATCATAGAATAAAATAATGTTTTGCCTTGGAGGGTTTTTCCCTTCCTTTTTCCAAGCCAGTTCTAGTATTTACAGTATCTCTGTTCTCTGCAGATTTAATTGAGTCAATTAAGATTCTTAGGCTTGATTCCCCCAGGTATAGGTTAAAAGTTTCTCTCTCCACCACTCCCCCCCCTTACTAGCTGCTGTTTCATGTTCTTGCCTGGTTATAGAGGAAGCAGCTAGCTGGGATTTTGGTACAATTTGAAAAGCTCCCTCAATTGCAACGAGGTGATCTACTGTACATGCAAACATGAATAATGCCTGACTTCATTTGCCTTTATTTCTGCTTCTTTTTCTGCCCTTTACATCATTTCAGCTCTTTGAACTGTGTCTTCCAAGATTTTTTCCTACATAGAAAACAATCTCCGTGTTTTTCATTAGTCTTATCACCTTAAACAGTTGCTGCTTTCCTATGCCCTGCTGCAAGAATTGGCACTGGGCATACCTATATTTCAGCCTTTCCCATATTCACTTCTGTTCCTTAATCAACACTGTTACCAAAGAGCGAAGTTGGGAAATTCATGCGACTGTTCATGATCATTGATGTTGAAGCTGCAAACCTTTCTCAGGTCTGTATTTTGTAAGCCATGTAGTCCTTTTAGATATTTCTGTCCTTTGTTAGCAACGTGGTGTCTCTCACTTCTTGCTTGGCTTCTTGCTTTGCTTTTGGGCTAACTGAAAATACCCAGGTACGCCCACAGACTGCATTTTTTTGCGCATGTTCAGGCATGTGCCAGGCTCCTGTTGAAGTGTAGCTGTTAAAAGTTTCAGTTTAGTTACTTTGAGGACATTTGGTTGGCATCCATGTCTTGTACATCAGATGGGATGCTGCCAATGAACGTTTCCTTAGAAGCCCAGGGTAAGAAGGGTCACAACTGTGGGTACCAGGAACGTTTTTAGTTCATGCACACAAAAAAGCACTTTCTCTTATCCGAGATCAGTCCTCTTTATTTGGCACAAAGAACAACGTTGTTCTTGGTGTTGTACTTTGCACGTGACTTGGATTCTTGCATTTGAACAATTATTTTATGCCAGTTAAAATATATGTTCTCAGAACTCCATAATCATTTTTTTGGGGGGAAAAAACAAATTCACATACGGTTTTCAGGAAAGTACTGCTCTAGGTATTGATGCTCATTTGGATTACCTAAACTGATTGTCAATGTGACAAATTTAGCTGGCAATAATGTAACCTTAAAGGAAGTTGGTGGGATTCTGTGTCATTGCTTTAATCCCAAGAAGAGTGTCTTAAAGCAAACCTTTGTGGTGATCTTAGTTTATCCAGTAGGTCCAGGCAATAATAAAAAGTCAGTTCTTAACTTGGAGCCTTGTTTCAGAGGCCAAGTTAATGCCTTGTTTTGCTGTTACTCTGTCTTCAGCTAAAGATTGGAGAACAGCTCACTCCTAAATTTCTTACATAGGCAAGATTACCAAAGATATTTGGTAAATTTGTTACTGGATTGGCAAGAGGAGGGGGTGATAACTCTGCTCCAAACAGGAATAAGGGAAGAGTCAGTGCCCAGAAGACCCCTGGATGTGGTCGCAGTGTGTGCAAAGACTCCAGGTTTGTCATGTTCAGGCTTGGAGTGGTCTTCTGTGCGAATGTTAGCTAGACTGCAAACTTTGTTAGGGATTAAATGCTGCTTTGGGACTTTCCTCCTGTGTGTAACCTGGTATGGAAATCAGCAAGGTTCCCACCTCTGGCTTCTACACTGTTAAATACCGTTATAAATGACAGCTGTCAAAACGAGCCAGCAAAAGGTACATCTGTGGCGAACTTTTTTATAATGGTTTGGGTTTTTCACTGTGTGACAAAACTGAGCTGCTAGCAATCTTTTCCTCCTATGTAATAATGAAGATTGGCAAAGCTTTACAGCATACTAAAAAAAAAAACCAGAACCACCTGATTTTGAGCGAACCATATGCTTGAATGTTGTTATGTGCATGTCAGGCAGCGAAATCTGTACGTTCTGTCTAGAGTTTGAATTTCTTTCAGAGGACCAAATTCGTGGGAGTGGGGTGACTTCTGGGGAATGGAAAGAGAGGTATAAACACTGTGCAGACAGGTTGGGTATGTGTGGGAATGCACAAGCAGAAAGATAAATATTTGCAATGGATTTTAGTGCTAATCAGGTACTTACTTTCTTGTGTGCAGATGTTCATGTGTCATCAGTGACATGGGGAGGGTCCAGAAGTGTGGTGAGGTTGGGTGGGTTTTTGCCTGCGTAGGGTGAGGGAGGAAGAGGTTCATGCCTGTGTGATGTGGGTTCTTCTGACTGTTTTTGTTGCAGTGGTGTCTCACATTGGAAAAAAAAAAAACATTGCATGTTGCAACTGGTAGACCAGTAATATTGTGCTATTCAGTGGGATTCCCCAGTCTGTCAGGTTTGCTTTAAAATGGCAAAGTCTTATTTATTTACTTACTGGTTTTGGATTCCTGTTGCATAAGGAAAGTCTCAGCTCTTCCAGGGCTGACCCCATAGTCTAGAGAAATGAGTTGTGGGGTAAGAATTCCTGGGCTTGATAATGCATTTGAGCAGCAGGAGTTTTAGCTCTGTTTGACATGGTTCTGTAGATAATCCTGGCTCAGAGGCACAGATAAAAGTGACTGTGTACAACTGTGATTTATGTTTAGGCTTCAGAGCCAAGTATTAGCCAGCTGTCTGTTCTTCCCCTGGGTGCAGCGGCTGTTTCAAGTTTGAAATTCTTATTTTACAAAAACCCAACAAAACACTGCTATCAAAATTTGGTTTGCAGACCAGGAAATCACACAGATCACTGTGTTGATCTGCTCTGAGCCTCTTGCACAGCACTGATTACAGGACTTCTTCACCCAAATACTTTTCTGAAAGGATGTATGCTCTGATTTTGAGCTTAACGTTTCTAATATACAGTCATCTTAATACTTGGTAAACTCTTCCAGTGGTTTATTTTCAATATTAAAAACATGTGCTTTATTAGGAATTTGGACTCCTGTGAATTAAAATTTGAAATCTTTCTATTACAGCCTTCCTACCCCACTGCCCAGTAGCTATCCACCTTGATTCCATAGTGTTTCCAAAACAAATGTTTCCCACACAGACATCCCCTCTCCACTATGCTGTTAACATTGCAGGCATTCTCTAGGTGACACACGGATCAGTTTTGGTTTCTTTCATCCTGATTCCCATCAGCAATGTTCTGCAATTTCTCTGTGTATCTCAGGATTTGTATCCTCAGCAAATAGGTCAGTAGTAACTTGCTTAATAACATAAACTTTAAAAAGTTGCATAATAAGGGTCTAACAACTAGTGTAGCAATGGTACTGCTAGAAGCTCATGTGCTCGTGATGACTTCTCAGTTACAAGAACCTTTTGAGACTTGCAACTGGTCTTCAGTTTGTTCGGTTAGTGAAGTGGGGATTTGAGTTTAAAACTCTATTTAAAAATGTATATAGTACTATGGTAGGATGTTAGCTGAGTAACCAGCATCCCCAAATGTTGGGGAGGAAGAGAACTATTAAGATTTCATGATGGGCAATTAGTTTTTTTGTTGGGGGGGCGTGGGGTGGGGTGCGAGAGAGAACGAGAGTGAAGAATTACAGGCTGATACCAGCACGGGTGAAGCAAATGGGTTTTGGCACCTTACTTCTGGTCAATAGAGAAAGAGGGTGGTTTCAGTTCCTCACCCAAGAAGGGCTCTGTTCCCCTTCCCTCTGTGCTGGTGTGTGGAGCAGAGCCCTCAGTGGCCATGTCCTGTCCTGGTGGTGGCCAGGAGCTCATGGCTGTATTGGATGTCTGTGCCTGGCTTGGCTATGACGAGTCAAGGAGGCAGGCAGAACCTTGGCTTAGGTTGTCCATCCCTGCTTTGCTTGGTGCCAAGGAGAGCAGCCACCGTGCTTCATGCAGAAGGGAATCGGTGAGCCTGGTCTCATGGGTTCCCTGTACATATGAACTGCAGTCTGTCCCCACCCCATGGTCAGGAGGAGGGAACATGCAAATTGTAGCTGTGGAAAAGATTGTATTTGGTGTTTAGGCACTTAACCCACAGGCGAGTGCATTCTGATGGTGCTAGACTTGTGCAGGCTGTTTTGGCACTACCTGCATGGAGGAAGCCTGTTTTTTTGCTGTTGTAATGCTTGGTATGTCTGACTTAGGACAATCTCTGTGCCACCAGATCTTCACTTCTGTTTGCCTAGGCAGAGAGCTGTGGGAGATGTGCTCCTTTCAGTCTACAGCCTTTAGGGCCAAGGCTGTGGTTGGAGGATACTCTTTTGGAGTTGCTGGTTTTCCTTTTGTCCTCCCTTTCCCCCACTCTTGCACATCCCTGGATATCAGCAGAAGAACCTACTGTGGAATTTCATTTGTGAGTTAAATGCTACTGACTTTATCAACAAGAAGTTTAATTTTGTCAAAGCAATGAGAAAGCTATTCAGCAGTTGGACTTGATCTTCTTTCTGTAAGTCTATAGTGATTGGCATTAATGATATTCTCTTCCTTTATATCTTTACATATAGAATGCTGCTTTAGTCACTGTCAGTGTTAGGTTAATATGTTAATTATATGTTACCCTTCTTTAAATGTTTTATTTCAAATTTTCTGAAACTTTTTTCTATGTTCTTTGACTTGTTGAAAATAAATTTCATGAGCAGACATTCAAAAAAGTCTTGAGATGCTGCTGCAGTCTGATTCATTCCATGTCTCCAATGAATACAGCCACCGTATTGGTAGCAATTAGGAGAGTTTCCAAAAGAAATTTCCTGGAGACTACATTGGAGAAGAGTATTTCTAAAATGAGTTTCCATAGCTTTCAGCAGAGTTTCCACCACACATCTCTTGACGATGCCCATGTATGTTGATACAACAGGAGAAGGCTCTCAGTTGGGTCAGGGGCCGTATGGGGTGGTCACTCTGCACCCTAACTTCAGGTTTAATACCTGATGCAGTGTGGTGTCCTGGTTTGAACAGGAATTGGCAGTCACTCTGCGGCCTGTGCGCTTCTGTCTGTGCTCACCGCTTTCTCTCTAACGTGAATGAAATCCTGCTTCCTCCCTTCATATTAGTGACAAAGATGATGAATGCTTTGTAATGTTTCATGTGCGGTGTTAGAGACCAAACAGAACTATTACTGTGTTTGTCAGCTTTAAGAAGGCATGGTTTTAAAATCGGTTCATGTTTATAAATGCAAAGTTAAGAGCAGCCACGTGTCCTATTGGCAAAACCTTATTTCAGCTGTGAAAATTAAGCAGGTAGTCAAAAACTTTTTCCTTGACCTGCCAGGGGGAATAAATGTTCTTTACACTGACAGAGGTCCCTTCTGTAGCCCCAGACAGACATGTACTCACAACTTTCTGAAAATACTGGAAGATTATTTCTTGTTCAACTAAATTAGGATGAATGTCTTTTCAATTTATTTCTACTAACAGATGTCATGCATACTAAAGACCTGTGAAATGGCTTGGCTAGTCCTAATGTTATGTTTAAAAAAGAAACTTCAAAATACCAACCCTATTGGAATTTTATTACTAATAGTAAGACTAATCTCTGTCACTGTTAAATGTTGTTAATCCTTAAGAAACTCACATACATTTTTAAAAAAAAAAAACAAAACCAAATAACTTTGCCCCAGAAGAGCAGCAGATGTTTTGTATCTTCGTACAAATCTTCATTTGTATGAAGATCCATTTGTATGAAGATTTTTTCTGTTTCAGGTTTTGTCTTTTCTTATTGCCATTTAAAGATTTTAAAATTTTACTACTTTCTTTTAAACCTTCTGTTTGAGGGATTTATAATTCTTATTTAAAAAAAAAATCCTGTGAACAGATATCAGGCATGTTCTTTTAACTCAGCAGCAAAATAAAAGAAAGGCTATGAAAGTTAAAAAGTGGTGGGTTTTTTTAAAAAAAAAATCTGTTTCGCCTAGTTTCAAAATGTGATTAGTTGCTACTGTTTTGATAATGATGAAGTATTGTGAATGGTTCATGATATTTTGAAAGATATAAGTTTATTTGAATTGTCACGCTACCTCTTTACCCCCTTCCCCTGTCTCCCCCTCCCTATTTTCTATGACTCCCTGGGATGTTTTTTCCATCATTTTTCCCCTAAATACTGTCAAAGTAGATGCTCAGGTTCCGTGGGTCTGGCAGATACATACAAACCAGAAACGGGCCTATTATAACAACAAGAAGATCCAGCTCCTGAATTTATGCTTACAACTAGAAAAAAATCCCAGTTTTCCACTGGAGTGTTGAATGCAATGAAAAGCCTTTCCTTTTTCACCAGCTTAAACTGCAGTCTGATCATGGTGGATTCCAAGTTCATCTCAATGCAGTACTTAATTTTTCAGCTGTAGAGTACAGAAAGCCCTATTCTTACAGCTGACGTGAAGGTCAGGTAGGTCATTGTAGAAGATATGTCCTGTCCAGGGAGGAGGAGCTTTGCAGGTAGCTAAAGTGTTTAAAAGCAGGTGAAGAATCAGTGCTCTTGTCTCCTCAACTTGTGTGTTTGCTCTTTAGGGCAGTGTGTGGGAATGAAGATTTACATTTTCCTCCTAAACAGTGTAGAAAAATAAAATTGTACCATGTTCGTACTTTAAAGTGCTCTCTGTATACTTTGGTTAGTCTTTGAACAGCTTCATTTCCAAAGGCAAAACTTTTCCATTTTGCAGGTGTGGAGGGGAACTACCCTGTAATATGCAGCTGTAGAGTTTTGGGGGTTGAAATACTGTGCATCTGTGTTTTGGCCCATTTGGTGTGAGTTAGTGCAGTTTCAAAATCTAATGGAATCAGGAAGTAAATAGTATTGTGCATTAATGTAGCCAAGCAGAGCTTTAATCCATCCTTCTTTGGCATCAAAATGGCCAGTGCCATGGAGGAAATGACTTCTGTGCAGCAAGTCCTTTGGGCACTCTTGGGACCCTCTCTGGCACGGCTGAGGCTGGCACCACTGCGACTTCATGACTCTTGCTACCCCAGCTAGCAAGGTCACTGTTTGCTGGGCCATGTCCACGTACCTTGCAGTCTCACCTCTGATAGCAGATGTAACTGTAGTGGCACCTGGCTAGCTCTCACACTCAGGCAGCAGACATAAGGTGTTGGGGTCAGTGATACATGCAATGCTGCTTTTTTTTTTTTAATATTTTAAATGAAACATAACACTGGTTTCATTTTTGCTCTCATGCCATTGCACTTAATTCTCTTTTTCACAAAGTTACAGCAGCTTTGAGGACAGAGAGGGAAAGACCCTTGGTGGTAAAGCTTTACAGTACAACCATATGGCTATCTTTGAATGACTTCTTCTGTGAGTTACAGGCTGATGTACTTAAAATTAAGAGTGAGAAACGTCTTGCCTGCTGTGGGTTTCATTTGGGTTTTGGGTTTTTTAATTTTTCTATTTATAAACTTGAGAAGACTGCTTCCAAGTTTTTACTGTCTTAAAGAAAAGAAAAAGCGGAAACAAGTGAAACTCTTTCCCAAATACCTTAACAGTAATTCCTTTGAATAGAGTAAAAGGTGGGATAGGAAAATGCTGGTGCCAAAGAAAAGATAGTGCTGAAAGTCCAAGTGTTTACCAGTCTTTCTGATAGTCATCCTCTGAACGATGGAGAACAATCTGTCAGTTCTCAGCTTTTATATTTCAAGCTGCAGTTAGTCACTGAGATTTATTCTAATGAAATTCCTACTCTAATGGTTGTGGTTATCATAGCATTAGCTTTATTTACCTGAAAGTTCAAGAACACTGCCTACAACTCCTACTTTTGAGGTTATTCTTAATGTGTAATATTGTACCATCTTCATGTGTAGCTTATAGCCTCAGCTTTACAGGAGAGAAGAAAAGGAATTATCGCGCAGGGCTGCTTTCCCACATTTATTATTCTCTGAGGAAGATACAGAAAAATCTCTTCCTGCAGTTTTTAGGAAAGTGTGTTTCGGTGAAGCATGACCATGTCTCTTCGATCATTGCCTTCCTCTCCAGGCTATTGCTCTGCTTAGCCTGCGTTGGTGGCCCCTACCAATAAGCTGGATGTTGTTCCATGTTGCTCAGAAGGGGAACTTTTTGCATAGTTCTGCAAAGTGGCATCTTAAAAGCATGCATTTTAGTTCTGTTAAAATGTGTGTGCTTTGTCACATAAATGATGGATTCTTGTATTTTACTCTATTTTTGTTTCTTTTCAGTGACCCACCAAAGTTAACAGCATTCTTTACAGTTCATTAATGATCATTTTAGAAAGTGATCCTCTTTTTCTTTCTTTCTGTTTGTCTTTATTTTATTTTTTTCTTCCATTACTGAACTGCCTGGATGTTCACAGTTATAAAATACAAATACAGTGACTGCAATTCATCTGACATTACTAGCAGTTTTATTGTCTGTTTTACAAAGATTCTGTCATGTTTTTGCTGTCTGGAATTCTGAAGAAACACTGAAACAATTGAAAAGAATTACTGTAAGAGGAAGAAACATTATTTGAAAATACTGGAACATCTTTCACTGAAGTCAAAGAGGCATTTAATGGAAGTACTTGTGGCAGTAATTAAAAGATGTTTCACTAGATGCAAGTAAAATGCACACAGCTTAGGAAAGGAAGTACGTTTTTGTTCAGTGTAGGAAAAGAACTAATATTAGGAGATAACTTAATAATTTCAATTTAAGTTGAACAGTTTGATTATTCCAGAAACCTTAAATACCTGTGCCTGCCACTGCTTGCAGCTTCAAGTGCATGTAATTTGTGATTTGAGAACCTTCTGGCGTAACTAAATTTAGAAATACTATTCTTTTTATTTAAATGCTTGTTTGATGCAATAAGCTTAGCCTTCTGAAGTCAGTTGTAACAACGGTTAATGATTAGCGGCTAACATCTCTACTCCAGCATTGGTAGCAAAACTTGGCTTAATGTTGAAAAAAATACATGACTTTCCCATGTAGCTGCAGAAAACTTGAGGTACGCAGGAAAAAAGTTGTGTTAGGCTTTTTTTTTTTTTTTTTTAATGGTGGCTTTGAATGTTCACAGAATCATTTAGGCTGGAAAAGACCTTTAAGATCACCGAGTCCAACCATAAACCTAACACTGCCAAGTCCACCACTAAACCATGTCCCTAAGCACCACATCTACACATCTTTTAAATACCTCCAGGGATGGTGACTCAACTGCTTCCCGGGGTGGCCTGCTCCAACGCTTGATAACCCTTTTGGTGAAGAAATTTTTCCTGATATCCAATCTAAACCTCCCCTGGTGCAACTTGAGGCTGTTTCCTCTCATCCTATTGCTTGTTACTTGGGAGAAGAGACCGACCCCCACCTCGCTACAACCTCCTTTCAGGCAGTTGTAGAGAGCGATAAGGTCTCCCGTCAGCCTCTGCTTCTCCAGGCTAAACAACCCCAGTTCCCTCAGCCGCTCCTCATCAGACTTGTGCTCTACACCCTTCACCAGCTTCGTTGCTCTTCTTTGGCCACGCTCCAGCACCTCCATGTCTCTCTTGTAGTGAGGGGCCCAAAATGTTCCTGACATTCCCTTTTTGTTGAGGGGGTAGGAAGAGGTTCCCAATAGCAGTCCTGAGCCAAAGCGTTACCTGGCTGGATGTGTTATCATGAGCACTTGGTCTGACTTCGTCTCGCCTGCAGGATCTGGGGACTCTACAGCTCTGCATCCTCGTGCCAGCGACAATATTGCCCTTGACTTTAAGGACTGAAGCACCAGTGCTGGCTGCTCTGAGTTTTGCTGCGGAGGTGCTCAAAGCAGGCAGCTTTGGCAGCTTTAGCATAGGCAGCCTCGTCTGCAGTGGTGCTGAACTGGTGCCTCTCTCCTGGGGAGCCAGAGGCACTTCCACTATGGAAATGGGCACCCGGGGCTGCTGAGCCGTGTCTGGATTTATACCTCAAAATGTGGCATGTGCCTGTGGAGTAAAAAGGCAAAGCCAACCAAACCAAGATAGTCCCCCTGTGTGGGTGGGGGAAGCGTACTGCATGCAGACTGCTTAATTGGGTCTTTCCAAACTACTCTGAAGGGTCTTCAGGAGAAGGAGCTTTAATGATGTTTTTAATTTTGTGCTAAGTGCAATTTCTTATTGTCCCTTCATGTTGTTTTGAAAGCAGCTCTTATTGTTGTGAGAGCATCGTGTTAAAAGCATCTGTCTGTATTGCTCATTTAATTCCCCCCCCCCATCACAACAGGACTGGCATTGAAATAAAGCATTCCTAAATTTCTCTGGTTAAGGTTATGGGTGTTTATTGATCTTTTAGCTGGGAAGAAGGGGATTGCGTTGCTTGTAGCTTCCAAAAACTGTAAGAAATATGGGACCTGGAGTTTTGTGAACAGGTGGAAATATAATTCTGACCTTCCCTTGTTGTATATTTTTATATTCTGGGTTAATTTGCTGGATGCTCCTTTTTCAGGGAACAGTTGTGTTGTAGCTTTGTATTTCCTTGCAGGATTTTGTTCAAGTGACGCCTTGTGCAATTTAGTGCTTCTTAGTGCCCACAGTACGCTCTTTACATGAAATATGTGCATGTGTGATTATATAGAGGCTGCAGAATTTTCGACCAGGGGTTTGAGGCACCCATGTTTAATTCTCTCGCCAGGAGCACTGGTGGCGGGTGGCTTGGGTGCCGTCAGTGAGAGCATCGAGATGTTCCACTTCTGTACGAGCAGCACCAGAGGGCACTGCAAGGCAGCGGATTGCCCTGCGCTCCGCTTGCTGCACGCCAGTTGGCAAAATGCAGCTCCTCATGCTCCTTCAAGTTCTTCCTTTTGCTACCAGCTTTGTAATGAGCTTTTAAAATGCTGATAGCTACTCTGTTCCTTAAATGTGTTAACTCCATCTTGGAAATTGCAAATCTGTTTCAGTACTGATAATACTCCCAGATTTCAATTTTTTTGTGAAGCTTCAAAAAATACTTTGTCATTAATTATTAAAAAAAACCCCCACTATTTACAGTCCAGTTTTATTTATCATCTCAAAATATCATCCTGAGGCCACTGACGAAAATAGGACTGGTAGGAAAAGACAGACTGGGCAGTTACAACGATGCCATATTAAAAGCCTTAAAAAAACTGCCTCCAGATTTATTTATGAACAGAGCAAATGTATGGTGTGTTTGTCTGTAATCTTGCTTTCTCTAAGCATTGTAACTACTTTTGAGAATCTTTATAAATGGAAAACATGTTCCTTTCTGTAATGTTTAAGACAACATAACTGAATTGAAGATTTAGTTAAATAATTGAGAAAACTATCTGGAAACTGATACCTTTTATTTATTTTTTAAAATTATTTTTAACTTGATTTATTTTCATGAAATTTACTGACCAAGTCTGACTAAGCAATTGAGTTTTAAAATGTGCAGTGTTCGGGGGAGGGTTTTGGGGATCACATGTGTTATCACTTACGTTATCAAACTGACTTACCTGAAAACTAAATACAATTGTTTTAAAATTGGATCCTATTTAAAAATAGCTATGTTTTTGCAGATTTTGATAATTGTTTTGATTTTACTTGTGTAATCAGTATTAGACGATCTGTTTCTTGAACTTCTTCTTTCAGTTAAGCACATTTAAAATCAGGCTGGCAATGCTTTAGAGTGTAGAAATTCTGAGATATTACAGATACTAAAAATCTGTTCTGTTGATACTCATGAAAGCAAGGGCTTTGGCATTTTTCAGTGAGCTTTGGTTTAATATCCTGCTGTCTTTCTACGTACATTTTATGGTGATGTTTGACTGTGTGTGTGGTACTTCACTAATCCCTTGAAAGGCAAGGCAGTTCTAGCAAAGCATGTGATTCAGAACAGTTTTCTACATATTTAAATACATGCCTACATGCTGCCCTCCTCAGGGCACTGCTTGCATTTGGGAAAGCAAAGCAGGTAATTTTCTTTGAGCTCCCTGTATGCCCATATCTGCATGCTGCACTACTATTTCATTTTGCCTGCAAAGTAATGCCTTCAAAAAAGTAAATGTGCGCCACATTTAATTTCAGATTATAGAGTCATAGGAATTAATGATGGCTTTTTTAATTGCCACATAGAATTATACTTTTGTTCCGGTTTCAAAAATCTGTAAATTTTTTATTCCTAGACTCAAAACTGTGCAAAAGCTACAGAAGGAGCAGAGGTTGCAGTTTAGTTGTGGCTAAATCTTATCCATTTCAGTGATGCCTTCCAGTTAATGTGGTTGGACCTTCATAGATTTCCTAGGTTGAATTTCTGACGGGGGCTTAAAAAGAATTCGGAATGCAAATCTGCTTATCAAAGAGTGGCAGAGCCTGTTACGCTGAACTTGGGGCATTGGGAAGGAGAAAAATGTGTCTCTACAGTCACCCAGCCACTGGTGCAATGTGTCCTCAGCACAGCGGTGTTGCTGTGAGCTTTCCTGCAGAAGTGGCTAAGGTCCATGTTACGCAGCATTTTTTCCACAGGCTTCATTGAGGATGCCTTTCTGGGCAATAGGAACAGGGCAAGCTTGTGTTGATCCTGCTGGAGAATATTCTCCCAGTCACCTGCAAATTGTGGCTCAAGGCCTTCCTGAGCTATGGTGGCATCTCTTTATGGTTTACAAGTAGATAACAAAAGTTAATAAATGTTGCTGCGAGCACCTAAAAAGAATCCATGTCTCTGGTTTCCATTTTCTAGAAGTAAAGTCTCATGTGAGAGAATGACTTTATAATGCAGTGGAGAAGCTCAGAGCCATGCAAAGCCTTAGGACTCATCTGTGGGGAACAGATAGCGCTCCTGTCCCCAAGCCCCTCAGGTCCCTGGCAGTAGGGAAGAAGAAGTGTTGGAGGTTTTCTGATGCCTCTGGCCACAGACTGTGTGATCCTCTCCATGCTGAACTTCAGGCTGTGGTTCAGGCAGATTCACTCATGAAAACATGCGTAGGAGGGCAAGAGGGTAGGAAGGTGGATGTAAATGTGCATATGAACACACACAGAAGACTCTTGCAGGCTGATTGCAGTGATATCACTTTAGAAAGCTTTCTTCCGGTGACCTAAACCACAGGCATCGACAGCACTTTGCACGTGCTTCATACACTTTAATAAAAACACGGCTTTTAAAATGAGTGTAAATGGTGTTAAGTCAGCTTGATTTTTTTAAAAAAAAAAAAAAAGTGTTTCAGGTAATTTTAATTTTAATTTGAACCTCATGAGGTTCAACAAGGCCAAGTGCAGGGTCCTACACCTGGGTCGGGGCAACCCCCGGTATCGATACAGGCTGGGGGACGAAGGGATTGAGAGCAGCCCTGCAGAGAAGGACTTGGGGGTACTGCTGGATGAAAAGCTGGACATGAGCCGGCAATACGCGCTCGCAGCCCAGAAGGCCAACCGTATCCTGGGCTGCATCAGCAGCAGCGTGGCCAGCAGGTCGAGGGAGGTGATTCTGCCCCTCTGCTCCGCTCTGGTGAGACCCCACCTGGAGCACTGCGTCCAGCTCTGGGGTCCTCAGCACAGGAAAGGCATGGACCTGTTGGAGCAGGTCCAGAGGAGGACCACAAAAGTGATCAGAGGGCTGGAACACCTCTCCTATGAAGAGAGGCGGAGAGAGTTGGGGTTGTTCAGCCTGGAGAAGAGAAGGCTCTGGGGAGACCTTCTTGTGGCCTTTCAGTACTTAAAGGGGGCTTATAAGAAAGATGGGGACAAACTTTTTAGCAGGGCCTGTTGCGATAGGACAAGGGGGTAATGGTTTTAAACTAAAAGAGGGTAGATTTAGACTAGATACAAAGAAGAAATTTTTTACAATGGGGTGGTGAAACACTGGAACAGCTTGCCCAGAGAGGTGGTAGATGCCCTATCCCTGGAAACATTCAAGGTCAGGTTAGATAGGACTTTGAGCACCATGACCTGGTTGAAGATGTCCCTGCTTATTGCAGGGGGGATTGGACTAGCTGACCTTTAAAGGTCCCTTCCAACCCAAACTATTTTATGATTCTATAATTTTAAAAAAATAGCATGTTATGGAAAACACATTCACAACAGTCTGGACTTTCAGAGGAATGGAGGGAGGGAGGATGACATGGTTGCATTTTGATTCTTATTCTGCATTTATATATAGATAAAGACTTTGAAAACAAACCCAGATTTTCTATTTTCAGGCAAGTTTCACTCAATCCTGGCTAACCTGTGACTGAACTGAAAACTCTTTCTGCAAACTGATATAATAGTTTCTTAGTTTTCCTATTGTACTGCTCTGACAAGTGGAAAAATAAAGACATTGGGTCCAGTGAGTGAGAGTGTGTGTGTGTTTAAGTAAAAAAAAAAAAATCTAAATCTATGCAGGTTATCGGTCAGTAATAGTCAGACCGTGGAACAGCTGAAAACATGGAAACAATTTCCTCCCTAATTTGGGCAGATTGGAATGCATCCCCAAAATCCAAACGGAAATAGTAAAATTTAAAAACATTTTATTAGTACCTAACCCAGCTGCACCTGGCCAGCCTAATTGCCTTCAACCTGGTCATTACTCAAAGGCATGAAGTTTAGCCACCAACAGCACTTATTAATGTATAATAGGAATTTACTTGTAAAACAGAATTATTGGAACGGTGTGATATCATAAAGACTGAGGTGCTGACATTTTAGATTGTTTTATATAGGGATGTTGAGTTATAATTTAGGAGTTGGATATTCTTTGGGTGATTAATCATTCTTAGGTATAATTTTAAATGTCTGGTGGATATATGTAGAATTAATGTTTGTAATGACCAGCTCATGAAGCATACTTACGTGAATAAGGTCACATTTGGTTTCTGGACAATCTGTTCACTAGCATTTTGCAAAAGGTTGGTGCAAAACCTAGAAATGCTGAGGCAGCAGATTAATGAAATGTTTCAGCAAGACAGCCCCTTACTGATTTCTGTAAAGATGTCAAAGCCTAAGCCCATAAAAGTGCCTGCAAATTCTCCCCTTCGTATCGATGGTGTGAGAAACTGAATACATTAATTCTGTTGGACCTCAAACTTAGAATCTGTCAATATGATTCCAGTGATTGATGGTTACAGACTTTTACCTACCTCATAAATATAATGTGCCTTGATTACAGAGGCACTGCTAGTGCTGCTATAGTTAGTTATGTCAGCACTTCCATTGTAAACCCTGTTTCTTTAGGGGTTTATAACTCCATCATAAAAATTCACTCCGGGATGAAATTTATACCATAGGCTTCTAGACTGTAAGCAAGTCATTTAAAATACAGATATACTAAAAAAATCAGTTGAACAAAGGCAAAAACCCCAGACTCGCTAATTTTTTCATCTGTATGTGGTATTTCTGTAGCTGAGAAATGACTTTGGTTTTGAGATGAAAGGTTGCTACCTTTTGCTCCCTAGTGGAAGTTAGGCTCTGTGTGGGTGTCTACATATATACACATACATACATGTATATGCTTCTGTCATATATATTGTAAAACACAGTATGTGAGCAATAACTTTTTAAAAAAATTCTTGTAGTGTTAATACCTTGAAGTTTTTATCCACAACATAAACCAACACTAAACACCAATTTATAGATAAAATATAATTGCTGCAAAGGAGTGTGAAGGTCAGGGGGAAAAGCATTAAAAACAGTTAAATACGAGGATTTGGGCATGATCCTCACCTGGGCTAAGTTAACTTCAATAAACCTGTATAGGCTTCTACTAGCAAAATATCACTGACCCCAAGTGTGATGTTTTTTTGAAGGATTCATTTTTTTAAAAGCTAATTTTAAGCAGGCTCTAATGTGTTACCTTAAAAACACAATTTTTTTTTAATACTTTATGATTACCTGCTAGAGGTTTTACCTTAGTAATGTTTTGTGTTTCTTGTGTCTAATGCAGCAGAACAGACCTAGAGAGGTTTCTTTGCTGTTGGTGGTAAACAGCACTGTAAGATGTGAATTTTTTACATTACAGTAGATTTTTGAATGCTTTCTAATGGAGTTTCTTAGTCATTAATTCAATATTAGATGTATTTTTGTGTTTCGTGTTTTTTTAAAACATACACATTTGTGGTTTGGGGTTGGTTTTTTTTTTCTTGCTTTTATACATTGTAAGGCTAGTGTTTGGATTTCAAAGAAAACTGAAAACAGTATGTGTAACATACCAGAATGGTGTTTCCATATTCAGACCTGGTGATATGGTAAATAATGATTGGACCTTAATATGTGACACATCTTCCGAATGGGGATGTATTTACAAGTAGTGTAAATTTGGTCCATTCCCATATAATTAGTTAATGTCTTTAGTTTTATTAATCTTTTCTTACTGTGCATGTAACTGAAAGGCTCTGCTTTCCAAACACTACTGAAAAAGAGAAAAGGAAAACTTTGTTACTTCTTTCCCCCCTTCTCTCCCATTGCTACTAGTTAAAACAAAATTAAGATGTCTAGCTAGCTATCATTTTTATGAATTACAGATAGAAATAGCTGAGGAGAAATCGTTAAAAGATATTTATTTCTCTGAGTACCTAAATACCTTTAAAAAGATCTAGATGAGTCTGAGGTGATGGTTGTTTTCATTGCTAAAAGTCCTGCTGCTTCGAAATATCACAGCTTTTGATAAAGAATCGAGCTTAGCCTCTTTTTGTTCTAAAGATACAAGTTAACCTCAGACAGATACCTTCATTTCTTTTACTGACATTAGCTCTCCAGTTTGTTCACTGTTGGATTTTTGACATATAATTTCTAGCATGACCGTGATTTTTAGGAGCCTACAATTTTTCCATTTGTAATATGAACTGAAGCTGCGTAGTTTTGATTCTCTCCTTCCCTCGTCCCCCTACCCCCACCCTACCTGCAAATAAAAAGACCAATCCTCCCAAAAAGCAGCTTGCATATATCAAAGAAGAAACCTGGAATCCTGAATAACTTTATTTATGAAAGAAGAGGGAGTGGGTGGTGGGACGCTAGCACTAAACCTTTTGAGGGTGGGCATCCGGCTCTCACAGTTTACTTGGCTGGTTGGATATCTTGAAAGCCTTAATTTAAAAGTCATCTTACAATCCTTTTTAATTGGCTCCAAAGTAAGTAGTTGAGCATTTGGTCTGATAAGGAGGTTTTTGGCTCTACGTGTGCCATAAAATCAGCAAAAAGAGGGATCTGTTTAATACAACAATGATGCTGGGCTTTTTTGTTTCTAGGGTTTGCCCTAAACAGGATTTACCCCTTAAGGCAGCAGTAGCACACCATAAAAAGGCCATTCTTTTACTCCACAGCAACAAGGCTTTAATTTTCTGGTTTTCAGATTTCTTTTTTTAATAGGCAGCAATAACAAGACTTCCATAGGGTGGTTGCTATAAGTACTGTACACGGTGTCCAAGATCAGAATGCTTTGCCTACAATGTTTTATTGCCTTTGGTTTATAAAGGCCTGGGAAAGAGCATCTGAGAAACCTCAAGGTTCAGCTCGTGTTTCTGGAAACTTTTCTGGGTGGGGAAAGCTTGTAGATGGAATAAAATCAACCTGGTTTTGCTGACTTTTACACTTAAATTATTGCTTCAGAGTTCTCAAATCTGTGTCCTCCCAAACGCTGAAGAATATCCTAAGTAGTTTGCATTGTAACCAAAAGACAAATAGTGAAAGTCAGAAAATTTAATTGAAAACATGGAATTAAATACTTCTGTGCACCATTAACTCTGTTGCTATAGAAATGTCAGCCTTTCTTTGCTCCCACATATCTATTCATTAAGTAGATGTGTTTTTTATCTGAGCATTTGTTCCTGCTTCCCCAGGAACTCAAAATCCAGTTTACAACTGCAGAGACTATTTATTTGGAGAAGGTAGTTACTTTGTACCACCCTCTCAGTTCCTTTTATCATCTGTATTTTCACAAGGTTTTTAAAGTCTCCTCCTGGCGAAGCTGTAGGCGGTCTGCTTTGACAGGTAGCTTGTAGAGCAGACACACACACACGCACCACTGTCTAGTTCATATGTTCAGTGTGTGGAATGTGAAACTTCGTGCAAGTCCTATGATGTTATAATTTGCTTGTTTGCATAAAAAGGTTGTATTATGTTGCTCGTTCAGCAGGTTGGTCACGATTGTTCATTACCTGTTCTTTAAAATTCCCTTGGTAACCTTTGTCTAGTAGTGAATTAACGTTGGGAATCGTATGGCTCTGAGAAGTCTGACTTCTCTGGAATTTCATGTTTTTCTAATGCTATTTTGGTGCAGTGAGCACCCTGTAATGGTGGTAGTCAGATGAGCTGTCTCCAAATGCTGCTGAAGCATGTTTCAAGGTGCAGCTGTGCTCCTGAGGAAAGGGAAACTTTTTTCTCTCCTTCTGTGTAAGCCCATGGTCCTGAGTGCTCATGGTGCACTAGGTGATGCTGATAAAAAGAAAACAATTTCACAGGGAAAAGGGATATGCATTAGAAAGCGGTTCTCACCCAAGGTCTCCTACTCTTCCAGTTGCAGAATAATTCTTAGAAATATTTCAGTTTTCTGGAAGTTACTAGGAACTCCTTTTATTGGAAATTGTTCTTGTCTGTCCCTGTGGAGTCTAAGCTCTATGAGCTCCTGTCTTTTGATGCTTGTTTGCTCATTCACACCCAGTTTCTCACGGTTTTCATTTGTACTGATTGATTCAGAAAATGTGGCAGACTTTTTCTGATATTTGGTTGAACTGGGTCATCTTATTGCCATGAAGTTCTTTGGAACGGGAAGACTAGCAAGTCAAAAGAAGGACACTCAGACTGGTACAGATGAACCAATGCAGCTTTCCCCTTCTCCAATGAAAATGGGTCCCCTGACCCTCCCTCCTGTCTTCCCTATCCTCTTGAATTATTGGTGTGTCTGCTTTCTTTGCACCTAGAGGTACAGTGGGCTTGCAGGAAGGAGTGGTTATATTCATTCTGGAAGTGTGAGCAGTGGGAAAATGGTGTATCAGTCTGCATTTGTTGACACTGGTGACTCAGAGAAAAGCTGGCACTGTTTGGGAACCTAGGTGGTATTAAAGACTGGGGAACTGCCCTATAATGCAGCCCATGCTGCCTATTTTCTCCAGCTACCTTGATCTCTTTAAAATGCCCTATGTAATTGAGGATGCCAGGAGCCTTGAGCTACTTGGATTAGTGGCTTCTCCTTCCTCCGTAAGACTCCATGCTGACAACTCTGCAAGATACCAGAAGTAATGGTGTACCTGAGTAGGGATCAGATGCTTTTTCTCTCTTTCAGTTCCCCACCCCCTGTGTAGCAGAATTCTGTTGCTGTATCTAGCAACAAAATGGCCTGTCAAAATGTCTTCTGGTGGCACGTCAAAAAATTTTGGTGACATTTGGCATGCAGTGTTAACAGGGAGAACCTGAAGAGCATATCCGAAAGGTCATTTAGATATATAAGAACAATGTGTCAGAATCTGATGATCTTTCAGATGATTGTGAGGGGCTCAAAGAGTCTGTAGGAAAGTAATCTGGGTGCTAATGAACTTTACAAACCCTCTGGCTCTGTGGAGGTTGCTTTAATGCCCCATTTAACAGGTGCATTTCTGTTAATTTTGAAGTATGGATGTCACTCGAATGCTGACAAAATACAGGGGAGAACTTTGGTGGCTTTTGAGGCTTTTCTTTATTCTTTTTGTGAAATCGGGGACTTTTTTACAGCGGGTAACTCCTTCATTAACTTGATGGACTATTCTGACATTCTTAACTCAAGAATAACTGTGTCCTTTTCCCCTCTCAAAAACTGTTCATATGCAGTAGATTCACCCTCTTTTCAAGCTAGTTATTTTTTTGGAAGGCCTTGGGATGTGGAATTCTTGAGACAGCAAAAGAATGAAATACTGATCATCAATCCTTTAAAAGGAGTGAGGATGTTTGTGTGTATATGTACATGCATGTGTGCATACATACAGTCTCCCATACAAAAACTGACTTTCAGATCATTTAGAATATGGAAAATACTTCTTTGGTGACTGTAAAGTACACATAAAAATTTTGAAGCTTCTTTTACAGAATCACAGAATGGTTGAGGTTGGAAGGGACCTCTGAGGGTCATCTGGTCCAACGCCCTGCTCAAGCAGGGTCACCTACAGCCACTTGTCCAGGACTGTGTCCAGACAGCTTTTGAATATCACCAAGGATGGAGACACCACAACCTCCCTGGGCAACCTGTGCCAGTGCTTGGCCACCATCACAGTAAAAAAGTATTTCCTGATGTTCAGACAGAACTTCTGTGTTTCATTTTTGTGCCTGTTGCCTCTTGTCATGTCGCTGGGCACCACTGAAAAGAGCCTGGCTCTGTCCTCTTTGCATCCTCCCTTCAGATATTTATACACATTGATGGGACTCTTGAGCCTTCTGTTCTCCAGGCTGAACAGTCCCAGCTCTCTCAGCCTTTCCTCATAGGAGAGATGCTCCAGTCCCTTCATCATCTTAGTGGACCTTCGTTGGACTCTCTCCAGCATGTCCGTGTCTCTCTTGTACTGGGGAGCCCAGAACCGGACACAGTACCCCAGGTGTGGCCCTCACCAGTGCTGAGCAGAGGGGAAGGACTTCTACTCAGCACCGCTGGCAATACTTTGTTTGTCTAATGCAGCCCAGGGTACCATTTGCCGCCTTTGCCACTGGGGCACATTGCTGGCTCGTGTTCAACTTGGTGTCCACCAGGACCCTTAGGTCCTTTTCTGCCAAGCTGCTTTCCAGCTGGGTGGCCGTCAGCATACATTGGTGCTTGGGGTTGTTCTTCCCCAGGTGCAGGACTTTGCACTTCTCCTTGTTGAACTTCATGAGGTTAAGGATTCTGTGAATGACCTACATAAGTTTCATAAGCTGAAAATAATTGCCAAGCTCAGCTATAAAGTATGCTCTATTTGGCTTCATTTTAGTATGTCCAAATGTTAAACCAGTTGAAATTTTTCTGTTTATCTGGGGGGTGAAGGGGAAGGCATGAACTTTTTCTTTGTTAACTAGTGCTATTATGAAAGTTTTTAGCAAGTCAGAAATGTATACTGTATTTTTTTTCTCATGCAAGCAGCCTGTACAAAAATAAATCCCACAGGATCTGGCCATAAATGTTTACTTTTAAACTAATACAGCTTAATACTTTCAATCAGAGTAGACATGCTATTGTGACTGCGTTACCCTCAGGTTTCAGCATTTTTCTCAAAGAGCAGGTAGCTGCTGAGAAGTTAACCTACCACACTTAGTCACACAGAAGTAAATGAAATACAGTCCTTCTCATCTTTGAATGTTCTTCATATTGCCTGTATTTTGTACCATGGCTACTGGTGTTTTGTAAGTCTTTGAATTTTCTGAAAGCTGTGGCTAGCAACAAATAGTAGGCATAGGTCAGACTATGAGGATCAGAATAGTCTTTGATTTTCCCTGCTGAAAAAGGAAGAAGGAATGTCTGTTTGATAAACTGAATTTATTTAGAAGACTTCTAAATGCCACAGTAAAATTTGCTGTGTGTTCCCAAATGAACAGACAGAGCTCTACAGGTTTTGTCATGCTGTGGTGTCACAGGGGTAGATATGTGAACCAAGGAAAAAAAGGTAAAGTTGGGTAAGTTTTGTTAATACTCCTTTAATTGTTTTACCTTTGAGTCCACTGTTGGATTTTATTCTGTTGTCATCATTCACAAGATGATGGTAAGAATCTTGCAAGTAGCTTGAGATTCAAAGATCTGCTCAAAACTTAGGCTGAAGAGAACCAGGTAGAACTGCTGAACCTGGAGGTGAAAATGTGGCATTCGTGCTTTTTTCTAAAAAACATGGATACTTTTTAAAAATACAGAAGATGGAACGCTTCATTAAAAACACATCAAACATACAGGTATTATATGCAAGAATTTGTTAATGTGTTTTTTCAGGTACTGTGGCCCATAAGAATGTTCCTTGCAATTCTGAAGCGCATTACTGTTCATGGCACTTTTAAGAGTCAAACATACTAGCTAATTTAATCAGAATAATAATTTAGAGTGTCAAAAGGGTAGTGTACCTTCTCAGCATTTCCATTTGGTATTATTTTACTCCTTTAATAGTACTTTATAGTTCCCAACCTTACCTCAATTAGGAGTACTGACAGATGCTAGTTCAGCATTTTACCTCTAGCCAGTAGGGCTTTCTTTAGAATAAATGTCAGTAATTTTATGTTGCTAATTTGAGGTGATATACCTACATGTAAAATTACATTTTAACTTTCTTGTTATACTTGCAGTGAGAGATGGCAGCATAAAGAAATATAAGTGAATGCGCCTGAGAGATAGTTCAGGACTAGAAGGTTCATTATGGAACTTTTATAGCTCATTTTGAGGTGTACTGCAGTTTTTGTTAACTCTTTCTTCCACTATCCATCTATTTCCCCTGACACACCTTTCCTCATGAGATTTTTTTATTTTAAAAACTGTTTATTTCATTAGAGGCTTTGGGGAAAAGTGGGGTTGGGATTTGGATTTTTAAATATCTTTAAATGCTGTTAAATGCCGCTTCTTAATCATTGCTTGTTTAGTGAAAACAAGACATTTGTTAGTACACTAAAAATTTCTATCTGAAAAATGTCAATATAAGTGTTATGTAGGTAAAATAAGGAATCGTGATGTTTCTTAAAGTCAGGCTGTTCTTGCGAAGGATCTTAAGGAAACTTGTCCCAGTTAATAGGAAGCAAACAGAAGGAAAATATTTCTGAGAAGTATGCTGCTGATCAAGCACAATAGTCATGACAATAGTAATGATTGGTATCAGCAGACGCCATCAAGAAAAGTCTGTGCTTGGGTATTGTTCTCTAATTCACCATGCAGAATAGAGGGGAAATTGCATGAGAAGGCAGAGCTGCAGCTTAAGATTAAAAGAAATGGCAGTATTAACTATTCTAGAAGCTACTTGGGATTCATTTTTAAAGATAGTGTATTTTTACCTGTCTAGTTATGTATTTCAGTCTTTCTTGAATGAGGTCTTTTTCTAGTAGTTTAGATTGTAGTGCAGATTCTCTTGGTCAGTTACTAAATTACACTTTTATCTATTTGGTAGGGAAAAATACCACATGTGCATGCTAATAACTTCATATAAGGCAGCAAATCTGGCCATACATACTGATTGGAAAGTAAGCCAGTAATTGCAAGTAGGAGGAAATAGGTGCTTTCTACTGCAGTACAAAAGCCAGTATACTGATTAAAGAATTTACTTTCTCTTTTTCAGTATATTCTTATACCTAAATAGAAATTTCCAAGGTGTTGAACTCAGATCTTTATTATAAATAGTATGAAATTGCTTATATTATAAATAGTACGGAATTGCTTAATGTAGAATAATTTTTTTCTTGTTTTTGCAGCACATATTTAAAATTGTTCTTGAACGCCATTATTTATAAAAAATTAATTGACACTTCCTATGTCATTGCATAGTTTTGAGTTTTTCTGTAGTCTTTGCTTTACTGTGTGGATATGCATTGATTACTGTGAAGCAATTTCAGTGTTTCAATTTCTAAAATAAAAAAAATAGCGTAGTGCACTGTCTAATCTTCAGTCATTGTGTACGTGAGAAATCTTCTATAAATTTACGTAATGATTGCAATTTTAATTTAGTTGTAGCTGCAGAAATAAACTTGGCCTAATTTTGAGTTGAACAAGAGCGTCATGTTCATAAAGGTTTGATTAAAAATAGCAATGGTATTTTTCAAAGAAATTGAGAAACATTACTAAAGCCTCTTTAACACTATAATAAATTTCTCAATAATTATTCACTCATCTCTCACTACTGATCTGAAAATTTTATAATATTAGCTTGTGTGCATCTCCCCCTGCCCCCCCCAATTACTTTGATTTTTAACATTGGGGGGGGGTGCGGGGAGGGACACACCAGACAAGTTAACGTAAAAAGTAGAAAAATTTTCAGTTCATATCACTTGTTGTTACTCTGTTAAAGCTGAAATGTGCCACCACTTTTGGGGAGCACGAGGGGTACTACTAGTAGTCATCTAACGTAGATTGAAATTACATATGTCATTTTTAGTAAAAGGTCAGCATTTCTTTCAAAAAGTTATAGAAACTTTTTTTTTTTCTTCCAAGCTAGCTACACAGATTTCTTCTTTTCTCTGCCTTGAACTTTTGGCCTTGCCCTCAAGAATATGGGTGGTACATGTTTTAAAATTGATATATTAATGTTGAATTTTTATTGTCACCATTTCTGTTTGTGCGCCTTTCAAATCCTTCATTTGTTTGTTTCTGAACTTTGGACGTATCGTAAAAATGTCACCATTGTGGCTGAACATTAAGCACCTTCCCATTTTGCTCTGGGCCGTTGAAATAAATTTGGACCAGGTGCTCCTCTCATAACAGAAGTCCTTGATGTGCCCTGATAGCGAGCGGGAGAGCGGAAGCTGTCAGCCTTCAGCTGGCTTGAAGAATGCAATTAGAGCAGTTTTAATACTGTTGAGGGACCCCATCCAATCAAAGCCGTTTGAGTTAAGCCAAGTCTAGGATCCTAAACATGTACTTTAAGCACGTCAACCTTGTCTTTTTAGTCGGAGCGGATCTATCATTCCCACACATTATGTGATGGTGGGTTTTTGTTGCCCTTTTTTTTTTTTTTTTTAAATACTAGGAGAGATACTCCCATTCCTTACCAACTCGCTGTTATTTTATCTGTTAGCTTTGTCTTTATGGCATTGTTAATACTCGTGGTTCAAAGCATTTATTGTCAAATTAAGGCTTAAAATGCATTTTTAAATGTCAGAAGTGCCTATGCCTTTACATAAACCCTAGATTAGGTAAATTCATAAGCAGTTCATCACTAGGTTTTCCAGATTTGGCTGGTGAAAGAAAACGGAACATCAGTACAGATCAGAACACATGAATTATGTAGAAAAAGCCCTAGAAAGCAAGCAGTACTACAGTATGGTACTATTTTTACTGAAGACTTACCTTGAGTTAATTTCAAAACTGGGTATGATTCATTCATACAAAAAGCAAAGGGTTGGAAAAGTTGCAGGCTCATCTTTTTTTTTCTTCTCCTTTGTTTAATTAGGATTTTCAAGTTTGCTTGTGGCTTCCTCCATTGCTCAGTGTTAGGGTTGACTTCACTGGAATTAATGCTTCCCTGAGGGATACTTCTCAGCTGGATGTTTCATTTGTTTCCCTGCTTTTCCTTTGTTAGTAAAGTTGTGGCTCAGTTGCCTGTTTTGAGCCTCACTAGGTTGCAAAGTAGATAACAAAAGTAGATAATGAAAAGAGTTTTTTGGTAAACTCTGTATATTAGGGATTTTTTTTTTTCATTGGTTGGGTTTTGGGGCGGACAGGATGGTCTTTTGCATAGTCTAACTTTCAAGATGTATCTAAAAGAACAAAAAAGTAACAACTATCTGCTCTGATGGCTCCCCAGGTAAATTATAGTTTTTCAGATGAAGATGGGGAAGGGACTAGAAAGTGAACTTAGTTTGTGTGGGATTTGATAAACCAAATTGTGTTTTGCTGTATCTTTGGTTAAATCAATGGCATTAGTGGCTTAAAAATATATGGTTGTCTTAATATGAATTATGGTTGCTTAGTATGAAAACTCTTTAATTCTGTTCATAACTTACTGCATAAAGACATTTCCAAGGCGCTGGTTTTTATGGCATGAGTTGGAAAGGGAAGTACTTTGTGCTTTCTAAGTAACTGTCACCCATTTCAGGAATTTTTATATATGTATACGGAAACTAGAAAAAAGCCCAACTTGCTGCCTACCTCTTAAAAGGCTGAAAGGAGGAATTACAGACTGGTTATCTTAATTTTGGTTCCTCAGAAGATACTGGGACAAATCATTGAATAACAGAGAGTAACAACGAACTGTGGTGTTTGTTGATGATGTCTTTGGCTGATGTCTGCTGTTTCTCCTCAGGGAGCATCTCTTCCTTCTCCCTTGTCTTGTCTGTGCTAAGCCTTTTCACACAGCTTCTTAGGAGAGTGCCATGGTGTAGACAAAAGTACTGTAAGAGGAATGCCAAACTAGAAGGGAATTGGCTCCAAACGGACAGTGATGGGCAGACTAGGCTCTGGAGAGCTTGATTCTGGACCAAACGCTCATTTTGTGCTTTCGTTTGCAATGCTGCAGGCAGTGTGAGTTAGTATGGGGAGCAAATAAATAAACTCCTCTCTGCCATTGGTTCCTAGTGCTGCTGTTCCTACTGCTGGTGACTAATTCTTGACCCTTTCCGGTCGTGTCTGGCCTTTTTCCCCTCAGCCTGAAATACAGAGCAGAGTCTGTGTTTCACTGCTGTTAGTGGTGCTGGGAAGGTCAGAGCTGAAATGGTTAAGTCCAGTTTTGAGTCAACAAAAGAAGTGGGCCAGCCGAGCTTATTCCCAACTCCCAGAAAAGCCCTCAGTGGGTCAGACCTGATGCCTTGTAAGAATGGGGGAGAAATTTGTGTCCTTTTGACCCCCCCCAAATGCATATTTGGACAAAAAGTGTCCACCTGAATTTGCAGTAAGAAAGATTTGGGTATGATGGAAATAGTTTGAGACTGCTGTCTCTGTTTCTGGACGTTATTCAAGCAAATGCTAGCCTTTTGCCAGATGAGTAGACTGGTTGACCACCTGAGGTCCTCTCTCATCTTTTTTGGTCTCATCTTATGGCCAGTTGTAACTAAGTTTGCCATTGGGATGAAGATGCCAGAGAGGTAGTGTACCTCTGGAGAAAGACTGAACCACATTTTCTGGAGAAACCAAATTTCTGGAGAACCAAATTTTCTGGAGAAAGACTCCTTTTATGCCCTCAGGTGATAGAAAGGCTACGCGGTGACCTGGTGTGTTATTTTGTCATCTGGTGTGATGGAGAGGTGATGAGTGCTGTAATCACAGGGAAGTATTCAGGAGGAATTAATGCTGTGTTAAATATCAAAGAATGGAATTCCCAAGCAATGTTCCCCTCCATGCTGATCCTCTGGTGTTCATTCATGTTTTCATCTCAGTGAAAATTTCTTCTGCCACAGGAGATGAGTTTGTGGGAAGTTCTTGAGCCTCACTGGAGCTCGTGAAGCATGGCTTGTTTGCTTTTCATTCAGAGAGCCTGTCCTTTGCAAGAACTGTGTGTCAGGCTGTACCACAGGATTGTCTTGAAGGCAGTAGTGTGAGCCTAGCTTGGGCAAGACTACAAGTGAAGTCAATAGCCCATTTTTAGTTCTTCTGGATAAGGCATTGTCTGGCACAGTGCCTAACAGGGGGCTGTAGTAGCTGGAGAATTGTCGAAGCCAGCACGTTGCCCGCAGGCACAGTGCCTAGATCGAAAAAGTGCTATCAATCTCCCATTTAAAAAAAAAAAAAAAAAAAAAAAAAAAAAAAACACAAAAAAAACCCAAACCAAAACCCAAAAAAAGAGTATGTATCAAAAGTTCATTACATCACTGTAAAGCAATTATTTTTTTAAAGTGTAGGAGTCAGATTTTTTAAAAAACCCAAATATTAAAGAATTATAATATTATTTATTATTGTTAATAAAGATTAATAAATTTTATTTATTATTTAAATAGTTAGATATTTATTCTTTATTTAATATTATTTATTAAAGAATTATAATATTCTTTAATATTAACAAATATTAAAGAATTGGATGAATTTTAGACAAGGGTAATATTAAATCTGTTTCATTTCTGTGGAAGAAAAAAGTTACTTGCTGCATTTGACTTGACTTCCTTCACTCCAGTAATTACTGAGTATTTTAAATATACAAGAGCTATGTCCTATCTGTAATTACAATTATTTGCTTCCCTGATGCATTGAGGATGGTGAAGGTAGTGATTCTCCTGCAAATTTAAAGCAGGTTCTGCTCATAAATTATTTTCTTTCTCTGTTATAGATGTGTCCTTGCAAGCCGTCTGCCATTTGAGCATATTTTTGTTATCACTTGCAAACACTTTAATCAGCCCTAAGTGCTGTCACTGTGGATTAGAATATTTGCAGTGCAGGAGGACACAAAAAGAAGAAAGGAATTGCAGGAAAAATATTTGCAAGCAGCAGAGAAGTGGAAGTAGCTTTGGCATGTCAAGTTATCAGTTCTTCCACAGTCCAAAGCAAATAAAGTGTTGGAGCTCTGCAGAGCAATATACTCAGATTCTCCTGTCATAACTCTGAGCAGAAGCTCTACAGCAGAGAGGTGGTTGCCAAACTGCTGCTTGTCTGATGCAAAGATGAGATGTTTTCCTGAGTGGCAGAAAGGAGGAGGGTGTCAGAGGGGGCAGCCCTCTGTGCCTTTTAGCAAGTTAAGATAGGAAAGCAGAAAGTCCCTTCCTTGCTGACTATGATATATGGCTTAGGGTAGTTGTTTGCCTAGTATCAGTCAGGAGGTGATGATTGCTGGTACAGGGTTTTACTCTCATAGTTTTACTCTCGTCTGACACGCATGCCCGCATGTGAAATGGTTGACTGTCCTTTAATCCCTTTGCTGAACTTGACAGCAGTTAATACAGTCTAAGCAGTAGCTATATTTTATGGAGGATATATGGGGAATAGCTTTACGTAACATTTAACATTGCCTTTTTTGCAGCAGCAGAAAATCTGACTGTGCCTTATGCTTTGTGCACAACGGTGCTAGGTAATTCTGTGCTCCTGCTGTTGTATAGCTTGACTTAACCATCTGCAGAAGTACAAGCACTAGTGATTTAGCATTTGCAGGGCAGCCAGACCTTGATGAAATGCACAAGCTCTTCTCCTTAATACTACTCTGAGCTATATCTCTAAAGCTATAACATCTAATGTATTGACCTTCCTCCACACGCATACTTACACAATGTTTGAACTGTAAGTTCAGTTTTATGATACCTCTACAAAAGCTGCAAGTTACTGAAATACTAAAGAAAGAAATCTTCAATCTGTGTTTCCTAAGGTTCCACATTTACATTATGCCCTTTGTTCAGCTCCCCATGCCATGGGATGCTATGTCCTCGCACCTAAAGTACCATCTGAGTTCCTGTAATTCTCTTAATGGTGTCCTGAAAACATGGGGCTTATGAAGGCTTACCTATGAATGAATGCATGCACATGTAGATGTGTGTAAACATATCTGTGTATCTTGTCTGTACATATGTAGATATATATACACAAATGTAGTGTATGTGTGCATATGCGTATGTATGTACACACACAGAATTTGCTACCTAGTCAAGAGATAGTATGATATTCAGTGTTTTATATCTACCTGTATATATGGGGCACTGAGATGGAGAATACAGCTGGGGTAGGATATAAGAATATGATCATGTGAGATCATGCTAGAAGCCTTTCTGCTTGTTAGCTGGACAAACAAGGAGCTTACTTCATTCATCTGTGCACGTTAAGTGGAATGCAATGCCCATAGGCTTAATTTGGTGTCTCAAACTAGAATAACCTCCTTCAGCTATGATATACCATGCACAACAAAACCAAATTAAGTCTGTCGCTGCATTCAGCAAGCCTGGGTATAGACTGTGCCATCGCACGTTGAAGGCAACTGCTGGTGTGCATAAGGGATGAGTTTCTGTGTTGGTTTTTTTTCCCCCTACATCAGAGAAATAATAGTTGGCAACGTAGTAGCCTTCTGAACATTGAATGAGTTTTCAGTTCCTGGATTTCTGAAGTAACCTCTTCAGAAACCTCTTTAAATGATATGATTTAAACTATGGAATCATGTCCTCTGCGTGATAACAGTTTAGAATTCTCCTGACTTAAGCTGAACAAAGGTTTCTGCATAGTGTCTGTCAATGACTGTTCACTCTTAGAATACACACCCTTTATTTACTGTTCAAAAAAAGCCAAGCATAAAAAAATCACAACATTCTCATGGAATAGTGGTAAATGATTGAGATTTTTCTGTAAGAACAGGTAGCAAGGTCTGTAGTTATGTTTGGCTTAGCTGTTGCTGTTATTTTGAGACTCTGTTTTACCACAAGAGTAATTCGATCAGCTGTCAAAATTAAGTTGTATAAATCAGAAGACCAGGCATGTATTCTTATCAGTGGTAAACCAATAAGACAATTAAATTAGGTGAATAATAATAAATAGATAATAAAAATAAGATCAGTACAAGTCTAAAAACAAAAGAAAACCCTAAATCCAGAAGCAGTAACTTTTAGCAGACTGTTAAAACATAAAGTTGTGGTTCTTACTCTGTTACTTAAGAAGAGTAAATGCAGGAGTCCCATGGGGAAATACTGCTGGCAGTGTTACTTTTATGAAAAATAGATATATGGTTATTATGCTTTATAATCTACAGGTTGAGGGTTTTGTTTGGGGGTTTTTTGGTGTTTTGGTTTGGTTTGTGGGGGTCTTTTTGTTGTTTGGGTGGTTTTTTTGGTTTGTTTTTTTTTTTTTTTTACAGGTTCTACTCTACAGTGAGTATCTTTAGTTTTAACTTTAGGAAAGATATTAAAGAAGTCTTTCAAATTCTGGATTGATGGTACATTCCTGCATGCAACCTTTTCATGCTCAGCAGCCTCAGAGATAGTATATGCACGTGTTATTTATGAAGAGACAGTCCATGAGTCATATTGACCCTTTAAGACCAATGTGGACTTCAAAACAAAGGGGAGTATGTAGCTGACTGCAAATACTCATCTTTATGGTAGGAAAAGTTCCTATGGGAACACGTATATATGGTTCAGTGTGGCTTATTAAGGTCCCTCAAGCATTTCCATTTAGAGAATTTCAATATTTATCTTCTTTTCTTTTCTCTCTGAACAGAACAAGAGAAAGCTTGTGTTGTGTGCTTTTGCCATGTATCTCACGTGAGCACATGGAACTCTGCTCCAATGGATGAGAGCTGACCTTTTTAGGTGGAATATGCTCCTTTGGATTGAAAGAGAAGCAGCCTGACTATGGGGCAGGCAGAGAAGCTTGTGAGTTACAGGGGAGAGGAAGCAGGGAAGGTCGTAGTAGAGACCTGAACAGGAGAGAGATGCTGATATTTGCAAGCAAAGCCACATATTCAAGTCAAAGACATGACCAGCTTATTTTATGTGTAAAATGCCAGGGATCAAAAACAAGGTACCACTGAGCAGGATCAGTTAATAAACCAATTAAAATAGTAAAGCTTAAAGTTGGATAAGCTTAGGTGTATAATGTTTTGCTTTTTACCCAGCGTCTCCAATTGGTAGGGAGGCTGTTCCCAAGAACATGAGATGATATATTTTTATTTACTTTCTTGGCATGTTCCATGCTAGAGGAGAATTAACGCTACTATCAGTAAACCAGGCAGGATCAGATGGAATTGGAATAAGTGGTAGTTTAGAGGATGCCTCACTGGAAACAATATTTGATAGCTGAGATGGGTCAAAGACTTTCTGGAAAATGTTTGTTTTTCTTGGAAGCTCTTTTTAGCATTTCAAGAGGAAATCAGGTAATGATATCAAATAATAGCTTTTCTGCAGGAAGGTACCAAAACTTTATCAATCAGTGCCTAGCAGTCTCCTATTTGAAAGACTTTCAAGGTAAACGTCAAGCTAGAATAAGCAATGCAAATATTAGAAGAAATATATACAGTAGGCGGGTTGAAAAAAAGACATATTGGGATATTGGCAATGTGTTTATGTTAAGGAGATGTGTGGTGTTGATAGATGTCACTCAAAAAGTTCAAGGCATTCATTTTGTGAAAACTGTTGTGAAACCAGTTTGAAAATTAGAGTGCAGAGAAGTACATTATTCATAACAAAGTTTACTCCAGTTACCAAAAGATAGATAGACATTCATTAAAGACATGCTCCTTTGTTAGTTGTTATAAAAATCTCTCAACTTTGGAGTCTTCAAACTGAAGTTATTTCAAAATATCAGGAAGTAGCAGGCTTGCCAAGATGCATTAAAGTGATAAACTCACTTGAAAGAAATTCAGAAAGAAAGATAACCTTCAAGGCAATAAAAAGCGTGCACATTGGTGTAACTCCAAAAATAGATTGTATGGAGATAGGTATGTATAAGGTCTTTCACAAACCTGTGTGGACGTGTGCTTTTGTGGGAGAACATTGGTATGTGATCTATAAGTGAATACTCCAAATTGGTGTGAAATACGATTTGCCCTTTGTGAGAACTTTTGGTAAACATACTAGCAGAAAATGAAATGAAAAAAGGAAAAGGAAATAAGTACTGTCATATCGTATGCAGAATTTACTGGTAGCTTTTACTTGGGGAGAAAGTTCTCTGATGGAAAAGGAAAAGACATTTTTAAATTGTGAAACCTTCACTAAAAAGATGGATACTTGCTGTCATAATTTGTCTGTTTTGTAAAAACATTTATTTACATATTAATTTGAAAAATATTTCTGGGAGGATAAATAGGGTTTTCTTCAGTTGAGTGAATATAGCGTCCTGAATGTTGCATGTCCCTTTGCTAATAAAGCTACCTCCTGTTGAACTGCTTGATTGTTACTTCACTGCATCATGTCTCTCTTAGACAAAAATAAGCTGTGATAGCCATTTTTTGTTTAGATATTTAAATAGTAACAATATGTATACCAGCTGACTTTGTCCGCTTTGGAATAGCTGGCTTCTTCCTTGGTTTCATCCATCCATTTCACCTCTTCAGATAGGAAGAAAGATACAATGGTGGCTATGGACAGGAGGTTTCTGCTTCTTTTAAGAAGGTATATTTATTCAGGTGAAATTATAAGATTTCTTAGAATTTTGTGTTAAATTGTGTGTGGATGTGTGTGGTGCTTTTAGTATTTCGCAGCTGTTTCGCACTTAAACATTGCCACCACTGTACTGCAGTACCTGAATCTATTGTTCTCTTTGGTAGTACTACTGAAAACACTGGTCCTTCTAAGGAATCATCGTTTACCCTTAAACTACAGTTTCAAAGCTGTGACATTGCTTTGAAGTTTCCTGTTGATAGATTATCATGGGGGAAGCTGCCATACTGTTTGACAGGGACTGTGGGGTGAAGGACTCGAGGTCGGGGGGCTGCTCTTTCTCTGGACACAGTTTTGCACCTCAAATGAACATTGTTTTCCTGATTACTTTTGGGGCACTTCAAGAGAAATTCATAGTAGGCATAAAATTTCAACACAGGCTATTTAAAATGCTGCTTTTATTCTTGCCTGTTAACTCTCACAATTGAAACCCTAAGGAATATTTGAAAAGTGCTGGTCACAATTTCGCAGGTAATAGGATCATAAATAAACATCTATATGCAGATAAGGACTTAACAGAAATCCATCCCTTGAAGGAAGGCCTACTCTGCAGCTCTAAATTGCTGGATTTGTCTCAATAACATGCAAAGTACTACAAAATACATGTGCACAACACCCCCTAAACAGTTAGAGATATCTATCCTGTTGTGGAATTTCGGATTGGAAAGCTGAGGTTAGATTGACTAGACATTATGGGGGAGGGGGAATCTTGAGGATGTGTTATGCTTGGGGTGATTACTTTTTTTTTTCCTTGAGGTGATAAGCACCTGCAGTTCCCATTGAATTTCCCTCTAAGAATCACTCTAACCAAAATATCACTTGACTAACACCCCTCCAAGAAAAAAGTTAAAGCTTTGTGTAAATTTTAATTCTGGTGTAGTTCGATCATATTAACATGTAGGTAAGCGTAAACTTTCACGTACATACATGGACAAGTGGATAGCAAAAAAATTGTGACATTTTATTCTAAACTGTATACTGACTACAAAGGAAAAAAAAAAGCTGACTGAGTGGGCCATGAGAAACAAGAGACGATAGAGGTTCATTTGCACCTATTGGAGAAAGACGACTAATGGGAGAAATAAATGTGCAAATTTTTTTTGTGGGTTTTTTTTTTTTTGGCCAAGTTTTGCATGGAGAGAGTGGGTAAATTTTGGCTTGACTCAGCTCTGACAAAATGAGGACCATTATTATTGATGCCCTGTTTAACCAAAATATGGATCCAAAATTAATCTGACAAGCACCAATTTGCCAGTTATTTTGTGCAGAAGAAATTAATTGCTCTTAACCAGACAAAAAAATGATTCAATGAAGGAAGAGTAGGTCAAGGTAGCTCTGCTTCACAGTCTAGTTTATGCCTAAAGAGAAGGGGCAGAGGTTTTGGTTTTTTTGGTTTGGTTTTTTTGTTTTTTTTGTGGTTTTTTTTTTTTTTTTTATAAGAGCCTCAAATAGGTCATAAAAAGCTAAAGAAGGTAGAAGATGAAGGGGAGGTCTTGTTTTTTTTTACTGTTGTTCATTTTACTTTAAAATAGTGTTAATTTGTATATTGCTTCTTGTCTGCTGAGAAGTGAGTCTGTGTTAATGATTTTTTTTTTTCCTTTTCCTGACAAAATCACCATGTTAAAGACTAAATTTTAGTCACTGCGTGCATGAATTGGTAGTGATAGTGGACTTACTTGTGAACTATCATAGAGACCAGTAATGTTTTCAAAACCATGCAAATGGAATTTCAAGGCTATCCTTGTGTTGCAGGTATTTCTTACTTAGTGTTTGGTATTTTGTATCTCAGCAATGTTTGGTGGTGTAAATGCTGGGGTGATGCAACAGCCATAAAAAAGGTGCGTATTTACTGAAAATAAATCAAATGTAGGTTTAACAAGTGCCACTGAAAGAAAGTTGTGATCTGAATTTGTAGGGAGCTAAGTTAGGCTGCTGTAAAATCTGTCTTTGGTTGTTCACATAAAAGTAATAGCAGAAATTACTGTTGCTCAGATTTTTTGCTAAATGTTTAGAAACTGTTTGCATAGCTGAAATTCCAGATGTATTTTCCTTAATTTTTAAAAAAATGTATTATAGATAGTATAAAGTTATATATATAAAATGTATATATGGGCTGGTGGGGTTTTTTCTTTGTTTTCCTGCTAGCTGATAGATGAGCAAAAGGTACACTTTTTTTATATATAGCCAGGCAGCCAGAACTAAATGTACATTAAGTAGCTAAAACACATACAAATAATTGTTCAAGTTTTCCTTGACGTTATTTGGTGAAGATATTTTTGGTAATATTTTTTCTCTGTGTGTGCTTGTTCTGTGTCTGTTATTTCATACACCACCCAAACTTAATCCTATTACTATTTTAAGTATGAATCTCTTTCCACTTGTAGGGTACTTCTGCTTGTACTTGTGCTATCTTGAGAGGAGGAATTTTCTTCTCTCATTCTGTTTGCCTGAAAGCCAAAAATTCAGCAGCATTTGCAACCCTTTTTGCATGAATGTTTCTAAATTATCCCCCCATGGTTTTTTCATTCCCATTAGCAGAGGTGAATGGGCAGGAGGTCATATTTTAGGACCTTAGTAATTTCGTCACATTACTTTAATACTGTTTACAACTGCAATGATTATAAAGACCTCTGTAATTTGTAGGCTGATTTTTCTTCTGCGATTTCACTTGTTTTTGAAATATTACAGCAACTTCTTGTGTAACGTCTAAAACAATTACAATTTCTGTATACGTTAGATACCTAATGTTCAAGCCTGTAGTATTTGTTGTAATCTTTAGTACTTCCAATGTTTCCCTGTAACATAAATTCTTACTTGAAATATTACCTTTAATTTTAACAATATAAGTACAAAATGAGTTCTTGCAGGTTTCTTCGTTTATGCTGCAACTGCACCTGAGCCTTGCAAAATGCTCCTTTTATTCTCTCATTTTGGCTCTTGAGCAGAGACTGCCAAATAGTTCACATTCCTCCTCCATTTGACTGTGTCTGTAAATGGTGTGCAATTGCTCCTAGCTTTCTGCACTCTAGTCCTAGAAGGAAATTCCCTCCCTTCCTGCCCTCTCCTGGATACTGTCAGGACATGGATAACTGTAATATTTGAAATACCAAGCAAATCCGTCCCCTGTTACGGGCTGGAGTGATGGGAGCTGTGATGTTCTTTCAAGACAGGATATCCCATGCCCTTCTTTACTAGCTGATCTGTGTTGTAAGAGGTAAAAACAGTGACCCCTTACATGAATCCCAAGAAGATCCACCTTCCAACTGTAGTTAATTAACAGCTATTGTAAGTCTCTAGACAGTAATACTAGTGGTAACATCTGCAGTAGGGCGGGGTGTGGAACCCCATATTACAGTAGTAAGTCATTAAAAGTTTCTTAGGTATGCTTTGTAACTTTCTAATATGGGGCATTAAAGCAGGAAGAAGGGAAGCATTAAACATGTCTACGCTTGTGATTTAGGGTGAGTTTTGCCCAAAATAAATAAAGCATGCATGTCTTGGGATAATTCTCCTACTCACAAGAAGCAGCATATTCCCGCCTTGTAGAACACCTCCTTTAGTCAAATGATGTTATTTTCAACTGAACCCTGTGGGCTGGCTGGTTGGAATCTCCCTCCTTAATGCTTTGAAGGAAAATGAGACCTGGAACCAGAGAAAATTCTCTTTAATACTTCACAATACACACTTCACTGTTGTGCTTGTAGGTATCTAGCAAACAGAACATAGTTTCTTGCTCTTCATAGTATAACTTACTTAATAACACTTACTGCTTCTGTCCGCATGTTCTAAATTTGGGCAGGGTTTGCAAAATCTAATTATTGCCAGGTTTTTTAATTGTTTCTGTAACTCCATCATGCCTGCTTGCTCTATGTCTGTATTGCTGAGAGTCTCCCAACTAAGAGTTGTTCTTCCAGTCTTTCAAATTGAAGTCTCCACTACTTTGGAAGAGAAAAAAAAATGGAATTAGTAGTTGGGTCAATTTATTTACCTTCAAGTCACAGCATATACTAATAACATACTCTGAACATGCAAAGAGTGATATTCCACATGTTTGGGTTTTACTTTATGTATGGTGGATGACCCAAGGATTTAAGTAGAAATAGGGTAATGTTATGATATTTTTCTAATATTCTGATTTTTATATATGGAGTAGTAATTTATTTCTTCTGTTCCATTACAGTTGCTCGGACTATTTTGAGGCATTGATACACTGATCAGAGTGAAGAGAAGCAATTTAAAATCTGAGCTGTCACATCACTAGGAGGGTCCCCACTAAATTAGCCCCTCTGTTTTGGCCCAATAGAGTTAACATGGAGGGGGTGAACTTCTGCTGAAGTCAGCGCAACTTTACTAGGACAATGTTTTCAGATGTATTACCTAAAATAAGATTTTTATTTTTTTTAATTGCTATTTCTGGTATGCCATGTGTGATCCAGATTAAATAAGTGTTAATTCTTTCATTTTTAAGATTTTCTCCTTTGCTCTGAAATTATCAACAATATTTTAATGAAGCATTAGCATTTATTAGATTTTTTTTTTTTAAATGGTAAGTTTATTTACATGATGCACTTTACTCATGCTATTTTCTGTATTCAGAGAAAAGTGAATGTCTGTTTCTATACAGTATTTTATTCGAAAAAGTATGTTTCTAACTGGTGAAATCTCCCTTTTCCCCATAGGAACTGTAAAACTCCTACACTGTATATAATTGTCCAACACTGAGTAGTCATTGTATGTTTGACATCAACAACTGTTGGCCGTTTTCATATTATTACAGCTGCTCCAACTTCAGATCCTGATATATTTTTTTAAATTCACTTTTAAAATAAAATTCGTAATGAAATATGTTGCCTTTTGATTTCAAGGAGTGTCCTTATTATGTCCTGGTGAGGGGTGTGTGTGTAGAAATATACGTTTAACTTCTGTTGTATTCCTTATGTCCTAATCTCCTCAGTTTCTTCTTTGTTTGGTCCTCTGTTACAGAGTAAAAAAATTACACAATTACATTACAAATTGCACTAAATTCTTGTTTGCTTATGGTTTTCTAGTATATGGAATGTCAAATTCACAGTACAAATGCTAAGGTTTTAGAACTGCTACAGTAGAAAAATATCTTTCTGCAGTCAATATCTTTAAGACATTTCCATCCAGTCTTATTCTATGAATTTTTTGTAATTTGCTGTCTAACCAAGCTTATTAAAAATACTTGCTAAAAAGCTGTGTTTGAATCTTTAATAGATGAACCTTTTAGATTTTTTTAAAGTATCTCTAGTACCTTATGATTTGCAGTAACAGCAATCTCTTGTGAAGACTGTGCAAAATATAAAAATTTGTCTTTCATCATGGAATTAAAATTTCAGTTATGGCAAACAACATTGGTAGCTAATTAATGCTATATTAAATTGATGGTAATACTTCAAGTTACTATCTTTCCCAAGTTGACATTGTGATAGATGACTTTTTGAGATATACATGGTAGCTAAGTGTCAATTCCTGTTGATTTTATTGAGTCTTTGGAATTTAATTAGTGTTGTGTCCTTGAAAATGTCCATAATAAACACTCCCATTCTGTACATGTTTTGCAAAGGAATGTATGGTAGCACTTACACTATGGTAATCCCATGTATAAGAATGGGGCACCTTTAATACCAATGTAGTGATTTCTTTTTAAATTCAGTGACCTTATTCAGGACCTACATTTTGCCATTGTTGATACTAGAATTGGAATAATTGTCAAATGGTCTAAATTTTTTACAGAAAGAGGAAAGTCCACTTTATATTAAAATATAATGTTTCTGGAGATATCAGACAAGTCTTTCTAGGATTACCTGCAAGACAAAGCGTTTATGATTATTGCAGGGTTGTAATAAATTCAACATGTCTGTATCTGCATACATTTTTAAGAAGTTAGGGACTTCTCTGTGGGGGAGTTACAACTGTTACATTTATTCAGCAGTGACTTCCAGCATTAAGTCTAACCAGCTAGATTCTGCATATAACATCTTGGTTTTGTCTTTGGAGTTACTACTGGGAAAAAATGGTTATTTTTTGTCAGATCAGATTCCCTACACAGCTACCCATATACCTACCTCAGCACGTGAGGCAGTCATCTCTGTTGAGGGGAGGAGGTGGTGTAAGATACCTAGATGCTATTAATTCACAGCTAATACAGTGTGGTGGTTTGGAAAAGCTCAAGACTATCTTTTACTTCCACGGGAATGATCACAGATTCTCTTCTTGAATCAATTAAGACCTTAGATTTCCAAACCATTAAGGAAATGCATTGTTGGTATTCGGCAGAAGCATTCACAGGACTGTTGTCTAGGGCTGAAGTGATTGTGGGTGCTATTATTTAACTTCACAGTTCCTGATTTTTTTTAATACCAGAAGAGATAAGGAGCACAGTATTAGGTGAAGTCTAGAGGTTTGATGGAACTAACTTGAATGTGAATTTGGAATAATTTAGATTTCCAAGGCTTGTAATATGTGACCATTGTTAATCACACTAGCAAGCTAGCCATCTTTCAAGGTTGACATGATTTACAGAATTGGTATTAAGCTTTGCTCTATACCAAAGGTAAAGGTGATTTGCCAGCTTCTAGTTAGGATGCTGCTTCTGATTATGCAAGAAATATTTCATATTCTGTGACAGACTAGGGTGAATCATATTTACCATTAGCAAATATTTCTCTCTTAAAAGAAAGAGGAGACCAATAGTACCAGGAAAGAAACCCTGGCAAAACAATGTAAGTGGAAAATGGGATATGAACCAAGATTCAAGGGAAATGCTGGTAATTTAGAGATTAATGTAAATCACCATATCCAAATACGGGTTCCTTGTCCATAAGCTGTATTGGTGCTCTGAAGAAGATTAAAGGAGTCTAATAATGAAATTAGCCCTTTTGCAAGCTGTTTTTCAATATTAGATTACTCTTCCCTTTCTCTTCACTTCTCCTGAAGGTAAAATTTAAAAAGGTTGAACATTTTCGTTTATGAACAGCTAAATTACCATAGGTTACTATTAAGGTTTGATATCAGGCCAAGATTCATTTTTACTTGATGTCTCATGTTTAAGAACAAGAGATGTCTGATGGGCTACCCACTCTTTCTTGAGTGCCTGCCAAATCTTGTATGTCAGCATTCCCTCTGATCTTTTAATGGGGGTTAAAAGGAGAAACCCAAGGTTTTTATTGCAAGTGGGAAGTAGTTTGCAATAGAGAGATTTAGTTTTCTTTTAGTTATTGTAATGATGGTAGTGCATCAAATACCATTTTATTTTTATAGGAGCTTTTTTCTCTTTTTTTTTTTCTTTTTAACTCAAATACGGTAGAGAATAGGAAAAGGGAAACCCCTCAATTTTTGTTAGATAAGGAAATGCTTTAAAAATATTATTTGAAGTATACAAATGAATGTTGGACTGAGCTTCAGGGTTGTTTTGGGATACCACGAAAGGCAACAGTTTGGCACTTTTTAAAAATACCTTTGTTAGCGCTGGGGATGTGTTGTGTGGTATCTGCACCCACAATGGTCACGGGAGCTGTTTGACCCCTTCAGTGGAATGTGCTGGGAAGCAGCCAGTGAACTGCAATGCACATCTCTCTGGCTTTTTCCTCTGTGCTTTCTGTTATGGCAAAATCCTGGGCAAATGAACAGGGCATAGAGGTACTTACTGATAAATTATGCTTTTTTTTCCTATACTACGTAATTGAGACTATAGTCCCCTCAAGGATTTAGCATCTTTTTTAACCTATTAATACTGTTTTCCTTTCTATTAGATTCTCCTTCTGAATAATATTGCTGTTTCATCTGAATTAAATCCTTCAGGTTTGGGTGGTTTTGGTTGGTTTCCCCCCTGCCTAACTATGGGAATTCAGGTCTGTCTTCCATTGTACAATCCTGTCTGTCTTCACTTTCCTTTTTATAGCCGCCTCAGCTATAGCACTAACAGTGCCACCAGGAAGAAAAGCAGACTGCAAGCCTGCAGCTCTTCCTGGGAGCTGTGGAAATCCATGATCTCTTTCTCTGACCAAATGACCTGAAATGTGAGAGAGCTGAAGTTGCTTCTGCAAGTGTGTCTTTCTGTGGAATATAATGGCTATGCTTTGTCAATTCAAAATCCACCTTTTCAGGCAAAAATGTGGGGGTTTTTAGACTACCAGTGAATAGTGGATGACAGTTCACTATGTGCTGTTGGAAAACAGTTACTCACAGCATCAGAATTTATGCAGAGTATGTCAAACAGCAGTTGTTGTCAAAATTGCAATTAAAAAAAACCCCAAACTTTTTTCTTTTTTTCTTTTTCTTTTTTCTTTTTCCTTTTTCCTTTTTGGAAAAAAATAACCTGGAAGTGCTGTTTCCTAAAACTACATATGTATATTCCCCATTCTGGTCCATTTGGCCTTACAATAAGCATGGCAGGTTTCTGAGAATTTTCATGAGCATTTTGCTGTACCTTATTGATCAAACCACTAACGCTGTAGAAAACAGTTCAGATTATGCCATCTCTGGTTAAGCAGTTCAACCTATCCTTTCCATAAAATCTGTGTATTTAGAGGACTGTACCCTTCATAAGGAGCCTGTTCAAAAATCTGTTGGTAGGATCCATTAATCCTACTCATGACTTCAGTGAACCTTATCAGTGCATTGGGTTTTATACCCATATGCTAAAATAATTCTGCCTAAATCTCATGACCTGACTTATTCCAATAAATATGCAATGTAACTTGTAATACAAAAGAACATGGAATGCTGCTTCTGCTGCTGTTTCATTTCAAGGGGTAGAGGGATGGCAAGAAGTTTCAGTAAAAAGCAAACACACTGAATAAAACCTTGGAAATACCTGTGGGGGGCAGCAGTGACTCAGTTCATTCAGGAATGGGGCCATAATTCCCCTAAGGACTACCTTTGTGTCTAGCCAGAGTTTACAGAAAGCACCTTAATTTTTAAAAAATAGCAGAATAAAGAGCAGAGCAACACCGAGATGTTTGGCTCTTGGGAAACCTTGTCTTTTCTCTTGGGCTCTCTAGCTGCTGCTGTGTGCTGGCCTGAGCAAACAGGACTTGGGCATCTTTCACATTTGCCTCCAAGAAGGAGCTGGAATAGCTGCTATGCTACCCTTCCTGCAGCTCTGGTGAAAATAGAGTGATTTTATTTTCAACAGCAGCTGGACTGCTTGAATCTGTTCTGCTGTCAGTGAGCTTGTATGTCTCCCTTTGTTGGTAGATGGCTAGGCAAGACTAATTTGTGTGGATGGAGGAAAAGACAGAAGCTGTATAAAGTGTGCAGATGATGTAATGTGGGTCAAACCCCTGCAGAAAGAGGTGTCAGAGATGTAATGTTGATTTTATGTGCCATAGTTGGGTTTGGCTTTTTTTTTTTTTTGGATGCAGTTCCCATTGTACAAAGTTGGGAGGAGGAGATGCCTAATTTTTAATACGAGCAGTTTACAACCATTCACAGTTAAACAGTTTATAGGATTCTTGGTAACAAAAGGTGGTCTAATTATAGAGGAAAGGAAAACAATATAGTGAGGATATTTACAATGTGCGACCTATTTGAATTATGATCTTGTTAACTATGCAAAAATGACAAAAACCAGAACCATCCCAGTGAATTAAATGTTTAGCCTTTCATTAATGAACTTTTTTAATATAGAAGATATGGAGGAGGTTAATTTTTTTCCCTTTAACATCAAAAGAAGCTTGCACTTTGGGTGAACCTGTACTTTCTTAAGATTCAGCGCACTAGACTTCAAACTGGAAAAAAAATGACAATATTTTTTCTTTACAACTAGCCTGCACTAGAGTGTTTAGTTTCTGCCAGTAAATCACATGCCAGGGTTTCTACTGCCCTTTTAAATCAATTGAAGGTGTGATTCCTTTCCCTGTGATTTTTGTTTAACTTCTCTTTTGTAGTTGATCTTAATTGTTCTTATTTGCAGGCTTTAAATGTTGATGGACTGTGTCATTTATAACCCTTTTTCATTGCACAATGACCTTCATAGGGAAATTTCATATATGTTTTCCTTGGGCTTTGGTGGTGTTCTTGTTTTATGCACGTAAGCGAAACTGGTAATAAAAATTAGTACCCAGAAGTATGGCTTTCTGATTAAAGCAATGTTATAAAAAAATCTGGTTGCACTATAGATAGAAACATTTCAAAATGTTTTGCAAACCTACACTGAAACACAGATTGTCAAATGTAATGTCCCCAGTGAATGAAATTTTGGATTTTTTCTGGACAAAAGCAACCAACTGTGAATATTGCCCCTAGACTAACACTTCACATAATCTCAGTTGCAGTACTTCTACCCATTGTATCTTCTTGCTGGTGTGCTTGGTGGGAAGAGTTGTACCCTGTACAAACTGAGGTGCAAAGAAACCCCATGTCCCCTGTTAGAGGATTTATTGGTCACCCTGTGAAGATAAATGAGTTTCACCCAAGATATCCTGTCTCTGCCATGAAGCTGCTGCCGAACTTACAAGGCGGCAGGAGTGTGAAGAGGTGATGGAGAGAGAGGAATGGTGTTTGCTACAGACAGTGATAGCAGTGTGTAATAAAGTTAAGGTAGCTTTAGATGTGCTCAGCTCAAGTGTAGTAACAGCAGTGTACCCATGTCAGCATGTGGCTGGGCACAGGCTGCAGAAATGTAGAACAAAGCAGAGTAAATTAGATTTAATCTCCAGGGTAGTTACAACCGTCTTCACATTGTCTCTTAGATTAAATTAGACATGGAAGTCCAGAACTAATGGTTTGCTCTGATTATTTTCAGTAGCAGTGGTCAAAAACACTACTTCTGTATGTTCTTGCTTATTTGCCTTAGTCAAAGTTGATCTGCCCTTTTTGAAAGGATATGAGATAGGTAAGCATGACAGTCCTTCTTTTTTTTTTTGGCCCCATTCACTCCATGCAATTTTTGAATTGCAGACTTTCTGGCATATAAGGGAGATCATGTGAAAGCTTTAGCACTTGGGCTGGGATGTTGTAACCAGTGCAAATTTGCCCTCCTTGCTGAAGGTTGATAACATCAGCAACTCATCTCCGGGAACAAGATGACCCTCTTCCCCTCTTGGAAAGATGCAGCTCAACAGTTTGAAGTTAGAAAAACACGAACTAATTTGGGTTTAGCTAATTTATGGCTGTACTAGAACAGAACTTTCTCATCTTAGTTCTTCCTTGCTGTACTTTTGAGAAGCCTGTTCCAACCTATTTTGGCGAGGATGACATTAGCTGACTGTTTGTGTTCTCTGGGTTTTGTTTGTTTTCTATTTTTTAGGAAGCAAGGCAAATCACATGCTTTATCACTGCTTTTCTTTTTCTCCTTCTACTTCCAACTTTTAAATACATTTTAAATCAGGGTTTCAACCAACCCTCATTCAAGAGTAGAAATATCAGAGATGTATCATTCCCTTAAGTTGCATTTTAAAACATAAATTTAAAAAAAAGAGGGGGGGGGGGGTAAAGGAGAGAGATACTATTTTTCTGGATGAAGAAACCATAGGAGAAAGGAAAAGATAGTGGCATAAGCCTCATTGTATACCAGAGAATTTGAGAGGAGAAAAGCCCCTGTGGTACAAAGGAATTGGGGATTCTTCTTTTACTTCTAGTGTTCACAAAAGTCCTTGAGCTTTGCATTTGTATTTTCCTCATGGCTGCTGTTACAGCTCTAGTATGAGCAATGGCTTCTAGGTGGCCACTCCAAATAAAATCCTCACCAGTTTCTCTTTGAGGAAATTCTGTGCACTGCCTGAGAGTAAATCAGATTGTAAACATTATGCTTTTGATGCTGGATTTCAAGTGAAAGTATCATTGCTAGCAGAAGTCCAGTACAAAAAAGCAGAAATGGACTATATAGGCTGCACATTATAAATAAGTGTTTCTGTCCCACCGCTTAAAGGGATGGCTGCTTTCTCATGTATTAAACAGAGTGACTTCTGACAGTAATTTGGAAGAATGTATCCAAAAGTGATAGAGATGTGTTCTTTGGTGGTATGTGAGCTAAGTGGTGAAGAGGCTGCAGTGTTTTCTGTTGGGTATGAATGCTGTCAGTAAGTGCTGAGAGAGAGCCCTTTTTTTTAGGTAGCAAAATACTATTTCAGTGCCCAGTACTGCAGCATGACATGCAGAGTTAGTCTATTTTTATTGCACTAATAAACAGAGCTTTGTCCTCCTATGGCTGTTGGTGCTGCTTCTAAACTTAATCAGAAGATATCCTTTCGGGCTAAAGGGGAAATTAAGGATTTGGATGCTGCTGATCCATAAACTGGTATTGCATTTCCTGTTGAATAATCTCCAGGTTTATCTGTGTTTAAAAGGAAAAAAGCTAGCCTGCTGTTCTGTCACAGAGCAGGTTAGAGGGCAGTATGAGGAAACTCCATTTGATCCCTCTGCTCCCCCCCATTCTCTCTGTTCAGTAGCTCCACTGTCCCCTGTTCTCCCTTTTTCTGAGGGAAAATGTGAGCATGTTATATGTGAAAATACTATGCTCCAAGGATGCAGCCAGTAGTGCCAGCAGTTCAGCAAAGCTGAACTAACATATTTGGCTCATAATAGCATTTTCTTCTATAATGTTGTCTCACTCCATCCACACTCTCATAAATTAAGATTGTTTTGAATGAGATAGCTATCATTTATGACCTTTTTGAGGTAGGGCAAATACAAGAAGTTTGTCCTAGCTGTTTAGAATGGGCAGATTAAGGTTGAACCATGGTCTTCTAATTTCCACACTAGTCCTGTCTCACTGGATGGTCTTTTTCTTATCTTCCTTGTACTGCTGCACTTTCTTTCATGCTGACATCTTTATTTTGCATTCTGCTGAGAGACGGTAATGATGAGGATTGCATCATATGATTTATAAAAGGTCATTTCACCCCAGCTAAGAGACTTTACTGTCCATGAATTGTTGTTTCCAGACTCAGGAGAATGACTTAATTGACCAGACATGGAAATGGCCATTAGTCTTTGTCCTAAACAGACTTATCTAGACCACAAGGCTGGATTTTGTTTGACAGTAGCCAAAACCATAAAGGTTTACACTGTGGGAGTGAGGTTGCTAGAAGGATCTGAAGCATCTCTGATGAACTAACTAACTTAAAGCTTCAGTGCTTGGCAAACAGCTACTCATCAGTAGTTCTGACTGGAAAAATCCTATGGAGGAATGTAATAAATCATCAAAATTAAATATGTTTTAATCAGATTTCTAATGAAAACCATAGAGGTTCATTCATGTGTATTGCATAGTAGAGTGGTTCTCTGCAATGGTCTTCTTACAAGCACTTTGCTATTGAAGAACATTGCAGAAATCAGTATATAGCAAAACACCGTAAGATGCAAGAAACCCTGATTTGTTCTGAATAGTTCATTTAAAAATCACTTAAAACGGTAGTACGTGTCGTAGATCTTGAAGTATTGTGTGTTAAAGAAACAACTGAATGTAGTTTTAATTGTGCTCTGCCTCAGATTCTTAATTCAGAACATAAAGGAGTTTGCCTGAAGAGTTAGGTGGAATAATTAGTCTTCCAGGTAATTTTATTTTAAATGCTGCCTCATATGGTGCTGGTGATATTATATTAGATAGAGTCCTAATGGAGAACCTTTTATGGGACTCAAATTTTTACTGTGAGGTCTTGTACTTAACCTCAGGATCTGAATTGTTGAAGCATTAACACGATTGCTTTCCCAAAATGTTGATTAGGTATTAGATTTGGAAAGAAGAAGAAAGCAGTGAAACAGAGCTTAATTATAATTCACTCTGCTGCATCTTCATATTGCAATTTCATTGTTTCGCTAGCTCTTTGTCACTGTGGTCTGCTGGAAAAGACAAGACCTGAATTTTAAAACTCAAGTCATGATCCCTCTTCTCCTACAGCTTTTATCATCTATTTAAGGGTGTGAAAAAGAGATTGGTATTTTTTCCTTAGTGTATTGCTCCTAAAGCTGAAATGTTAAGCAAGAGAAGCGAGATGGAAAAAACCTGCTATGGCTTGTAGCATAAATACCCTATAACCTTTCACACAGCCTAGGTGTTCAGCTTCCCCCCTTTCCCCCAGTCTATTCTGTAATTGTTCTTTGGTGTCTCGGTAACAATCTGGTGGCTTCCCATGTCATTCTATAACCTAACACAGCTGGAAGCATGCTGGGGCTATTAGAAATCATACACAGCTTCATAACCTTGGCCCATATGTCATGAGTGTTTGTCCCCCATCAGTAGTTTCACATTCCAGCACCAAAAGGCTTAATTATTACAAATGATTTGCAACAAGTAGCAGTTTTGTCATTAGATATTTGCCCTGTAATTACAGGAAGTAGATCAGGTGTATGAGAACAGCAAGAGAAAGTGACTGAAAACATGTAATAGCTGGAACAATTTCTCAATTTTACTGTGGGTGAACATTCTGTTCTGTTTGCCTTTAAAACCAGGAAGAGCGGTCTTGCTGCATTTGCACCAGGAATGAAATGCTACTGTGTGCGCACTCCTAGCAATGGAGGCTTCCATTGTACAGCAAATGTACTGAAAAGCGTCCCCAGGACGGCAGTCATGCTGCTGCAAGGATGCTTAGGAAATAAGAGGCTGCCAGAGCAGGCTATTACTGGCTTTAAGGTTTTGAATGTTGCTCCTTTTGTCTTTACAGTTATACTGCAATAGGTCATGGGGGAGTAGAAGAGGGGAAGCCATGTCAGGGTCAAGTCACCATTGCTTCTACATTCTCTACAAAGCTTATGGCTAGAGGAATTAATAAACCATGGAGGTGGTAACATGCTAAGCATTTTTTTTCCTTTTTTTTTTTTTTTTTTTTAATAAAATGTATGCACACATTTAATTTCAGTAAATCTTACCCGGCCCTTCCTGGAAGATGACAGCAGTTGGTTAGTTTCTTAGGTTCACTAGGAATGAAAGTTAAAGACCACTGTATTGCCTTCTAATAGCTTTTGAATGTGTTGGCAGGTATACACTACAATTCAACTGTGGGGTTGAAATCTCAAAGATAGTAAGTTTCCAGAAACTTTGTGCAGACTTTGGGGGTGGGGGATGTTACTGCCTCTGCAGACTAAGTGACAGGGAGAACTGTTGAGTTTCCCTTTATTTGGCAGTCAGTTGGTGTGCATGGACCTCAAACAGGGCTGTTTCTGCCTGGCCAGTAACAGCTGTAGAGTTGCGTATTTAAAGCAGTAGGATGTCGTGGGGATCTGTGTGGAAGCTGAGGATAGCATATTCATGAGGGATTTAGAGTGCAGGCGTTGGAACTGGCAGGGAAGAGTCTGAGGTACTGACAGTAGAGGTACTTACTCTGGAAGGTAGGGTGGCCACTGAAGTGGAGACAGAAGGTATAAGTGACATACAACAAATCCAGTGGAAAATGGTTTGGTTTTTCCTCATGTTCACAAAACAGTTGATCTTCTAAGCGGAGTTTTGGGATAAAGTCATGTAAGTTCAGGTCAGAGAAGTTTTATTCTAGAAAGACCACTCTAGAAGTAGCTGTGGAGGTATTTTTGAGACATTATGATGAATGAATGCATGATTTGGTCTCTGAAGCAAAAAGTGGAGGACACATTAGTGAATTTAAAGTGCTATGAGATTCTGCTATTGAGGGATACAACTATGCTGCTCAGATTTGGTACAGTACTGGGAAACAAATCATGGTGCTCTTCTCATATAATTGCTGGAGGTCTGCAAAGTGAGATTACTGGTCATAGTCTTTCTTAAACAATAATAGAGCTATTGCTTTTCGATTTACAGTTCCCTGGTTCAAATTCTTGTAGAATTAGATAGCTCATCCTCTAAAACATTCCTAGGTTACAAGTAAGTTGCTAAATTGTTGCTGTTTAATTAGTTTTGTATGAGAGAATTTGCAAAACAGTCTCTTGAGAACTGCTGGAGTACGGTCACAGAAGAGCTGAACCCATTAGGTTTAGCCCAGGTTTATGAGAGTTCATGGGGGTAAGGAGCAGTTGTTACTATGAATGCATTTGTCAACTTCATAAAGTTTGTAATTACAAGTGGCATTTCTTAGCTTGTTGATATCTGAAAAGAGATATTTTTTGTGACGCCTGTAGCTGGAGAGTTCAGGGTAGGGGAAAGTAACCCACTTGATTAAAACCTGCTGTGCTAATTGTTTCACTCTCAGAGAAAAATACATTAATGTTTTACTTGAAAATATTTCCTTTAAAAATGCTAACTTTCAGAGGAATGTTGGATGACTTTAAATAAATAAATAAAACTGAGCTGTGATAATTACATCTCTATTTGGCTCTTGAGTGCATGTATTGCAGTTTAAAATGGCTACAAATTGAATCTGAGCAACTTTTAGCTTTGCTTATGGTAATAACTGCATCTTATTCCTTCAGAACTTTTATGCAGCTGGTTTAAATAAAATAAATGCAGATTTCCTTTAATAGCCTTCCAGTGTATTTAACTACTGTTAGACTTTTCTGAGGCTTCTTGATGTGAAGTTCCCTTGCACCATCATTAATATAATTGCAACAGGGAATTACTGTATTTAGTGCTCCCTAAATTGTTTTAATAGGTTTGGAGTATGTGTTTGTTCTTCTTGAAACTCCATTTGAATTTCTAACTTCCTTGGGCACCTGAAGAGAGACTTAATAACTGTGCAAGTCTCCTGAGGCATGATCCCAAGCTGATACAAATGCACTTGCTGACTTTGAGTTTCAAACCAGACTGCTGTGAGAGAGTTCATTTTTAAGCTGACAGCTTTGCTAGCATTTTTATGTGTGTCATGGTAACAGGTATGAGATTACTTAGACTGGAAACAGAGACCTTACTCATCTCTTATCATAGCTTTACTCCTGTTACATCTTCTCTGGGAAATAAATGTTTGTATTATTCTATCCTGTGTCACGTAATACATCAGAATAAAATATATACATTTACCTTGATAGTATAATGGTTGTCTTGAGTCTGTTACAACTCAACCTGAAAAACATGAAATGTTGTAATGCTAGTGGACGAGGAGAGGGGAGTGAACAAAGGGATCTCAGAGTGAAAGACAGAAGTTGTTGTTGTTGTCTCTGTGGCTTGTACAGCATATGTCTAATTTAATTTCTCCTTTGTCTGTCTTCCCCTGTGTCCTTTTAATAATTGTCTGCCTTGATTCAATTTGGAGTCTTGAGCTCTGATGTGGAACAATGTTTTTGAAAGAAATGCTGGCAAGAAAATTACAGCTCTTTGTCCGAGAATGTGACTACTTTGGAAATCACGATAATTTTAGCCTTGGGCACCATATAATGTATTTATGTAACTATATTATTTTCTCAGAGATGAAACCATAGTTCCTTTATACATGTACTGAGAAGCATCATGTTGTGTCTGTGATGTGGCTCCTAGATCCATTAAATTACAACTATGTGGCTTATAATGTGTATTTCTCTGTAATCTGTGTAGAACAGATTATTTGGCTCCCCCTAAGAATATCTTGTACAGATGGTGGGTTATCTCTCCATCATGATTCTTAAAAATGAAGTCTGTTGAGCATCCTAAAAGGTTTTCTCATTCCTAAGAAGGAGAGCAGATGGTGTTTGTAGAACTGGTTGTGTTTGCTCATTGCTTAATTCTCCAACTCAGGTATGTAAGGCATTAATCTTAAAAGAAACCCCGTATAAAAGAGAAAAACTATTTCATGTGGTATTACCTCTAGATGACTTTGGAGAAGGGCTAATTAAGTTCTTTCATATGTAAAACTTACTAAATATATATATCAAATCACAAGTTATGAAGAACTACAGATAAGTTTTTTTTCTCAATAGTCTTTTGCATTACAGTGGAATTCAGTGGAATATATGTGGGGAAAGTAGGGGGAAGAGTGTGAAAATAAAATCCAGAAAAAAATGACCAGCTACGTAGAGTAGCATCTGACATTTTCTGTTAACACAACTCAGAATGTTGTCACTTACTCCCTAACATTACGTTTTCCTAAAGAAGTTACCTTTGGGACATACTCTAGCATCTCTAGGTCTGTATCATAGATCTGCCTTTTGAAATGTAACAAAGAAAAATGGCTAATCACTTGAACAATCTTCATCTCATTTTGCTGTGTTCATTAAAACAATTTTTTGCTCCAAAGTGTTAAACTCTATGTTTCAAAAGCTGATTAACAAAGCACCTAAGTGTTTATGTTGTCAAAACATCGTAACCAGATTCCATTGCTAATCCCATGAAAAACTGGAAGTGCATTTTTTCTGATGCTTCCCAACGACTTCTGTAGTTGAAGACACTTTGTATCAGTTGGGTTCACATTGATTCTTAGCACTGTCAAATTAGTACACATTTTTAAAGGTAATAAAAATCATTAAAATACCTCATTGCTGTCTCCCTATCTTGATGATGTATTTATCTTCATCCTTCTTCTAAAATACTATGCAGTCATTGTGCACACAGCTAAAACATGCACACACCTAAAACATGCTGTCACCATGCAGACATCCTTTCTAGTGGTCTCCAAGGAGTGCCACTACGTCGGTGCTCTCCTGTCTCCCAAACAACGTCCAGTGCAAATAGAGATTGCTGGAACATACCCATTCATGTTTATAAAGAGAACAAGCGAGCTGAAATGAGGTGTTGTTTATACGGCATTTTTTGCCTATGTGGAAGTAAGGCCTGTGTTGTGTGGATGTGGAGTGGGACATACATGGTAAGATGTCTAATGGAAAACAGATCAATGCCCCTAATAGTGAAAATTCCAGTAATGAACCTTTCTGAAAGAACATAATCAATCGCAGTGAAAACACTTCTTTCATCTAGGGTGTGTGGTCTTGCAACTTCCACAGCTGCTTGTTTTCTGAGCCACTGGTAAAGCAATGCAAAGTGGGACCACTCTGCATACATCTGTCCTCTGGTTTTATGTGAAACAGTTGCGATCTGATTGTTTGTTGACAGCAGGTATTTCCATCTTTGCAATGATTCATGAAACCCTGTGGTTCTATACTGAGAGCCTTAAGACAAACCATTTAAACTCAAAAATGCTTTGCTGAAAGATGTCATAATCCTTTACTGAAAGGTATAAGGCCATGGCAGGAGTTTAGGCAGCTGTGGCGTGCTATCGTGAACCACATGGAGCGGTTGAATATATGGCCTTTCTCACTTCCACAGAAGTGGTTCTGTTGAATACGTAGGAAGTGGAAAACGAGGAGAAAGTATGAAAGTGGAACAAAACGTAACACTTTGTGCAAAAATCAAGGTCGTGATAGCTGATGAGCTCACACAATTTATGGGCATACTGGTGTATCTCAGTGCTTGTATTAGCCCGCTGTTATCCCTGATGATAATTTCTTTGACATTATTTTGTTGGGCTACTGGTTTCCTGTTCCTTAATAATGACATGCTCTTATTTTCATGCAAGTTCTCATGTCCATCACCTTTCACTGTGCAATCACTTAGCACAAATGTAAGCAGACATAAAAATTTTAACTTTCATCTTAGTTGAAACTTTGAGTGAATTCCGACTCAGAAGGAAGCTTGTTCTCAGAGGCACTGCCACCCTTGTCCTCTCTTAGCCACAATGTATTATGCATCAGAGGTCTTGTTTTTGCCTCATGAACTTTTCACAGAGCAAATTACCATTTATCTGAGGCTTCGTAGGGTACAGTTCCTGCACACTTCATTTTATCCTGGCTGATAAACTCAGTAATGACAAATTAATTTCTTCCATTTTTGACTGCTTCGCTGGAGAGGTCTGACCCCAGAGTCCTTTTGCATGACAGCAGTAATATTTTGAAAAGTAAAGTCTCTGCTCTGTTTCTGTAGCTGTGGCCCAGTGCAGTCTACCTATTTTCCACTATGGCAGCTATTTCAAGAGTTGAACTTTTACTACATTATTACCAATATGCTACGGTGCTGCCTGGCTTGCAGTTTGTGGAAGGCACTGCCTCATTTCACAGGGGAGCTTACATCTGTCTGCCACTACTGCCGTGATTATTTCAGAGAGTGGGAGCATCTGATAAGAGCATTCTCTAACTTCACTTTCTGTGTTCTTCTGCCAGTGCTGTCATCATGGCTTGACAGCCCAAAAGATGAATGTAATGCATCACAAGAATTCTAAAAACAAATGTCTTCAGTCCTATTTGCACCTAGTTCTTAACCAGTTAGACTCAGTTCTTCTAATACTATTTTCACTTTGGTATCTGTCTATCTGAGTTATTTGATCTCAGGGCCTCTATTGTTTACCCTCTTATCCTGTATGCTACTCCTCAAAGGCAGTAAGATTAAGCTGTGTGAAGAAGGGTTGCAGGATCAAGCCATTTGTTCTTCTAAGCTTATGCCAGAGGCTATAGCTTATAAAACAAATCAATCTTAATAGCTGTCCAAAATACCGGGAAAATTGTTTTGTAAATACCTGTTCCTTTCTTATATCTCTGAGTTAATTTTGGTTTTGAATAGTATTGCTTACTCTCTCACATCCTAGGCAGGAAACAGCAACAAAGATGGAGAGAGTTTTCTATGTGACATGCAGAAATTTATCCCTCTCTATAGCATGCTGTAAATTGAATTTGTATAGTTACATTCTTTCCAAACTCGTCATGGGGAAAGTATCAAAGTACAAACAGTTTTTCTATAATTTATTCTGCAGTTTTTAGTTGGTATGATGTCCTCCATGATTTCCAGAAGTCATGGGGAATGAAGGGTAAAATCATATGCTCAGGTTCAAATGACTTCTATGAATTAAATTTGGCTTTGCAAAATTATTAAATTCAGAAAGCCTTTTTTTCCCCATTTGTGTTCTTATCCTAGGCTACAGCTCTTGCACACTGTTACTGTACCTTTTGTTCCTGTCCAGCATTTTGTCTGGTTTATCTCCGAGGTCTCAAAAGACTGGTTGCTCATCTGAACAGGCGAGCTGCTCTCTGTCCTGGCAGTATTTGAGAGTTCACATGTCTGGCTTGTCTTTTGGTGAAAGTACCTGTTCATTTGGCAGGTCAAATACAGACCTGATTTTTTTTATTGGAGGTCATTTTTTATTGGTCTTCACATTTCCTCTGAAGTTAAAAAATTGCTGCACAGCTGCTATAAGCAGGTTGGGGGGGGGGGCAGAGAGAGAGAGAGAACACCTTAGAATGGGTAAAATAAGAGTTACAACAGTTCTCACATACAGCAGTATTTTCTGGTTGAGCTCGGAGCCAAATGCCGGTAGCTCACTGGGTCCGTGAAGTTCTAGGCATAGCGAGACTGCAGCAGTCACACTGAATGTACCAATTCCTGAAACTGGGAGTTCTCCCAGAAACAGCTGTGAGATGTGGCTGGGGACAGGGGGGAAGAAATGCTGCTGCTTATCCAATGGAGTGAAAAGTTCCTTATGGCCCAATATTGCTGAGAACATGAGAGAACCTCCATGTTATTCACTATGATGAGAGTTAAAGAATTTACTGCCACCTGGAAGATGCAACAGTCTTCTGGGACTGGTGTTTTCAGGAGTTCTGTTTGTTTCAGTAGGCTGGCATTCCTAGCTTAAAATTTCTTGATGCTCTTGAGCTAGTTTTAGGAGCATATGCATTTTTTAGGTTTTGGTTTTGGTTTGGTGTTTTTGTTTTTTGTTTGTTTGTTTAGGGTTTTTTTGGGGGTGGTCAAAATATACAAATAAATGAACTGTTAAAACACACAACTAAACTAACTGTTAAAAGCATTCTTTTTTTAACTGAAGCAATAATTTTTGTAAAAACAAAAATCTTTTTTTGCTACTGATTTCTGACTGGCTGACTTAAGTGGTATATTGAAGTTGAGTACTTTTCTGAAGAATGTGCCATAATTTTGGAATTACAGATATAATATAGTTCCTAGCTACATCTCTTCATGCAGCCAAAAATCCTATTCAAAATACTACTTCCATATTAGTCTGACTTATTTTTTTCCCCGTATTTTCTTTCATTACTTTCATTTCAGTCATCCTTCCCATATGTATAGGTGGATGGTGGTAAATTCTGTTCTGTGGCAAATCATTTGGGAACCTCATTAAAGCTTTCAGAACAGCAGGACTTGTATTAAAAGGAGTTCAGTTGATCCTGATATTGCGGAAGTAGTAGTGCAGCTGATTGTGATGACAAACATCAGATGAGATCAGAAAATATGTACATCTAAGAATTTGCTGTCCTTCTGGTCTGATCTGATTCCCTTTGTCAACTCTGTACTTCAAAGAATGTTTCAGATGGTGTGTATGGAGGTAGCTGAAATTATGGGTCTTGCAAAAAACAAACTCAGGGAGCAGTCAAAAAGTTACAGGAAATCTGGAAAAATAGAATAATAAATAAATGCTGATGGTGCCAGAGGCTGGCACAAACTAAGCTGGGAAATTCCGAACTGAGAAGGGTTTAGCGTTCCCTTTCAGAGAGTGGCTTCTATTAAATAGATAAGGTGCAAAGTTATCTGGCACGTTATTCTCTCCACTCTTGTTTCGAAGTAAAGGAGAGGGGTTAAAGAAATACTTAGAAGAGCAGAAGAAAGAAAGGTTCTGCTAGATAGTACCTCCTTCTGTGTTCATGTTGTTAAGATGCTCTTGTTTTGTCAGTAAAGCTATTTGTTTGTGATAGTTCCTTCTTCTATACCTGTTCAGCAGGTAACTTTTAAAAGACTGAGCCACCTGAGATCTGTAAAGAAATTGTGGTAAGACCACTCAATGAACTTCCATTTTCTGTTTCAAAAATGTTTTTAATTATATGCTTTCCATATCTAAACCATTTGGACTGGTGTTTCTATGTTCCATGTCTGCTTTTGGACACGTTCTTTGTTTGTAATTTTTAATAAAAAGTTCCATGTGTTTTTTAAAGAAAATTAGGAAAAAATGTGTTTTCCAAATGTTAAAGAAAGGATACCCATTTCATTCAGATGATCCGTATCTCTGTTTTGGAGCAAGTTTTAGAATTTAACAGAGGGCAAAGTAGACTTTTAAAATAAAAACTGTTCAAATTTGGCCAGGTTACAGGTCTCTGAAAATTGTTCATTGTTTTAGCCTAGTAGATGTTTGTTAAGAGATTGTAAAGAAGCAAAAGTTTCTAAAAAGTCTTTGAGTTTGTCAAAGGCTGTTTGTTGAAGAGGTTGAAAGATTACTTCCTTGCAGCTCTTCTTGTAGACTGCTGGAGTCTCTGGGCTCCAAGTATTGGAAGAGACAACTGAACGCTTTCTCTCTAGTTTTGCTGTTTTCATCTGACCAAAACATACATGTAAGCACAAACTACCTTTATGGACTGCTGACAGGTGAGGGGAGAAGGAGAGGAGGAAAAGTTTTTCAAGCTTGGGTTTAAAGGAGAATGGAGATCCAAGGAAACAGGCCAAGGTTTTTATTTAATATAGTGTTTTTCAAATCATGATCTTTGAGCTTTGTAGGCCCATACCTTCCAAACTCTATACACAGTCTCAATAGGTCAAACTTGTGAAGTTGGCTTCACTGGGATGAAAAATCAGATTCCTAGATTTTTACTTGACTGATTTCCAGATCCGGCAAACTGGGGTCTCTGTCTTTCTCTATTTTTTAATTTTAATTATTACCTAAATAGGACAAGAAAGTTGTGGTTTTTGTTTAAAAATACAAAACACATAAACCAGATTTTTCTGGAGCTGTCAGATCTACCTGTCTAACAGAAAGGCTTAGAATACAGACTCTTACTAGCAACTATGAGTTTTCTTACTGAAATTAAAATTTACTTTAAAAAAACCCAACCCAAACAAACAAAAAAACCCCCAACAAAACCACACACGTGGTCTCAGATGTGTATCTTATATTACCAGGTATCAATACCAAAACTGATTTAGAGTTTTGTCTGATGGTTGATTCTTCTGGTCCTTAGAATCTTTCCTCTTATCTTTTATGCATACAAAGGAAAATGTATAGAATATGATAGTATTTCTACCTTGTGTGTGCCTCATGTAGAAACTGTGAGGTCATCAAAGATGGTTGGGGGTTTTTTTTCCCCACTATAGCATCAGTCACCAGAAAAACAGCTCTTGGCATAAGAGGTCAGTTGACACAAGGAGCACACAAATGAGTTATGCATCTGTTTGTCATGAAAACTATTCACATTTAATTGTGTGTACTCAGTGAGAAACAGCTTATATTCATTGCTTATCAAAGAATAGTTCTTAAACTTCTGAGCAAATGGATTAAAAGAACAATCAGCAGTGCATTTTTCAAAGTCTTCTAAATATCATATTGGATTCCTCTGGTTTTACATTAAACTCATCTCTTGAAGGTATTTTGTCAGCCACACAATGTAGGAACACTTAAGGATTTTGTGGCAGATGAAAGTTTATAACATAAAACTCTGTGCACACACCCACACCCTCCAATACAAAATAAATGAAAACTGAAGGTTAGATGGAATAACACCCATTAGTTACGCAGACATCTCCATAACAATTAGCACTTACCTCAGTGCTTTCTGCTCGAGGATGATGAGCCTATATATACACTGTTTTTTCTCATCAAGGCATACTATCCCCTGTGTTTTCATAAAGCACTGTAATTGGAAATAGTCTGACAGAAGCCTTCCAAGTCTTCATCTTGGCAATGAATCTGGCTGCAAAGTGATTCTAGTTGTATGAAGCATTTGAAACTGTTTATCTCTCACTGTTGGTATTCATTGATTTGTTTGTATTTTTTCAGTGTCTTCTCTAGGCCTATAAAATTCTCTGCAGTGCTCAGCAGACATTTTGCCAGGAACAGGACAGTGAACTCAAACTGAGTGCTTCTTTTTGATTTTCAGGGTGGTAGTGGTGGTTTTGGATGTCATCCTCCCCACCCACCCCAATCACTCTGTTTTGGTGGCTCCAAGCACTTGTAGATCATTGAATGTTTGGATGCAGGCAGTGGCTAGTGTTATATACATTGACAGGATAGAATCTCTTGCATTTTCTTCTCAGCGTTGCACCTTACAGTTTGAGTTCTTTGTGTATTTACAGTGCTACACTGTAAAGTGTAACTGTCTTAATACTACTGGTAATAATGTAGGCAAATGGCATTTTGTTTTTGTTGGAACTGTGAAAAGAAGTGTGTTTATGGCAAGATTTTTAAGTGCAGTTATGCTCACATCTCAAGGTCTATAAATACTCAGTTGTGCCAGCAAATAAAATGTAGCATAAGGAATCTCATTTAATTTTATCCACAGCAAACAGAAGGGTTGAGGTGTATTTAAAAAAAAAAAAAGGTGAGTTGAGCAAAGAAATGAGTTTGTCAGGACTTTTAAGCAGTCTGTGGCTGAGCTGGAAATGGAACTTGTAGCCTTTGATCCTAGCCAGTGCAGGACATTCACTCTGTTATTTAAAATTTGGACCAAGATTAACTTTGGTACTTAATCATTTTCTTTAAGATAAGCTTTGCCATTAGTGATGGTGGGCTAAAACAATACTTCATGTGCAATGTTTTTCCAGTTGCCTCATGACAATTCTTTTTCATCTTTGCTTTAAACCTGGAGGAATGAAGCTACTCCTTGTTATATGAAGGTCTTTATACCTGGACAGAAAACAAGATATAGAATGTCTTGGTTATGCTGGAGACCAGGAGTGTGTCTGGACTTGCTGTAAGAAGCAGAAAATGATATAATATTCTATGTCGTCTCCTAGTCTGTTCAAGAGAACCCATGAAACTCTCACATCTGCTTCACTTCTTAGGGGTCCTGTCTTAGAGATATGTGGCATAGCTTGTTACTGTCTCCATGTCCACTATTCCAGACAATGTGCTAGCTAGTAGGCTCCCTTCTTGGTTCATGTTGAGCATTAACTGGACTTAAAGAAAAGTAACTGTGGTTCTTTTACTGATGGCATCCATTCAGATTTCATAACATGTTCTTCTTCTCACATTCAGAGTCCAAGTCTCAGGGAAAGCACTGAGCAATAATTGCAGCTATTGATTGTTGTTAGCCAGAGAATTCAGGGATCCTTCAATGGTCATGGCAGATACTACAATGTTCCTTTACCCTTCCCCTCCAAACCTGCTCTTAAATAACCAGGTCTAGTGTACAGCAGAGATGTAATTTGCATAGGTAACACATGAGGGGAACTACAGCTGCTGCTGAGTTGTAGAAAAAATAGCCTACTTTCCATTTTGGTAGATTAAGTGATCAGCTGGAGATTAAGAGACATTTGACTTCATATGAGAAAAGAAACTGATTAGCAATGACCTTTTTTCATGCCTATGTGAGGAAGAGCTAGTGTGTGGATTCCCCAGACCTCTAGTTAGCTTGCTGATCCTTTTGACAAATAAATCAAACTGCATCCCCAGTGTTAACTTGACATGCATTAATAGCAATGGGGAGATGAGATCTGGAGATGTTCTTCAACCCAGGTTTTTGTCTTAATTCAATTCAAAAATATCACATAGAATATAAAATTGTAATCTTTTTAAGAAACAGAGTTAAAACCTTTTGTTAAGAGCTGAATTTTTTCCTTATGGGTCTTACTGGCTTGATCTGTTAATTAAATAGTTGACACAGGTCTTTTCCATCTCCTGTAATAGAAACTAAATTTGAAGCAGCTATTTTACAGCTGTCTAACGTTCTCAGGAAAGCCTTACTACTGCCTGATGCTGTTCAAAGGTGCATTGAAAAGAATTTATGATCTTGGTTCTTTTGCAGCTGGAGTGGCTTTTAGTATTGCAAAACATGCTGATTTATAATCTTAGCTGGTAGCTGCAGAGGAAGGCCATTTATTGCATGAATATGGAGAATGGACTATTGTCTTTCCAGCAGACACTACCTCAGGCTGCATCATGACTGTAGTGCAGTCTGCCTCCTGTCATCCACCTCTGTCCTAGTTCACTGATGATTTAGACTGAGGGATATTAGACCATGATGTACCTTCCTGTGTCTTCCTTCCACAGCCCACTGCCCCAGATTTCTTTCTGTTGAAGTCAGATTGCAATGGGTTGTTGGAGAACTTGGGTCTCATCCTGTACTGGAATGATAATGCCAGTACATGCCTTCAGACCTGGAAGCTGGAAAGTGTTTACCCCAGTGATACAACAATAGAAAAACTTGTATTTTGACTGCTCATATTGAAATTCTGCTTACCAAGGCAATACAGAGGGCATTTTTTTGACAGCTGGCAGTCTGGTACATTTCATTGTTACTAAATTTAGTAAAGTGTTCTCCAAGTATGTAAAGGAGGAAGAAGGTAGATCTAATTAGGAAAAGATGTGAGCAAGGCTAATTACCTCATCAAATTGGCAAGCTTGGCTTCTGAGCTGATGCAGTGGAGAGCCTCTGGTAAGGAGTGTCTGAAGGTTTTTACGATTCAGACGAATTGTAGGAGTCTGCTACACCTTTCAAAACAAAACCAAGAAACCTTCAACCCCAGCATTTTACATTAGTACTTAGCATGGACAGATTTCAACTAGCAGTAAAAGGGATCTTCTTTAGATACTTTTGTTTGTTAGGTTTGATTTCAACTCCCTTCTCCTCCCCAGAAAGAAGAAAAGCAAAAGAAAAGTTACTAATGTTTCTGGCTTCAGGGGTAGTGCTGACATGGGAACCCTCAAACAATATGCAGCTTTTTCTTTGTTATGGGGCTTTTCTAAGCATCTTGTCTGCAGTTCATTGGCAGACAGACAATGTCAGTCTCCCACTGAGGTGGTTTGTTTAAGGTGTTTCTTTCCATACTCTTTAATTCATGGCACCTTCCCTGCAGTTTTCTGTCATAGAAGATACTTGTCTTTATTTTGACTAGGCTATTAGGTAGTCTACTGGCTGTAGTGAAAAGCTTTAGAGATAGAATAAATTACGGAGGAGTTACTAGGCATTTCTCTGCTTCTCACTGCAAATCAATACCACTCTGTAGAGCAAGGGGTGAGCACCCTGACACTGCATTAAGGAATGAATATTAAAAGCTGCTAAAATCTGAACTGAATGGAGAGGAAGATACTTCACTTAGCCTTAGTACATGTATTTAGAAACAGGAGTAGGGAATAGAACAGGCTTGTTGGGAGCAGCAGGGAAAATGCTTTGGGGGAGGGGAGTAGTCTTGCTGGTGGTCTTAATTTCTCTTGCAATCCAACTACCATACTTACTTACTCTATGTTAGTCCTGAATATAAAGAGAGTTCAAAGCAACTTTAGCTAAATATCGTGAACTAATCCCGGCAGCAAAGCAGTTACATTGTGCTGACGCTGGTATGCAGTTGTCTATTGAACCTGGAAAAAGATTTTGTTGCCAGTTAGATTCTTTATTAGTTTGTTTAGAAACAGCAAACCAACAAGCTCTTCCTCTGAACAAATACCCTTTTAATAGGCCATACCTTTCTAAATAAGTGTTCGATGGAAATGTTTCAAAGAGTTTGGTTAAACTTTTTAAGCTATTTCTTGAGAAGGGAGAAACAGACTACAAACGGGAAGCCATCTGCTGTTGCATGTTGTAACATACTTGGAAAGGTGATGTTCTTTTTCTAATGTTATGTGCAATTACATTTGTAAGATGATTATTGAAATATGTTTCGACAAAACTATTATTTTTAAAGTTGAAAGTGTCTTTCTATAGGCTGGTAGTCTTTTTGGGCCAAATTATTTAATGTTATTTAGAGAATTTTTAAAAATTGTGTTTAAAAATAACTCCAACAGAGTAAGTAACAGCATAGCTGAATAAACGTTGAGCCAAATTCATCAGAGTTTAAATTGTCCTTAAATTCGGCATCAGAACCTTTATCTACTAAGTGTCTCAATTTTATCATATGCCTTAAATCATTTTGATGAATGTATGCTGTGCTTTTTATTTCATAATCAGCTGTTGATCAGATGAGGAACAGAATAAAAATAATATTAAGATTTATTGCTGTAATAATGGATAATGCTATCAACTACTAACAGTTAATTGCTCTTTAGTAGTAACAATAGTAGAATTTAGAAGGTACTGAACTATCACTTCAGGAAGTAAAGTTTTTTGGCAGCAATTAAATGTAAAAGTAGCAGCTGGATTGTTTAGAAGAATGTGCATCTTTTCTTTGAGATACCAGGAAAGGTGTATATATACTGTGTAGATGTTTATGTATCATGATCTGAGAAGGCCTTGCTTGAGTTTTCAACATCACTGATGTCTTCCTTTCCCTTCTACCTGTTTCCAAGTTCTTCTTGATTCTAATTACTTATAATACGTAAGAAGAGCAAAATAACTGATGTTTTGGTGATTCTGTTACAAGACATCAGAAATACACAACATAGCAAGCTCACATGCAAAAATGAGTGAACGGATTTTCTTCATACATAATTCAGTGCAAGGAGAAATTTTCCTGTTTGTAGGAAATTTTGTCTTTTGTATCTTTTATCTTACCCTAACTTAATTAAAGCAGATTTTTGACATATCAGTGCATTTATTAGATTGCTTGATCCTCTTAGGTGTTTCTGAGCAGAAAATGAGCTTTCTCTGCTGAGAAGCCTTCCTGAGCTTGACTTGTATGAACCTCGAACACCCCTTCCACCTGCCAAAAGTGCAGTGCACTCCTGTTGCTTTCTATTAGATGAAACATTAAGGAAGTACAGACACTACAGCTTACATGAATGTCAGGCAAAACTGTGGAAGCCGAAGAACTGCACATAATGTTTTGTGAGCTTTTTTAGTGAATAGTCTTCCTGTTGTCTTAATTGTAAATACAGAGGGGTTTTTTTATTATGGTAAGCTAACTTTGTATTCACTGGTGTGACTATTGGATTAAAAATTCTATATTCAAATTTTATGTGAGGGCAAAGAGAGTATTAGAATTTTAAAGGAATTGGTAACTTAATGCATTTCCTTTGTGTTCACACTGGGAAAATCATTTTTATTTGTTGAACACAGCATGTTTTTGATTGGGATAATAAAGTAAAAATAGAAAGTGTAAGGACATGCCTTAGCCTTGAAACATCTTTGATTATTAAGTTCATTGATTTCCTTAAATCTCTACTTAATGTCAACATTTTTAGGCTTATCTGAATTTATTTTCTATTTTAAACTGATCCCCCCCCCCTTAAGTTTTGTCTTTCGAAGACATTGAGGCTTAGTATAATTCAATCTGATTTGGGTTTTCTCTACATCAGAGCTATTGGAAGTAGAAAAAGTATTGCAGTACCTTTCTGTTTTGAAGAAATGACTGAAAAGAAAGAGCTAAAGAGGAGTGACACACTTAGTATTTAAGAAGTGTAAAATAAAAAGTTCTAACAGGAATGTTTTAGTGGTACTGAGTGGCAATAAAGGCTGAGGCTGCTGCATGCCCCTCTCTTCTGTGAAGGTGAACCAGCGTAGCTGTTGCAGTCATCAGGGAAGCCGTTTTATGTACCCCGTTTCAAAACACAGTGGCCCACAGTCACAGAGCTGGGGCCCTGGTGTGGTCCTCGCAGTGCCCCGTGTTTCTGTGGCAGGTTGTCATGCTCAGGTTTCCTCTCAGTCGCTTGCTCCGGCTTCCTCTGACAGGAGCAGATTTTATTATTATTATTATTATTATTATTATTATTATTGTTATTGTTATTGTTATTGTTATTAAATGCGGTACCTCCCTACCATCCTTCCAGTCACCACTGGTGTAGAGCACCTGAGGGGCTCGGTGCCTGCCAGAAATGACGGGGGAAACAGCACGGCTGCCGCCGGTGCCTTGTGAGGAGAAAACTCAGACGGTGAGAAACGGCTCGAACCCCTCTCTGTTGCGGGAGGTCTGTCAAACGGCAGCTGCCGGCCGCTCCGCACCTCAGCTGCGCCCGGGACGGCAAATGGCGGCGGGCGAGCGGCGCTGGCGGCCGGGGCCGCGCCCTCGGCGCCGCCACGAGGGGGCGTGGGGGGCCTGGCTCTCCTCGGGGCTGCGGCCTCCGGCGGAGCCGGGCGGGAGGCAGCGCCCTGCCGGGGCGTCCCGTCTCCGCTGGCGGAGCGAACTGGGCACGCCGTGCTCATCCCCGCATGGAAGCGTGCGGGAGGTTTGCAAAGACTGCGGTAAATCCAGTGCAAACTGATTCTCGTCGCTTTAACGATCCGCCCCCCCGGTGGTATGTCTTTTCACACTAGAGCTGAATGCCTCGTTTCTCTTTACTCTTCTACTAAGGACTCGTACGAGGCGTTTCTTTGCGCTTGTGTTTCCCCGTGAAGGAGTGGCTGCCCCTGCCCGTTGTGGGAAGGGTTTTTCCACTCCCTGGCCGGTCGGGTTAAGAGTTAAAAGCGACTTTCCCTCCGTGAGTTGCAGCTCTCCTCCGCTCCCGCTCTTGCCCCTGCGGATGACACACCAGGGTGAGTCAGCGTGTGGAAATCTGCACTGGGCTTAATGATGAGGAAAAAGTCATTTGGCTTGCACTGAAAACCTGAAGTTTTCTCACCAAAGGAAACTGGCACAGCATTCCCCAGGACAGAAAATGTCTCCTCTCATCCCTCCACAAGCCTCAGTTCATGAGTGGTTGGGAGAGGATAAAACCTCAGTTTTATCTTTGCATTGTGTCAGTTCCGACCATTGCACTGAGACAGCAAATGACAGGATCCAGTTTCAGTCAAGCTGCGAGACTTCACCTCTTGTCCTCTAGGAGCTGGACCGAGGTGGCCATATGTCATTCAGTGGAGGGCAGCAAGCTACTTACCACACTTGGCTTCCAGTGGCTGGCGATACTGGAACTGAGGTGGTAACTTTAGTGTGTGAAATAATCTATTTCACCTTACTAGTTCTCAAGAGAAAATAATTTGAAATGCTCTTTCACGAGCAGGTATCAAAGGTACAAAAGTGCAGATGATCTGCTCCACTGTTAGTACTTAAGAGCAAACAAAATAGTCTTGTTGCTCAAGGCTTATGGTTAACAGCACTTCAAGAATTTCTTCCATACCAGTCCTTGTTATCCCAGTGATTGAATATTAGACTTTAAAAAGGTGCTAGAGAAGAGGTGCAATAAACCTAAATAAAAATAGTTGTCAGTTTGCTTGCAGAGAAGTAGATTTTTTGCCTCACAGTAGTGCACAAATGTGAACCTAATATTTTCAGTGATGATGTCTTCCTCTTAGAGAGAGAAAGAGAGAAACTCTACCCCCCTGCAAGGAATGTACTGATACATGGGGGGGGGGGTGTTTCTTGTTCCCTGTGGGGTAGGCTTGTTGCTGGATGTTTCATGTGTAGCAGTGCTGACAAACATGGAGTTGTTCATAGTCTTGGATAAAGCATACTGGTGGTGAAATTATTTCCAATGAAATAAAATTGTGTAAGACACAGTATGTCCAAATGAATTTTGGAAAAGACATTTCGGGAAATAAAGGTTATCAGAGCACCTGGCATTCTTACGCCAGTCGTTTCCCATCCTTGCTCCACCAGCCTCTGGCTCCAGCAGCCATGGTTGCCATCTTCTGGAGGGGGCTTCTCTTGGGTAATGCTAAGTAATGATGCCATTTCCTTCTTCCTTACAAGAAATTGCTTGGTTTTGTGCACTCCCTGTTCCTGTCAGCAGGAAGTGAAGATTAGGAATCCAGCCTGTCTCCTGCAAGACTGTGCAAAGTAGTGGGCCAGAAGTTAAGCTTCTTATAGCAATTTTAGTGACTCACAGGAAAAATATGTATTGTTTCCTTCTAATACAGCCCTCCCTCAAAAAATAAACCAAAAAAACCCCTGCAACCACTGTTTGCAGAGGAGTGAAGACACAGTAAATAAGTTAGGGTAAAAAGCTTTCCTTTTGGATTCCTGGTAAAGGTGAAGAGGTTTAACTTGTGAAATACTACCTGCACTGCCTATAGTGGTTCATTTTAGTGTTTCCACCCAAAATTAGAAGTGGCCTGTTTTCAATGACACTTGAAAATTTAGTGCTATGTTGATAGTCTGAAATGGAGATCTTCTGACATTGCAGATGAAATATGTGCCACTGAAGTTCAGTTGTGGTTTAGCTGGCCATGGAGTTGGGATATAATCATATTATTTTAACTCCTGGAGATCATTACTACTTTGGGAAATATAACCCTCAAGCATCAGAACTGTCAAGATATATATTTTGAACTTTTACTTAAAGTAATACTAGGTTTTATTTATTTTGGAATGTTTAGACAGGTTTTCATTATTAAAACTAGATGAGAACAAGGGTTTGAGTATTTGACTAATAATAATAAAAAGGCAAAACACAAACCTATAAATTTTCAAATTTTTTAATAGGAAAACTAGCTGTTTTGAAATAACTGCTTGCTTTATGCAAAACTGTTTATCTTAGAATATGGATTTAAGCATGTACTCACCTCACATGCTTCATTTGAAAAAGCACAGACTTATGGTTTATGTAAAGATGGCTCTTCTACTAGTTAACCAGGTTTTGCCCAAAAAAGGCCAGACCTCCCAATGGATTTGCCCAAGCCAGGCCTGGGTTCTCATAGAAACCCACTAAACTCAACCCTCAATCAATCCATTGCCAACTCCAAAAATTATTTCCTCGTAATTTTGGCAAAATGCTGAACACAAGATGAGCGCTCCTCATTTTCCTTTTTTGTCAGCTTCCAAATGTAATGGGTAATGATGTGTATGACCTTAGAGAGTGGAGAAATGTGTGAATTTTGGAAACAGAGTTTTTTGACTGTACACCTAGAAAATCTGCATGCAGGGCTGGGTCTGGGTTGGAGAGCACCCTCCAGCCCTTTTCTTCCTTTCTCTCCAGTCTGTCAGCGCAGGGAATGAAAAATGCTTTCCTGGACAGGCATCCCCATACCAGCTTGTCTCTGGGGGGGTCACAGCTATGCTGGCAGCATGTTTTTATTGGCCTCGTGTGTCATCTGGGGAGGTGATACGACTATGTCAACAAGAGAAGTCCTTTTGATGTGCTCTTGCTGTGTCCCTGTTAGAGGGCTCTGCCAACATAGCTGTGGTATTACTGCTCGTGCAGAGGGCAGCGAGTGTGGCTGGGACCTACAAAAGTGATTAAAAAGAGCATCGTGCTGATGTGCATGTTTGGGGAGGGTGCTGCATGCTACGAAGGTGGTTTTATCGTTGTTTCAGAATAGAACAATACCCCTAAATTACGGACTTAATTTTTAAAAATTAATTTCATGGAGCTTCCGATTTGGGTGAATTAAAGGTGAGTGCTTTCCACAGTATATGAGTTTTTAAAACTCTCAGACAAAAGAAACATCATAGCATGGTGAGGAATAAAAATACTCATTTCTTTATTGAAATTGGATCATTTTAGAGATTACGAGTAATATATGTTATGTCCTGTGTGCTTGACTGTTAAGTGAGAATGGACCTTTTATTTTAACACTCTCCAGTGGCACCTCATGAGATTATTTGACTTGAATTAAATATCAGTAAATTCTGTGAAAATGGCATTCTAATTTTTCTCTATTTCAAGCTTCATTAAGTATATTTGCACTTACAAGTTGCAAGCAAGATGTTAACATTTCAAATGCTTAAAAATGGAATACATCTCACAATTTAAAAAGTAAAATAAAATAAAGTAGCAGCAGACTTTTATTTCTTTCTTTTTTTTCCTTGTCTAAGGGACCTTTCCAGTGCTCTGCTGGTCTCCTGTTGATTTGATTAATGGGTATTTTATCTATTAAAAGTAACTATTAATTATTGCATTTGGTTGCAGCAATAATTGTATGTTTCAAATAAAAACTAATTAACATAATAAGCAGAAAATCATCACGGCACATGAAGTGTGCTTGCAGTTCACTACATCTGAAAGATCACAAGATGGCTTTTTGACATTTGTAGCTCTGCAGCTAGTTACCAGCCATTATGTTCCGTTTGAATAGAAATTAAGTATCTTATTTACAGCATTACTTTTTATATTCTGAGACACGAGCTACAGAGAATATTATGAGGATGTCTGCAATCACAGTGCACAGTAATATTCTCTTAATGAATTAGTTATACCCTTCTACACAGCTTCCTGCTTCGTAGTTGCTGCTGGAGTTTTGGGTGGGTTTTCAGAGGCTGCGGGCTGAAGCAGCCATAGGTGGTAGCCTGTTGTTTAGCTGTGCCAGAGGTCTGAAGGAAGCCCACGTGGACTGGGCTGTATCTCTAATCGGACCAGCTTCTAATGGGACCAGGAAAAGCCACAGCTTGAATTTCTCTGCTGAGAGAGGCTGCTAGTTGTGCTCACCTGCCAGAGAGAGGGGGTTTGAATGCGGGGTGGTGGGCAGGGAGCTCACACACCTTCTAAGGATGGAAGGGGAGCTGTGGTGTTCCTCACAGGCTGCATGTGACTTTCAGGCTTCCCACTGAGAACGCTTACAGTATATGATTTTTTTTTTTTTTAAATCTTTTAAATAAAGAATTTTACAAATTCTGCACTTGGTTTACAGTACTGTAAATTGGTGTAAAGCAAAAAAGAAACTCTTAGGGCAACCTCAGGCAAGTTCTGGTCAACCAGATTGCCCCGCTGAGGAACAAAGGAACAGATCAGTTGCTTGGATCTGTCCGCTACCTCACGGTTATCCTAGCACGTTTGATACTGTCTGACCTCGGTTAAAGCAAATTATTCTGGGGACAGAGGAATGAAAAGTTCTGTTAATTTCTGGCAAGGGAAAACTCTTCTTAAGGCAGTAGATTGTCTGTAATAAGGACTACAAGAGTAGCAAGGTAATATATTTTCGAATAAACAGATGAAGGCATGACTAAGTTGATCAAGTGTTTGGGTTGAGAACTTCTGTCCTGTTCTTATTTGTGTGTTGTGTTATTTATATATAATATAAGGCACTGGAAAGTTAGGCACACTCTCATTTGTCACTTTAATTGCCTATTTGAAGACAGCATGACAGATCCAAAGGTTGCTTTCAGCAACTGAGGAGCACTGTGGTCACTTACTAGTGTGCAATAATTAACTTAATTGCAGAAATTGGAACATTTTGAAGATTCAGGATCCATGATTGGACTCCATGCATTCTTCCTCTTTTCTGTTGTCCATATCTGAGGTATCTTTTTCTTACATGTGGTTATATCACAAATATTTTTTTGTTTGTTTTAATGAAAGATACTTTTCAGATTTGCAGAATCCTTGTGTTTACATTTACTTGGCTATTTGGATTTTAAATTAAAAACTGAAAATGTCAAATAATCTACTCAGTTGTGTTGCTGAGCTACCATTTGAACTAACCTGAAATCCTTTTAGTAATTATGCGTTAAATCAGTACATGTGAAGCTGTAATCAGAACCCTATTTGGCTGGGCAATGGGAGGTAAGGGATGGCCATTACTTCTAAGATTTCACAGTCTGAATTAAATAGTGGCAGCTTGCAAGGATGAAACAGGATTGCTCAGTAATAGTGTTATATAAAAAATGTTCTACTCTTCTGTTTGCTGTAAGACCAAAGCACAGATTTGTTTCTGCGTAGGTAATCTAAAATAGCATATTCTACCTTATCAACCAACAAGACACCATTTTCTCATTCGACAAAGCTCTGAGTTCTTGTGTCTCAGAGTTTGTGTTATAAAATGGAGTTTCACATGTGCTGGTCTGCAGCAGTGAATGGATGCTGTTGGTTGTGGTGTTCTTGGAGTTTTTTGTGCTTTAATTTTCAGCAGGCTGCTTTTGAACTTCTGTGACCTCCTTTTTTTATGGTCCCTCTTGCAGTGATACCTTCTGACTGCTTCTTACAGGTTCTGCAGTCATAACACTCAGTGAAGATAAAATGCTGTGGTGTGGTGTCCCTGGGATCAGGGTGTGTTTCCTATGAAGAGGCAGTTTTTACAAATTCCCATTTTCTTCAGAAACTTCCATGAAGACTGCCTCTCTTCCTTGTGAGGGGCACCTATGTGAAGAGGCTAGTGTGTGCTAAACCGGGGTGTTAAGTCAGCAGATGCTGCTTTCTGTGCCTTTCAGCTGCCTGTGTGTGCATTCCCAAAATATACTTGTTGGCTTTTTTCCCTGAAGCAGCCTTCATTTAAATAAACCTTCTGTTTGATATTTCTTTTTGCTGACCACTTGCCTACATGTGTAATACGTAATTTGCAGTTGTTAAGATTAATGCTAACTTTTTTGTGCTTGCAGGCTTTAGAAGAGGTCCACACAGTAGTTTAAACTTCAGACTGTGACCTATGATGCCTTACCTTGGCTTTGGACTCCGTTATCCTTCTGCAGTAATGCAGCAATTGCAATCAATCAGTAGCTGAGCAGAAATTACACAGGTGTAGTTTGAGCAGCAGCAGAGTGCCAGTAGAGCACTGTCAGCCTGACAGAGCTGTCTCCCAGCAGGCCAAAAAGACTGCAGTTTCGTGACCTTGTTGTTACATTTCTGTGGCCTGTGTCTTTCAGGGGTTTTTGTTCATGGCTTCGTGCACTTGCGAGCAATTTGATGGGGGAAATAAACTGTTTGCAGCCAACTGAGAAATTTTTGCAAGTCTGGGATAGACCAAACAGGGAGAATTTTGTACTAAAAAATACCCTGAAGCCTCTAGTGTTCACTGAAACTGTGAGAGTTTAAATAAATACAGTGTTTTCTTGTTTGTACTTGCCTGAATGTAGCTTTCTTAGTCATCTATTTAATGAGAGCTTAATCTGGAAATGTGGAAGAGTTTGGTATCTGATCTGTTTCACGCATTTTGATCAGTCTATCTCTGTGGCATTTAACACCTTGATCTTGGAAAGAACTTATGTGTAAATATTAAGGTGTTCTTGAAATCAGGTAGATTTAAAGCTCTTGCAGAATCATGGTACTTATCCTCCAATGTTCTGTCTTTGAAGTGTAGAGCATCAGCTCCTTTTTGGAGATGAGGGAAAAATTTTTTCTATTAAAGATATAATTAGAGGACCATGTTAATATCTGTAAAATCATAGTCGTCTGTGATCTTATCCTTTAAATTCACAAGAAGACCTGAATAACGCTGCACTTGGAATTGAAACTGTGAAATTCATAGTGGCTTCCTTGTAATGGAGGTTTTGAATGGGGAACAGTTTCCAGTAACATTGAATTTATCTGTTTCTGGCTTTTTAAGCTACATCCATGTAAGAGCAATTGCAGACTTTTGAGGAAGCCAACAGAAATGTTTGCCTTGGCATCATTAGTGAAACAAGTCAGTTTCAAGGGAAGTGTAGGTTTTAATTAATTAGCTGAGCTGACTTATATCAGCCAGTTTTCAAGGCCAAGTGAAATACAAGACAGGCACTCTGCGAACCTGGTGGTGGGCGAGCAGAACGTGTGTACGTGTTCTGACAAAGCCAGTTGTGAGTCTGGGGGACCTCTGTGTTCACAATTCACCTCAGTGTGATCTTGCACCGATCTTGCACAAAAAGGTCAGATTATCATAAACATCTCCGAGTGACTGGGGAGATAGATCATACTGCAAGTCCTTGGTCCTTGTAAATACAAGTTTTAGTGCTTTTAAAACCCTTTGCAGGGCCATTATTTTCATAACATTTGAGGCATTTAGTTATTGAGATTAAACGGAAACAGAAGTAACACCCTTGGGTTGGCAAGGGGAGTTTTGTCTTTTGCTTTTGTTGCAACTATTTGGGTTAAGTAATGGCATGGCTGATAGAAGACATGTTTTTCAAACCTAGGTCTTTTTAAGATATGGACACCCCTCCTATCCCACACCCCCAAAATGTAATATCTACAACATCAGTGAAATCTGTTGGAGGGTTACAGCTACCAAAAAATCTTGAAAATCCAGTCACTTCATTTGTATGTGAACAGGGATTGATATGTCTTTCTTTAGGTACCTGGACTCTTGTCATTCTTGACCCCAACTTCTGCCTGTTAAGAGGTGGCACAGGGGGGTAAAAGCAGCACTGGCCATTTCATATTCAAGATGTTGAAGAGTAGTTTAAATTTTACCTCCTTTATGTAATTATTTTTCTTCTGAGACTATCTTTACCACTTTGCTAGCGGTAGTGACCTTTCCTAATCCCTGTAAGAAGAAAGCTTGCGGTTGTAAAATAATGCCACTGAAATTTGTTAGCACTTTTCTGTGTGCCCTTTATAAGGTGAAAAGTGATTTTTCACAGTGATTTAAATGCAGGGACTTTATGAAAGTGAAGTTCTCATGTGAAGTTGCTTATGATAACTTTCTTGTATCTTGTAGGACAAAATGTATTGCTCCGTTATATAATAACGAAGATGCGGCATATATTTTTGTGCAGAAGTACTCATGTAGAACAAAGCTATATAACTGATGAATACTGTACTTACACAGGATGCATATGCCTTTTTTATTATTTGCTCTTTTTAAAATACTTCACCAGGTTAGGATTTTGCAGTGTTTTCAAGCTGCAAGTTATTTCTCCATAGAGTGAGGTGATTTAGTAATCGTAGCTTGGTTCAGTAGTCAGTGATTCAGTTTGTTAGAACGCAGTCCACAGAAAATGCCTGACTTCGTCCGCACGGTTCAAAGATGGCGCAGTGCAATTTATGGTCTTAGCTTTAATTACACACTCATACTACTTGTCTGGTTGCCCAGTATGAAACAGGGTGTGGATGTGAGAAATTGGAGGTGTCTAATCCTATAGATGATTAGTTGAGCAACTCTCTTTTGGGGATGTTAGCACCCACACTTCAGTCTTCTAATAGTGAGGTGGTGGGACCCAGAATAAAACCCTGGGGTAGTTAATATGAAATGCAAATTCTATTTTAATAACATTTCATTAAAGAAAAAGAGAAAAAAACAGGGTTTCTAAAATCTAAAACCATAGTAAAATAAGAGGACATAGCTAAAAATACCCCATGGCATTACAGAAAGTACATAGTGCTTTTCTTCTTCCCGCTGTGTAATGAAATCAGTGGAACATAATGCTTATGAGAAGAGACAAATAATGAAGGCAGCTAATGTACAGTGGGTGGCAATTTGTTCTACCAGATTTAAAGTGTTACAGCAAAACTAATGAAGTAGCAAGTCTTCGATAGCCCATGTTAATTCAAGAAGCGAGAGTAACTAGTTAAAGTAATGCTAATCAACCAGTGCCTTCAAAATCTGTAGTTGTTTTTGTGTGTGCTGTCTGGATATTTTTCTTATAAGAAAGGGAGCTCAACTCAGTCCTAGGTTGTACTGCTTAAATACTTTTCAAGAAAAAGATTTGTCATCTGTGAGTGTTTAATCCATTATAGGTGTCTGTTTGGAAACTATTTAGGCTACTTTTGGCTGACTTTGACCAGCATATGTGTGTTTGAAGAAACATTGACTAAACGTTTAACATTATACAGGGCCATTTTGTGAGACTGAGACCAGATTTTTGCCTCCCCTGCTCCTCATCCCCGAGTCAGATAGTTGAGAGTGTTGGCTGATACATAACATCCTGGTCAGTGGGGTAATGTGTTCAGAGACCGTGGCTTTGGGCAGCATGTGTGGTGTTAGAAAACGGTGCTAGTGTCTGTATGAATGTGCTTAGGTGTGAGAGAAGCAGAGCACTGGTAGTCCAGGCTTGAAGGTTCAGCATCAGGGAATAACTGCTACTTAATCTCACCATAGCTGTGGTTGCTATCTTTAAAAAAAAAAAAAGAAAGAAAGAAAGAAAAAAGCTAATTATTGTCTTTTTTTTTTTTTTTTAGCAAGCCTGGGATGGTTGTGGTCTTTTTGTAGTTGTTAACAATAACGTATATTCACCCTGTGCTCAAAAGTGTGCTAACTGACATCAAGAAAGTAAGTTGAGACTGTCTAAATTGGAAGTAAGATACAAGGGAGGGGAGGGGTTCAGAGGCCGCAGGGAAGACGTCAGTACAGGGAAAGAATTGTATGTATTTTCAGTTCTGTGGTACAAGAGTGAACAAGTGGTTACAGACACCTCCATGCGATTTTTAACTTGTTTGTATGTCGGGATATTTTGAGGGGAGAGGAGTGGGCAGCGTGACTGCGAGGGCAGGAGAGAGCGATGGGAGGCAGGACGAGTAGCAAGAACTGGGGTTAGGAAGGGGCAGGAGAGAGGAAAGGTGCTGGCTGAGATTGGGCAGAGGATGAGGAAGAGGGAATGGAGGTGGGAAGGAACAGACCAGTGGCATTTTAAGACGGTGGGAAAAAAGCTGGCAGTGGTGAGCAAAGTGTACATTTGCCCTGAATAGCAAGGCTGTGCAGGTTTTAGGTGGGTGCAATGGGGCTGCCAGTGCAGCCTTCATGCCCTTCCACCTGGGGAAGGGCTGTGCTGGGGCCGTGTGGCTGCTGGCACCTGTGGCACAGCTGGCCTGGTCTCTGCTCTTTTCTGTTCTTCTCTAAGGGCCATGTGGTGGACCCAATGCAAGTTTCTGGGCTTTCTTTTTATCTTCTGTTATTATAGCTGGGGAAGAGAAATAATATCCAACAGTGTTATGTATAGTTCCTGCTACAGTGCAGAAGTGAATGCGACATTCTCATGACCAGCAACCCAGCAGCTGGTTGCAAGCGGAATAAAAATGTGTTAAGCATTTTGAGTGCTAAATTAATACAAGATTTTCTTGACCACCTCCTGGATTATTTTTTGCTGGAATTGGGATACACAACACAATCGACTTGAAATACATGTGAAAGATATGTAGAGGGGGAAGGGATAGATACACTGAATGTGTGTAGTGCATTCCTCATGTGTCAGGCAACGCTTACTGAGAGATGGGACTCGGCCTTGTGCAAGTGCCAGCAGGCAAATTTCTCTGTGCTTTGATAACACACTCCTACAAAAGTTATGGGGCTTTTGGTTTTTGTCTTTGTATTTTCATCTTCAGCTGGTGTTATGGTGAGCCGCTGGTGAGCAGCAGAAGGGTGGTGGACTCTTCCTTAGAGCTTTCCCTTGTCCTCTCCCACAGATATGTGCAGCGCTCTGATGTAAACCAGCCCCAGTTTTGTCTCCTTCAGTCACAGAAACTGTTGTTTATAGATGGAGGTTAATCCCATTTAAGAACTGGATTAGCAAAGACATAGTCATTTAACCACAGATGCCTAAAATTGGGCTGAGGCAGTTCTCAGATAGTCCTGGCTGGGATTAATGCTCTGCAGACATTCTGGATCGAGACAGTTTCATGGCAGGACATGCACCAGCGAGCTGTAAATCCTAACGGAGCTCACCATGACAGCAGTTGTATGCTTGGCCTGCTAAATGACTGTGGGTTTTGTAGAAACAAAGGCAAGTAAAAGATCTTTGTGTGTTGTGTGAACCAAACTTCCTCAGAGAAGTGAATTATAAAGATAACATGGAAGATAGCTGATGCTTTGCTGTCTTTGGTTAACTTAATACGAAACATGGTGTGCTGGTAATTACTGCAGAATTTCCCCAGGCACCAGCAAGATCTGGTCCTTTTAAGGATAACAGGCTTGTGGTTGCTGGTTGGATTGGCACTTGGGCCTTTATCCCTCTTCTCTGAACTTCCTTAAAGGTATTTATCTCTTTAGGGACATATTGATAAAGGCATGTTAGCAAATCCTGCAGCCTAGCTTTGCAGGAGCAAATGTAGGAAGGAAGATTAGGATCAGTCTGAGCTGTGAGGGGGTGGGACAGGGGATTCCCTGCTCACAGAATAAAGACATTATCTGCTTCGGGCAGTGGTGTGACAAATGCATGGACTTCAAACACAGTCCCCATTCAGTTCAGTTAAAAATCTTCCTTAAGGCAGAGCAGCAGAGACGGATTTCAAAATAATTGTATCATGTCTTAAAACCAAAACAAAACCCACAAAAACCACCAGAAGCAACTGATCAGATTAAACAAATGTGGCTATCAAGATAATGAGCTTTTTAAGATTAATAATGCTTAAAGTTGTAGGATGAAGCAAGAACAATCCAAAATATGGGTTTTGCTTGGAGTTCCTCTCCCCTCTTCCCCCCCCCAACACAAAGTAGATGCTTCTCAGAAATAAAAGATGGAAAGTAGCAGTGCGATGGGGAGCCATTCAGTAAAAGCAGTTTGTATTCTTTATAGTTAAAATGCAGAAGTTGCACCCAGAATTGCTTTTAAAGTAATGCATAAAATACGTTGTTAATGACTATGTAGTAATCTGCACAGGCATGATGCACGTTTTCCATTGGGAACTCTTGAAGTCTGTTTATGCTCAGCTCCTAAAGGTGCATTTCTACAATGTAGGGCAAGGCTGTATTTGAAACCTCAAAATAATCCTTTTTTGTATAAGAAAACTATGTAAACTATGGGCATACTCCCTTGGTTTTGGTTTCAGAAATTTAAACCCAGACTACTTCTTTGTTAGATAAAAGCAAAACTTAACTGAAAAGGACAATGAAAACAGTGATTGAAAACATATTTTTTCATTTGAGTGAGAATGCACTCGAGGGAATTAGATTGTGTTTGCTTCAGGGCTTTTGGTGGGCAATGCTCTGCTTGGCAGGCATTTTGCTTCAAGTGCATTTTTGTATTACTTTTCTGATTGAGAGCTTCAGAAAATAAGCTGTAGAGAAGGGAGAAAGCAAAACTCAGAGATGCAGAAGAAAAGTATCAAGTCCCAGTTCCAGAGATCTAATCACTCTTGAAACATCTCAAAATATGTCAACCATATTTAGAAATAGCTATGTTAAAAAAGAAGAAAGCTTGATCCTTTTAACACTGTAAATCATGGAAAGCAGTGAAAACTAATATTTATGAGGGGGATTGTGAAAGCTTGTGTGACAGTTGGAAATTACATCACTGTTGATGTTTCAAATTCTTGTGTAAAGTAATGCAATACTGTGTTTATGAATGAATGAACAAATGATTGTGCTGTGCTAAGCATACTCTATATGGATAAACTGGGTTGAGCTATTTTATATCTCTTGTCTTAGCTTATGTTACTTTGCAGTATACAGTCCCATATGTTCCAATGTAAATACAGAAAACTCAATTCAGTGTATGTATTTTTTATTCCAGATACAGACCCACGTGTATTAGAGAAACAAGAACTTCAGCAGCCAACCTATGTTGCTTTAAGTTACATTAACAGGTAAGTGTGGTTATTTTTCAGGTATAACTGATCTTGGTTTGCACAATATGTGTATATATGCATATGCCAAAATGGTATGCTTATGTATGTATTCTGTTTTGTTTCATTTTATATGACACTATGGTAACACCTGTTTTGGAAACACAGTTGAATTAAAATTTAACTAAATTTTTTATCACTTTTATATAGGGCCCAAGTAGCCTTTCAGCTGCACTGCTCAAATACGTAGGGGATGAGGTTTTAGCCTTTTATGTTTAAGATAAATCTTGTGCAAAACAAGATAATTTATCTTTGCTTAATTCTCTACTTTCTTGTACTCCACACAAGTGAGTGGAGAAAGAAATTTTTTGTTCAATCAGAAGTGAAATTTAACTGATAATACTCCAATATGTACAAGAATTTTTTACAGTACTTCAGAAGTTTTTCAACCACAGTGTATGTCTTTAAAAATCTTGCTTACCAGCCCTATGTAACCTAAAACTTGACAAAATTAAGAAATTAATCCAATTTTTAAAGAATTTATCTAAATAACAGAGCCTTGGCTTTTCAGTTATTGACCGATGACAGAACTGAAACCTCCAGAGTACTCCAGCATGGAGGAATGGAAGGGTTGCTCGTGTCTCAGGCTGCGTTATGGTAAAGAGCAGCCTGAGAGCCGCTCCTTATTTTCCCTCTCACCTAAGCACATCACAGAATTCAATGGAGGTAAGCTCAGATTACTTTTCCTCTGGGAGGAGAGTGACCCATGGAGCATGCTGCATGGAAGGGAAAGATGGCAAGGTTTTGTGCGGTTGCAGTGCCCCTTTTTCAGTATGTTTGCCAAACTGTCTTCTAATCCTAAATGAACGCTGTACAGGAAGTGCAATTCCTAATTTAAAACGCCTTTTCCTATTCTAGGTAAAGCAACATGCTGCTATTCTGGGATTATTTTGCCTTCTTTTACATCATACTGTTTTTTTGATCAGGTGTACTGTGGTTGAAAGTTCCAGTTAGTTGCATTTTGGAAATGCATTTCTCGGAAAATATTCTGTATGGGATTATTGGCTTTTACACATGGGACACCAGTTTCCTTTTGTATCTTTGCTGTCTAGAGGATGAGATACAAACTCACAAGCCTGGAAGGTTAACCCAACATTTAATTCAGGATAGACTGTGTTGAGTCAAACTCTCATGGGTCATACAGAATGCAAAAATTTTCTTTCTAATTCAACTTAATGTTAAAAATGAAAACAAAACAAACAAAAAAAACCCCAAACTTATTCAAACACAGAAACCACCATTTGCCTTTGTATAATATTTGTTATAGAGAAAGGGTGTCAGTGGGGGGAAAAAGAAGACTTTGAGGTATGAAATTAAGAAATGGTGTTCACTTGGTAAAATGACTAAATTTTCTCCACTGCATGAGACTATGATGATTAAGAATAGCTGGTATTGACATGATTTCCTCCTTGGCAAGTAACTCCTGTTCTTCCTGGAGACAGTCCTACCCTTGAAAGCATATTTGAAATTAACCATGACCCTTTTTAACACTTATTTCTGTTGATCTCATTTAATGTATAAAACGTTTTTGGTTTTGGTTTGGTTTTTTTTTTATGTAGGCTTGGTATGTTGTTGTGCATGATGGTATGTTTCCCTCTTTCCGTTATATACTTGGGCGTTTTCTCGTGTTGCTTCTGTGGTTATTTTACTTAATGTGAGGGAGAGGAAAGTTTTTTTGAAAATTAGGGAAAAGCTGTTTTAAGCTTTTCATTACAGAAAGTGCCACGGGACTTGATTGTCCGATTTGGAATCAGACTATTCTTAAAGTAGTTTGAAAGTGATACCTCATCTAGATTTCATGATTTTGGTACCCTTTTTAACTGAGTTCTGTGTGACTGAGACAGTTTTAGTTACTCACTACATATTTTGTCCAAACTTTCTTACCCTTTCAATTCTGAGAAGTAATTCTGCAGAACTGAATGGAGTTGTTCTTATAATAAAACCCAATCTGAATTGACTCTTATTTAAACCAGCTGCTATTTAATTGCTCTTTTAATTGTATTTTAATTTTTTCCAAAGTGCTGATGTCTTTCATTGAACCACCTGCTCTACGCAGCTAAAGCTCTTGAGGGAGCAGCAATATCCATTACACTATGAGACATGCCTTTCTATTTCCCACTACATATGCCAGAGCCGAGTTCTGCTTTGTTGTCCCAGGCTATGAACTCAGATTTTGTAGCCTAATACATGTCATAAACATGTTGCATACTGTTAGATATCAAACACCAGATACTGCTGCACTTTTTTTAAACCCATGCTTTTATGGCTTCCAAGTGGAACTGAACTTAGCTTGGTTCCTGCTGTGAGTTCCAGACCTTAAAACAATCTTCCTCTGCAGGTTTGTATATTCAATATGTTCTGTGTGGGCCATACGCTCTTGTGGAGCCTGGGAAAATAGGGACTTCTGATTCTCAGGGACTGTCAAAATCATATGATAAGATGTACACTTAATATATGTTGTGGTAGAAAGATTAAGTGGGTGTGCTTTATGCTCTGCCGATTGCCCTGTTGTATGGTGGCCATTATAAGCTAAAACAAAACAAAACATAAATCTGGGTTGTCTGGTTTGATAGCTGGGAGGATAAAGTATCAGTAAAGCAGATAGTAGAGGCAGAAGGGTACAGGAGTCTTTGTTTCCAACCTGAAACATACTCTTGTTTCCATTTCCCTTCTACCCCTGGTTATTTTCTCAGGCATATTAATACAGCAATATTGTATCTGCCCTTAAGTTCTGAAACAACCTTCAGATTGTGGAAGTGTGAATCTATAAGGCTCTGTCTCTTTCTCTGCTGGAGATTTACTGCCATTACAGCCTTCAGTAACTACACACAGATGCAGCTTCCATAGTGTGTGATCCTCATGTAGACAGATAACGTTCTTTTTAAAACCGGTGGACAAAATATAAATTATAGGTCATAATGGTTTATTATTGCTACATCAAACACTTGCACCAGGCACTGACTGAATTGCTGCAAGTCCTTTTCTCGGACGAAGTTTAGTGTAGCCTTATGCAGTCCCCAGTATTGATGATTGTTCTCTACTTACTTTCTGTTTGCTTTCTTAGAAGTCAAAATTGGAGTCAGTAAGGCACACTAGTGCCAAAGCAGATGCAGTTCATCTGCTTCCATCCTATAAATACACAAATGGTTTGTCTGCAAAGAGTTCAGTGGTGCTACTACGTGAATGGGATACTGGCTGTGATCTGTCAGGAGTAGTTGCAAATGAGCACTTGGGCCAACATCCTCCAGTACTTCATAGAGGTATTTCCTTTGTATATGGGTCAAGACACCTTTATATTGCACTGAAATGCAGGAATTAGCGGCAATAATTAATACTGCTTATACTACTACTTAGATACAGTATTTATAGTTTTAAGTTAATTAACATGACTATGAATTTTGCTTGGTGTTTATTGGAACCTACATAGTGCTATTTGTGTCTCTGAGTCTGTTGGTCTGGGACTTTGGCAGCTATGTTCTCAAGTTTGCTGTATTACCATGGAATGTGAAGCCCTGGTGTTGCAGCATTCTGTCAAGGCTTTTAGGCTTGTGCAATCTAATGGAGAGAGACTCCTCAGTATTTGCATATTCTAGAATTTATTTAATAAGGATACTGATGGTTACCTGTTAGTGATGAAAGCAGCTCTTGTGGGAACAGGGTTTTCTTTTTTTAAAAAACCAAAACATCCCAGCATTATTGGCACAAGTGAGAAGACAACAGAGGCATACAAATAATTCCTCTGGCTAAAAAGGTAATACTAAAAAAATATGCTAAAAATAAAAAGCTGTGATTCTAAAACTTAATAAATGAAAACTCCTTTACAATTAAGTTTTAAAGGAGGTAGTTCAACTTTGAGATGGTAAGTACCAGAAATAGGAAGAAAGCATAATTTATTGGAGTAAATTCCTTTCACCTTGAAAATGGAAGGTGGGAAGTGCCGTAATAACTTGTATTGTCGGAAGCATATGCCGTAAACAGAACAACTAAATGTGCATTTAATACAGTTTCTGTAAAATACATTTTCCTTAGGTACAGAAATTGCTTTGATTAAAGATTTTCACCATGGCAGGGAAAAAAGGAAACTAAAATGCACCTACAACTGAAACCAAGATGCCTTAATTATATAGTGCTTGTACTGCAAATCACATAATAGCTATACTAGGGAAATGTTGAAAGCAAAGACTGTTATACTCAAAGACTTAAAATCTTTAAAAAGCTACCAAAATACTTTTAATTACATTAATCCTAGGTTCTTTTTTAATAGTGGTTTTCTATTGATAATTGAGATCATACAAGAAAGGTTATATAATAAAACAGGTTTTAAGCGTTGATCCTGCAAGCAGTTACAGCACACTGGGGTGAATGTTTTCAGTGTTTCCTGTAACCAGTGTTGAATGAGGCTGTTGAATGTCTATAAAGTTTATTCTTGTGCACAGCTGGGAGCACAAATGAAGCTCGTGATCAAAACTGGATGGCATTCTTGGGTGAATAGTCCAAGATTGTCCTTGCACATCTCTGAGCCAGTCCTAACATTTTTGCTCCTCCCTCCAGATTTTATTTTTAACTAGCAAGATTTTGCCTCACTGTTACCATTATAAACTCCTGTAGGCTCCAGGCTTCTCCCCCCATTTCCCTTTCCTCTCAATGGTCATTGACTTCTCAAGAACAAATTTCCCTACTCTGTTTCCTAATACCACTAGAAGTAAAATCAATCATTTCTGTGAGCCTGTGCGTTTGTGAAAGGAATTAATTTCATGTAAAGTTCTAACCACTGCAAACTGTCCCTGTGTCTTGTCCAGCTCACTAATTCTGGTTCTTCTGCTATTACCTATTTTTTTCCAGGAGTAAAATTAACAGCCAACACCACAGGATTTAATGATCGTTTGAAAGTTATTTTAAAAAGTAGTTAAGTCTTTAGGTAGTGATATATTTAGTATGCACTATGTTACCATGATACTGATCCTTTATTTCTTTGGCCTTAACTTTTTTTTTTAAGGTCCTATGCTCAGTGCTGGATAGAAATTTAAAGTGCTTCTTACTCCTTTCTATACAGGAGGTTCACTCTTGCCATTGGCCACTTCCATTCATATCCGTTCTTTATCACTAGGGTTATCTTCTGCTGTGTGTTTAGTGGGTTTCCTCTGACAGTTGGTTCTGCGTATGCATTTAGTTGTAACAGTTAAACATGCTTTCAGTTAAGTATAGCTATTTATGTTAAAGCTACCTAGTAGCATCCACAGTTTTTGCAACACATTGCACTTTTTCCTGTGGTTCTGCTATGACAGATTTTCCTGGGGTAAGCTATGAGAAGTAGTTAAATAAGAAGCTAATGAAAGACTGTAGCCTCGCAGAGGTCATACCCAATAACTGGATATGCCACCAAAAAGCTCTATAGAACATTTTCTGAGGAGCAGTGCAAATTCTGTTGCTTCCTTTTTTCTAAGAGTGTGAGCATTAAGTTGTTTGAATAACATGTGGAAGACCAAGATTCAGTTTCCTCCTCTCTGATCCCTTAGGAGTGTTTTAATCATAAGACTATTAACTGGCTTGGGGTAGGACATCATTTCTCCTGTTGACGTTTCTCCTCTTTGCCTATTGATGTGTGTGTACTGTCATTGAAATGGCTGTTGGGCACAGTTTGGAATCAAACTTAAAGTCCTGAGGCTGGAGAGAAGTAAGTTTGTTTCTCCTTGCTTGCTTTCTTAGTGGATGCTTTTTCAGAAGGCGTATGCAAAATGGAACAATTCTGAAACAGTGAGCGTCTTCCTCTAAAATAAGTACTCACTGCATCATTCACCTGATAAGCAGAAGATCAGACTTCAAGTTTTTCTAATTCAGGCCTGAGATTTCAACTTTGAAGGTGTGTTATTGGTGGTACATTATAGATTAATTGAGGCATGCTGCAAATAAATATATAAAAACCCTTAAAAACTGATTTTTAATCTCAAAATAGTTAATTTGACTTTTTGAATGAAAAAGCGAAATAAAAAAAAAGTAACTCAAAGAAAACCATCTTAACTTTTTTTTGGTATAGCATACACTGTCTTAATTCTCATGTCATGATTCAGAAGCAAAAGGATAGAGTCAAGAAAGACTTTTCCATTTTAGGAATCCTACTGGAGAGCAGTTTTTCTGCACAAGAAAATCCAGGCCAGTGAATCTAATAAACTATTGCTGTACCTGTTCATTTTATAGTGCTTAGTACCACAGTTCTTGCCCCTTATCTTAAAATTTAACTTTTGCTTTCTGCAACATGATACTGTCTTATTTGAATTGAATATCATGGCTCTGTAAAAGTGCAGCGATTCCCTCAGACTATTGATTCTTATCACGTTGAAGGTGCATGCCAATGCTTCCAGTAGCTGCTGGATTGAATGCGTGTGGCAGAATACAGAAATGAAGGGATCAAAGTAACATGTCAACTGCAGATACTATTTTTCTGTCTGAGCTTATTTTTAGGTTTGCAGTGACCATGTGGATCATGTGTTTTTATTCATGTAGCCATATCTTTATGCTCTGCGATTTGACTTGTTCTGGAGATGGAACAAGACAAACTTCAGATGATAATTCAAACAAGATGTGCAGAAATGAATGTTAGGGTAAGGGGAATGCCTTTTGGTTTGGAAGGATTTATGCAGTTGGCTTTGTTTTCTCTTTCTCTTTTTATCAGTTTCAAGTTAAGCGAAACTGAAGATTTATATAATGTACAGCTCTTTTATTTCATGTCAGCAGTAAAGATCAAAAAGCAGATTGGCATTTTAAGGAAAAGCCCTAATGCCATGCCCTGAAATAAAAATTACATGATGAATTAAAATGTGTAGGACACTGAAAGAATGTGTTTTAGTTGTGGGGTTGGTTTTTTGTTTTTAATTGAGAGGTAATTAGCTTTCTTCTGGCAATGCTTATAAGGAAGACCCAGGGACAGAAAAAATACCATCTCATGTATCTCAAGTGAAAGAAGTGTTGCCAAGTCAGCATCGTTCCTTGTGCGTATACACACCTCTGTGTGTGTAGTTTAGTTAGCAAACACTAGAGCTGTCAGTATAAATCCTCAGGACTTTCAGGATTCTTGTCTTTATCGGTATTTCTTCATCTTTTGTCAATGTGGCATGCCAAAACTTATGGAAAAATCATCTTGTCTTTCTGGCACTGGTTTTCGTCTTGCACTGGTCCTGTTGCAATTCCCAGCTTTCTGCATAGGTCTCTTCACAGAAATTCCCCATTTTGGGAGGGGAGGGGAGAAATTCTTCAGTTTCCCCTGCTTTAAAAAGGAGAGCATTTCTTTTCTGTGATGTTTAAATTTGATCATAAGCAGTAGTAGTGCTCTCAGAAGGACTGTGCATTTGCTGTTCGAAAAAATTGTATTCAGGTATTTCACTGTCAGCTGTGTGGGGTAACAGTGCTCTCAGTATCTATTTCTGTGTATGAATAGCACAATGAGGCCCTTATTCTTACTAGACTCTGGTAATAACGTATGTTCATTCTTTATATTACAGTTATTTAACATACTCACAAAGCTATTTGAAAAACACACTAACGTGCCAGTTTCATATCCTTTGCAGAAATACGAATTTGTGGAAACTCTATTATGCTTTGATTTCAGAGTGAAGGATGAGCAAAAATTTTACATTTGTGCATTAGTTTTCTTTCAAGTACAATCTGAGATAAAATGGCTGAAAACAGTGGCTGTTCTTCCTGTCTTTACCACTCACAGAAATGGCTGCTATATACAGCTAGTTACCTCCTATCCTGATATGTTTTTTTCTTTAAGTCACCATCAACAACAGCAACAAAACATTACATGCACAAGAGAAAATTAGAGGCGGAGTAGATAACTTTTTAGGAAAGGTCCTTGCTGTCCAGTGTTTTGCTAAAAGCTTGTTGTGACCATCTGAGCTACATGTGATGATTGGCAAACTTACCATCCCTGGAATCCCGAGGCGGTCCAGACAAGCTTGTGGTAATATTCATTGACTGTGGTCTGATTTTTTTTGAAACTAAAGTTTACTTATCACTGGTCTTTTGTACGAAAGTAGTTGTGTTTCTTTTTCTAACCTTACTGATTTTTTAAAAAGTAACAATATTTCACGCTAATGCTACCTATTTAGAGTTGTTGCAAAAAAGCGTGCATAGGATTAATCTACAGTAAGACTAAAAATGAGATTTTAAAATAAATTTAGTAGTTCAAAATGCAAATTATTGCATTACTTTTTTTTTCCTATATTAGCTTTTAGATATGCAAGTACATTGCGTATTCTTAGATTCCTTCCAGTAATGAATATCCCACTAATTTGTAATTTATTAAAATGTAACAGCCACATTCTGGAATAATTCCTGAAGTGGCTATGGGCACTTGATGTTTCCCTCCCTTCTCCTTCATTCTCATTTTTGCATATAACGCTTCCAGGTAAAGGCTCTCACATCATTTGCGAAGTCTTGCCAGTATTCAATGAGGGGTGGGGGCTGTGAGCATAAAGGCCATGTAACAAAATAGAGGTGCAAGACAGAGTATGTCTTTGTATCTTGTTGTAGACATTCAGAAATAGGGCTGCAGTTTGGAGGTTGCATATCAAGGCTGTCCAAGTCATGCTTTAGGACAGCCGATAGCTTAGTCTAGAGATTAAGTGCAGATGAAAGAATATTCTTAGTGCTGGAGAACTTGGCTCATGAGGAAAGAATACTGATGTCATCTTCCGCTACATAAAATCTACTCCAAAGTGTTAGTCTCAGCCTTAATTTCCATTAAATATTTTTGCGGTTGGTTTGACCTCTCAATTTGATTTTGAGCCAGAGAGAAAGTTTGTATATCCTGCAAAGATGCATTAATTATCCCACCACTTCCTCTGCAATACTCCAGTGTCCCAAGAAATGGAGACCAGGTGGAGAGCTTGACGGAGTTGGCTTCTTCCCTTATGTTCCTAATGAGGCTGGGGGTGCTTTCAGCAGGCTGACAAGGGAGTTTTGCAGTCCATCAGCAAAATGCTGTTGGAAGATGGTTCTCCAAGATCTGTGACTGGAATAACACAGGTTATAACAGTCGCCAAGCATCTTCAAGGAACCTGTGTTGTGCACTGGAATCCCAACTAGGCTTCATGTCGAGGAAACACAAAACAAAATGAAGGTTAAAACTGAAGTCAACTGAAAACAACCAGTGGATACAAACCATGAGAGTAAAAGAGAGCAATGACGATATATATTAGGACAAGGAATTTGTGAAGCTTGGCTGCTTTGATTGTGAGCAGGTATTATAAAGTAAAGGAACTTCTAATATGATCAGAATGGAAGTAAGAAGAAAAGGTTCCTGTGTAACTGAATTTTATTTGGCTTTTGATTTTCCTGTGGGGCTGCTCTCATAAACTTGCAAAGTGCTATTAGTGCTAAGAGAAGGAAGCCCTGGCACATCATCTGTGAAAAATTTTTTTTATCTAGTTATTTTTGCTAAGATAGTATGGCATCACATAATCAGAAAATAATTTTTCAACAGTGTAGAGACATATGCAAACCATGGGACTACCTCGTTGTCGTTGTTGTTGTTGTTGTTATGAATGCAAAAACAGAGGATTGATTGCTCTGATCTTGTCCTTGGATTTTTCTGAAACTTCTTGTCCACACCTTAGAAAGTGAAGAAAATTTACAAGGCTGTAAAAGTGAGAATTTGCACAGTGAAGTAGAAGTAAAACCCTGAAACTGGTGCGCATACATGGGCTATTTCTAATATACAGCTGGTGAACGTGTTTGTGAATACAGGTGGACAGTTACATACCTCTGACTTCTGAAAGTCTAACTCTAAAATGTAATTCTGTGCATTTTAACAATAGTTGTTGTGTATGTTGGCATTACACATTGTTTAAGCGACTTATGTTGGATTAAGGTGGCATGAAACAGTCAAAAAGCTTGCTTGGTTCAGTGAACAAATGCTATTGAAGGGAGGCTTTATTCAATTAATTTGGCTCAGTTATAGTACAATTAGTCAGGCTGATCTAATACTTCTGAGTCTTGGTTTCCCTGAAGCAGTCCATTTGCAAACACTAGATTTCTTGTTCTAATTTCCCAGAGAACTGAGAAAGGTTTTCTTTTGTTGTTATTGTTGGGATTTTGTTTGTTTTTTTAAATCAGGCACATCATTTTTCCTCAAGTGGTGTATGAGAATACAGGCAGAGATGGAAATAATTACAACAGTAATTCCATCTACAGGTGTAGATGGTCCACAGGGGTAGACACTGCTGGTTTGTCCTTGATTTGCAGAGGAATTGTTGTGGGTTTGCCTTGCATGGCTGTTTAATATCTAGTTATGTCTAATTAGAATAGCTTTTGTAATGTATGTGAAAGACACTGTAACAGAGAGGGAAGCAGTTGTGGATTCTGATATGTGCTCTACAGCCTTGGCACTACCATCTGTACCAACATGGAGAGGTATTTTGGTGAGACTAGCCTCATCATCCTAAGGTTGCGTGACAGCCCATGTCAAACACTCTCTCCTGTAATAGTGTGACCTTTCTTTTTCAACATACCATTATTTCTTTGTATCTGCTGCTGTAGTGTACTACAGGGAATAGTGAAGATTTGAGTAATTTTCCTCTGACTTTCTTTTAATGCTGTTAGACTGAGATTATTGAATCTGGGGGTTTTGGTGTGGTTTTTTTGTTGTTGTTCTTCCAGCTTCTCCTCCATATAATCTTTTCCTGGCCTTTCTTAATGTGTCGGGTGTGTTAATCTATATTTCTAACAAAACTGTCATAATGAGGCCTGCGGGCTATTTTGTTTGTGACAGTGAAGCTCAAGGATCACTAACACTTTGTAGCTGGCATCTGCTCCTACTTTCTTTGCTCTTCCTGCTGCCCCCAGCCTCTTCAGGCTTCTGCCACTGTCTCTTACGTCCCCCTCTGTTGCTGGCTGGGCAATGCTAGCAGTTTATTGGCCTTCAGGAGAGTATGTAATCCTGGTGCCTCCTTACCAGCTGATGAAAAAGCACTCTGGATGGAGGTGCAGAAAAGGCGGGTTGTTCCAGAGTTGCATCTAAGTAACATTTCACGTTTGCCGCCATCAGTGTTGGGAGTTGACCATGTGCCTTGATTCAGTAACTTTTCACAAGAAATCTTGAGCTGGGAGTAGGTTGGTTTTATCACTTGCTTTTGTAGTGTGGATAGCAAAACCATTCCTGTTCACATCTAGTTCACCCATAGTGTCTGTGGTGGTGGTGCATTCCTTGACAATTTGTGGTAGTAAGTTCCCCTGCTGCTACCCACAATGTAAAGTAATTTCAATGAAACCAGAGTTTTTGTTGAAAGCAGTTTACTTCCCTGGACTAACTTCCAATGTGAAACACTCTTAATAAAGGGTTGGAAAAAACCCAACAAAACAAAACATCCTTCTGTTCAAGGTGAGTCTATTCATTTATGTCTGACTTCCTTTTCTACTATTTCTTATTTCATTTGCTCATATGCCATTTCTAAAAGGTCAGTATTTACCAAAAGTTCTTAAGCAGTTTAAACCAGGTCAGTTGGGCAATGCTATTTGCAAGAGGTAGCTGAACAGTTTCTGTCCTCTATATAGAGGATTATCAGGGCTGATGCTGACTTTTTAACCACAGAGCTTTAATACAAGAGCCTGTTTTGAACATTTCCAGTGCTGAAACTTTGAGTTTATGCTTTTAATGTGATCTTTGGGATCTGACCGACTACAGAAATAGTTACCTATGTTGAGATCCTAGAAATGCCCTGAATTTGCACCCAGTGCTAAATAGCAGCTCTTTAATAAAAAGAAAACCTAGAGTGTTACCATTTTCAATAATTAAAAAATACCTCTTGCTAAATGTAATTCTCATAATCTGCTAAATATACTGGAAAAATGACATTTTGTGGGGGATTTCAAGTACACGCAGGGGAGTACTTAGGTTTCCTGTTCCCATTAATTTTGCTGTGTAAAACATATCCCTTTATTTTTTATAATTTTTCTACTGATTTCTCTTTCACAGTTATTAGTCATTATGCACCCAGAGGTTGCCCTTTTGTTGTTGTTCGCCATTTAATGTAGAAAGCTGGAAAAAGGGTTTGTAGAAACTTGTAGTGCAGTTATAAAATTAATGTATTCTTCTTTGTGCTAATAGAAGAAACATACAAATCAATAGGTAAGAACTCCTAATTTTTCTTTTAGTGCTCCATGTAGTGCAACCTCATTTATTCTTCTTGGCACCTGAGGTCCTGTGCACATAATTGATCATTTGCATCGTATGTTTTAAGGGCCTGTGAAATGTTGCTGGTCGTTTTGATTTTGTCCATCTGGTTCAGTTAGAACAGTGTAACTCAGCACAGCTAGGCTGGAAATTGTAGACAGTACCACTGCTCTACTGGAAACCAGCGTACATCCCTTTCAGGTAATAGTGATTTCCCCTTAGACTTAGGGCCAGCCCAGTAAGGGCCCTTGGCTGGAATAGTACATTGACTTCAGGTGTATCTACCTCGAAATCTTCAGGTGTATCTACCTCCAAATCAATTAATTGACTTCTTTTACAAATCACGTCTCCATAAGTGAGGACTAACTTCAGTCATCTCAGCAGCATGTTGCCTGTGAGAGACCGGAGTTGACTGTCTTCCTACATGACTTGGGCCATTAATATTATGAAGCTTATTTTTTCTTTAACAATGTTTTTGTGCAGGGATTAAATCATTCCCAAAACTGAATGTAACATGGATTTAGTTTTGATTTCAGACTACAAAATTTACAAGATTTTGCTTACATGATATGCAATATAAAATAACAACCTACATCCCTTCCCAAAAGCATAGTAAGTCTAGGGATTTTTAAATTTTAATTATTGTTTTAATATGATTGAGAAGTAAGGAAACATTGCCAGTAGTACAAGCTTTATAGGAAAAGATGTCATATGTTCAGTGACCTAGGCAATTAAGTGCATTTTGGCTTTGTATTCATGTGATCCATAAAAGATGTTCAGTTTCCTTATTATTATTTCTCCTTTCCCTTTGCTACCTCAGTAATGGTATATGCAGGCAGAAAATACTGCTTCAGTAAAGTTTGGGCTTAGTTATTGCACATCCCAAATGTCTAAAAAGCATGCTGGGGATTTTGTGCATGTGTTGTGATGAAAAGGCTTACGGTTTCTTAGTAAATTATTATGATGGGGACAGAAAAGAACTATGGCACAGAGGTACTCCATCCACATTTCTTGAAAATAGTTTCCTGGCAAAAATTGTAATAAAGTAGAAGTCCATTAACGGTGAACAATTTTTGATTTGTAACAGCAGTAGTTGTATGCATACTGCTTGTCAATGCATGTTCTCACATATGGTATAAAGCTAAAACATTGCTATCTGAAGAGTTCTTCATTTTTGCTGATGTCCTCATTTTGTTTGAGACATCATTTATTGGGGCAGCATGTAGGGCACAGTGAAACTTTCACGATGAAACCTGAAACTGGATGAAACAAACCTGAAGGTTGGATCAAGTTCACAAGAACATTTGCTGAGGTTTGTAAGTCTGGGTTGAATTTGCAGCCAATCTGTGCTCACTTACTGTGCGTTGAAAGAACCACAAGAAATGTATTGGTTTCATATGGTTTCAGCCTTCAGTCGTTTCACACTACTGGTGACTTCAGGAAAAGCTGGACGTTGCTTGCTCAAACTCCAGTGAAAGTGAACTGAGGTCCGTGTAAAGTGATTTAAAAAGTCAGGTGTGGTAAGTGGTTTGACAGTATCATCAGGTAGGAAGGAGACAGAAAGCAAGAGACTTTTGTGCTCCCAAAAGCACAAAGAGGAAAGGCAGGTATAAGCAAGATCTCCCATCACACTTGAGAAGCTCCTGCTTGGTCATTATTGGGCTGCAGTACAAGTGTCAGGATTGGACCGTGCATGCAAGGTGCAGTTTTGGGGGGAAGGAGGAACAGGGAAGAGAGTACAGGGAAAGGCTGGTGAGCAAAAGTGACGATAGTTTCCCCTTGCAGGTACAAACATGGGAGTTTTGTGGAGGATTTCTTCTAGTTAGGGGAAAACGAGGGAGAAATTTTAACTGTGGGATATGCATATTTGGGGGTAATAAAAGACTCAGCTGAGTTATAGGATGACTGAAACATATGAAGAAAGGAGAATTCAAGGGAAGGGATACACAGACTGAGTCCAGGAAGAGTCCTTCAGTGTGATGGGTGGGGGCCAGTATCTCGTTTTGGCAGTTAGAGAAGGGAGGCACTGATTTTCTCATTGAAGGGTTATTTCTTCATCCTGATGAGCAGATGTAAAAGGAAAGCTTTCTATTTTGAATCGTCTCTAGTAAATATAAGCTTGCTGCTGGGTGTCGCTTAAAAACTTTGTTTCCTCATTCTCAGAAGATACTTGCTGATATTGGTGCTTGCAGCTCTCCCTTGTGAGTGCTGTGTCACAGGAGGTGTCGCATGGACGCATGTTTGAATATCTACGACTTGGTATCATTTGTCTGAGGCAATGCTACTAACAAATAGTTCCCTTTTCATTTCTCTGTCAACAATGCTGAAATCAAATCAGCTAGCACTTGAAGCTGCTGAACTTTGCTTTTAGTTCCAAAGTATGTGGAAATGTATTTGGCAAAAGAAAATTCAATAATAAATAAAAAGTGATATCCCAAAACGTATGTAGGAAGCCTGGTTTCTGGGAACCCACCATACTTCATGCCAGTCAGAGTTGTGGAACCTGCTGGCCATTTTTTACTAAGCTTAACAGTAGGACAGAGGTCTTAAAAGGTAGATAAATTAATCTAATCTTCATCTAATAAGTTGTTGGCTGGGCAAGAAAGACCCAAATGAATGCTCTGGGTGCTGAGGGAAAGGACTCAGCTGCTAAATGTTGTCTGGCAGTGCAGCCCTGGAGTAGCCTTGGCACGTAGGAGTTTAGAGAAAGCAGGTTTCCATTATTTTTGCTGGTCATAGGCAATTTGTTTTCTGTCCATATCACCTAATGGAAGACTCTCTACAGCCTTCTGTTTGGTGCTCTAATATTTCTCGCAGTACTTCCCAGAACTACTGGTTAGTCTTTGGGGAATTCACTAAGCATCTATGAGAAATTAAGTGCCTTGCTATAATGCTGGCTTCGGATCAGTGGGAGTTGTAAAGAAAAGCGTAAGGTAGAAACAGTTCTAGAAGGAACTTATAATAAGAATAATCACCTAGATATCCAAGAAACCTCCCAAATTAAATCTTCCAGTTATGTCTCTTTGGCAGCTGTCTTCCTGAAGATACTGTGTGCTGCAGACAAAGGCAGGCAATGTCTGTGGAGCTGAAATTGGGACTGGGTGTCTCACGGTAGCCATGACAGAGAACAGTATCTAAAGGGATGAATGCTATTGGTTGTGAACAGTGTGTCTTCAGACGGGTCTGTGTGCTTATTCATTTGTAGCCAAAAGTTTTCCGCTAACTTTCAACAACTAGTCCACAGTATCTGAACTATAACCTCAGTTTTCAAGTGACAGATGCTGAAGACTTGGCTAGATAATTACATTAACGTTCACTTTTGGGTATCAGGCCTAAAAACTGTATATACAGAAAGAGGGCATACTGACAAGACTTTTACATAAGAACAACAGTTCACAGAAAGTAGCATTTTCATGATCATGTCTGTGATACAGCTTTGAGGAGAACAAAACCAGATAGTCCCTGAGGAGCAATTCAGCCAAAGCAGCTCAGAGTTGTAAGAACTGGCCACTATTAGCCTTGTAGCTCTTGCCACCTGACTACATATTTGTATTCTCTTTTTTTCCCTTTTGATTTCCTGTGAAAATGAAATTAATGCAACTCAGACTGTGCCTCTGTGGTGTTTTTTTTCGCTGAAACTAGAGCGTTTCTAGTTCTCAGTGCATTGAAACAGTAGGGACAGAGCTGATGACTTAGATTTGATTTGGTGAGATGCTGTGTGATTTAAGAAGTGTCGTGTAGATTACGAGGAGGTGACAGGATATCAAAGACTCATTGCTGTGAGGAGGAGCATAGGATCTCACCTGATAGGAAAGAAGAGCGACAGGAGAAGAGAGTGGGGTCTGCAAAGAGGCCATATTCGCTCTTTACATGCATTATAACTTTGAGACTAAGAGTATGTCTTTTTGAAACACTGCTAGGTGAGCTGCAGAGGAAGGGAGGCGTTTTCCATGAAATCCCTTCTGTTGTACTGCTTTTGTTCAAGACTGTTACTAAAGAGAAAATTACTGACAGTAGCCAAGTTAAGATGAATGTACACTTTCAGTTCTTCTGTTTATCTCGTGGGGATGAAATGGGTAATGTTTTATATGGAAATTAGAGGACAAGTATAATAAATAGTCCCAGTAGCATGTAAAATACCTAAATGTATTTTTCCTCAAATACTGTCTCTGTTAATGTAGCACAAGTTACAAATTGCTCTTGCCTTGCATCATTTGATTTTTGGGAAAGCCATTAGCAAAGGTATGAAGCTGTGAGTCAAGATGCACAGGTTCTGTTCCCCATTCCATCAATTACCTGCTTCACGATCTGAGGCAAGTAATTTTTCTGCCCATGTCACTTCCTAATCTGTCTGATGCTTTGGCTGACTATTGACAGATCCCTCCATGTCTATGATAAAAAGTACTTTATATCAGACAGGTGGTGTTGTCAACTGCATCTCTCTAGTTGGTGTCTGTTCCTGCAGCATATTGAGAATTACAGTTAATAAGTTAATCAAATACAAGTATGTTAATTTAATTTCAGCGAAACAGATGTGACTTTAAATTCCATAATATGTAACATAGAGATTAGTTTTTCAAGACTGGACAAGATGGGCAATTTAATGTGAATTAAATACAGAAATTTCCAGTAACATAAGTGGAGACTCTGCTTTGGTTTATAAAGGTTTGGTTAGCTTTTCTGCCCTCAACTGTTCATTTTCCTACACATTTCTTCTGCTTTGGTAGCCTGGTTTAAACACGAAACAAAACTATCAGGGTGCTCTGTCAAGGGTTGCTTTCTAGTAACAGCCTGCACAGAAACATGCAGTACGGACAGCTGTGTGAAAATGTACATACTGGGAGACTTCTTTCAAATGTCAAATGCTTTGTGTTTGGCATTAATGTAATAGCTTAGATCTGTTGGCTCCCTAAACTTGTCATTTGTCAGAAAATGTGCATTTATGAACTTGAATGTATGGTATGTATACAATACAACTAAAATTAGACCATGTAAGCTTCAAAAATTATATTCCAAGAAAATACTAAAATTAGTTTGTACTGCATTCTCATCTTTTGATTTCTCTTTTTTTAATGGTGATTGGTAAAAAAGCCCACACCTCAAAGTATCCTTGTCCACACTTAATATATTGTCCTTAGTTCTGTGGAATTAGTGAGCTTGAAGTCCTACTGACAGGAGAATATTTTAGTCCAGATGGCCTCAGCTTTGTGTAATTTACCTTTTAATGTATGGCTTGCCAGCTGGGACAACTTTGCTTTGGGTGAAATTTGCATAGCCATCAGATATTTGTTACATGCCTGGAAAGAAAAGTGGGAGCAAGTTCTGGCTTATGCTAATACTTTGCTATCGCCACATGCTACCACTAAAGCAGCAAAAAACAATTACACTTTTCATTTGTTCTTGGCAGTTAAATTATGAGTGTCTGCCTTATAAAGATTAGATATTTTTCCGTGCGTTCTTTAGTACTGATGAAGCAGGCAGTGCTTTAATCGTGAAATTGTTTCACCTTGTTAAAATACTGCCATTCTTGTTGAACAAATTAAGTTATAAAATACTGAATATGTGCACCAGGCATTTCCAGACTTCAAATAAATTTTCAGACGAAACAAACTAAAACATTATGGGAATTTACTTTTTAATGCTTGTTTTTATTCTAGTTCTATTTTTGTTACAGTAGTTTTAAAAGATTAGACATTACTGGTTCTAAAATAGTGCCACGATATTCTTGTAAACGTCCCAATAACAATAATTAATATCCCCACATTTGCATTTTAAGCCACTCCATTTCCCTAGTCATCTATTACTTGGATATAAAAAAATCATTTCTAGTCAAAACTTGGCACAAAATACCTGAATTCCATACTTTTTACCAGATGTAAAAATAAAAGTGAATGAATTTGTCTTTTTTTCACCCAGTTAAAGGGTTCAATAAAGTATAAGTTAAATTTTGTCCTTGTTTTGATAAATTGTTTTCATTTTTGAAAGTTCAGAATAGCTCTGATTTTAAAAAAAAAAAAAAAAAGAAAAGAATAATTAAAAAATGAAGAGGGGAGATAGAGAGGAAAGGGGATCTGCCTCACGACTGTTAACTAACATGAAAACTGCTGCCTTCCAGTATGCCAAACAGCCTCATCTCCTTGGTGATTTCAGAGGAACACTCGCTTTGTACAGTGGAGTACCGTAAGAAAACAGTCACTGCCTCCATTTGGCCACCATTTAGAAAGGTTTGGTCACAGGCTTTGGTAGGGTGCTGATCATGTCTTGAAATATTTCCGAGTGGTTAATTCAGGCCAAGGGCCTTGTCAGAGCTTATAGTTGCTTCAGAGTAATGTGTGTCCTTGTCTTCCCTGAGAAAGATTATAGATGTTTTTCACCTACATACATTTCTTATGAAGACCCTGGTTTGCTCAAACCAAAACTTATTACAAAAGCCTGTAGTTTCCTATTGAACCTTCTGGAAGGAAACTTATCGAGCCCAGGGTGAGATTTCTGGATATTGAGAGAGACACCCATTGAATGATGGATTTAAAATTATACTTGATGAGATGCAAGTTTTATTGTGTTTTCGCTGTTCTAATTTTAGTTTTCATTGGGGGAAAAAGTTGAGAAATTTTGAGAATCTTCAGAAAATGGCAGAAGCGTCTCCTGTTTGGGTTAGTGGCCACACAAAGCCCACCAGCATGCCAGCCAGAGCCCTACCCTGTGACACTGCGAGTGGGTGGGTGGTTGTTTCATACAGCGCTGAGGGGTGGTTTTCCTGCTGGATTGGTAAAAGTCTGTTGCAATAGTTCTGGGTTTATACCAATGAATCATCTCTATTTAGTTAGAAAAACTTTTTCTTCAAGCCTGACTTCAGTTCATGCAGATATCTCAACTGCATCTCCCATCAGGGGAATCGCACAGTTGTGGCAGATTTCTGTCCAGAAGTGCTAGCTTGCCCAAGGCATAGGTGTGAAAGTTGCTCATAACTCAAGTACACTATTTTCTCTTCAATTAATATGCGTTGCCACCACCTGAGGAGACTAGGGCAAACAGTGGCATGTAATGACCAGACCATGTTTGAAGCCTGCTGTAAATTGCTGTTCTTGTTACTGGCACGGAATTTTGTAACTCTTTGGCTTTGTTCCAAATTGAGTTGAGGTTTCAGGTCTGTCTTTGAAAGTGGTGTTTTTTGAAAGCCATAAGTGCGTGGATGTACCCTCATGCACCTGCAGAAGAAGGAGCAGGAAGGGAACCGTGTCGACCTGTATTGCTGGAAGTACATTCCGTCCGTGAAGTGCAAGGTGCTCTGCCATTCAAGTCCCCGCTGCTTGCCTTGACAGAGGACAAGATGCTCGCCCTTGATGGCTGGTCTGCTTGAAGAAGGACACAGGTCTACTAAGGCTGTGTTACATTGACGCAGTCTTGGCGAGCGTAAAGTACTCATTAATTGAAGTGGGTGAGGAGTTAGGCTGATACTGAGCCTGAAGAAGAAGAAGGGAAAAAAACCCAACCCACCCTTGCCCTAAATACGTAAATATTGGCATACAGGAATAGACATTTAAAATTTATCACAGAAGTGAGAGTACTTTGCAAGGCGGTGCCCCATCAGAATGACAAAAGAACAGGCATGTTTTGTAACTTGAAACTCAGGATTCCTTCCCATTTCTGTCTCTAGTGGTTAGAGTTCTTCACTCTTGCTAGATTACAAGTCCACAGGGACTTTTAAAACTACTTATTCAGACTTTACTGTTTTGGATGTACAAGAGTTAGTTGCATTAAGCTGTAGCTTGGAAAAAAACCGAAACCATTTTTATAGCATTTTTAAAATAACTTTATTAAAGGATAGCATAAAAGATCACAGTTTCTCTATTTTTACGGCTCTGCTTTGAAAAGATAATAAAGCTACTACACACGACATGTATTAGGCTGTTGATTAATGCATCTGTGTGTTAGAACTCCGAATACTCTGAAACTTACTTTATATTGGAATGAATGAAAATGTCATATAATGAAACCGCAGAGGAGGAGTACAGTGCTCAGAAAATAATGTACACTAGTGTCTCACTAGGTAACATTTTACATGTAGCGGAGTGAGCTAAACTTTTTTTGCCTTCCATATGGGGATCTTAAAGTACTTAACATCAAAGAGGAGTTCTGTTTTGATAGAGTAATTGATAGAGCCTGGGTAATCCTATTTTCCAGACCCTAGCAGGAAGCTGGGGTTCTTGACATACTGAAGAATACAGTGGAAGTTTTAAAGTGGTTTTTCTAGGACTATTCTTTAATCACAGATCTGTATTTCAGGCACTTGAGTTTTAATAGCTTGGTTTTGAAATGAGATCCAGCATTGGATATCTAAATAAATGTTGTTATTGGGAGGGAGATGCTAAGATAATCTCTTTTTCCTCTAGGGAAGGAGGCATTATCTGTCCTCTTTTAGACACTGAATAATTCAGGTTGGAACAGATCCCAAGAGGTTTTGTAGTCCAGCCCCTTGCCCCAAGTAGGGTTAACCTCAAAGTTAGACGAGGTTGATCAGGATCTTGTCTCTTTGGGCAGCCTTTTCCAGTGCCAAGGTGCTCTTGTGAAACCTTTTTTCTTTATATAAAATTGAAATTTTCTGTGCTAAAACTTCTGTCCATTGACTTTTGCCCTTTTGATATGCACACACCTCTGAGGAGAGCTTGGTTCAACCTCCTAGCTAGACAAAACCAGCCAGCTTGTTCAGCTTCTTCACATCTTGCATGGTCCAGCCTCAACCATCTTAGTGCTTCCCTGCTGAACTGGCTCCCATTTATCACTTTCCCTTTTTCTTGGGGTTGCAGAAGTGGATGTACTCTTCCAGATCTGTCCTCAGGAGTGCTATGTAGTTGGGAGTAATGGCTTCACTCAACCCGCTGGCTGCCATCCTACTAAATGCAGCACAGGCCATGGCTAGCCGTCATTGCTGCCATGATGCACTGCTGGCTCATTTTCTGCTCCTTAACCACTAGAATCCCCAGGTGCTTTTCTGAAGAGCTGCTGTTCATCCAGTTAGTCCACAGCCTGTACCTCAGGTTAGGGTTATTCTGTCCCAGATACAAGATTTTGCAGTGGTTTTTGCCACCTGAGAAACCTGCTGGGATCAGTGGGAGGGCCAGTCTCTTTTAGAAGAAAGCATGCCCTTTAGTGGAAGCAAAGGTTAGGACTGTGTGAGAGTGCTTGATAGAGATTTATTAAAAGTACCCAATCTCTGGTGCTGCTGCAGAAGGGACTCCACCAGCTGTGGCTTTTTCCAGACCTCCAGGGAAATGCTGCAGACAGCAGAACATTGCAAAAGGAAAGCTGTGGCTTTATAAGTGGTCAGTGGGAGAAATCTGATGCCCTCCTGTCGTTCTCAAGATGATGTCCTGTACTTAGCAGCTGTAAGGACTGTGTGTGAGAGCTGGAGATTGCTGCTGCAGGGCTGTGGTTATATTCTTTGAAAGGAGGAGAATGTTGTCACTTGCAGAGGGCTCAGATGCTTGTCTTCCATCACCAATTCTTTGCTAGGAGGTAGCATTTCCTAAGACCTTACTCACTGCAATGATCTGTAGTAGCAGTGCTGTACTTCACAAGAAATAAAAGAGGGAGCTCAGACAGATATAGATAACTAGTTGTCTGTCATATATGGCTGGCTGTTAAACACCAGAAGTTGGAGTATTAGTCACCAAATATTCAGTTGCTGACTAACCTAAGTTCCAGTGAGGAATTTTTCTTTGGGTAGTGTACCTCTGAGAGTGCTGTAAGAACAGCTCAGGTAACCTAGTCAGCTTATGTCTTCAGTGAAATTTATCTCAATTACAGATACATCCACTAAATATTTTAATAAGTATATCACTAATAATTTTAAAAAACATGAAGGATTAAGGGCCATATGTTCTCCTAGGCATGTGAACTTAACAAATGCAGCATTTTGCTATAAAACTTTTGTTTTGTTTTGTTTTGTTACGTAGCCACTCCATCCCTTGGCAGAAGCGTGATTCTATACAGCAGATCCACAGGCGAGGGTGTGTGGTCTTACAGCAGCATGGGAGGAGTCAGGTCAAAGGCAAACTTTTATATATGCGCTGTGCTACCGAGGGGAAAGGAAGCAGTAAACCAGAAAGGACTGCCTTCCTTCAGTACTGGCTCTTTTGGTTTCCCCTTCTGCAGCTGAGGAATCGCCCTCCCTTCTCTGCTTCTCGTGTAAGAGCACAGATGCAATATTAGAGAGCCCGTGGAGCTGTGCTAATAGGGTTGAAGTCTAAATGAAGAACCCGTCCTGCAGAGCCGACACTGTAGATTTCATTGCCTGAGATGCATTATGTGGAATACAAACCATGTTGGATGTATGCAGTATATTATATATGAAAAATAAATCAAGCAGCGAGGGGAACAGCATGGTATTTTCTGGACAGATCTGCACTTCTGGATGCCAAACATGGTTACAGTAATCTCATATTTAAGGAGTACAAATTGAAACCTGATTTGAGCGTAGCCTGACAGTAGAAGTATTTTAACTGAGGTTGCTGCACAAATTTTTCTTTTCACTGTGTGTGAATGTGAATCAAGAGCATTTTCATTATTCTGTTTGAATGTCTGTAAGCACAAGAGAAAGGGGAACAGCGTAGTATGTTTAGTCTGATCTTTGATGCTAAACTTCCAGATTGATATACTTTCAACAAGAGTGTGAAAGATGCCTAGTTACATGACTTTTGTATTTTCTTTCATCCTGAATGGTTTTATACTGTCTAATATTCTTGGGTCAGCTATACTGGAGTATATGGAAGTTCTATAGTATTACCACAGTAACTAGTTCAGCTTCTAAAGAACAAAGAGAAATTCTGTCAGGAGGCAAAATGGTGTGAATCTTCCAGTCCCTATTCAGCTTCATCTGTTTCAAGAGCGGTAGTTGTGCTTGCACACCTCTAAAGCTACAGAAAACAGCTAGTAGTTCAGCAAAGCAGGCAATTAGACAACCATTAAAGAGCAATCAAGAACATTTTCTTAATAGGGAAACAAAGAATACTTTTAAGGATGATCACTAAAGGTTAAGTGCAGCCTGAAAGAAAATCAGGCCACACAGAACTTGTGAAACACTTGATTTCAATATTTCCTGTACTAATTTGACATACTATTGGCACAAAGATCAGGTCGTTACTCTGAACTCGCTTATGAAAGAAGAAATAATGCCATGCTGAAATACCTTATTTCAAAGCTTTTTATATTTATTTCAAAGTTTTTGGAGTTATTTCATTACATTTGCAGCTGGGATTGCAATCTCCTTGCTTCACTTCAGAGAACCATCGCGCCTGAACCAAATATTCCTCTCTGCTGTGAGACTGTTTCAGAGGATATGTTATTGGAAGAAAGTTATGCAACTTGATATAGACATTTGAATCTGTTCCATCTTCTTGATTTATAAACCGACACAATCTTCACAAGTTTTTCATATATAGTGAGATAGACTCGTTTCTCAGCATTTGGAATCATTTAACTGAGCGAAGAACTTAACCTATAAAATAGTGTGCAAGACTGGGCAGTATTTTAGTTTTGCTTCATGAGTATGAATGGTTGTCAGTCCGTTATGGTCTTTAATCCTGTAGCTGCTGGTACTGTAAGTATTCTGTAGGCTCAGAATTGAACAATGAAAGAACAACCCAGACAGACAACACAGTTGCATTGATGAGAACTACCCTTGGACACAGTGACCATCACAAATAGGGCTGTGGATAAGAATGTAGCAAAAGGCGCTTTTTGTATGTCAGGGTTTTTTCTTAAGCCCACATTGCAGTTGAAGTGTTCAGTGTCCACCTTTTGGCTATCTTTTTTTCTTATGTGCTTCATAGGTTTCCTATCTGTCCTGTAAGCTTTCTTTTTCTCATTTGCTTCTGTTTATGGTAAGAAAATACATCATAGTTTACCTCTTTCTCATTCACTTTGAAATCAATCCAAAGAGTTCATCAATCTTTCACTTTCTTCAAGAAGATATGAATTTTATCCACTTCAGAGTAGCAAATGCATACTGGGAATTGATTGAATTGAAACATTTTTTTTTTCTCTTCTTATTTTTCTCTTCTCCATGGTGCACACACCTCTTTTGCAGGAGCTGATGACATGGGAGTGGCGGTTGTCAGAGTCATGTAAGAATATCTTCCCAAAATGCAACACATCATCATAGTTTAGTTCTTTCTCGTACTGTTTAAACAGCCATATCCTTGGTAACAAGACTGTAGGAGTTGTAGCTCAGCGTGCACTCTGCAGATATCTTGTTGCGTGCAATTGAGAAAATCCTAAGTAATTTTAGTGGACAAGTTGTGCTTTGAGAAATAAACTATGTTACAAAGCAAATGTGCATCAGCTTCTTAAGTGACAGGTTTTTGACTAATACTGCATCCTGTGGAGCCTGATGCTTTTATCAACTGCAGCCAGCCAGAAGGTAGCTGGAACGGAGTGACTAGCGCCAAAATCAGAGCAGACTTTTCCAATTTTAAATCTCTAGTGAAACATCTGGGGGTGTGTTGTAAACTTTTTGGATGCTATTCTGGTGTAGGGGTCCCTTGGCAAGCTCCGAGGGAGCAGGAAGATGGAACTGTGCTGAACAGTTTTCAACTTGTTTCTCTACCTACCCTGCTTGTTAGCCTTATACATGTGTAACATTTTAATGGAGGCACTGCAAGATGTCATGAGTTTGCAGGATAGTTCCGGAGACTGATCTGTATTTCTGTACAGAATGTATGCACGGGCAGAAGCGTTTTGCAGAATCCTAGTCCTGTTAGATAATCTTTGTGGGTGAAAGGGTTATTTGTTTTTCATGCTTTTGTTACTTACCTGTGTTCTTTTTGTCTGCCTCAGTAAGTTGCCAAGGATGGATGTCCTGGAGTCTGAATCCTGTTTTCACCTGAACGGTTTTTGTTCTGATTAAGGCTTACACTATGGTGAGGCAACGAGAGCGAGTTCTGTGTGGTTTCGATCTGATCGATGCTGTTCTGCAGAGAGTATCTCAGTTTTGTAAGTTCTTGAAGCAGATAGTTCTTTCCCAACACTTGTATTTTTAATATATATGTTTAAAAAGTATGCAAATTATTTCATGAGTCTTTTTAAAAACAAATGATGGGTATCATACTGAAGAGGAAAAACAAAGGATGGAAACACTCCTCCTCTGGGTCAAAATTACATTGCTGTCCCCTTCTCATGTGAAATAAACGCCTAACCCTACTGGTTCGGATGACCTGTAGGGTTCATTAGCAGGGGAAGTAAATAAAATGCATCACAATTAGCAATGTCTTGTTGATCTCCCATGGACTGGAACTGTAGTGGATAATTGTCTAGTAGTGGGAGTTTTGCCATGACTAGGTTTATCATTTTGTCAGTTTGCTAATAAAAGGTCACCAAGGGCACAGAGCATTTGAGATTTACATATGGCAGATAAGAAAGCATTCTGGGGAGCCTGCTTTGGAGAGGGGCCTGGGCGTTTGTTGCAATTGACACCCATGCTGTGATTCCAGAATTGACAAGAAACGCTATTACTAAGCAGATCTGCTGAGATAATTAGGATTCAGGGTTGCATTTTTAATCTGACTTGAGTCAGATAATTTATCACAGCAGTAGCAAGCTGTCAGAGTCACACAATAAATACTGATTATGGAATAATAAAGATTAAGTGTGGCCTTGCAAAAAAATTAGGCCAAGTAGTACTTAAGAAACATTTTATTTCAATATTTATCATGCTAATTTCATGTAATATTGGCAAAAAGATCATGTCTATAAAATGAGCTTATTTATGAAAGAAGATAATGCTGTGCAGGAGTGTCTGTACCCAGTATTTGTTTAAATTTTAAATTTCATTCCTAACTGATTGCAAAGAAATATTAATTTTGAAAAGCTGATTTAGCATGACTGTTCCATTCCTATCACCACCATAATAATTTGATATGTTAAAAGAGAGAAATACTCTATCCTGAAGGCAGACCTAATTTGTTAGCATTAGTAAGATACTGCACTTTTAATTTAAGACAGCTCTTGTTTTTGATTCACATATGGACAGTCTATGGCACTTTCATTTATTTAAAGAAGCCTATTTATTAAAATATACAACTTTGAAAAATGTTTTTGAAAGCCATTTACAAAGCAGTGTTAAGGATTCAGCACTTCCATGCTCACCTATACCTTCTTAAGGGTACAAAATCAAGCGAGAACATAGCATTTATGAACACAGTATATTTTCTTGAAAAAAGCTGGTACAAAGATGAATAATTAATAGAATTATGTTGTATTCAAAAAGAAATTTCAAGAGATGCTGAAATGTAGTAGCTACCTATAGAATATGGTTTCACAGTTAGGCATCTCATAACTCTTTAGCAATACAAAGCACCTTTACCAGCCACTTTTAGATGATGTGTGGTATTTGTTATATTGCTTTCCTTTTCTTCTATAAGATTTTAACTTACTATTTGTCTCTGTAAGAACTCTTTAAGTAGTAGTTTGTTATTACTGAAGTGTCTACAATTTGATACTGTCAACTTTGCTCAGCTGAAAAAATGTGGTTTGAGATAAGCAGCCATTCATTTTAGAGTCCTTTTTTATTTGCTTTGTGGCATTGAATATTTCATGTAGAGTGGCTGATGTTTCTACTTTTCTGTTGGGCGCATTTGTGGTTAACTCATTATTCTGGTTCTGGAAACAGAGTTTGTGGTCCTTTTTTATAATGATAGGACTCTAGTAATCTGTTTAAGGAGAGCACTAATTACAGTGAAATTCCCTCAGGTAAAATTGAGAGAATGAAGCATGGATGAATGATACTTAAAGTAATATGTTATAAAATCTTAGGAATATATATGTTTTCAGGGTTACTGTAGGAATGTAAAATATGTTGAAGTATTATTTCAGTTCCAGAAAGTAAGTAGATAATTTTCAACTATTAAAAGTCTTTAATAACCTTTGAGCATAGATTGTCTTCTAAATGGGTATGCATGACTGTTTTTTCAAGAGATACTCTGCCTTTGTCTTAGGAGAGAGCAAGGGAGGTCTTTGTGTTACTGTGTGAGAACACAGCTTTTGGAATTGCAGGAATTGCAAAATTCCTCAATATTGACTCTAAGGCATAGTTAGAAAATGTTTCCCCTTGCAGTCATGAAAATGATGAATTTTGGTAGATGCATCAAGAATGAAGTATCTTGTTTGTGGAGAATAAAGCACTCTAATTTCTCTTTTGTCATGTGGGTCTCTCTCATGGCAGGCACTTGAAATAAAACTTCTATGCCACTGACTCTTCTGCTATACCTGTAGAAAGCTTTAGTCTTTAGTCTTTTGAAATATCTGACTGTAACCAGTGAACAACTTAACCCTTTTGTGTTATTTTTATGACTGCCAGGAAGACATTCCCATTATTATTATTATTATAGATCATTTTCTAGGTAATGAAGTGACCTGCTACCCCACTTGAGTAACAGGGAGCAGAAGTGTGTATCACTGTAGCATTCAGCCTTTTGCTTGTGGAAACAACACACTATGTATGAGACTAATGCTTGAGCCACAGGATATTAAAGCTAAAATTGAGGCCAACAGCAAGAGCAGAGCGCTATGTTGACTGCAGCATGTAAATAGTTTGTTACTATTGCCATCAGGCAATGAGTACTGAGGACCACTAGCCTAAGACACAGCTTTTATGGTCTAAAAACAGTCTGCCCTGCCCAAGTCTGGGGGTAGAGTTTTCAGATTAACATTGTTAATGTATTGTTAATTTTGTGTTAATAATGTAAACAAATCCTGGGAAGGTGTGAGCTTAAATTCTGCACAGTGAAAGAGCTGTGTTTGCAGGCAGGTTGGGAATCACATCTACTCAGAGGGCATTATTTAGGAATGTGGTTTCAAATAGTTCCTTTCATAGTCCAAGTACAAGGGACAGTGGCTGGAGTTGTGCCTGGAATAAAATAGGAAAAAGAAGGGAGGCCACTCCCTGGAAGCCTGGCAGCTCTACGCCCTGCAAAACCTCTGGGCTGCTGTTTTCTAGGTGCGTATCTGTCAGGTAAGGATGAAGGGGGGCAGGCAGAGAGGGGTACTGAGTGCCTGGGCAATGAAGAGAGCATACTAGGTCACGCTTGCTTGATCTAAATGTCTATCTCTTGGGCATCTCTTTACAGAGCCCTCTTTCCCCATCCACACAGCTCCTAGAGCTGTCATCTGCTCCGAGCGGCCTGTAACTCACGTGGCAGTGCATTAAGTATGCCTGCCTTGGCAGTGATGTGGACAAAAACCCTCAGTGACTTTGCTTTCTGCATACAGCCATCTTCTCTGCAAGAGCTGTTTTTGACAATGTGAGGTTTTGCAGCTGACAAGCTGAGCAACACACATAACCTCTCCTGTAGCAATATTGGCAGAAGATGTGGTATCAACCTCCCTTTTCATAATGATTATCTACTTATAATACAACTCTTACATTAGCAGAACTCTTTGAAACTGGTTACATCATTTACATGCATATTTGTCAGAAATGTTGCTTGTTTTTGGTAGTGTTGTGTTAATTTACAGACAAGGAAAGAAAGAGGTCAGAGGAAGAGATAACATTTGTCTGTCTTCTGTAGTGGTCTCGCACTGATTAATTGACGAAGTCTTAAACTTACATGATACCATATGTTATGACAAATTAATTCCTTATAAAATAATAGGAGAATAAAAGAAAAAGCGACTTGAGCGTGCTTGTGTTCCTCCCTAGGAACAGACTTTAATCATGTTACTGAACACTATTCAGTCGTCCCACAGTATAGCAATTGATGTAAATGTGGAAGTCATAAAGACCAAATGTGATGTGTTGGAAGAGTCCAGTGGAAGTAAGGTGAGACCAGTGCTGTTGTAGTGAGCATTGGGACTCATTTGGGGTGGGGTATAGGGCAGTGAGTTATAGTGAAGGGAATAAAGCCATACGTAAGAGAAGGTTAGATCTCCTTTAGAGGCTAACCAAGGCTAGGAGATAACATCTTAGTTTTTATAAATGTTATATGAAGAGTAAATAGGCAGAGAAGGGAACTATCCAAAGTAAAGAATCATGTAGCTAGCAGAAAAAATGGTTATAAATTTGTTCATGGTTCTACTGAGACTGGAAACTGGAAGAAAGTTCTTCACTTTAGGAGTTGTAGTGACCTTGATACTTCAGTTACTTTAGAAAACACAAATTCTGCATCTGGGGGTGCTTGTGTGCTCCGAAACTTCGCCAGCAGTGACTACGCTAGATGATTTGTCACAAGAGTTTAAAATACTTTAAAAAGTTCTCTTGCCCATGATGTGTTTGAAATACAATATCACTTAATTTCAGAGTGGAAAAATCAGGAGTGTAAATGTATTTAGCAGTTGAACTCACGCCCTTTGATTCATACAGTACTGTGAGCTGTATGGAAATCTAAATGTGAATAAATATGTATCGGGATTTGGTTAGCCAACATTCAAGCCATGAAGAAATACCGTGCTACAATTTTATAATGCATGTTACAGCTGTATAAATACGAATAAGGAATCTGTAACATGTCGGATGACTTTTTGCACTGTTTTAGATGGGCCTTAGGTGGTGCTGTTGCATTTTTTGCTTTCGGCTGTTGCTGTTTTTAGAGTTTCAATCATTTTTATTCTGCTTTGCTTTCTAGATCATACTAGGAAACCAAGAATAGTTGGCTACACCAATATTTGTAAAATTTACCAAGGTGGAACACTAAAACGTAAGCACTTGTAGGGTGCATTTCATTTCCTAATTTGAAACACTTTAGCACCTTTATATAAGAACTAAGTAATACTGAACTATGCTCATACAATAAGGCGTATCTTGTTCTACGTGTGTTATTTCGTCTAACGGTGTATAAATGTGAGTATAAAAATAAATTAAAGACACAAGATTGAGTAAAACCTCTCAGAAATTAAGCTCAACATGTGGGATTGATGCTGTAAGTTCACAAGTCTTTCAACTTTCCATATGGCTAATTAAAAAGAAAAAAGTGGCTGAATTTTAGAAAACAAATGTGTATGTCACATTGGCAACTTGCAGAGTGCCTCCTCTGTTACAGGACCTATGCACAAGTTTTACATCCAATTTCCTGCCCTTATCTTCCTTATGCCAGCTCACAGTGTGGTTCATTGGGAAACAGTTTGCTTTTTTTTTTCTTTTTCTTTTTTCACAACATTAAAAAAAATTCCCATGAAGGTTTTTTCCACTACAACTGCCTACCCTTTATGTTTTGCAGCCTGCCAAGCTTGCCAAAACTCAGCAGGTAGCCCACATGGTATGCATGTCTGTGTGAGAACGCTCCCCTGATGTGGACAAGATGTTGGTTGTAAAATGAAGCCAACATCTTGTCCACAAGTGTGCAAAAAAATATCCTCGATCTGGACAGACATGTTTTTGTAGGCTGAATGCATTGACTGTACTAATTCAAAGACTAAATTTTCTAAAACCAGGGAAAAATTATTATATAGTTACAGTACCAATAATGCTATCAGTAGTAGTAAGCTGCAGACATATTTGTTAATCTGAGACCATTTGGTTAGACTTTTACTGCCCCTGTATTTACAGTAATTCTTTTGGCATCTGTAACTTCAGGGCTTTTATCGCTCCTATTTTAGTCTCTACAACCTGGGCAACTAATGTAACCCCAAGATTGTGGGCTAGTAAAGAACAATATAGGAAGTAAGGAGAGATGCTGTCGGTTCAGTCTGCGGTTAGCCCAGAACTCCCTTCAAGGTGGGTATTTTTGCTTTGTACCTATGCTCTGTGGGTTGCACACAAGGAGTGAGGGAAAGAGTAATGTACAGACAGGGAGGGACAGCAGTGGCAGATAAATCTTAAACCAGACTCCCTTACTCCAAACTCTGATATAAATACTTGAGGCAAAGCTGGTTGCATAACCAAAACAAAACCAAAAAAGCCCTGCAGGGTTATTCCCTGGAACTGTGTATACCTCAGTTTTTTCCAAACTAAAATTGTCAAAATGTTCTGATTAGTTTAAAACTTGGAAGTATTAAAGTTAGGCTTTCTTATGGGAGCAAACCAAAAAATCGACACAAAACTTAAGGCTAAACTTTGGTGTTTTCACTTACTTTAGGCTGAAGTATGGAAAAGGATGAAATTTGGTTTAGTTTTCACTTTGATCTTCTAAGTTTAGGTTTGTGGTTTAAACTTTTTTAAGCTATCAGATTTTGAGTGCTTGTATAAGTTGTTCCGAATAGCGCAGCTCTGTCTAAAACGGTAGTTTTTCTCTGATCCATGTTAAGGATTTTTCTACTTTTTTTTGGTCAGAAATTTCAAACATCACACTATTACATTACACCTAAGGGTGCACATAGTGAGAAAGTATATCTGCACTTTAGTTCAAGACCACAAATCCTGCTGATCCACACAGCTCACCTGCTGAGCCCATTAGGGTGGAAAACCAGGATTCACTCTTTGCTTTAAAGGCTGTGTTTCTATATGACCTGATAGTATATGCTTAGCTTAGTTGCTTCTGTTTCTCTCATCTGCCCTTCCAGCGTGTGTGTTAGGGCTTGGGACACCTGGACTCCAGAGCATTTCCTGCACTAGCATGGGTGCTCTGCAGAGGTAACCTCAGAGCTGCAGTTGCTTCCTCTAGATTCCCACTTGAAGTTAGTGGAATATGGGGATGTTTAGCATACCTGGACATATCCAGTAATACAGATTCATGGCACTTAGTTCAGGCATTTCATTTGGGTTTTTGTCTTGATGCTTTTTTTTTCTTTTTTTTTTCCCCTTTCCTTTTTTTTTTTTTTAAATAAAAGTTGTTTGCTTTTTACCTGGCAAAGTACATATTGCATATTCTCCATTTACTTGCATTGAGTAAAAGCCCATGAAGGTTTAGGCTTTCTAAATGCATTTACCTAGCATGTGCACACATCATTTTTTGTAGACATAATGGTCAACAGCTTTGAAAGAATGTTTGGCTGTTTCAAATTTGCAAATTAATATCTAGCGAATGTTTGGGCATGTTCTTCCACACAATACTTTTCATATCTAGATCATCAAGGTACATAGTTCGTGTGTGTCTGGTTTAAATAGCTTCTGGTTTTGTCTTGATTAATTTTGGTTTGAAATTTCATGTTATACAAGATCTAAAAATGGAACTTAAGCATAGCTTTCACATGGAAAGACAAGATAAGGTAGTTTGTTTTTTTTTTTAAAGATGAAACCTTTTATATGTATGGGGATTTTCTTATGAATAGTTCATGCTCTTTATCAGGGAGGTAATTTTTTTTGTTCCGTTAAGAGATCTTTCTTGATGCACTAATATGCATGACTATCTTGAGAAATGACTGCATACTAGTGTTCAGTATGCAAGAAAAAATTATGGTGTGTGTAAAACTCCTTCTTGATTGTGCATGACATTGCGCAGTTTATGAGATCTTGCAACTAAAGAGAAATCTCTTTTTAAGCATGTAATTGTTTTTGGCAGGCAGGTATTTCAAAATACCTAAACTTTCTTCTGTTCTGAGTCTACTGCAGACTGTGTGCTATCCCCATTCTCATGGTGAAAAGGACTTTTTCATTTTTCTTCATAAATGTCAATTTTGAAGTTTCATTTCAGTCTATTACAGGTGAACATGGCTCATAATTTATGTGTTACACTGACAGACTACAAATAATAATGTCTCTTGGAAGAGCAAGTCAGAAAATCACCCAGCATATTAATTACCATTGTCAAGCAATGACTGGTCATAAATTTAATATCAAAGACCCAGACTTCTTAAGAAAGCATCTTAAATGCTCCATTAAAAAATTTGCCCTTGAAATTGCATGTTGGATAGTATGTATTAAAATGTAACAGTTTTGTTTTGTTTTAACCATGGAAACATCTTTTTAAATAACAAATTGTTAGAAAAGTTGGGGTTTTTTAATCACTTTGTTATCTAAACAGTATAAGAATTCTACACCTACATATCAATAAGAATATATCATTAAAGTTAGTTACTGGGTTTGGTTATTTAATATTACTTCAGAAACACCTGAAAAGCTTAACAAGGCAGAGAAATGGACAGCATCCTCCATGGCGATGTGTAGACATGGTGTGTGGTGTGGCACAGCTACACCACAGCCTTCTCTAAGTGCCCTGGTGTCTCCAAATTTGTAACCTGTAAACTGCACATTTTTGAGGAGTGGCACATGTGCCCTGCTAGAGGGGCAGTGGGTGTTCAGTCATCCTACATATCTGCTTTGCTTCAAGGCCATGCAAGGTCATCTTCTTCAAAGAAAGATTCCAGTTGGATTTTTCTGTCCTGTGTAGACCATTTGATTTTGCTCCATCACAGAGGCAGTACCTGGTAGGGGATTCAGGCGTGGCATGTCTTGACCACCATGCCCATGCCTTACAGGTGGGTTGCACTCGAGTTCTGCATGTGAAAGTTGCACAGGTTTAAACTTTTCCCTCCTTGCTATAGGTTGGAAGTTGCCTGCTGCCGTATCTGCACTGTTTGCTACATGCGGCTGGGATGAGAGCCGAGGTCTGGTTCGAGTGCAAACCTCAGCCCATCCTCAGAAGGTTTCCCGGGGGTACTGGCTGAGATGGGTAGGAGTTCTGGGCTCAATACCAAAACTCAGGAGTTTACATGAGGATTTCTAAGTGACTAGCAGTTTGAAGGACCCAACTGTAGATGCCTTTCAATGGGCCTCATTTTCAGAGAACGCTGTAGCTACTGAAAGTCAGTGGGATACAGTGAATATTTAAGAGATTTGTCTGAGGTTCCACTCGTGGTTGAAACAGCTATAAACACTGTGAAAGAGGATCTAGGCCTAAATGTGGAGGGAAATGGGTCACAGAGGAAAATGAAGATGAGGAGGGAGTTGCAGAAGACACAGAAGGAGCTGGTGTTTATTGCAGTAGGAAGTTGAAGGAAGTGGTTTGCATGTCCTTAGGAAATCCAGCTTCATTAGTTTTGTTCTTTACATAACTTTTTAATTTAAGCTGGATGGGTAGTGGACTCACAATTGGGGAATGACGTGGTGACAAATAGCTTTTAGGTTTTTGCACAGTTGAAGTCCTTTCCTTTTCTCCAACATATCTCAGAAATCGTTCCCATGGTGTACGTCCAGCCCAGTGTTTGGATTAGTATATGGGAACAGGCAATGGAAAGACTTGTCATGCAAAAACATTTATTTGAGGAATATTTGGAGAGAGTCTGTGATGAGGCAAGTCAGTCTAAAGTTGTCATCGCTTTCGTTTGGCATAAGGCGGTGCTGCTGCAGAAAGGGATAATTGCCTCTCCCTGCTCAGGCTGCCTGTTCCCTTTGTGCTGTCTTTGTGCATCTGACGTGGGTTTGGTTGGGTTAGCTTTCACTTGGACCAGGTCCATGTTCCAGCTTCCCCACAAGCACACAAACACTTCTGCTGGGAAGAAGCAGTGGTGAGAACAGGCAGGTTGGTGTGGAAAGAAAGGTGGAACTGTCCCATCCGCTTTGCCTGACAGCAGCAGGGAGTTACGCCAGGCAGGGGGATTGCAAAACCGTCACCTCCACAGGGACAGTGGGAGAGTCAGAGGCTGGGTCCAGGGAGGTCTGGTAAAGAGTAATAATCAGCAATAACGTTTTTAAGGACTTCTCAGAACCATTAAAATAACATGTTGTGTCACTGAAATTATTTATTTTTCAATAATTGTTCAGTAATTGTAGTGTCACTGACTTCCGACACTTATATTGATAACATAATACTTGGCCTTCTTTTTTCCTCTCTCTTGCTCTTTCTCTTTTTACTTTTTCTCTTTTTTTTTTTACTGGGTCCCATTAGAGCACTCCTTTAAGATTTAGGACCATTGCACTTGGGGGTACAAGCCTATATTAAAAGACATTCCTTGCCCTGGAAGCTGAGCGCCTCGTGTAAACCACAGTGCTGAGGGGCGTGTCGGAGCTGGATAAAAGACACTTGGAACATCCATACAGGCTTACCAGCAGGCATTAGACAGAGGCTTCTTTTAGTTTTTACTGAGATGAACTAGTTTGAAATAGGTGATGTCCAGGAAAAATAAGTAATATCTTCAGATGCTATCTCTTACCTGGATCCAAGGCATACTTGACAATGAGGCTGACCTTTCAGAAAAGATAAACATATTAAATTCAGCATTAGTTTTGAAATGCAGGCAAGCAGACTTAGCTTCATCATATTTGGAATCCCAAACACATCATGGAGAAGTGCTCCGCAGTTTTTAATGTCACTAACCAAAATACAAAGACTGAATTGCGGTAAAACAAGATACTAGCAGAACACTTACTTCGGTTAGTGTTACTTATTCTGTATCTCGACACCTGTACAAGATGTCTGGTCATGGTACAGATATTTGTCTTCCACTCCTGATAACACACAAGTTACTGGTGGGACAACCATCAGATATTGGATGTTATCCTCACTTGGGGGAGATTTCTTGAGGCCTCATGCTTTCCGAGGGAACAGCCCCATGTTACAGTGACACTGCATCTGCAGGGACTGAGTTTGGGACCTGACATTGTTAAAAATTTCATTAGTTGTGGCTGCTTCATTATGAAAAAATAGCCGGTCTGTCAGATGGGAGGCATTAGTAAAATCCTAAATTTACACATTTAACCTTATGAAAAGACAGAGTTACAGTGCAAGAATAGCTTACAAGGGCATGTAATTTTGCAATTTTCTTTCTGAAAGGCAACATGGAAAAATTTTAAGACTGGGTGCAGAAACCCGTGCCCTGTTTTCAGCTCGTCTTGAGTGACTTTCTGCAAGTGTTCCTCTCGTCTTGTTTGCAAAGCAGAATGCCAGTTATCTCGAGGCCTTGGCCAATAATAAAGATGCTGAAGAATGAAAAAACAGTAAAACTATCAGAGTTCATAAAAGTAGCTTGGTTTGATCTGTTGTTTTTCAGATTTACCCGTGCAACTACACAAAGGCTATTTAGACTGTCTGAGAGCTGAGGGGTCATTATGTGGTTATCAGATGCTCTTGAGAGATGAAAATGGGGAGGACAGAGACAGCCTGAGGCTATGCTCTTACCTTTCCTGTGTTGCTTCCCCATGTGCACTGGCTGAGGGAGTTTACACGAAGAATGTATAACTTGTCCAGTAAAACTGCTTCTCCTTATTTTCCCTAGAAGTAACCTGGGAATCTTTAAAGAGAAATATTTTTGGTTTTTTTTAAATCAGTTTGGTTTAGCCAGCCCAATTGCCTGGGCAATGGTGAGAGCCCTTGCCATGCTTTTGGGTTAAGTGGAGGACCACGTGAACAAGTGGAGAAGGAACTTTGGACCTGAAAACAGATATACTGTTGCCTAGTTCCAGATGCAATTTATAACATATGAGAATAATCAAATCCTGAAAGGATAAAAGTAGAACAAGAGGTCCCCTTGCATTCTTGACAGAAATCCGTTGTTAGTGTGGTCTTTTGCATGTAAATAGCAGAGGGGTTCTAGACGGGAAGCTCAATACTTAAGACCCAAATAAAATCCGTTGTAGTGGATTAGGCTAAAATGCACTAAAAGCAGCCCCTGTTAGAATTATGTTTTATTTCTTGTTAGAGTGTAAATTGCAAAAGATTGTCAGCAATAAATTTGGAGTTAGTTTGATAAAAGACATCTTCTACAACTTGTGAAATCTAATAAAATTCATTAATATGCCATGATTCAAGATTTCTATAAAGGTTAAGAAAAATATGGCTAAACCTAAATAAAATATTATTAATTGTGTGTTTATTCTAGACTTAAGCCACGTTAGCAATTATATTTTCACTTCATTGTTCAGCAGTTGCAAATGTACCAAAAAATATTGGCAGAATACTGTTCCTTAAGTGAAAACAGATAGCCTTAAGCTTAGGAAAGACCTGAAGAAAAGCTATTTAACTGTTAAATATATAAATAATCCCATTAACATTAGGAAGAGAAATCAAATTATTCTTTTCAGATTCTGTTATGACCTTGCAATAAAATGCATGATTTTAAGCACTGCAGAAACTGTTTGTACAATGCAAGTTGTGACTTGAAGGCCAAGGAGTTTCCTGAAAGAGCTTGTTATTTGGGCAGTCAGTTTGTTGCCATTGAAGGTGGTGAGTTGTTTGGTGTAAACTTTGTCGTCTTGGCTTTTAGAAGTGAATAGCAGTGGGTTTCTAGATAAGAAGTGCTCTACTGAGGAGCCAGAGAAAATGTAGAACTGTATAAATAAATGAGGAAAATGCATCTGGTTTTATGAAGGCAATAAGTACACAGGTGTGTATGTCGGGCTAGCAGCCACACCCAAAAACTCAACTGAATGCGTTATTACTGAAAAAAATGAGTTAAATAGTGGGCAAGTCATCCCAGAGATTGGTTGGTTGGGGTTGCTTGTTTGAATGTGGTATTGCCTTCCCCTGCCGTGTTTCTACAGCACAGTTGGAGAGCATTCCCCAGTTGAGTTCAACAGGTAGGAAAGAGAGATTTAGATGCTTTCTTGTATTGCAGTTTCACCTGTAAATAAATAAAATAGAAACTAGAGGTTTTTTAAATATCAGCAGAGGATTCCTCCAGTGAAGGTGTTGCTTCTTTCTCTGAACTGGCATCTCACACTGTAAGAGGTGTTCCCCTGTTGCACTGGTGTATGTGAGGAGAAACTCAGAATTTCACAGATTCAGCTTAACCTCTATACCAACATTTCAAACTAGTCCTTTCCCTCCCCTTCTCCTTCATCAGAGTTCTACATGTCCTGTTTTTAATTATTTAATGTTTTTTTTATTTTTAAAGAAGACAGTGAGATAGTATCTTATGAACCCAGAGGTGATGATTATCCCAACAGAGAAACCAGTTGTGGGCTCTTTCGTCAGTTCCTGGACGATGATGATAGACAAATGGGAAAAGTACGTTCTGATTCAGCTGTTTATTCCCACATGTAGTTACTAGTTTCTTAGTGATGTTCGTTTCCTTGACTAAGAATTGCAAAACCAAGAACAACAGTGGTGAAATAGCCAGAATATTTGAAAGCACTTTATTCCAAAGTGGAAATAAGTAAGAAATGTAGAGAGCTAAATCTTTATGGTTCTTCATGCTGATTGTCTTGATTATCCCCAAGTTTTCCATTTAAAAAAAAAAAAAAAAAAGAAACAAAACCACCACAGAAGCAACTATTCTTCATGTTTCTTAAAAGGCTAGGTTTTGTACATCAAAACATCTCTTTTGTTTACCTGTTAAATTAAGTTCTTATGATGACAACACAGTCTTATGATGACAACAGAGAACCACCATGTGAAGACAACTGTAGTATTGATGTTATACATCTTTCATGGTCTGTAATTTAGCCTTTTGGAATGAAAACTCTTACTGTATGTCTTCTGTGCTAGAGGAAGCTCTCTGAAATTTGCCCAAAGTGCAAACATGTGGCCTCGTCTTTTACAGTTATATACGTACTTTTTCCTAAGTATCTGATAGCTGAAGGTAGTTTTTACATGTGGCCTCATGCGATAAGCTGTGTTCAAGCAACATAGTTTAGAGGCTAACTCTGTAGACTCTTACTGCTTGTCTTATGTATACTTTACCTGAAAAATTATTTGGGAGATTCAGGTTTCTCTTTCCTACCTTACCTCTTCTGTGTAATTTCCCTGGCAAATTGACTCAGAGTTTTTTAATAAAAACTGGGGTGGGGGGGAGGAAACTAATGTCACAGGTAAAATGAACTGTGATATGGAAGATTGCTATTCTGGTCGGTGGTATCCTCTTGATCAGTGTCTGGTACTTGACATTGAGAAGGTGTTCACAGAAACTAGGAATTAGAGTCCCCATGGGAGGCTGAAGAGCCTCCCTCGTTAATCAATGGAGGAGAGAGATGCTTCTCCAGGAGATAGTTCAGACTAGCCAAATTAAGCCCTTCTCTCTGCATCAAGGGCAATATCAGTGAAGTGGAGTAAACCAGCAAGAGTGAAGTACACTGGACTGGAGAGGTAGATTAGGAGGTTTATGTGTATTGCATGGAGAAGAGTTGGTGGGGACTTGGAAAGATTAACTTGATCTCAGTAGCTAATGGAAGGAGGTTCTTCCCAACCACACAACAGTGGTTTCCTGCTCCTCTCATGAAGGAGTAGCTCTCTCAAATGGCTCTAGAGAGATATGCACAATTAAAAGCTGTGAACAGGCCCCATATCAATTATCTGTATCAAGGTTTACAAAGCTTTTGATAGTACAGGATAAGATCCTTATGAATACTTAGCCTTACTTCAGGTGTAACACAGGCAAGGAAGTTCCCTCACCACTTCTGCAAAGGAGTTGTACTCTTTTGCAGCATAAATGAGTATAGCCCAAACTCTGTAACTTGGGATTTGAAGTAGAGCATACATTTTAGAAAAAACGTCCAATATTGGTTTGAAGCCAAATGACAAACTTCATTTCACTTGGTAAATTTTCCTTACTGTTAACTAGGTGTTGGGTTTTTTTAATTTGAAGTCAGAATATTTCCAACTCCCATCCATTAGGTAATGTTATCCCTCTGTTTGTTTAAATGTAAGGGCCTTTATGTATGTTTATAATCCACAGTGAATGGATCATTAAGTTATTCTTTGAAAAGTTAAGAGCTATTTAAGATGCTCATCTAAAATAAATTTTCAGACTTCATTCTGTGGCTGTTGTGGTGTTTGCGTGCTCTGGAGAAGACTCCTTTTTTTAATGGGTAAAAATTATGAAGAGTTATTTTCCAATTTCTAACTTGCTGTGATAGCCAAAGGCTTAAGAAGACAAGTCAACCCCTGCATCAGCTCTTGGAAAGGAAATCAGCAGAACATGTCTATCTGGTTTAGCACCACATTTTGGCAGAGAGGCAGCATTCTTAGTAGTAAACTGATTAACTTGGATAATAATGTTTAGCTTGCATAGATTGTTTTTTAGAGTGTTACCAACTAATGATAGTCATTAATCCATTGGTAAAGTGAGTCTTGAACTTTCTGTTCTCATCTCTCTTTTTGTTTTGTTTACTTGAATGGATTTTTAATGTGATAATGGCCAGATTGGTTTTGATAGCCTGATGTCATCGCTGATTGAACTGTTCTGTTTCTTCCGTTAGCTCTCATCTGCTCATCACTGCCAGTATTACTCTGAGTAGCTTCCCTCCTCCACTCCTACATCAGTCGTGTGGATTGGGGGGCAAGAGGATCAGTGTTCAGGGGGGTTGGTTATTTTCTATCAGAGTTTGCTTTAAATTTTATGCTTTTTATGTTCACGTTTCTGCCATTAAATCATGACAGCACGGTGTGGTTTTCCTCCACTATGCTGAAGATATTCAAATTTTATTTTCTCGTAATCCTCATCATCTGTGCTCTCCCATATTCTGAATGAAGGAAGCATTGGCATTGTAGAAATTACACTCTGGCCCATAAGAGTTAAGCAGCAATACCCCTGGGAGGATGGGGGAGCAGTCTGTAGATGGTGCTGGGACTTTAACCCCATAAACTGTGCCAGCTGTTATGCAGCTCCCATTCTCTTGGCAGTCCAGTACGCCGAGGCATGTGGTGTGCTACAGTGCTTCTCCAGTTGTGCAATGTCAGATCAGACTAAGCGAGGGTGATGCTCCCCTCCAGTTGGGAAGTCACTGGGAGAGTCAAATGATTATTATCTAGAGAGAGTTTTCTCAGTGAGTACACAGGCGCATGTGAACACGCTGTTGTTTTTAACTGGAGAACTGGGCAACATCTTACTCATCTTGATGATTTAGGGACAGTTATATGAGACTAGCTGTTTGGAATGAGAATATCTATATTTATTTCTTAACACTGAGCTTCCGTTGTGGTAGTTGAGTTTTAACTAACTCTCCTTTTCTGTTATCATGGGACTATTGTAAGTGAAACGCCCGCCTTAACTACTCCTAACTTCTCTATCCTGCGCAGTTCTGCACATTTTAATTCACCTTTGTAGCGTCTTGTCCCATTAGGTTGCCATGCGCTGTTTTCAGTCACTGCTGACAAGAATGTGAACACCCCCAGTATTGAGTCCTTGTATGGTAGCACTCACATCTTATTCTACTTACCCTGGCTCCCACTCAAGTGCTGTGGTGACCCTGATGGTTTCATTCTGCTGCATGCAGGATTCAAGCAGCACTGAAGCTTGCTGGTGTTTGTATTTTATTTTTTCAAGTTGCTCAGCACCTTGTGCAAGTGTTTTCAATTATTCCAGTGTCAGTGGGAGATGATAAAAATGGTGCTGAGCAGCTCCAGCAAGTTGCTGCTATGTTGCCACTGGAAACAGATCAGCCTGTATCACTGTGAAGTTTATTACCTAAGAGGGAAAGAGTTAACTTTCCCTCTTAACTAAGAGTTAACTCTGCTAAGAGTCACAGTTTTTACCACAAATACACTTTTCTCAATTTTTTTTTACTTTTCCTTTTGGTAGACTACAGTGCATAAAAATAATTTGCAGCAAAAACAAATAAATATATTACATCTATTTAGTCTTTTGACACTGCTAGGGTAAAGAACGCTCCAGCTCAGGAGTATGTTCAGCAATATCCAGCTTCATTCTGATAGATTTAATCTGAAAATCTCATTTAGCATTATCAAAGTAGGGTCAACTGTTTGACAGCTTTGAAGTAATTACTCCACAGCTATTGAAAAATTCACTGAATCTGTTTGTTTTTAAGGGACAAATAGGGCTTTCAGACAATACCAAAATCAATGTAAGATTTTTTTTTGGCATTTAAATTAATATATTTTATTACTCTTATTTTCACAGTCATCATTAAAATTCATAGTTTTATTAAATTCATATTTTGCCTTTTAAAAAATCAGACCTTTATGAGCCTTCCTTTCAAAAAAAGGTATGGACCCTGCATATAGGATTTCATTACTCTTCCCTCTCAATTATGCAGCACAACAGACATGATTTATTATGGGGGTAGAGAGGAGTTTAAGTATTCTAATTGATTATACGTGAGCATTCACATACAACTCACATAGGAAAATAATATAAAGGCAATTTCAGCATTCTTCCCTTTCTATAAAGGGGTCTGCGTCAAGGGGCAAGCCTACCTAAGTGATCTAGAAAATCCCAGTAGCTTTAAAAGTTCTTGAGTAAAATTTGTTGGAATGCACTGTTCCTATATTGTTTAGTCATGCTGAGAGTTTATTATAAAGAAGTGGCAGTTCAAGTAAAAATCGGCTTCCATGAATAAAAAACTGTTTTATAAAATTAGTTTGGACAGAAAAAAGAATACTAACATTGAAGGAAAAAGATGATTAAGGGAAGACAGTTCATCACACAACTTTTGCATTTGCAGGTGTTAAAAAAAAAAATCCTTCTTCCATCTTTGAAACATTTCTTTGTCCCCCTCTATTTGTGAAAGACTGATTAGAACGGTCTTTCAGAGTTTCTAGGAAGTCAGCTCCAAGAAAAATTGTGAAATATTTGTTATCACTGTAGAAAATAAGTTTTAAAAATCCATTCTGAACCATGATCTGAGCTCTATGTTGATCCTATTAATAGAGCAGCCTTTAAAATGTTTTTGATTGATACATACAGAAATGGAAAATAAAAATCCATTTTAAGGAGCTGGCCTTAGAAACAGCTCAAACATTTTTGAGGACTTGGATTAAATCAAGGAAATTTATTTGTAGATTAAAAGCTCTTGCTAAAATCTTGCTAAAAGAATTGCAAGAGGCAAAGTGTTTTGTGTCAGTGCACTATACTTAAAGTGTGAAGTTTTTTACCATAGATCTTGATCGATTATTGAAAAGCATTAGGGGTAGCTATTATTGACATATTGACAGCAGTCCATAGGTTGTTTTCCAGGCCTGTAGGTTGTAAAATGACTCCTCTGGTGCTTGACGGAGGTTTTGGGGAAAAAAGAAAAGGACGTGTATCCCTCCAGTCTCTCAGTATCTGGTGGGTAGTTTACGTGGTAGGAATATGCCAAAGCAGACTTGGAAGGTGGACAGAGCGGGAAGGGGAGTGGGGAGGTTTAATAGATTTTTAGCCCCAGTGAACAAAATCAAATCTGAAAGTCAATATCCCAAAGATTAAAAAAAAAAAAAGCCCTCCCATCTCCAAAGAGAGTACTATGTTAATACGTAAAGCAAAGTTTGTGAAGTACTTGTGACAAGCAAGCAACAAGAAGCTATTTCGTTGTCTGCCTTTTAACTCTCTTTCTATGTGATGTTGCTGATGTGAGAGGACTGCCCCTCGCTGAGGGGCTCCTTGGTCCACGTCAGGGTTTCAGGTGAGATGCCCTTGTGGAGGTTCATCTGTGGTGCTCGGGGCAGAAGCAGGAGCAAACCCTGGCCCTGTGCCTTATGACCAGGACAGTGGTTCTCCAGTGTAGCAGTTCAGCAGACCAGAGTCAACACTCAATATTTTTCTCAGACCATAATGCACCAAAATTTACCCTCTGGATTCTAATGAACAGCTGTTTAATATAATTTTGTAGACCATCAAGGGACCACTAAGCATACGCTTGTGGGAACCACTGTGCTAGTTGAGGGGGCCAGAGGTTTCAAGTCCCTGTAGTTGGTCAGGTCAGCTATTAAACATGGCTAATGTTTGCACAGAGGTTGTTGGTGTGGTTTAGGATCTACAAAGGATGAGCTGAAATTTGCATTTAGACCATTTTATTAGACTAGCTTTTTGCAGGTAGCTGAAATAAAACAGGAATTTGATTATGCATCGCAAGATAGCATGGCATAACGGCTTAAGCACTGACTGAAGAATGGAGATAGTGGTAGCGGTGTTTTGAGGCAGTTCCTCAAATTTCTCTGCCACATTCCCTCTGTTTGCCAGCCTTTCCAGAAGCAGAAAGGGATGCAGGGGAATGTTTTGCATGCATGGTATCGTGTCTCATTATTGACAACATCAGAAATTCAAAAATCGTCAGACCTGATCACAATTTATTACAGTATTTCAAAATTTAAGTAATAGTTAAGTTTCTCTTTCCTTACTTTCTGATTTGTGAGCCTTTAAGATGTTCTCAAAGTGTATTTGCAAGCTTCTCTAGAGTTTAAACCACGTTAAAAAAATCTAAAACTACAGGGGTTAGAACATTTCCCTTCTCTATATAAATGCTGTGGTCCTCTTCTGAAAACAGATTCTTTCATCAGGGCTTACCGTAGAGAACCATCAGGAATCACACAAATTGATAATTCCGTTGTGCGTGCTGAATCCTGTTAGGCATGTGCTGCATGAGCAAGAGCTCTCCAAAAGCCATATTATCTTGGCCACAAATTTTTTAAACTTCATTATTTAATTATTTTGGCCCTCAAAACCAGTGATTTCACGTGGCTATTAAAATGAAAAAAGAATATACATATATTTAATTTCTATGTATGCATAGAATAGAGTGTATATGTGTATACATGTATATATGTGTGTGTGCATGTGTGTGTATATATATATGAACACATGTACAAGCAACAATACAATGCTACTTAAATTCAGGACATGGATTCTTAATCAGGGCAGAAGACGTAAACTGGAGCAGAGGTGTGAAACGGAGAGGGTTGAGATCAAAAGGACCCTAAGTCAAAAGGAATGGTGGAATGATACTGATAATACGGAGTATGCACATCACTTGGGTATAGCGAAGTTGCTGGAGAACAAGGCAGAAATGCAAATATGGATTGATAATATATGTAAATGTAAATAGAGTGTAAAGAAGTGTAAAAGGTAGACCTCTGATCTTTTCCAGAAGAGTGGTAAGTGGAAATGATGATGGTAAATCTACCAAAAAAGCTGTGGAGATTTGTTGGAGAAAGCTCTCTGTTCGATTATTTTCTCTTTACATATTCATATGGCATCGAGAAGTGCGGAAAGATCAAGGAAGTAGATAAATTATACATCTTGGCACATGAACCAACTTAAAAATAATACAGAATATAGCAGTCCCTGGATACCAGCTGGAGTTTGAGCTGAAGTAGATATTGCTTTAGGCAGCACCATGTACACATGCCGTGTGCGTATGTATTTTATACGCTGACATTGTAGGAAGATGTATTTTGTGTTGTTGAAACTAATAAGTGATTCCTCTAGAGGGTGTGAGAGGTCAGGTGTTTCTACTGTTCTTTTCATGACGGGTGCTGCTGGTGATGTCTCTGAAGGTGAAGTAGGTGAAGATTTTAGGTTTTGTTCCTCATTATTGTTACAGAGTTTCACATTTACGGAGTTGCATGAGGCCAAATTATCTACAGCATCCTTGGGGTGTCCAAATCTACTGTGGTATTTTTGTGGCACGCAGGCTGATCGTGGTTAGGAGCCATGGCGCGGGGGGCCTGTCGGGGATCTCCTAGGTCACCAAGTCCCCTTTCCGGGGACTGGCTTCATAAATCCACGCTTCGAAAAAGCCACATCTTCGGGGCATCCCGAATTCACAGATGCTGTTGATGCGGACTTTCCGCCTTCCCGTGACAAGTACTTTCCCGCCTCACGTGGCCTACAGCTCTTTCCGGACCCTTCTGGAAGAGGCGACTCTTCACGAGGAGCGAGTAAGTAGGCGGCTTGTTTTGAGGCGGGCCGGTGAGGCGGGCCGGCGGCGGGGCGATGAGGCGGGCCGGCGACGAGGCGTTTCCCGCCTGCAGAGGGCTCTGTGACACCGCGTTTCCCCCGGCAAAGTGCAGTCGGCGGGGGGGGGGGGGGCGGGTAGGGAGCGCGGGGATAATGCTTCCAACAGTCTGGTCTTAGTCTGGTAAACAGGCTAGGAATTGTGGGCTAAGTCCTTTTCCTCAGGCTTTGCACCAAGGCTGAGATCAGATGACTCAGTCCGGACTCATTATTTTAATAGCCTACAGCTAGTTCACATAGCAGCGGGAGTCCACAAAAAAGGCATTTAATTGTTGAAACTCAAACTGGTGCATTGTAACTGCAGATTATAGTATTCAGATTTAAGTGATTCAAGTAATTTATAAAGCTTTTGCACAAGCAAACTGAAAGTTAAAATACTGATATTGTAATAAAAAGTAAATAAAACATACTTTTGTACATTAAGACCCAATTAAAGAGCATGATTTCATTTAACAAACTTAAAACAGGCAAGTGGTATTTGCCAACATTACTACAGCTGTGTTTTACATTAGGAAATTAATTAAAATAGTCATTTATGCTTTTTTCCACTTGCAAGTCTTAGGCCTTTCTGTATTACACCATCTATTTTCTCTTCAATCATTGTGTTACGGTGCATTTGTAATCTCACTTAGCAGGCTGCATCACAACTTTGGGGTTTTTTCTTACCTAATGAAAAAACAGCTTTCTGCAGTAATGCTGGCGAAGCAGATCAAACAGCGCTGAAGGAACTTCCCTGCTGTCTGCCTGAGAGGCAGCGCATTGTTAGTTATTCAGATGTCAGTCCTTTTCTTCCGCATCCTAGCAGGGTTTCGCTGGTTTCATCAGATCACTCCGAGCTGGAGGTGGGAGGGTGGCTGCCGGCGAGGGACGTGAGGGAATGGTTTCTGTTAGACTGAGCGAAACTGGGGGATTTACTGCTTTCACATACATGCCTGGGTCTGGTACAATAGCACACCCCAAGACTAACGGGGACAAAATTTCAAAATGCAAATCAGTGTTCTGCTTTTGTACCTCACAGCTGACTAATGGGACCTCGGGAGTTATTCTTGATTCTTAGGTACTTCCCCCCTCAAATTACTAATACAGTGATTACACAATGAACTGTTAACTTTGTCAGTCATTTGTTCCTCCAGGCAAATCAGCTTAAAGTGTAGAAAGGTATCTTTTTAAAATAGCACGTAATTACAGAAGCGAGAGTTCGTTCTTCCTTTTGTATGAAAGAGCAAAAACACATATGATGGTTATCTTCCTTCTCCACTTTCCCTTGTCTACCTTCACCTGAACTTTCTTGCCTTTTAGGAGGAATCTTTCGTATCGGCTATTTTACTGATGTGTGACTCATTGCAGCAGAGTCTGAAGGCTTGGGAATGTTCAATCTGCCATTTTAGTGGTGCTGGGTTGTTTGTAAGTTGCTATCGTCCTTCCAAACAACTCAAGATGCCTGAAAATTTGGTTTATTAAGACCAGACATTTCACATTCCTAATGTTAAGATTGCTGCAATTTTCCATTATAAGCTTTACCCCACCCAGTCCTCTGAATACAGATTTATAAATCAGTTTTAAAGAATGTTTCTACATCTAAATCTTCACTTACATTTTAAGCTTGGGAGAGCATCTTTTGAGCTGAATGCTCTCTCTCAGTGGGAGGATCATACTCTGTATCAGTGTTCTCCCAAACAGATTTAGTGTTTCTTTAAAAGTCAAACAGTGAATGCATCATAAGTGACTTTGGTGTATTTGTATTTGAAAGAAAATCAGCATCTATAGGTTTTAAGAATTAATTTGTTATGCAGCTTATTACCACAGTTTCTTTTTATCATATTTTTGTTGAATGGGTATTCTGGATTGCTTACTGTATCAATGCTGCTGGAGGAGCCACTGCAGACAGTATGCGATACATTTCTGAAAGACTGAAAAATGTGTTGGTTAATGTGTTTGACTACTACTGTGTAAAATACTGAAGATTGGCTTATTTATGCAGATCGATAGCAGACATCCTTATAGCTAATTAGCAATGCTTTGTGATAATATCTATTTTTAAATTCTTGCTTGATGAATCTGTCTTTGGGTGTTGACTCAAATTCTCAGAAGAACTCGGTATGAAGTGACACAAGAATACCCAGACATAAATGGAACATTACAGGAATAAAATATCTGACATTTCAGCTCCCTGCTTCTTAAAGCTAAAAGTCCTTGAGGCATCAATAAAACCAAACCAAGTCCAACAGTAAAAGTGCGTGTCATGCATACACAGATCTATTTCTGTGTAGGGCTGACTGAAAGAAATTGTTTTTACATAAATAGTTATAATAAGATCTTCAAGAAGGAAAGAGGGTGGACCAGTAATGGAAAAAAATATGTATTTTAGGTTAAGCACATCTGAAAGTAAAATGTCCTACTGGAACTAGGCAATTTGACAATACTGGAGCCTGTGCAGAGAGCCAGAGCAGGGCTGGTACACTACTTAGTCCCACATAAGAACTATTTTGAGATTCCAGTCAAACTTAGGAGATACAGACCCCTTATTTTTATTCTATGAGCAGCTTAATTCCATCTTCTCCAAGGAGAGTGGAAATTTATTAAAGTTTACAATTTCTGCAAATAAAGGCAAATACAATTTAACTCCCCTGCACTTTCCTCCCACTAAAATAAAAGTTAAATTTTTACTCTACCTTCAAGAATTTTGCATTTCGTTCATGTGAAAGCACAGAGTAGTCTAGTAAGTCATTAAAAGCGAAATAACAGTATTTAAAATATTTAAATTGAGTAACTGATAGGTTAAGTTAGAGTGTTACTGAAAAGATACCATCAGTACTCTTTCATGTGTGGCTGTCTTTAGTCATTATAATAACTTCATATTAACAAAATTAATTTGGGGGTTTTGTATACGTGGTGCAAATTTAAAAACTGTCTGTTCATTTTTAAAATTACGTGTTTTAAAATATACTTTAAATGTACAAATACTCCTTTGTATTTCACATTATTGATGTCTGCTAAGATTCTCATTTTGGTCTCTGTAACATTTTATGGCTGTGTGACATTACATTATTCTTGTATATTAACAAGGATATGAACTGAAATGTAAGGATTCATGAAGTTACATTCAACAATTAATTAAGCAATAATCCATAAAGTATCTGTTGTTAGCAGCAGGCGATGACTGGTTTGATCATTAATGGCCGTAAGCAAAGCCAAGGCTGATGAATGTCCTAATAAGCCTGTTAATAAATGCAGGGAGGATGATTTCTGAAATGACGACTGCTACATTACGCTAAAGGCAGGGGTTTGCTGCAGCATTTTGAAAATCTATCCCAACTGCAAGAAAGTCTGCAAGTGTTTTACACCATCTGAATGCTCCTTTTTTGCCAATGGCAAAACTCTGGAATTAGTTTGATAAGAAATAAGTTGATGTCGAGGCAGAGCATAGCATAGTGAGCACTTTGATCTGATGCGCTTGAGAGGTTTATCACAACTTTTTAAACTCTTATTTATTTGTAACAGGTGACAATATCATGCCAAACAGCAGTTGCCTTCCTGCTAATTACCTCCTTGAAGTATCTCTTTTGCTTAACTATTGCCTCTCACTCCATGGAAATTACAGAATTTTGAAGTTGCAGATAAGTTACGGCTGCTTTCTGAAACTCACTCATTTACTTCAAAATAGGGTGGGAAAAAACTGGGGAAGGAGTAGGAGGGGAAAGGAAGAGAACTAGCAATGTGTTTCTAATGTTTTGGAAATTACTGTTGCTCTCTTAAGTTGATTTCGGTAAGCTCTAATTTTGTTCCTTTTAAACACAGAAATGTCATTTGTTTATTTTAACAACGGCAGAAAAATGATGTGGGCTTCTCCTTGAGTCCCCATCTTCAGCCTAGGGGATAAGTAATGAATTTTCATTATGAATGAAAGATCTAAAATGAGACTGCATCTGTCCTGATTACATTACTGTTTTAATGTTATCTATCCACTGGGTATTTTTTCTGTCAATTTAAAAAAAAAAAAAATGAAATGAAATGCAGTCCTAGATTTTGCATTTGCTGCATGACCTACACAAATTCAAGAAAGAAAAGGCCAAAATACTGTGGTGTTTAAAAAACAAACAAAAACCTAAAAAAAAATTCCTTTGTTGGAAGATTCAGAACACAACATTCATTTCTAAGTAAACAGCTATTTTTATGCTGGGGGGAACATACAACACTGATTTAATTTTTTTTTTTTTAATTTTAATTTTAAATTAAAGATTACTTTGGTGCTCCGTGAAAAGTAGATATAGTACAATAAGTGTAAGCATGGTACTAACAGAATAAAGGAGAAAAAAAAAAAAAACACAGAAGAAAAAGAACTCTTTCCCAAACAGAAAATAATAATATAGTAAATAAATGTGAAATGGGAAGGTAGGGCTTATGTCCAGTGTTTGGTATTTATGTTAACCTAAATACGAAATGTAATTCACACTGACGTTTTTGTCTGTATATTCCTGAAATCAAGAGAGATACTAAATTCCTTTCCAGTGCTTTTAACACTGCTTGTATTGATCAACAGTGAATAAACACACATGTTTCACTGTAGGCAAGTATATGGTTTGGGATGGTTAGGTAATTGCTGCTTTATTTTTATTCTGTTTGAGTGATAATAGATTAGTTGGCATATCACCATCCATTAGCTCCACTTACATATGTTCAAATATGAAATTACTCAATCTTCTGAATCAATTTTCCATGCTAGAAGCACAAAATATTTACTTGATGGATATTTTATTGTGTCTTATTGTATCTTTTAAGAATGTGTGAAGAGCAGGCAATTAAAGTAAAGCCACTGAACTCTTGCTCATATTGAACAGATTTCCTAAGGTTGCAGCTTTGAGTCTACTGACAGCAATATGACTGCATGTTGTGTTCAAATCTTTTCAGTGAAGAGGCAGAAATGCAATGTGAAGTCTGCTTTTAACTTTTTTTTTTTAAAGTACATGTGCATCCTAATAATCTCTACTACCTCTGTTGAAGATGCACATATTCAGAAAAATGTGTATTACACTATAGCTGATGTTGTGGTGATAATATTTTTACATCTTGAGAAAACAGGTTGAATAATGGAAATGAAAGAATTGTACCAGCAATAAATTATTCCTAAGACTAATAATAAAAAGAAATCTGATTCTGACCTATCTCTCTAAAATGCTCTCTAAAATGCTCTAAAATGCTCATCATAGTCATAAATATTCCTTATTTAGGACATAGGAAAAGCTTTCAATAGATGAGTCTGAGTAGACTGGTACTGAGAATGAACCCTTTGTAAGTCCTGATCTCAGATGAATGTGCATGTTGACGTCCAACTTAGATGCGTGGTGTTTCTATAATATATATTGGGCTGAAACTGTTCTTTCCAGAAACTTAGAAATACCCTTTAATGATTTGTTTGATCTGGTTAGGGCCTGTTGTGAAATGTGATATAGGTTTGGGGGAATAATTGAGAGGAGATTATCATTTTGTGCTGTTTCTTCCGCATTTTTTATGGTTTTTTGTGAAATCAGAAAAAACAAGACAAGCAAAAGGGAGTTTTGTATAAATCACATGCTTTTTATATAAATACTCTGTAATCTAAATAGCGTGGAGGCATGTGTGTGATTATGCATGCATCTTAATGGGGCTTTTTCACACTGGCATTTCTTTTTAGAGTTTTGCTAAAACTGTAATGGAAGATCTCTAAATTAAAAAATGGTTGATAGCTACTGTGAAGCAAGAGAGGTTTGTACAGAGCTACAGAATACTTCTGTTTCCCCCACGCTACAAAGAATGGTATGTGAAAGTGCTCAAGGGTGTTCTTCAAATAATTTGAGTTAATGGATGGTATGAAACTTGCTCATATATTTCTTTCCTCATTATCGCATAAATAGTGTGGCAGGGCATTTCTGGGGACATTGATTGTCTTTGCTTTGGCCCAGTTTTATGAAGTTCAACTGAGAAAAGCCTTTCATCCTTCCCAGGAGACAAGACAGCCTACTGCTGAGCTCTCGCTGTTTAGATTTCACCAGATTTCTCCTTAACCCAATAATAGTTCAACTTAACAGTTGTCTCCTCTTCCTAGCATTAGCTAAACCAAACCATGTTGCTTTGTCTTTGCTTGTAAAGGCAGCAAAGGGTGTGGAGGACAGTTCTTGACTAAGGGGTTCACTAGTGCATTTCAGGGTCCACAGAATCCCACCCTACTGAAATGGGGTCCTGCCTTGAGAAGTGGATCCTCCTAATCCCTCTTCAAAGTAGAGGCCTCCTGAAGTTTTAAAATACTGTGCAACTAGAGGTGCTTCGCATCCTAGCCTTTTTTTCCCCTAAACACTGCTAATGTGATGAGGAAGACTGGGAGCTAAAATTACCATCCCCACCTCCTTATGTGTCTTGGTACAGCACTGACAAAGAATTGCATCTTGAGACAAAAGTGGGAAGACATCTTGAGATGAGAAACATCTTGAGACAAAAGTGGGAAAAGATTGAGGGGAAAAGCAGATACAACCAGCACCTTGCTCTGATAGGTGTAAAGAGTAGCGGAAGAATTAATGTGGGACTTTCAGTAGGTAGTTAAGCTAGCGTGTGCCCCATCTGTCAAGTAAGTTTGACCACTTTTGATCTAAACATAATACAACCAGGAGGTAGCACAAGTCTGCTATAAAGCAGCATGGATTTTTTTCTCCTCTTTCCAGTCAATCTTGTAGTTGGGTGTGTTGGGTTCAGGAGCAGTCTGCTGAAATACACGTGGTAAAAGCTCAGCAGCATGATTTCTCACATTCTGAAAAAGGTGACAGGCTTTTCCCAGTACAGGTTAGCCAAATTAGGCAAACATGAATATGAGCTGACTGTTACTATCAATGTTTTTCCATAATTTGTGATAATGAGAAAAGGTCAGAACTAATTCTGTTCTGCTCCCTTTTCCCATTGTGGTTTAGTGCAGCTTGTCAGTGGTGAGGCAGGACAAGGTATATATGTTATTGTCAGGTAGTGCTGTCATTTTTTTTAAACCAGTGTGCAACTGGACAGTGTCATGGAGCAGTCCTGGGCTTGAGCATCTCCACGGTGTAATTTGCTTGTTTTGCAAGCTCAGAATAATCCTCCTCCCCCTCTCCAGTGTGCCTATGCAGTAACTGGAGAATGATAGACTCGTGATTGCATCATCTCCTCCATATTCGCATATGTTTTAGAGACTAGATTGTGAAGAAACCAAATGTAGCAAATTAATATTCAGATCCCACAAGGTAGATGTGATGCACCTTTTTCACTGTCTGTGTGAGTGTCTGTGAGCATAGAAACAGATCTAGTCCAAGCAGGGCTAACTTCTTGCATCAGCAAGCTGTAACAGTGAGGAAGAGGAGGAAAGGGCGCTTCATACCCTTATGACCGTTATTAAGAAGATATATTCTGAAGGGCAATCTGTTTGGTTTTTTCCCTTTCAAGTGAGATCCCAGGTAAAAATTCTGAGTTTGTTTGCAACTCATTTTTATAACTACCCTTACCCTCAGTCTGGGTGTATGAGTACAGAGCTCTTAAACTGTCTTAGAATTGTGTGTAGTAAGAGTTTTATGATAAACTAACTCTGACATCATCATGTGAGTCATATTGGGGCATGATCCTGAAACCGTTGGTACATGCTAATAGCTCAAGGAAATTTCTGGGAGAGTGTGTTCTGCTTCTGTTCATTCTTGATTCCAAAGCTTTTGGGAGCAATGGGACTTATAAACATTGCAAAGGTTTGATTTGAAAAGGGTTTTTTTAATTTGAACATTGCCTCTGCTTTTTTTGTGACTTTTTATGTTGGTAACAACAGCTAACGCTGTTTGTGTTATATTGCCACCTATATGGAAGGTTGTGCAACACTTTCCATTATAAGACTGCTTCAGTTGCTTATTATGTTGCCAACATTCAGCTGTTTGGGCTGAAATTTTCCATGCTGGGTGTCTCCTTCAGGCTGAATTTCTTGGGAAAGTTTCAATAAAAATACTTGAACCATTCCAGGGAATGAGAGGAGGGGGAAATACTATATTTTGCTCTTGTTTATTAAAGTTGCTGCAAGCACTTGATTCAGAAATCATTGCACCTACGTGTTTTAGAGCAGGGAGTTGAATTATTAGGAAGGTGAAAGAGCAAGGAAAGGAAAAACGGGGCTAGAAGAGATTTCTTTCTAAGGAATGGGCTCCTCCCTGATGTTATGAACCATCTGCAAACAAGCACACAAACCCCATGTTTGTCAAAACAGGGTCAATGAATGGCTGGGAACTGAATGATTCTCCTTGTTCCACTGCACCTACATGGTATATTGGATTTGGAGAGAGAGGCTTATGAGCTGTAAACACAATCCTATGCAACAGAGAAGATGACTAAAATCTGTGTAGTGGTGGAATAGAGGGGCAGGGTTATGGAGTTAAGAATAAGAGTTGAAAATAGCAGAGGTAGATTTGCTCAGCAAGGAGATGAATCTGAAGATGGTGAGAGAAACTGTTAAGCAAGGAGATGGGATTTAACCTAAGTGGTCATACAGCAGCCTTTGTTAGTTACAGTTCATTTTCTGTTTCCCACACATCTTGTGCATTTAAATGAGGCAGGGAAAATTGTGTGCAATCATGTGATGTAGAGACCAGTATTCAAGCTTAATTCCAGCATGTTTTGTTTCTGGGCACTTGATGTTGCAACCATAATGTACTTTCAACATGAAAATTAAAGCCTTAGTTGGAAATGTCATTTCTATACCCATCATTAAAATGCTTATATTGTAAACTTTGAAGAACACCACCACAGTTAGGCACAAGTATACTACTGCATTTCAATTAAAATACTGAAAAACATTTTATTTTAATCCATTTAGATAAGTTTCCTTTTCAAAACCATAGCACTGCCAGTGATTCAGCAAACATGTATGGGACTATTTGGATCTGAAAAGGTTAACTGCATACTTGAGATATCAGGAGCTGAACTTCTCAACAGACTCTGCCTTCCATTTCTCTCAGGTTCACAGTGTAGACAACAAATTACGTTTTGGAATATACCCAACATGCTTAGCCCAAATGGGAGCAAGTTAACAGGACAGGGAGAAGTTTCAGCTATAACTTCACATTTTCCTGATTTTTATGGACTTCAACCAGACTGGTTATACCTCAGTATTATTTTAACATTGTTATTTGTGGCTGAGTTTATTAAATAGCAGTGTTCATGCTGCTGCTTTTAATATCTCACACTTGAGGTTATCTTCCAAGTTTTCAAAGGTTTATAATGTTGCCATAATATTTTCTTAAGGAATAAGGCTTCCCATCCGGAAGCCAGCATACATCATAGTATAAATTCCAAAAATAGTGAATTAGACATTTCCTAGTTAGAGGAAAGCAAATGTGTACTGAATGCCCATTTTATTAAAATCCTTTTACTTCCTTTTTTCTTGAATTAAATTTAGACTTCTATTTGGGGACTGTTTTGTCAATAATATCTGCACCCTTGTTTAGAGAAGAGAAATTTAAAACTGAACTGTTACTATGGATATCTGCTTTTTAAATATTAACTTCATAAAAACGCCATATCTAGGTTTGACATGATGTATTGTCTCTGTTCAAAGAAGATAAGCTGCCATGTCATATGCCTGTTTATTAATGTCTGCGGATTGTGTGTCGATGTTATGTATCATGGCAAAGATCTACTTATTAATGCCTTAATGGTACGGATGGACAGGATACATCTTTATTGCTCTAACAGTACTTAAAATTTTATGCCACAGTGTTTTGAGGCTGTGTTAAAGTACACATCTCTTTTGGAAGAAAAGCTGGGGTTTTTTATATTTAGGCTAAATTTTTCTTTCATATTTTGCACAGCTGCCTAAACCCCCATTTTTTTCTTTCCCCCTTCCCCTTCCCTATGCACCCTGTACTGTTCCACAAGAGCTGTTTTTTCTCAGAGGTCTCTCCATAAGTGCAGTGAGGTCTGGGACTCACGGCCAGTAGAATCTACCCAGCTTCCACCCAAACAGCCCATGTGTTGCAAGCAGTCACAAAATGTTGGGTTTCTATGGAGCCTAAACGAATATAGTAATTCATATTAATTTAAACTGTTGGTTGAGGTCCAGAGAAGAAACTGGACTGTCCTACAGCATGATGTTGCAGATGCTGTGGCAGATACTATGTATTGCTGTGAGACCCAATGTGACCTGGTGGTCGTGTTCAGTTCAATTGTTGTGGTACTACAGTCTGCAGAATCAGTTTGTACAGCCAGCCTGTGGCCTGATCCTTCATACAATGGAAGGATATAAACTGTGAACCAGATAACTGGTGCGACAGTATTCCCTCTGCCTCCCTCTCCTCAAGGTCTGCTGCTCTTTCTCGGGAGCTAAAGGTGGATCTCCCAGTCCTCTATTGGATTCTGGACGTACATCAGGGATTGCTTCCATGTTTTCTCATATGATAAGGAACATCAAGTCACATGACAGGCAGTTTGGTCACATAGCAAATATAGTTGTCACATGCCAAGAAATTCGGTAGAGTTGGGGTTGTCCCCCGCTAGCAGCCAAGTACACACGTAGCCACCTGCTCACTCACCCCCACATCCCCGACCCCAGCAGGATGGGGGAGAAAATAGGAGGAGCAGGAGCGAGAAAACTCATGGGCTGAAATAAAGGGAGTCACTTACACCAAGTACTGTCACAGACAAAACAGACTCAAACGGGGGAATTTAACTTAATTTATTTCCAACTGGCATAAATATTTAATTACTGATTCAGGTATTGGTTATTGAGAAACGAGAGAAAAACCCTAAAACACTCAGGGGGGGAAAAAACCACGTTTCCTCCCCCTTTCCCAGGCTCACCTTCACTCCCAGGCTCACTTCACCCCAGATATCTCTCCTCCCCTGCTACCACTGCAGGCCACACTCAGTCCCCTTGGTGAGGCAACAAGTGGTGCAGGGGTTGGGGTCAGGTTGTAGCAGTTTCTCTCTGCCACCCTTTGTTTGTCACTCTTGTCCTGTGCTCTGATGTTGGTCACCCACAGGCTGCAGTGCCTCCGGGGGCGTACCTGCTCTCCACCATGCAGTACCTCCTACTCCTCTCACATTATTCTCTCATTCCCGCTGTTGTTTTCCTCCTCTGTTCCCTCCTTCTCTCTCCCTCAAGCATTTTCTACCCCTCCTTAAATACATTTTCATTGAGGTGCCACCAACTTCGCTGATAGGCTCAGCTGTGTCATGTGGTGGGTCCATTGTGGAGCTTGCTGAAACCAGCTGTGACTGGCATGAGGTAGACCCTGACCTCTTCTCGCCCTGCAGCCCCCTCCACTACCAAAACCTTGCTACCTACACCAAATACAACAATTCAGCATCTTCATTATTTCCTCCACAGACTTGTTCTCTGTGGCTGCTTCTATCCCCGAGTCTGCCTCATTCTCTTTCCTAGGCTCCTCTGAGGAGAATATGACTATTGAAAGAAAGCCAGGTCACCCTCGCTTAGTCCAGTACAAATAATTGCTGGTAATTTTTGCCATTCTGTTTCCTTACTGGATTGCAAATGTGAGTTTCTGGGTGACAGCTGGTAGTGCAGTGTACCGGCTGCACCGTGTTCTCACCTCTCTGAATGTGCCCTTCATGGTTTGCCAGGGTTTGCAAGAGCTTATTATGTAAAGCTTGTGTCTTGGCTAAAACCTGGTTTACTCTGTCTAACCTGGTCAGACAAATGTCTGGGTGTAACTTAACTTCTTATTCTGTATCACGTGCTAGCGCGTATTGTTTTATTTACTGACAGGCGTAGTTTTTACTTCAGCATGAAGGACAGAGGACTGTATGGACAAGGTGATTCACTTTAGCCTGTCTTCTTAGGAATCCTTCAAGATGGATCCTTATGCAGTGGAGGGGAAAGACAAAGGATTAAAATATTGCTTGAATGCTAAGTGCATGAAGTCTGAGTTGCAGAGATCCCATTGTGGGGGAAACCCAGTCCTTTCACATGAGGGTCAATACAGGTGCCAGCAGTGATGCTTTGAATGTCATAACGCAGTATCAGGTGTTCTGGTGTAACTGTGTAGGCATTTGGAATAAAAGTGGTCTTTTTCACTTCAATTGTTCTTTTTTGGAAGGAATCCGAATAAAAGTGAAACAAGCTATTTTTATTCCACGTGAGAGATCCCATGCAAAAAGTTGCACTTCTGGAATTACTGCACTACCAGTGCACACCGTGCATCATGCTGGTGGAATTCGCTCTCAGCATCCTACAGAGATAAACTTTGAATTGCATTAGGCCTTCAGCAGTATGTACCAAAGCTCTACAGAGAGACCTCATTTGGTTTTCAAGAGCTGGGAACTCCGGTTTGAGGAATTGCAATTTAATTGGACAGCTTTTATGTCAGGCAACATTGTCTAAAACCTTTAGAAAAAGGATGTGATTATCCTAAGTTGGAAATTATGTATCTACACAATCTAATTCATACTATCCCTTTGACCTTCAGATTCATTACATTTGCCCCTAACATTTTTCTGCATTGTAGCTACTTGGCTACTTTTTCACAGAAGGATTGAGTGTAGTTATTGTAAAGGATTGAGTATAGTTATTATAATATTGTGTGCAGTGCTGATCTCTGATTGGAGTTTAAAAAAACTTGAGTGTTTGCACATGATGCAAATGTCTAATGTAAGTTCTATCGAAATCAGAAGCAAATGGCCCTGATCTTGAACATGGGAATAAAGCTGTCGATGAAAAAGTTTGTATTCTTGAAATCTGTGTGTTGCGGAGGAACTTGCATGGCTGAGTTTGAAGCTCCATTTGTCCACTGAGGGAAAAAAAATTACTTTGTCTTTACCTAAAGCTTGCTTGCGGACAGTGTTTCAAGCCTCTCATCCTCATGATTGCCCTTGTTCTAGATTTATGACTGATGCAGCTCGACGTGAGCAGGAGTCTTTGAAGAAAAAGATTCAGCCGAAACTCTCTTTGACTTTGTCAAGCACAGTGTCCCGTGGGAATGTATCTACTCCACCTCGCCACAGCAGTGGAAGCCTTACTCCTCCAGTCACCCCTCCAATCACTCCCTCCTCTTCGTTTCGCAGTAGTACTCCTACAGGTAAGCACCTACTGTTTGGGTTATCCCAAATAAACTAGCGATTTTGCTACATGGCCTTTGGAGAACAATGACGCATTGGGAAGAAGAACCCCTAAAAATAAAACAGAAAAGCTTTGGGCTCTTTTATTTGCATTTGGTTTGCAGTCTCTAAAATCTCTTTGGGCATTTGTTTCCAAACTCTTTGCTAAAGCAGAGAAGGACATTAACTTTAAAAATTGCAGCTGAAATTATTACACGAAGAAACTAACCTTACCAGAAATGCCAAATGTGTAAGAGACCCCTGATGTATCAGTAGGAGAGCTCTGCACATGGTACAGTGCCAGTTTAAGATACAAGTAAAAGTGTTTGGGATCTTCCTCCCTGCCTCTTTCCTTTTTTATTTATTTATTTTTTTTTAGTTTGTACATAAATGAGTGGACAGGGAGTAATGTTCAGCTGCTGTCATCACGCAGACATGACTTTCATTAGAAAACTATGTTCAAAAAAAACAATGTATGAAAAAAGTGATCTGTGTTTTCTTCAAAAACAAGTATTCCAGTGGTTTTTCTAGGTATAAAATTCCTGGGAATTTTTTTGCACTGATTAGAGAAACCAAAAATTGCTTGCTGTGCTGAACCAGATCTCTTGGCCCAAGTCAGTCTGGTTTACATTAGGTAGAGATCTTGTCAGATAATTCTGATACACTTCAGATTAAATACCAGTATTTCCTTCTAAAAAGTGAAATGCATATAATACATCTATTCTGTTCTATAATAAATAGGTTCAACATATTCTTCTTAATAGGAAATCACGTGATCATTCCTGCTTTGATAAACTGCTATGCCATGTGCTTTATATAAGCTATTTAATGTTTTAGTATTAATGATTAAATGGAAAAGTTGTAGCGGTCCTTGCAACGCTCTGTCTGGAAGTTCTGAAATGAATTGGTTGTTCAGTGTGTCCCTGGATATGAAAAAGGGAAGCACGTTGAGAACAGCTAAATGATAAAGTCCTAATGTAATACAGAAAATTTTAGAAGTAAGATTTTCTTAATTATCTCCTATTTGAAACAAACTGATTCATTTCCTTGACATCCTACAGATGTCAAGGAATTTCTGCTTTCTTTTGTTTTACTTTTTGTACAGCTCCTCCTGGGAAGGCTAATTCATGATGTGGTCAGGTAGTATAACTTTGCACATCTATCAGGAACACTGGGTAGCGATGTACTCTTTGAAAAATGTTCATCAAATACGAAAGAAAAAAAGCCAGTATCTCTCTACTGAAATACTTTTGGTTTTATTATTTATATATTTTTCAAACTTTTTAAGTTACTCAGAATGTTGTTTTACCTGTAGCTAGGAGAATCAGCTTGTTTTGGCTAACTGAGTTTCTGGGAGTCCTGCCTGCCAGGTTATAAATAATACCAGCTTCCACTTTCTGCACCCTCTGTTCCAAGTTCCCCATTGGAGCCCTGTTCCAAGGTTAGGGTTTGTAATAGCCTGGTAGCAAAAACTATATATTCTTTCTTGAAGATTTTTTTATTATTATTAACTATCAACTGAGTTGCATTTCAGCAGTCTCACCCCAGAATTTCCATTTTTGTCATCTTAAAAGTTTTTCTGGACCTAAAATAAGCATTGAGATTTTTCTGATAACTACAGAATTTTTCACAGTGTTTGCTTGGCATAGGATTTTGTTCTCCATGATGGCAATAACTTGCGTAGATGAGGTGCTTTGAGTCCTGCCACGGCTGAGTTTCTCTTTCTGTTGGTGCAGTGCCTGCAGAGGGAGCCCAGGAAGGCCAGCAGACTAATTTTACATAGGCAGCTCACATGTTTGTTATTGGCCGATGCGAATCTTTATCCCTCAAGTGCAAGTATATATGGTAGTTGACTAGCAAGGTGATAAAACCAAGGATAGTTAGGCAAGATCTGTTTCAGGGAAACAATTTAGAGCATGTAAATCGTCCTGCATTTCAGCCTCGCAGTGCCTACACAACTTTCAAGCCCTACAGGCATACCCTCCACTGCATCCACTGAGAATGAAGAATATTGCTGTATTCCTTCTGTGCGATCCTGTTTGATTTGTACTCCGAGCAAACTCTTGTTAACTCGTCTTTGAATACAGGTAAACATGTATGCTGTGGTAACTTCAGAAAATAAAGAGGCTGTTTTTCCTTAGGTTGCCTGAAAGGGCATCATCCGGGTTGATGTTAAGTGTTTGTTATAATGTAAGTATAATCATTGTCCTCATCCTCCTTTAGACCTATACTTTGTCAAAAATAAAATGGGATTGCTTTGGCCCAATTTATTAATTAAACATTCAGAATGGCAGTTTCTCTTTTATTATCTCCCATCCTAGTTGTTCAATACTTTGTTAGGGTACCAAACTTCAGCAGTGTGCCTGTCATTACTGTTAGTGCACAAGGTGTAACTCCAAGCTGATACCCCTTTAGATGCCAGAGAGAAAGCACGCCTTACAGGCTGGTGAGATGGCATACAAATATGCATGTCCCTCAGCAGAGGGTGTCTGTCCTATATGACTGTTTGCCATTCCTGTTCAAGGTAGAAAGCAGGAACCTCACTAATCTTTTAGGTTGCATTTTCCATCTAGTGTCCTCCCTTGAGGTATGCTGCTTGTCTTGGCTTTGCTAGGTGTGGTAGCCTCATCTTGGGTGAAGCCAGCAGCTGCCTGAATCCCAGTCACCTCTGTGCATGTCCTTACAGCTAAGTCCCACCATTTCCTGATGCTGTTAAGCTACTGTTGTCATTTTTCAGCAAAGCGGAATTTCATATAATGATCTCTCATCCATGTATTGACCAGACTCAAACCCACTGAGCTTGTGAAATTTGATAAGAAACAGTTCAAGGTGGTTTGGCTGCAGAGAATGTTTGTTAAGTTTTGCAGTAAAAATCCGTGCCAAAAGACTACGGGCCAAAGTCTCAGACAGAGCTGAGCAGCTTCCAAGCTGACACACATACATGATGCAAATGTTGCATGCCTATGTATAGCACCTTCTTCTGCGTAAATGAGATTATTCATGTAGAAGCAGAAATATTCAGCAAAGAAGTGTGCTCTTTAAGGCTCTTCTCAGGTAATGAGGTAGACATGTATTTATCTGCAGACTCTGTATGTGTTAGTCCCCTGAAACCACCCGTTTGTGGTTTTGGTGGGGAGTAGAAATGCAGCAGTTAATTTTCTATACCTCCCCTCTGTTCCCTCAGGGGTGACTGGCATGTGCTCTCTGCTTACATTTGGCTTTTTGTTCCCTCTCCTATAACAAGTTTTCTCTTCTTCTTAAGACCTGCATCCTCTAATGATTGCAGAAAGATCACTTTAAAAATTTGTTCCAGTTTTTGTTTTAACAATAGTGTTTCCCGGGAGACTTTGTTTAGTAGGCTTAAATGCTCTTGTTAGAGTTCGCAGGCGGGATTTAGCAAAAGAAATGGCTTCCATCAGCAATACACACTCCTTAGGGTGATAGGGAAATATAGCTAAGTAGCACCAGCACATAGCTTATTTTGGAAAGACGTTAACAGTCTGCAACCGTTGAAATATCTCTTTATTTAAGGAGCGCTCAATTAAGTCACAAAAACTTATGTTGCCTTTATTTTTAAATGTAAATTTTAAACCCACAAAACTAATGAAGTCTAGTTATGGATAAAAATGGGGCTGACATTGCATCTTTAACATACGCTGTTAATTTTTTAAATGTTTTCATACATCTGTGTGGCTCACAGATGAAATTTCCACCCCTAACTTTTCCTGGATTTTGAGTGTAAGTCAGAGCACTGATATTCCTTTGAAAATTATGATATCTCTTCATACTGAAAAGCTTTAAAAAAGATTCAGTGATAGTAACTTATTGGTAATTCATTATTAAAATAACCTGGTCCCAATTTTAGTTACAAAAGTAATTCATAGTAATGAGTCTCAGACTTAAAAAAAAAAAAAAAGCCACTTTTGCATTGAAGGAGTGCCAAAAATCATTTGAAACCACTGTTTTGTGTTTGTTTGTTTTTTCTTCCATATTTATGACAACTTTTTTGTTGTTGTTGTTTTAAACAATTCCAGGCCTGGGATAGTAAATTTCGGCCTGGAGTGAATTTTTGGCCTTCTCATAAATCCTAAAGCAAGAGTTTAATACTACCAACTGGCTTTTTAATGGCTCAACCCTAAGTCTTGCTCACCCCCCAAAAAAAGGTGGAATATTTGAAAACCTCATAATTAGCATTACATTTTGCTCTGAAGAAACTGGCTGTCAGACCTCCTTTCCTGTTTATTTTGATTTTAATAGATTACAAGTTATAACATTTATGCTGGTTTAATAGGTTTATAGACCTATTTACTGCGTGATCGTGTTGGGCAGCGGACGGCAGCCAGTCCTGGCAGCAAGCATTGAGGATGCTATGGTTGGCTGGAATAGCTCTAGCCGTCTGTCAGTCCTTCCACTTGTAAAGGAAATGAAAGAGTGAATTTTTCATGGGTGGTCGTAGCTGACCCCATGAGAGAACTGGCAAGTCCCGTTTTGATTTGCAGCTGTCATTTAAGTAGGTGACTAACTATTGGTTTATCTTATTAATTAGGATAAATGCCTTTCTGGGGAGTCATTTGTGCAGTCATTTTTGATTGACTGCATTTGAAAGATTTTACCTTTCTTTAATATGGCAAACTTCCTTGAAATTTCCACTAGCCTAATCTCAATATTTACAGAAGTGACCCCATTTTCTACCCACAGAAAATACCTAACTTTTCAATCTCTTTTTTTTTTTCTTTCTAGTAAAACATGAAAGTAGTAATTAATTTTAATTTAGAGTAAAAAATACTTTGTAAGATTGGCCTTAACCTTAAGGGAATATAAGATCTAAACAGTGATATTGTAATCAAATATGCCTAAAAATTCAGTACAGCAGTATTTTAAGACTTTAAAAAAACCTGTGACTGAGGCTTTCAAGTTAGTACTATTGATGTAGAAACCATTACATTTACATCTGAGGATACTATTTGAATGTTGATTTAGTAGATCTATAGTAACTGCGTAGTTTTTTAGATATATAGAGCATATTCTTAAACTGAAATCAAGACCGCTTTGTAGCTGTGTCAGTAATCCTAAAGCTGCACTGTTTCAGCCAGTTCGAACATCCTGTGAAATGGGCCAATTTTCTTCTAATAAATCATAATAGTGGTGAACCATGACTTTATATAGTATGTGATTTAAAGATAGAAAGTGAAATTCAATATATTTTCAATCAAAAAAAATCAGCTTCACCTAGTGTGTATTTTCAGAGTCTGGTGTAATTAGAAGTACTTTTGATACCTAGTGTGACTGCATTCTTAAATATTTAAATGACTTTAAATATGTTTGTGTTTATTGTAGGTTTAGTTAACAAACTAAATTAAAGAGAGTCGTGTCCCATTTACATGACCAGGGAATATCTTCTAAGATTAAAATAGTGTATATATAAACTTTTATTCAATAAAATTAATAGATTGTTACAACTTAGACTATTAATCTTTTCTCTTATTCAGCTGGATTTTGTTCAGGATTCAAATGCAACTACTGGCAAAACAGTGATGAAAAAATCACAGCTTCCTTCTTGTGTTAACGAGTGTTCTTGCTACTGATGAAATAATTTAGAGCTTCATTGTTCCCTCTATGGGTGACTAATTTACAGAGGAGGAAAGTCTGCATATTACAACTAAAGATCTCCTTTCTCCTCCTGCCAAAGGCAGTTGGGACTCAGAAATGAATCTGTAAGGATCCACCTTGCTTCTGGTCCATGAAGGACTTGTCTGCTGTGGGAGCTTTGATTTTGGGAAGAAAAACAATGTGTGGCAGTTCATGAGTTTTCCCAATAAACCTTGTTATCTCAAGTAATTTTATCTCAATTACATGAGATACCGTTCCTATAATTCTGCTGCATAGCATTTGTCTTCATGGATAACTCATGAAGGAATCCCAAGGGCCTCCTTATGAATCTATTCCCTTTTCTTTTCCAAGAATGCAAAAGTTGAAAGAAAACCACCCGTTGTTTGCTGGTGATAGCAATCAAAAACAGAGTAGTAACCAGCCATTGGGAACTGGGCATTGCAACAGAGTAACAGGCATGCTGGAAACTAATATGGTTTAGATTCTAAATGTGTGTTTAATTTTTGTTACTTTAAGTTGTTTAAAAAATGCATTATCTTGTAATGCAAAAGCTCATTCCTCTTCATAGGTATCAAAGCAGCTAACATTTTGGTACAGTTTCCATATGTTATGCTTTCAACAATGAAGTAATCATATGGCACAGACAGCTGTTATGCAGAGTGCTATAACAGCACATTGAACAGAATCCAGCAAAAAAAAGAGATCTGCTCACCTAAGCTACTTTGTAAGTTTAAAGTGGACAGTAGGAATGTAAAATAACAGGGTCCGTCCCCCCCCAAATGAATTGAGGACTGAGAGGAGGAGTTAGGTGCACAAACTTTTTTTATTTATGGGTGTGCTATTAATACATAGCCAAATTATTCTGAATTTGTAGCAGGACTACTAGATACAGAATCTCTTTGGCTTCTGTCAGCAGGTGGCATTTCTGAACTCCATGTTAGGTTGAATCAGAGTAGACTGTGAACCATTAAATCCACTATTCATTTTATAATCTGCAACAGCTTTTTCTTTGGGCAATGCAGATTGGCTCAATACTGCTACAGCTAGAGAGAGCTTGCTCTTTTGTGGTGGGCTTCTTTTTTTAAGGATAGTGCACTGCAAAATATTCTTCGATTAAGATTTTAAAGGTGCTTGAAATTAGACTTGGGAGTCAGGACAAGTCAGTGGAAACATGTACACGTTGATGGCTTTCTGAAAATCATGCTACAAATTCAGGTCACATGCATTTAAGCACATGATTAATGTTAAGCACCTAATACTCACTGAGGAGGTGAATGCCTGACTTTGAGCACATAACAAGCGTTTTGTCAGACTGGAATGAAGTATTCTGCACTTGCAGAGTTGCAAGCTCAAGAATTTATGTGTGCACAAAAGCCTAACTTTAGCCATTCACTTCAAAAACTCTTCACCTGTGTTAGCGTATTGTAAATGCTCAGGTTTAATTATTACACCTTATGTTAATGTAGTGTAGTATCATGCAGATGTAATTGAAAAAATAATGAAAAGTAGAAATATGAGATCAAATCCCAGTGCTCTTGTATTAAATTGTTGCTGAGAAGTGGGCTGAGTGCTACATTTTTGTGTATTTGACTTATGGGGTGTCTCGCATAGTAAAGCACGAATCAACCAAGTTCTACTGCAGCTTGAAAAAACACACTTTCAGATGTCTGAGGAACCATCTCATTAGTTGTTCAGATTGACAGAACTTTCTACTTGCTTAATTGCCTGTTCAGAAACTGAAGAACTTGTATGCTATGTTTTTATTAAAAATTAGATATATAGACCCACTCTTGTATAAACAGTATGGGCAAATAACTGAGCCATACTTCACAAAATGAAGACCAAATTCTGTTCTCCAACATAATGAAAGTTTGTCTGAATGCATTAGATATTTCAGGCCTGCAAGGTATGATAAAATCTATGATAAAGTATCTTAGGGCAACTGTATTGTGGTCTGTGGCAAAACTTTCCTCTGAGGGACTTCACTAGTGCCAGGATTTCACATTTCTGTGCAGATGATGAAAGAGAACTTTCTTTACAATTATTGGAGCCAAAATGGTTCCATCTAATTGCAGGTTTGGGGGCCTATATTAATCCTGCACGCTAATTAATATATACATATGTTTGCCCAGCATTTAGCAGTCTGAGGCACCTAGTCTAACAGAGCCTTATGGGTGTTCTTGTAAAAAATAAATACATAAATAATAATTAAAAAAATAATGAATGGCATTGTGCAAAACAGTTGATCAACATATGACTTAACTATAATATATGTGTGTACTTAGACATGGTGTGAGATTTTAACATGAGCTTTTGGCTGAGGTCGTGACTGAGCATGAATAATAAGTAAAATCTGTGTTAGTTTCTAGTTTCTGCCTTAAGGAATAAAACTATAGTGGAGGTTTCCAATAACAATGAAAAATAATAAGTAAAAGTGCAATTATTTCCTATAGGGGTTTTCTTAGCACAGGTGGGATTTGTTCCCAGCAACAGCTAAAAGATGTTGTTTTTTCAGAGCTAGATGCCACATTCCCCTTCTAGGGAGCCAGGCTTTAACCTTATACATATTCAGCTCTTTCTTCCAGTAATCCAGAGTGAAAAGTGCTCAGGTGCTCGTCACTGTGTTTGGCTAAGTGCTTCAGAAATGTATCTCTTTTGTCTAGCAGTCATCTTCTGTCAGGTGGCTGTCCGGGTTCCTTAGAGAGGCAAGAGTATATATTATATTGGTTACTCACTGACAACACCAAACCAAAATAATTAAATTCCCAGAACATACTGAAACTTAAGTTTGGTGGATCTGTAGAGCAAAGGTGCTCTAGTATTGCATGCACAGCAACAGTGCTGTTGTCATATCTTGGGCACGACTGCATGGCAAACAATAATTACTAGCTTATAGCCTCAAATCAAACAGCTTGAAATTATCATGAAGACCAAGAACATTATCTTAGTCAAACCTGCACAAATTGGTGGCTCAGGGATTTCTAAATACACCTAGATTGTATGGAAATATCTGAACCTTGATGTCCCAAAGCAGGGGGAGGTCTTTTCTGCTGAGGGACCACTGGCAGACTGCTGTAGCTCTTGTTGCTCCTGTTTTCTTGATCAGTTTTCATGGAATTCTGATAAAGCAATGGCAATATGTAAAAGTAACTTCCAGTGACAGATTAGTTTCTCATATTTACTGCTGGAGATAAACTAGATAAACAATAACATCCTGTAGGAGCGTGAAGGGGGCTCTAGCACTAAGGTGTTGCTGAGGGTCAAGAGTCAGAAGGGGAAGTGGAATTAGGTGTGCAGAAAGGAAAAGGGAAAGAGATTTTGCCTATGAAATCTAAACAGGACAAGTGTTTACAGACAGAACTTTTCTATTCAAGTTATTTCATTTTTATCTTTGAACTACCAAAGTAGTTCAAAGATAAAGTTTTCTCCTTTGTACCATTTTGTTATGTGCCGTTTATTGAAATGTAGCTGTGTGATTACCTGGGTACCTGCTTTGCAGTTTGGCTGGACCCTAAGAGAAGGATGAGAGTTGGCCCAGGCTTGATGGCTATTTCTCTTATAAGGGAGGCCACAGTGTTCTTTTTTTTTGTCTCCTGGACAAAACTGGAGTCTTTAAGGACTCTGCAAACCCCAGCACCCATTTGCCTTACGGGAGTTATCTGGTTTGTTTTACAGTGGGTTTGGGACTCCTCAAAGGCCACCTCTTTCAGTGGAGATGGACCAGGTGAGACAGGAGTGTCGGTTAAGTGTTTGCAAGGAGCATAGGGCCCCAAGTGCGTGACTTCGGTTCTTTCAAAGTCCTGTAGCTTTGGGGTACGGATCCTGGAGTATTTCTGCAGGGCTGTGCTGGATAAGCCAATGCAACCCATGAGCATCTTAGTTTTTCAGAGGTTTGGGATTCCCACCGACCCAAGGCTGTAAACTTGTAAAGATGGAGCAAAATGATGGGGATTCACCTGTAAATAACCTTTTCTATGGTTTTCACAGGGACACATATGATAACCTCTCCTGCTTAGTCCTTTTATTAATTCCATCCTAAACTAACTTAGCTTGTAAGTACAAAAAGGCCTATGCTATGTTCACAAAATGAAATTTAATTTTAAAGGGGTGCTTATAACAATTGAAATTATTTTTAAAGTTAAAAGGCCATTTGTAAGTGTACATAGAGGAAAGTAAGATTGAGGTAAAAATAGCTGATGGGGGAAGAGGGCTGTGCAGTGAGGGGAAAATACATTAAGGCTTTTTTTTTTTAATCATAATTCTTCTCATAGCTTTCCTCTGCATTTTCTGTTTTTCTTCCTTTTCCTGCTTGATGGGTGCATTTCCCTTACAATTCTGTTAAATTTCTCATTTGTTCTTTAACTTGGCAGTAAAAATGTGTTGAGCCTAGTTTGCTATAAAAATATGTTCTGGGAAGATTGACTCAGTTTTCAGATTTTGTGCTTTCCAGTAGAACTCTGAATCTTGCCAGAGGAGAAGGCACATCAAAAATTTAACACTGCATCTTATTTATCTCCTCTGGCTCACTACAGGTAGCTTTACATGTAACCTCCTGTTTGTTGTACTTCATCTTCCCAGCCCCTTCAGAGCATTCTTGTTTGATACAGACATAAATTGCCCAGGCAATTGTAAAGCTACTGTGCTGTAGAATGTATTTTAGCTGCACATACCTGTAATTAATTGTATGGGAATTTTCACAGTACTCTCCCCAAGGAACAGTTTCATTGAAAAGTAACCGAGTTGTCTAGACTATAGCAACTCATAAAATCATCACTAGTTTTGGTTTTTGAGCTACAAAGCAGCAATAGAAACATGGCTTGTAGATTTAAAGTACTTCCAAGCACAGGAACTGTTTTATAATCCCCATCGTAGTAGTCTAACCTGGCAAACTGTTTTTAACAGGGTTGAGAACAGAAAATGTACAATAAATTTAAAGTAAAGATTATCTCTGTGTTAATTTGTGATAGGTTTTTTGGGTAGAATCGCACCCGCTCTACATGGACCTTTCTTCCTCCAAATGTGTAAAAAAAAATATACATTTTGTAGAAAGCACATTGTGCCTGCCTTTCACAGCTTGTGGCATAACTGGTTTAATGTAGGAATAGCTTGACACTCAAAAAGGAACTTCAGTGGTTCTGGGTAACAATGACAGCATTCATGTTTGTGTGTTTATACTGCAAGGGCCAATTGGTGGAAGGATTTTTATTTTTTTTTTACTATTTAGCTTTATAAGTAATCTGCTAATTACCTTGAAAATTACTAACTGAAAGCACAAATGTTTTTCAGAAAGTTGGAAACTGTAGTTGGACACATGAATTTTTAGGTGCTTATTTGAATCATGCCTATGTGTATGCACATATATATATGCATATATATAAAATACTACACTGCAAGATTGAATTTATTGGGAATGAATGAGGATTTATTTGTACCATTGTAGTGCCTCGAGAAAAAAATCGCTGAAAAAAATCGCTCTAGCTATACTAGTGTTGTATGTCTGCATACTGAAAGCAGTTAGGGTTTTCAAGGAGTTTTTACAGTGCCTAGCAGAAAAAAAAAGCATACTTATTTAGGCCAGCACTTCAGTGTGCTGAAGATGGTGAAACTTAAGCAAATGTTTGAGTTTTCCTTGCACTGTAGCCAAAGCAAATCAGAAGTAGAAAAAGGCAAGGACTAACATACCATTTCACACTCGATGACTTAAAACACAGAGAGGTTTATTTCACAGGGGAAATGGTGTATTATGAGTTGATGTTAGCCAGTACATGATTATCAAAGTGATGTAAAATTCTGGGAAATAACAGGGTGGTTTGTAGCTCTTATGTATTACCAGGTGAGCTAAAGGCTATGAAACATTTGCTGACCCCAAAACTACATATTCTCTTGTCTTTTTAGTGCTTGTGGCCTGGCAAGTGAAAGACACCACCCTAATTCTTGCTGAAGATGAAGCATCTTCTGGTGCTTTGTCCATGCCAGCGTAGGCTCCTTCTTGTAAGGTTTTTCCATATATAGTCAGACAGCATCATTCACGGCAGTTTCTCAGCACTTCTGCCTCTAATGCCAAAGGATACAAGAAGCCAAGGAGCAATGGAAAATAACAACTTGAAAAGTACTTTAATTTCAACTTCAGCCCAGTGATATATCATCTGAAACAATTCACACCTGCTAACATGTTTTGTACACCTGATTGAAACAGCAATAGCCTCAAAGAAAGGTTTGTGACAGCATACCAGGCCCAGTGCAGATTTTATTTTATCAGAATCTTTGTTTTTAAAAAAGAGAAAGGAGACATGACTCCCCACTGAATGTGTTCTTATGTTTGGGTATTAAAAATGCATTTCTTTCTCAGAAACACTAAGTAGGATTAATTAAAAAACAGAACAGATCTTTCTTGTAGATTTTGTGTGTAGGCAGGATGACAAAAGCCTTGATTCTGGCTCAGTAATCAAGAGGCATTTTAGTCCTTACTGGTAATTCTGAGTATTGTCATTAGGGCTATCTTTCAAATTATACTGATGGAGTTTCTTAAATCGAGATGGTCAGAGCATTTAAAAGCAGGTAGAGAGATGTGTTAAGTATATTTTTATGCAAAATAAATCCTCCCACCCTTCAGTACATTGAAGTGGAGAATCTGCCATTGCCTCCCTTGTTGCTGCTTAGGGGTTTGTAACCCTCCTGGGGCTCGTAAGCATGAAATTCCCTCTGCCCGAAGCTGCTGAAAGAGTGCGGAGCTGCCCTGGGTCTCTGCAGCTCTGCCGCACCCTGGTCCTCCATGGGCAGCCTGCCACGGGATCCTTTTGGTATGATTCAGCCCATTCACACGTGAGGGTCTAAGGTCCAGCCCAGAAGCATCTTGGAAATCCCCACGTAGCTGAATCCTGCTGGAATCAGCGGCGCTCCTTGTGTAGTGAGTGCTACCTGCACAGTGATAGCAATTCCTTGGGTTGGAGCCTGGTCATAGCTCGGTGCATCCTTGCTGGGTTTGTGCGCTGATGAAGGCAAAGTGCACGGCAGTCAGGGTGGGTAAGGACTGTGTGCATTAGCAGTTTTATGGCCTGTACTGTAAGTGGCTGAATAGCTTTTGTACAGCTGTAAAGCATGTTTAACCCAATGTTATAAAACACGTCTCAAATGTATTTTCATAGCTTCATAAACTGTAGTTCATTTATGTAGGTACTTTTTATTGTAATCCTTTATCTTAAACATGAAACTGTTTCCTGATACTATTTCTATTTTTTTCTTCTTTTTTATGAAAAAGGGGGAAAAGAAAAGAAAAACTGCCTTTTTGTTATATGTATCAGGAGAGTCCTTAAGTACAGTAATAGTGTGCCGAACTTGTATTTTTGTATTTCTAACCTCAGAATGCAGGCCTAGCAACTAAAAAGCCAAAATAACATTAATTATGACTGTTCTTCGCTGTGGTTTTTGGAGTATAAGTTTGGAACAGATGTTTGGGGGGAGAGGAGGGGGGAGGAAGGATGGATTGTTTCTTTTTCTCAGCCCCAACTGGTTTTAATTCTTTCTTGAACATTTTGAAAATATCTTTAAACATTTGCCAGAGTTCAATTAACATCCTGTGACTAAGGGTGGAAAATGTCCTACTTTGTTTTTCTTCAAACATATACCTGCTCTTGCTGCTCATGCCAAAGCCAGAGAAAGAAAGGATTCCAGCTGGCATAGGTTTTATTGCTGTTACATTAATTTGCAGGTTAAGCCTCAAGTTGGGAGGGGTCTGCCGGATTGATTTATTTATTTACTTTTTTTATTTTCATGATTTTAAAAAAGTGCCGTGTAAAACACTGCCGTTTAATTACAGGAAGGTTATGCTCTTTTTTGGTGAGCGTTTAACAGCTTATTTTTGTTTACATGAAGTTGTAGAAATCTAGTTTTAAAATATGTTTAAAGTAGAGATTGTGTTCTTGGGTTTATCATGTTTTTCCTGTGCTATGTATAAACAGAAGATTGTACATTATTGAAAGCCCTTTTTTGTGGAAAACAGGATTGGGGAAAAAAGTTTATGTAAGAATGCAAAATAACTTCCCGAGACTATTGGCGCAGTGTGACCATAAAACCTCAACAGCACATTGTGCAGTGACATTATAACAATTTGCTTTAGCACCTCTGCAGCGTTCTCAGAAAGTCCTGTTCTACAAAACACATGCCGTGGTATCAGTTGACTGTTTTTTCCAGAATCGGTTCTTCGCATGCATGTTTTTGTGATTAGTTGCTGTTTCGCAAGTAATTGGAAGTGGAGAAAATTTTTTTTCTTACTTAGCTTATTACATGTATGTTTTATTTGCATACATTTATACATTCAATAAGTTGTCACATATCTGCTTATATAGGTGTGCAAGCTCCTTAGTGGATTTATGATCTCTGGATTGGGATTTTCTGTGGTTTAGTTTTAAAGACTGTTCTTTGATACACCAATATCAAGATACAGATATATCAAGATAGAAAATAGCATACAATTGCTCCTAAGGCCAGACAGAGTCCAGCTGCTCCACCAACCCCTATATTGGCTCTGGAGGACTATTTTTTTCACCTGAGTGTTATTAGTTCTGTTTCTCTTGTAGCCCAAAATGGTGAGCAGATCTCATGTGTAAATAGTTCCCAATGTTACTGACAGTGAATAAGAATATATAATACTAATGTCATACTAATAGTACTTTAAATAAAAACCTTTATGTTTATTTTGTACCTTTATCATTTTAGCTTTTTAGGATTTTAGCGTGATTTCTCATATAGGCTAGCTCAGCTGAAATCATTCTATACCAAAATACAGTATATTTGGTTCTGTACTTTACCTGTAGGATCTGAAGTGTTCGCATGCTGCTTTCCAAAGTGGATTCAAACCTTGTAATTGAATAAATTTTCAGTCACTTAAAATTCAGCATGAGCTTACACTGAATGTTTAATGAAAACTAAAGGTGATCTGAAACGTTGGAGTCGACCTATCTACCATTTCATTTAAAACACCAAGGTGATTATCCATGGATTGGGTGCATAACTACTTGTGGGTTCATCCTGTTTGAGGTACTACCCTCCAAAATAGCTGTGGAAAGTATCTTTTCAGGCTCGCTCTGTGACTGTGCAAGTTACAGTTGCCATTTCTGTGGACTGTGAGAGAGGGTAGAGGATATCCAGAAACATCTACCTATATCCTTGCTTGCCTAAATGTTCCCTCCTTCGGTATAGCAGACCCTACTGGCTGAAAGCTACTCTTCAAATGATGCAAACAAGAAAAAGTATTTTTTTTGTCTAACTTATTTTTGCTGGTGCTTTTAAGTACCTTGTGCATAAAAATAATGTTAAAAACCATATTGCTCTTTGTATTGGAATCTGTATTCACATCATTACATGAGGTACATTTTTGAAATTCTCTTGGTGCTTATGCGCTAACTGAGCCTTGCTTCAGCCAGAGACAATAGAAAATTAGTTCTTCTGAGTAGTAATAGTTCCTAAACAGCTCATTATTTAGCGCTTGATACTTGGTCTGAGCTAGGAGAGGACTGGAAGGAAGGGTGGTTTCTCCAGAAGACATTTTTCTGGCCAAATCCTGCTCTGACTAGTGTCATGAGGAAGAGTAGGATGCTGGCAGCAGCACCAGCTGAAGTGCAAGATGAGGGACGTGCTCCTGGCGCGAGCGTGTGTGAGAGCAGCCCGGCAGCAACTGCCGCAGACCACACAGCCCGCAGGTCCCGCTGCGTGGGGGCTGGCAGCGGCCAGCAGGACGTGCCCTGCGCTGCCCCCCGGCTCGGGGCAAGGCCAAGTCAATAATAAGTTGTAATTGTTATTTTGATGGCTCTTTTGTGATCGTGCAGAGGGATGGAGGTCCCTGCCAGCCTTGGCAAGTGCCCATTTGACAAACCATAACCATCTCAAGCAGCTCCCTCGAGTGACAGCAGAGCTGCCAAGCGAGCAGTTGGCTTTGAGAACAGATTTGCCTCTCCGCTCCCAGGAACGAGATTCAGAGATACTTACTGGGGTAAGAGAGAAAACTCTTAACTGCGTGTGCTTGCGCCTGTTGGCTGAACAAAGGCTCCAGCCTTCACCGTGGTCAACCTAGTGCTCGCTTTATGTAGGTGCTTAATCCAAACACTGGAATTGCACTTGCAATCTAAAATACCAGTATCTGTAGCGCTACACAGTGCTCTGTTTAAACTACCCTGGGTTTTCGTCAGTTGTATTACATACGTGTTTACATCATCTTTGTGGACATGAATGATAAAAGTATTTTTGAAAATACAAGAAATTAATCTGAATGGACCTTTCACAAAGGCTGAAAAGCACTTTCTGTCCTCTGAGTCCCCTTCTCCCCCCGCGCCCAAAACAAGAAAGCAAGCAAAGGAAAAACCCTGGCTTAGTCTGTTTGGATGATCCAGTGTCTGAAATTTGTTGCCTGAATTTGCCGAGCCAATGCATTGTGCCACCCTTAGCAGCTCACAGCCAAGAGAGTCCTGCTACAACTTCTAGACTGAAGACTTGCATAGCAGCCATGATGCATGTTATTTAACTGTTTTGTATTTCATTGTCCCTAGTATTTATTTCCTGTGCTTTATATAAAGGAAGAATATTTTATTTTGAATGACTTGATATGTCTTTAGATCAGCAATGAGTATCAGCTGTGGGAATGTTCTCCCTGCTGGTGAGCGTGGAGGAGACTGTGTGCATCCACGGGCACAGAGGGAAGAAGTTTGACAAATTCATAAATGTGCTTTAGTGTTAGACCAAAATTCACATAATATTAATAATTCAATTTTTTTATTAAGCTGTCACAGTATATGGGAATGCAAACTTCTTAACATAAGACGTACTCTCATAAAACTGTTTCTATGAAATACAAACTGCAAGTCCTGCACAGGACAAAGTGTGAAGCTGAATTTTTATGAGACATCATTGAAATTACCATGAACTTTCAGTGACACTAGCAATGTTGGTTCCCACTGCAGTAAGCTATTTGCTCATAGTTATTCATTGTATACATAAATGTATACTTTCTGGTCACAAAAATAATTGGCAAGGATGTTTTGGGATTGTTTTTCCTTCTTGGGAGAAGAAAGGAAGAACTTGTAATGTTCTTGATCAGAGGTCAAGATAGATCATATTCATTGTAATGGCACACACAGCTTGTGCTGGTTTTCATCAGCTTTGTCTTTTTTATATTTCAAGGCACAGTATAGAAGTCTTCAGATTTAAAAAGTGACATAACTACAAATGATGTGCATCTGCTAGAACCAAGATTCATTGAAAGTTGAGGGGAAAAAATCCTCAAAGTTGGGGTGGAACGAATTCACTCATGCAAAAGGCAGAATTTGTCTTGGCTACAGTGGTGTGAATACCGAATAAACCCCAGAAACATAAAAGATAAGGCTCCAGATTTTCAGCAGTGTAGCTGGGATGTTGTCTATTCCAGAATGTCAGATGATTAACTTTCTGCAAAATGTTTCTGAGCTATTTAGATTACTGACTTCATCTACTGGAAAAAGTAGTAGATGGGCATTCAAGAGGTGAGATCTTTGCTGTTGGATTAAGTGATGTTCTCGCTGATTTTGATAGAAAAAGTCACTGGAAGAAGAGGTAGAGCAAGTCTTTATGGTGCGCCTTTGCTTTTCATCACACTACAAAGACTTCTTACCATGCAGGCAGTAATCATAATCCCTTTTTGTGCATGTGTTTACTTTTGGCAAATAAACTGCTGTGATGCAGACAGCCTTCTTACTTGTGATGGGTTGCGTTTAAATGCAGCATAAAAATTAAAAGATAAATAACTTGCTGGAATACTTTATGACTCTGTATGTTTTCTGTCTTTTCATAACTAGTAATTTTATGTAATACCTGGCTCTGATACGGCATACTATGCCAACTGTGCCTAGTGGTGTTCACCTCAAGTCTGTGCTCACCTCAAGTCCATCTCCACCAGTGGAGTCCACCTCCTCTTTAAGCAGCAGTGGTATTGTCTCAGCATGGGAAATTCCAGGAAAAAAAAAAACCAAAACTAGCATTCTTTCCTTGCCTTTGTTTTGTTTTGTTTCATTTTTTTAACCTGCTGGGGGCAGCACAGACGAAGTGAGCCCTTTGGCAGGGCCACTGGAGCGAGGAGAGGGAAAATGGCTTTGTGGGCCAGGACTGAGGGAATATTGCATGGGAGGGCAGGGGCAATATTAGGAAGATGTTACTGAGTCATTTGGACGATAAAACATTGGTTTTAGGTTAGACTGAGGTAGAACTATGTAGGGTCTCTGAATGAAAGCCAGATGATGAAACTGGATATGGTAATAAGCAATGAGCTAGCTAGCAAGGAGCCTCAGAAAGAGCATTGCCAGAGGAAGGAGGTGGAGAAGGCAGTTTTCTTGCTGTTGTAAAACTAGTATTTAGTTATGGTAATAATAATGTGTATTTGTACATCACCTTGCTGAAAGCATGTGCTTCTCTATCACCCTTTCCCCTCCGCATATTTAGATGCTTCATCTTAGACAACTGTGTGTCAATGACTTTTGGGGGAGTTTTTTGCTACTCGGAATTCTGAAGCCTAATTCCACTATTTTTCCTTTGAGTACTGCATGACGAGAAACGGTGAGGCCATTAGCACATGTGCTACAGGAACGGCTCTGCTCAGTCCCCCAGAAGGGCAGCGTGCCCCAGCAGACCATCCTGTTCTCCACGTGCATGGCAACGTCCAAGCGGAGATCAATGATCCAGCTCTCTTAAGAGTTACTGCAAATACTTTGCCAAGTCACGCAGTTGTTACACCCTGGAACAGGCCATAGGTTACATGCAAAGGTGCTTAATTTTTTTTCTTTTAAAATGTAAATATTTATAATTATTATTGTGAAACACCAACCAAGTTTAACAAAAAGCAAGCAAGCAAGCTGTATCTTGATCAAAGTGCACTGCTGTGCGCTTCCCCTTCAGCGCGCTGCTGGTACCCTGGCAAGGTGCCCGAAGGAGCCAGCAGCAGCCGACGGCTCGGGTTGCAGTTTGTACACCTGACGTGTAGCTGAGGGCCAGGGACTCCTGCTCGGCGTGGGAACAGCTTCGCAAAGCCACCGTCCTCGGCCTTACAGTACTTAATTAAAATACCTCATCTAGGGGCTGTTTATTATGGCAGCACCAACCTGTGTGTTGTGCTTTTTGTTCCCCCCCCTCCGTGTGTTGCATGCAATCAGTGAGGCACCGCATGGGTTGCTGCTCTTAGACACTGACAACTGAGGAAATTAAATTCTGAGGCGGAATCAGTTAAAAGCCTGAGTAAATCAGTGTTGTTTTTCTATGGTAACTGAAACAACATAATTATTTAAAGGACAAATTTTTATTGCTAATGAATTTTTTTCAAGACAGTAAGTTTTTTGCATGTTGTTTATACCAGGACCCTCTTAAATACATTTTGGGATTTTTTTTTTTATTTTTTTTTTTTTTAAGAGAGCGCAAAGCAATTTAGTTCAGTAGGACACTGTTAGATAAAAGCAGTGATAGACTGCAGTTCCAGCTTTGTATAAAGTAATATGCCTTTCAGGTACTTGGCACCATTAGTATTACTGTTTTGTGCAAGAAGAAAGATATATTTATATGGTTATTCATACTTGAAAAAGCTCATCATATTTGTAAAATCCATAGTGACAAGTCTGGATTTAAAAGCTTAAAACAATGGAGCATTTGCTTATACTGTTTAAACAACTCTTGACTCTACTAGACAAAATCTTGCATTTTTGTTCAGGTAAGTTAATTAAAAGAAAACCATAAGGATGGTCTGACCTCACAGATGCTTACGCACGCGTTTTGATTTCTTCTGTCTCTCTCCTTCAATGTGTTTACCTGTCAGTGAAGCGTGGGCAAAAGTTGTTACAGAATTGGGTCTTACTGTACAAAGTTATTAGAAAAATTAAAAGGATGCCCTGAAAGTACAGGAAAAGCTATGGAAATGCGTAATTGCAATGATTGCTGCTTCTCCCCACTGTTCTGTGTATCTTTTCCCATACATGCCATATTGCATATTAAGTTTTATAGAGCACTGATTGGTGTTTTACAAAAGCATGCTCCTTGTTATCGCTAAAAGTAGTGATATCCTTAGTAGGTGTCATACAGTCTCAAATGATGTTTTCTTTGGGAGGACAAAATCCTATTTGGGAGGAAATCACCCTCTCTTAAGGGGGCTTACAAGGGGGTGATTATAATGGCAGAAATCGTTGGTATCAGTGTTTAGAATTGTTGTATATTTTCTCATCCTGTGAGTGCACACGTGTATTTACAATAGGGTTTTCTGTTGCATTTGCTTAAAAAAACCCCACTGAGCTAAAAAGTTTGAAAGGAACAGCTTGAGGAATTTTTTCCATCAAGATACAATCAAGGGCAGGAAATCGTAGCAGCAGAGTTGTGGTTTTGCCTCCATTTTTTTATTAGTTAATTAAACTATAACAACTCTTAACTTCATTTTAGGTTAACTGTTCCTAGAGTTCAGAAATATTTTAAGAGGTCAATAATGCTTTCTTTGGCTTTCGCTCATTCGGTGTGGGATAAAGAGTCGCAGTCAGCAGGGCAGAGTTTTCCAGATGTGCTGCAGAGCATGTGTGCGTGCGCTCATGTCGACAGTTGTTGACGGTGGGAAACCATCCATCTTTCCTCATCTGCGCACCACCCTGTACGGATGAAAACCACAGGAAAGAAACGTGGATAGCCTGACATCTGTAAGCAAACTTACAGTATCTGATTAAAGCTCAGGAGCCCCGAGTACTTGCAGCTACCAGTTGACATGCGTTTTTACTTGATGGAGAGGTGCCGAGTCTGAGTGAGAGTACTGGGGGAGGGGGAATCCAAAGGGAAAAATTTGAGATGATAGGTGTGTATTTAGTTTCACCAGAAGCAAAAAAACCCCAAAGACCCCATTGTACATTGCAGTGTGGGTTTTCTCTGTGAAGTCGGGATGTTTCTTTTTCAAAGTGCTGCATTTTCTTCTCGGCGCATAGAGCTGCTTAGAGGCGTGCACTTAAAGGGCATATGAGGGAAGCAAATAGAGCCATGCAAGTGTCACATAACTGTCTTTAATAACGGGAGCTATTCCAGCACTCGGAGCCAAATCGTCTTTCAGCAGAAAGGATAAAATTTAGCAGAGCTGGGAAAGGGAAAGAAGAAAGGGGAGGGGAAACACAGCACCACCTCCTGCTGACACCACAGAAGTTTCCCTCAGCTTTCCCTCTCTCTCCCTCTGTGCATATATTTTCTTTTTAATCAGCTGGGGCTCTTCCCTCCCCTGCCTCTTTTTTTTTTTTTTTTTTTAAACTGTATTTTTATAGTTGGAATTCTGCTTTCCTAATTTCTCTTGTTTCACATTTAACTTTCTTCAGAGTATTTCATTAATAGTTATTGCAATTAAAAATAATAAATAAACTCAGCACCAGCTGCTCAAATGGCTGTCGTAGCATATCTGGAACATAATGCGGTCTGTTCAGGGCAGCCACACAATGCAATTTATCCCCACACCTGAGGGAATGAATTTCACAACTATAATTGCTACAATATAATTCTTATTAATGTTGTGCTATAATTCCTATTAATTCCAAAGGGCTAGTAAATGCATTAGGACTTGTCAACATATTATTTTACACTGTTTATGATCTGTAGAATTACGCTCTTCAGTATTGTATTGCATAAAGAAAAGCCTTAAAATTAGCTTTAATTGCAGGGGGGAAAAACCACATTTTCTGTTCGGGCACTGGGAAAGAAGGAGGGATCCTGGTGTTTGAGGAGTAATGAAACTGCATTTTAAAATCAGTCCTTTGAACTTTCTGTGCCACACAGTTAACAGTTTATGAAGATACATTAATAATGCCTGTCTTGGTTATTAGAAAAAGAACCACTAGTGTCTTTATGAATGAATAAATAAATATAAGAAAGATAGGTTTATAAAATTAAAAATAACTGTCTTCCAGCAAAGACAAAAGTAGGGAAATTACAAGTCATTGTAACTGATGTAATAAATGCAGAATGTGTTATCTTGCTGTGCTCTTATTTATTCTTGTTTTATCTCACTACCCTGCTTTTCTAGGTAGTGAATATGATGAGGAGGAAGTAGACTATGAAGAATCAGACAGTGATGAATCCTGGACTACAGAAAGTGCTATCAGCTCTGAAGCTATCCTTAGTTCAATGTGCATGAATGGAGGGGATGAGAAACCTTTTGCCTGTCCTGTTCCTGGATGTAAAAAAAGATACAAGGTAAGCAGTAGTGCAGACCTACCTTATTTCCAACTGATGTAGTGAGGGGGGAAGATGCCTCTAAAATCAGTTTGTACCTTTCTCATTTAATAGACTTTTCACATTTATTTTTGTGGTATTTTAGCAGAGTACATATTTTATTCACTTGTTTTCTCTCAAGCACAGCCAAGGTACCAGTTTTACAAAGGATGTAGCCTTTTGCATCCCTGTCTGTCAAGAGAGATTACATGTAGTGACTCTTTCGCTTTACACATTTTAACTAGCTTTCTATTATTTAGACCAATTAACTGCAGAATGCAGGAGGTACTACCAGCAAAATAATCTCTTGGGTCCCTTTCAGAGACACTAAATAAAAAGCTTCTGCCCATCAGTGCCAGAATGAATTCCTTCTGCTTAACTGCTAGAGATACTGCCTCTCCTTTAGTGAGACTGTGCCCAGGGTACTTTTCCTGGTATAGGTGATGTGCGGAAGGTGGTGGTTAACATTTTGCAAGTCAGAGGTCACCTAGGAAAGGCAGAGCCTCGGAGAAATTCTGGCATCGTTCTGTCCTGGGTCTGAGTCCCTGTGACCTGTCTGCACAGCCACCAGTGTCTGGCCCCATGTGCAGGGCTTGCATCCCTCTGTGTGACATGCTGGGAAACAATTCCACACACTCCCCCCCCTTTAAATTACTCTCCGGCATGAAAAATTTTTGTCTGTTTATAGGGGTGAAGTATCTTTAACTTTGAACCTTGAGCTGGCTGGTATAGAACATGCCGCAGTTTTGTGAGGACAGGAGTACTGCTTCACATGAACCGGTGCAGGGACAGATGAAATTGTATTGAACAGCTTGGACTTCAGTATGGCATTCTACAGTCATTGAAATTTGGGAAAAGAAATAGCATGTTGGCATAGTTCCTCTAAATCATTTTCTGAAGTTTTTGCATGAAGTACTGAAAAATTCTACCACTGACCTATACCCTAGAAAAAGCACTGGTGGTTGGGTTGGGTTTATACTAGTTTTATTTTATGGCTTCTCCTTTAAATAACTGAAAAGTAGGGACTTAAAAGAGAACAGAAATATGAAAGAGAAATATAGGAAGACCAATAACATTTGAGATAAAACAGTTGTGACAAGAATGAATAAACTGTGCATGAAATCGTGTAGTAGACGAAAACGTGTTTCAGTGATGCTGCAGCTGTTCTGGACTGCGGCAGCTCCCATAGCAGCAAATCACAAGGCTGGGATTCCTATATAGATCAGTTAATACTGACAATACTTATTTAAAACATGAGCAAGAAAGCAGCGTGCTCATTCCTCAGTGACATACAAGTCTTTTTTTGTAGAGATTAGCCTTAACTATGTCATGGTTATTCTCTTCAGTTACAGGAAAAACTGAACACCATCTCCAGGGGCAGGGCAGAGGGAAAGATGTTTTCAGGCTATTTGCAATTATTGCTTTGCAGATATACCCACATTATTCAAGATTAATACTTTTCTTGTGTGTGGTAGAAGCTGTGCCAGATGAAGGGTATAGTATAAAAGCTAAATCCCTAGCTCAGGAAGCAAACAAGCCATGGTGATTGTTAGAAGTCCCTGTGCCCACAGGGCATCTATGCATTGCAGAAAACAGTCACTTAATGGCAAAGGCTAGAAGGAGAACCCTGTAATTTGCTATATCCTGTCTGTTCTCTGTTTGACTGCCAGCCCTCTGTCTTTTTATTGCCCAAATAAGCAAGCTGTTTCTGCCTGCTTCTGCTATCTCACTACCTTCATCTCAAATGCATGAGGACTGTCGAAGGGATATCTTGTACACCATTAATGTTAGAACAGTTGGACAGGGAACAAATTAACAGCCCTTAGAGAGGCTGACAGACAGAGAGCAGCAGCAAATAAAAAGTACCGTATTTTCCTAAGAGACTCACCTCTGTTTAGTCCTGATAGGAAAACACATTTCCTTAAACTCTGACTCACCTCATTTCTCTTTTCTGTGGGCTCTGTTTCCTCCCTTTTTTCTTTTCAGCCTAATTTTTTTCTTTTTGCATTTTTAGCTTTGTTTCCTTCCTTTTAGCTTTGTGTCAGCTGTGTTTCTTGTTTCCGCTTCATCTTCCTTCTGCTTAACCCCCTCCTCTGATGAATTATTTGCAGAGTCTGGGTAGGGAGTCCTGTGATCAAAGCACTGGGATTTTCTGGTGGGTACTGGATAATCACAGTCAGGGCTGTAAAACAATTATAGAGCTCCAAACAGGAACACGGACATGCACATACAGTAATTGCCAGGTTGACTTTACGGCTGAGAAAGGATGCATTCCTTTAGGGAGCGAGGAGGAAAGGAGAATATACACAGTTTTCTTTTGTCTGGCCTTAGGTGACGTACGTTTGAGAAGCAGAAATGTTATTTTTAGATGTGTTATTTGTATTACAGTACTGCTTAAAGGACCCGGTAGGGATGGGGCTCCTTTTTGCAAACAATGTACAAGGATAAAAGGTGGCCTCTGCACTGAAAAGTCATTATGGAAAGGTAAATAAGACAAGAATGAGTACAACAAATACTCCCAAGGAATGGGCTGGGGCGGACAATGGAAACTGTAATGAGAACATGTTTATACACAAACGCAGATGAGTATCAGAAGACCCTACTGGCCTCCTGCCCAGCTGCTATCTCCTGGCAGTTTCCCGTAGGCAGTGCAGTCGAATTGAGTCATAAACATTTAGTTGTTCTTCAGGAACTTTATTTTTTTAAGAAATAAAATTGCTTGCTTATAATATGTATTGGTACTCTGTATAGTATGGCATAGATTTTCTTGAGGAGCCGAAGATTCTGGGGGAAAAAAACCATTTTTTTTTCTTTTTTAAATGATATGTGAATTTGTTTGTGGGATATTCAGAAACAGCTAAATGCATCTGGAGCACACTGACTTCTGGATGCTTAAAACACAAGCCTCTGAACTAATTTCTGAAGCTTGCTTTCTTCTTCTCTAATTATGGTTACTGACCTAGAGAACAAATTACAAGTATTTTATAGTTTGCCATTTATGGATTATTTTTTTTCTTCATATGATTTGTATTTGATGCCTTAAATTTGATTTTTAGAAAATCATCTGCATGATTCAAAGGAATCCAAAGATCTTAGACTTGTTTCTGTGGAGTTCACCCTCCCCAGATTTTGGATCTACATCCACATTTAGATGCCCTGTCCAGAAGTGTGTGGGTATTGAGTAGTTAACGTGGTTTGCAAAATGCCACCTGTAGGAGCTAAAGTGTGGATTTACGAAGGTGGCAATTAGTTTTCCTTTTATTCAATACCATTTATGTGTGCCAGTTATTTGGTCTCTAGCTCTGGAGAAGGACATTCAAAATGTGTATATGGCGTAGATAAACTCATTCAGGCAACTTCCAAAGAGCAAATGAAGTTTGATACATAATAGATAGATACAAAAACCTCCACAAATAATGCATATATACTATGATAGAGAAAACCCTACAGTATTTGTCATAATTTTTCTAGTTTGTGCAAATACAATAATAAAGGAATAATATAATTCTGTGCATACAAAATGTAGCTTATATGCTATGACTGCTTTTTGGCCTTGGGCAAGAGGAGAAGTGGTACCTTCCAAGAATGCTGAGGCATTGGTCTTGTCTTTCTGGCATGTAATGGGATGAGGGTCCTAGGCCTGTCAAGTGTGGCAAACCCCCGGGAAGGCTGATCTAAGAGCAGTGAGACTCGGCAGAGCTTAGGGAGAGAGAATATTGACATGAGAGAGGGAAAGACGGGAATTTACTCAAAAGAAAGGAGCAAGCCAGAGCTTGCAAATTGAGCAAAGAGGAACTGGACCCACAAAGAAGAACTTCAGAAGGAACAGCCAGGAGATACAAAAACATATATGAATGTCCAAGTCTGAAACAAGAAATCCCCCCAAACCATCCTTGACGTCCCTTTTCCTACTCGAAGGGGGTGGTAGGCTCTCTGCAGCGTAGTGGCTTCATGAGTACTGCTGTGCAAGGGGCCCTGCCCAGCAAGTGTCCTTGTGTCCATGCAAACCAGGTAGTGCCAGTCTAAACTCCCCTATCTCCTCCTGATCTGGTCCGAGGTTAATAATTGTTTCCTCCTGTTTAAGATTTTAGAGTGCCCTTCTATACTGCCATCTTCTTCCTCAATCATTTGTGAGAGTAAATAATGAGCAACCTAAGTAACCAGAGCAATAAAAGTGATGTATGAGTTTGGCAGTGGGTTTTGCCATACCTCAACAAACTCAGCCCAGACATACAACAAAGTGTTTACATTACAGCAGTGGAAAAAGTGCTGAAGAGTCGACTGTAATTCTAACAACAGTTTTCTTTTAGACAGGAGTACAGGTCAAATTTCGTGCTATACTAGCTCCTCATACTCTGCGTGGTTTACTATATTTCAAACCATCCATGGCCCAATTCATTCCACATAGGTTTCTGGTTTAGCATTTCCTTAAATTTTTCTGCCTGAAAGTACTTTTCCCCCTTCATCAAAGCGCGTGGTATACTTGAGGCTGAGTGGATCATTAAAAAATCTGGATCAGGAGAAGAGTGCCATTGGCATGGAATAGTGAGGATATTTGTGATTGCAGATTTGTGGCATCTGTAGCAATTGATACTAGTTTAAAAGCATCTTAAAGTGATTTCTTACAAAAATTGAAAGTCTAGACAGGTTTCTGTAGTTGCCAAAATATATATAGGGTTTGGGGATAGCTTTGTTTTTAAAATTTCACTGCAGTAGCAAAGGTTTAGCAGGTCACCCCCAGATTTTCTCTTTTGAAGGCACAGGTCCTTAGGTGTTGACAGATGCCTTATGACAGTCCTCATGCCATCCAGTGACATTCCTGGCCCCCTCACCCCAACGGTCCTGCGGTGCTGAAGGTTGTAACTATGTGCAAAACCATCTAAAAGCTGCCTCAGGATCTCAGATAACTTGCAGGGAATTCACTTGACTGCTCTTGAGGATGATTTGTAGCTTTCATGTGCTCTTGTCTGTCTTGGTGGTACAGCATTCTACCTCCTCCGAATACTCTTCACCCAGAAGTAATCTGCACTAAAGGCTTGTATTCGTATGTCTGGCTTGTATTGGAGACTGAAGATTTTCATCTCCCACATCTCAGATGACAGCTGGGCAGGAGTTGTCCAGTATTTTTAAGGACAACTTTGGGGCTGGACTTGCAACTTTAAGTGAGGATTCAGTGCCTGGATGCTCTAGAGGAGAGAAGCATGAATTTGTGGGCAGAGCAGTTGCTTGGAGTCTTGCACCATACCCTTGTTCCAGAGTGGGTATTTTAGGCTAATTTTTTCTTTCTAAAGGATTTCCACAAATCAGACTCTCCAGACACCCAGGCTGCCCTCAAATGTCACTTCAGTGGTACGGACTCCACTGGGCATTACGCGTTCTGATGAGAACAGTACCACGCTCAGCTTTATGATTGAAACTGGAGAACTGTTTTTGCTTAAAGATTAAAAATACATTGCTGCCATTGCACAGTTAATGTATAATAAATAATGACCGGCATTTTACGTTGTGAGAACACCATAGCTATCTGGGAGACTGGGTGGTTTCTTTTGCAATTACTTTCCTGATAGGAGCTGTAAGTTCCTTATACTTTTTTTGCTTGCTGTTGCGAGCTGTGGTTAGAGCCGGGCAGCGGAGGGCAGCACGCAGGGGGACTGCCTCTCTCAGGAGTGGGACATAACACTTGAGATTCTGACTCAGAAGTCGTCGGATTAGGAGGTTAGAGGAGGAGAAGAGGAATGTTGGCAGGAGAGTGGTATTGAAGGTGTTAACCTCGTGCCTTTCTGGGGTTTGCTTTCTGATATATATGGAGTCTTCTGAAGTTCTAGGAGTTGTAGCTCTGTTCTGTTTACTGAAGGCTTTTTCTCTTTTTTTTTTTTTTTAAACAAATTGCCTAACTAACTTACTTGTCTAATTGCTGCGAGTTCCAAGCTGGAGCTTCCTCTTACTGTAAGCTGCACATTAATAAAACCGAACTTGCTGCTTAAAAAGAACCAAGGGGACTTTTGTTATGTGTAACACCAGGCAGTGGTTCAGCAAAGACAAAATCCCTGAAACTTTTAATTTAGTGGGTTAATTAATATCCATGCTGTTAATTAATTTTGCCTTTTCTTTAATAGTTTAAAAAAAAACCCTGAGATACCTATCCGGAAACTTCAGAGAGGACACAGCAGAGCCTCAGAGCTGTGCCTTTGTCACAAACTGTCTTGGCATCTTTTTTCTTCCTAGGAAAAGCTCTAATGAAAGACAGTTCGCCTTTCCTTATTTATCCAAAATCCAAGCTCTTTTAGTGGAAGCAGATAAGAGAGACTCCAGTAAGATGAACCCTAGATAAAGCAGTATCACATACTAGTGAGACCGCAACAGCTTCTTCCACTTCTGCCAGAAAGATGTGAAAAGGAGGACAGGGGTATGATTTTGATTTACGTTTAGTAAGGTTCTTGATTAATCTAGCAGAAGCGTTGCCTGTCTCCTGACTGTGCCAGTATAAGGGTAAGTGTGTTGTGGTGCTGGTTTTTGTTCTTTCTTTCCAAACAACAGTGGAGATCAGTTCTCTAGTTTTAGCTGTAGAATATTCCCAAACAATAGCTGTTTTGAAGACAGCTTCTCTGGATTATTTTTTAAGTGCCCTGTGTAACTCTTTAAAAGTTAAGTGTTCCCTGCAGTTAATTCTTTGGAGACAATGTGTAAGCTATCAGAATTTGCTGGTGCCTAAAGACATATCTAGAAACAATGACACAAAACGGAACAAACACACCATGGGAGGAGCTTCAGCTTTTTGAAGAAGTGTGACTCAAGTCTTCCTGCCAATCCTTTGTTTGCCTGCAAATGAACCTCTGAATAAAATTTGTCAATGCTATATGAAAAAAAAAAGTCAGGAAGCAAAGAACATCCCTGTGTGAACCCATTAAATGGTACTTTTTGGAAAGTGCCACACATTGGGAGATAAAAGTCCAGATTACTCAGGCAGACAAATTGCATGCATTAGAACCGCACAGATTATTCTCCTTCTTGTCCCACCTTGTATCTTGAAAGCCCAACACATGCCTAAGACCTAGCGGGAGTTCCTAGCAATTTGTGTGATTTTGCCCGTAACATTAATCACTTTTTGGTTTTTTAACAGGAAGCCCAGCCACGATCAGACCACTTGACCACTAACATTTTACTTTTTCACTCACAGAATGTGAACGGTATAAAGTACCATGCCAAGAACGGCCACAGAACGCAAATCCGCGTACGCAAACCATTCAAATGTCGCTGTGGAAAGAGTTACAAGACAGCTCAGGGCCTGCGGCACCACACAATCAATTTCCATCCCCCCGTGTCTGCTGAGATTATCAGGAAGATGCAGCAATAACATGCTGGTCACAAATGTGCCAAGAAACCCTCACCAGCAGTTGCTGATTTTGAGAACAGCCACCTTTTTCAGGGGAAGCATTCAGCAACCCTTTAAAAAAAAAATTAAATGCATGCTTTAAAATTTTCTGTAATTTTGGAATGATGTATCTTTGTAGAGTTAATGATTTTGTACATTTGCACATGTAATCATCATACCCATTTTCATTACTTTGAGATAAGGTGCTATAAAAGCTGTAGGTTCTTCAGAACATTTTTCTCCAAAACAGGAAAGAATCTGGGGGGGCGTTGCGTATTTAGTTGTACTGAAGTGTTGAATAGGAGCGAGAGGAGGAGAGCTTGGCACTGACATCCTTTCAAGATTGTAGCGTGATGAAGACTTTCAATGCATCTGTCAATGTGTGTGCAAAAACCAAAACAATACCATCCTCGTCAAACTATAGTTAACATGCCTTACGTAATGGAGTTATCAGTGGAGTAGCAAGTCTTTTAGGTAATGGAAATATAAATAAGAAAGAATGTTTAACATAATATGCTAAAAATATTTTCATACTTAAATAACATACATAAAAAGGTGTGCTTGCTGTATTTTATATTATCTTGCAAATCTTTTTTTTTTTCCCTCTTGAAATGCTGAAAATCTTGCCATTCGAACTAGTAAACAATCACTTTAGTGTTAGAAATTACTATTTTTTTTGTACAAGATGTCATATTATGTTCATGCCCATCAAACTTTTGAGGACCAATATCCCAGTCCAACTAAATATTTACCCCTGAACTATCTGTTAGAAAGACACTTGGAAATACTTAAGTGCAAATTTATGTGTGTGTGAGAAACAATTATCTTCATCTCAGATGAAGTTTTAAAGCACTTTGTAGTTCTCTATTGCCAACAGATTTAATGTTTTATGTGTTGCCAATTCTTGCAACTACTGTACGAGCATGTGCCTGTGGTTGCAAATAAAAATTAAAAATTCTACGCATGGTTTAAGGAGGTCCATGATTTGTGCTAAGGGAGTTTCTAATGCCTCTCCCTTGTGTTCATTGTACTTTGAGATTTTCTTTGTGCGTTTTTTTGCTTCTCATTGTAGGTCACTGCATTCCATGTGGAAGTGTCTGTTTAGCTTTACAGTTAATTTTGCTGAAATACGACATATGAGCCTTACTGAAGATTAAGTGCTTCTTGCAGCAGGTGGTCAGAGACTGACTTAAAACAAAAGCCAACATGAGCACGCTTCATGTCTGGACCATACCTGAACATTTGTTGCTTACCATCCTGCCTTCAGCGTTCTTCTCTCACAAGTGCTGTTCTTGGGAGTTGAGCTGGCCAGGAGCAGAGGTGGGCACCCCCGCCCAGAAACACTTCTTGCACGGTGAGGGTGAGGGAGGAAGGCACTGTGTTAAACACAGCAATCGCCTTTGCTTCATTCCTGTTCTTTTAAGTGCAAAAGAAAGCTCAAATAAAGGAGGAATGAGCTTTCCCTTTTTTTTTCCCCCCAAAGCTTTAAAGGAAAACGTTGTAAGGATGAGGATTACCTATTCTCCAGCAGAGTAAAAGTCTCATTAAAACACTTAAGAATCATCCTAATGAATAAGCGTTTAGAACACACGAATCAAAATAAAACATCACTTTTTTGGTGATGGTGGTTGTGTCATACAGTACTGTCAGCTGGCTTTAAAGGATGATCCAGACATGAGAGTTACTGGTACACAAAGGGCCCCAGCTGGCCACTTCCTACCTTCTGCAGTTTTGGCAACAGATCTGGCCAACAAATACATTTTGGCTCTGCTCCTAGTGCAAGAAACTACAGGCTGGGTAAGTTCATTCAACAGCTAAACAGTCATAAAACACCATTGTTGCATGTAAATTCCTTCCAACTATAAAAATGAAAATCCAGTTTCTATTTACCTATTCATTGTGACAGTATTATTAAACAGGTAAAGATGGGACTATTTTGTTATACTGTGTATAGTGAATGTATTGTACTGTGTCTGTGAAAAGTGTGCTTTAAATTATATTTTCATATGTTTTGTTGGGGACAAAGTACTTTAAGTTTGAAAGTGACAGAGGTTTGTTTTAGAACTGAAGGCAACTTAAAGAATTCCTGTCAAGAAAGCTGCTTATAAATGTAAATCAAATCACATTTAAAATAAACTGCCTCTGACCTAAAAAGACTGCTCTTTGCTCATTCCTAACCTGAAGAGTTAAGTCCTTGGTCTGTATATAGTCTTTTATTTGTATATTTTACTTTGGTATCATCAAACTCTGTATTCAGTAAACACCATTAATGCTCCAAATTACACAGAATGCTACAGCCTGGAGAGAAAAAAAAAAAAAAAAAGGAGTATTTTGATTTAATCGGCCAAAAGGACTTCAGATTTCACAGGCTGTTTCCTTCCACCATCGCAAGAGGGCTGAGGTTAGCAGATAGAATTTGCATTGATGCTACAGAAGCCCCCATTTATTGGTAGGGTATGGGTTACCTTTCTTCTAAGGGTTTTCAGAAATGAAGTGGCTCTCACTAATGAAAGGAGAAGTCATGAAAGTTTTAATTCAGTTAGGTTGTGGGAGAGCTATTTGGCTTCTGTCACATACCTGCGAACTCACTGGGTAGGTTATTTTAAGCAGCCACATCAGGGTGGCCATTTAACAGGGAAACTTTTTAAGTAATCCCCTGTATAGACACACATCTAGGAGAAGTCCCAGGTTTTGAGGTTGTCCTGCCTGTGTGGGATACCAACCTCTGAGACTTCATAAGTCTTTAATAATATGATAACTCATAATATTTTGGTTTTATAGCCTGTTCTGTTTCCATATGCTGGTGAGTTATGGTAACAAAAAATAGACAAAATATTCTTTCAGTACTTCCATGCCTTACCTCAGACCATCTCTTGACATGGAGTTCACAGTTAAAAAAAAAAAAACAACCTAAGACTTAAAATGGAACACGAGGACTGATGGAGTAGCTGCTACCCAAGACACTGAGATTTATCTGTCATCCAGCTTTTAATAAATCCTGCATTGAACAGGATATTGCATGTGTTCATGAGAGAACTGCAGACAACAGAAGCTACTCAAAACCTTAATCCCTGAGTGTCTCTCAAATAAAGAACAGAAGTAGAGGTGAGCAACAGTTTCTTTGTCATACAAAGCTGAAACAACATTTACTGTAACTATGTAAAGCCTAAACTCTGTTTTATTTCAAAATGAGCAGCAGGAAAAAAGGACCACTGACTCCATGAATAATTTTGCTTTTAATGTAACAAGACTACTGTACAACAAGTGGAAAGCAAATTTACTTAATACAGTTAAAGTAAATATAAAATGTTTAGATATACACACATTTTTACTTACTGGAAAGAAATAGATAAAATTAAAACGCAGAAGGTTTTAAAAGCCCTAAGCCAAAAGGAACACAATTCACTGTTGTGAAAATATAACAATATTTTCTACTGAATGCAATTGCAACATAATGGCAATGATTTTTTTAAACAATTACTTTTAGGCATTTAAGCACAGCAGTTTCTTTCAACTCAAAAATACTGCCTTAAGGTATAACTTACTAATTGAACATTATCCCTTAAGGCGAACATCCTGTATGTAAGACTGAAGTATTTGCCATTCCTTTTGTTGCAAGCATGTAATCTCACAGTACATGCATCTACATTTCAGAAATGTACTAGAAAACTATATTTTTCATAGGGTAAGTAATGTAACTTTCTGATTTAACTGTTACTCAAAGAAAAACTACCCAACTTTGCTAGGAGAAACATCTGTTTATTACATTTTTAGACATACCTCAGTTATGGTCAAGAGAAACCCTAAGTGTTTTGGTAGCATTTTTACGTAGCTGAGGAGCATCATGAAGCTGGTCTCATTTTTTCTGAGGCTGAGTCACTCCTGTGTCCTTACAAATTCCACTAAGTAGGGGAATAAATAGCTACATACACAAGAAGGTGGGGTTTTGTGGGGTTTTTTTAGTATAATGTTAGGTAGTGAGAGAAGATAACCCAACAGCAGCTTACAGCCACGATTTGTCACGGCTCCCATTAGAGTACATTAGCTTTTAATCAGAAGTTTGCACTGTTACAGGAAAGCTGCACTGGTTTTGTTCCGTAGGTGGACTACTCAAAGGTGTGGGTTTGTAAGCTACACTGCAAAACAAAGTATTTAATCAAAATTTAATACGTTCTGATCAAAGTGCGTCTGAACATGCCTCTCAAACCCTTGCTGATCATAGTCAGGCGGGAACTGCTCACTGCACATGGGGCACACCTTCCAGTGACTCTCAACGTGTTCCTCAAACTTGCTCTGATCGTAGTTCGGTGGAAACATCACATCGCAAAGAGGGCACTTCTTGTGCACATCAAAACTTCATGAGGAGGTGGAGAGAAAGAAAAAAGGAAACAGTTACTTAATCTGTTATTGCAGAATATCAAAGTCAGATCCTGTTGCCACCAACGTTAAGAGCTTTACTACAAACTTAAATTTGAGCAGACTGTGCATCTAAGCAAGTATCATACAGCTAATTTAAAGGTCTTTGCTGAAAGTGCTCAATAGTTAAAGTAGTTTTACACAGGAATTCCAAAATAACCTGGCATTTTAAAAGCAACATAATTTTGACATAATTCCAGCTACCACTGAATACAAATCTATTGAATGTCTTAATGGCCAAGCAGTTTCATGGGAAACCACTCTCTCTGCTCATAAATGCTTGCTCTTAGCAAACATAACACTTTATAAAAGCTCTAAACTTAGGTTCACAATTAGGTTGGAAAGAGAGAGGAAAAAACAAAAGTTACTCATTCATTTACTGAAGAAATTGTCCACGTTCTGTCAGAATAAGGTATAACACAAATAGTCTACCCAGCCTAACAGCATATTCTCTGACAGTTAACTGTAAACCAAACACTTACTGAAAATGCTTAATAGTTTTTCATCTCCACCCCCCCACCCCTGAGTAAATAAGTCCAGTTATATAGAAACCTATCCATGCCATTAAAGACCAATAAAAGATAACATTTACCTGGAATCAAAGCAGAAACCTGTTCCATGTTCGTGCAAGAGAAGACTTGGAGGATCAGGAGCAGAAGGTACAGTGTTGTCATCATCCTATGAAAAAAGAGGAAATATTTTAAATAATACCCACTAGAAACAGCTTTTTTCTTTCCCCTCCAAATACTTTTTTGTTACCAAGTGTAAACATGGATGAAATTTACCTTTGGTTTTATAATCTCTGCAGCATTAAGTTTTACTTCAGTGTACAAAAGAGAGACGTGGTTAATGAACAGGAAAAGCGAAACACAGGCTGCCTTTTGACCATGTACCTAGAGCAGAAATCTGTGCCAGTACTGCTAGAATGCTTCTACTAACACAGTAACGAAGGAAATGCAGGTCACCTCACTGTTCATGCCTGGGGGCCAAGTCGGAACAGAAAAACCTGTGTTAAACTGAATGCAGGGCATCACACTACAGACCATAGTAGCGTTTTATCGAGAGCTCAAACTCAAAAATAAATTCTAGACAACAGAACGTCGAGTCAGACTTTAAAAAGCTGTCAATTTAAATTTCAGCAAGGGGAAAAAAGACATTGATTTCGATTCACATGCTTGCCTCCCAACGGTCAGTTTTGAGTGATCTGCCTATGCCGCTCTCACCAGCCAAGCATGTCACACGTTTCAGGCTGCCGTCAGGCTCATCAGCTAAATTGCCCTGTTTGGCTGCTTCCTCTCATCAGCTCTGTCAGTTGTGCTCTCCCTTCACAGACACTAACAGCACATAAATAGCAGCAGCAGGCACTGATGAGGATCGCTCTGCTGATGGACAAGCAGGTTTGCCTCAGAGCTTCTCTCGGGTTAGGAAGGCAGGTCAGCCTCCAGGGAATATGCTGCTGCTCCTCACTTCCCGCAAGAGAGAGAAATCTGCCGGCAATGGGAAATTCTCAAGCAGAAAAAATGAAGAGCACCTACAGTGACTGGATTCTAAGAGTTCCCTTCTGACAAGCAAGGGGTCAGGGCACCTCCATTTTGCAGGTTTGGGGGTTGGGTTTCTTATTCTGTGATGACATTATTACTAATTAAGATTTAAGTAAGCACAGTGAGGTAAGCAAACACAATTAGGGGAAGAAAACGACACAAAAGGAAAATAAGAAAGCAGGAAGAAAATCAGAACTGTGTTTGTAAACCCATTCTTCATGCAGTAGAAAACTATTTGCTATACAGCATCTTGGTTCTGTTCTGCTATTAGATAATGCAGCACAAAAGCTATTCATCTCAAGGTGGGAATACAAGTAAATTCAGCCAGATTTTTGAAACTCCAACTCCTAGTTCATTTTTCTTTTCATCTCAAAGACGCCTTACATGCAAGAATTATGAATTACCTAGCAGATCTTCAAAAATGGATGCGCAAAGGACCATATATAACAGCATACATGCTATATGTTTTATACAGATAACCAATACATATATTCAGACATATTTCATTTTTAGGCTAACATACTTAACATCCTTACAAAGAGTTAATGGCAACAAGGCAGGATGGGAAGATCCCTCAATATTTTTCTTCTCCTGACAACAGCTGTTTAGTTTCAACCATTTAACATTTCCATTAAGCAGCTAGTGGGGCTTGCTGTGACAGATGCTAGCAACAGACATATTTTCCTGTCTACCTTGCTTGCTTTGCACCTGCAGTAAAAAGGGCATATGGGTTTTAAAATATTATTTGTTCCTTTTGTCACGAAAGAGGTAGGATGTATGTGTTAAAGAAGAAAAACTATTTAAAGTACTCTTGTGCTACAATGCTACAGCTTATATAGTGCCAAAAACATGACAAATTTGCTGAATACCAGACTGTGAGCAGACCAGGACTCACCTGAGAAAATGAATGCGCATCTTCCTTCAAAAAAATAGTTCCACTACAAACACAGGCCTAATTAACATTTAAATCCTTTAGAAAAGACTTTCTTATAATTCTTTACTGTTTGTCACTCACTCATTCTTGAACACAGGGCATTTTTGTCACAGCACTTGTATTAATACTTGGTTGCAAGTGACAAGGTGGACGAGGTACTTCTCTGGTGAAAGGGCTCTTCAGCCTCAAATTCCTTAAGTAAGCTTTATTTAGGACAGATTAGCAGACCCAATGACAAATGCATACATTATTCATTATATTAAGGGTTATTAATTTTAGTTGAATAAGCAGTCAGGATTTACCAATACTAAATATTAACTTGGTGTATAAAGGCATTAACCAAAATTATGCGGCTAGCATGATGCAGATGGGGGTCTCTTCCCATTCAAAATTGCTGATGCATTCAACAAAACCCAACTTTTAGAAAGGGTCTTTACACTGACCTGAAAGAAACCGCTAACCTGAATGCCCAACTGTACAGAACACAGAACTCATTCCTGAAATAAATCCACCTTCCATACAAATGTTAGGATACCACAGAAATTTTCGTTTCCCTAACAGAAAAGGAAACCTCTCAGTCTTTTTGCATGCATTACACAAAAATTAAAGTGTACTGAGTGGCAAATGAAATATGTTCATACAACACTATTCAAGTAGAACTGATCCTACCAATGCCCTCCATCCATTTCTATTAGCTGTGTCAGCAGAAGTAGACTGCTTTAGCATGAGCTTCCCTACATGCATATTTCTGCTCTACTACCACAGTCCAGGGGAAAGTTAAGATTTTAATTAGAATCAACAAAATGCAAACTTATTTATATGAAGGTTTGCCATTTACAAAATTTATTTTTAAAAAATTGGCACTGCCTGCCCACCTTATATAAAGCTTTAATAGGTTAATAGGTTCAGTGGGGTTTTTTAGTTTGTTTTGGGTGGGTTTTTCCCATTATTTACTGTAGTTATTTTAGTTATTTGTTCAATATTTTGCCCCTCCCCCCCTTTTTTTGTAAAACATTTGGGTTACTGCTAGTCACTTGGTAAGATGAAATTGTTTACATCTTTTGTCCTTCCTTTCAGCTTCTAGCAAGTGTGACACCCTACCTACCATGTACAAATATAACATTCCTCCTCATTCCTTTGATTTGAAAAAGAGTTATGATGCTTTCCTCTACATGGGCACACATGCACCGTCCTGCATTGCTGCCTTGTAGGCACTAGCTTCAACAAAAGGCACGCACAAGTTATTAACAGTTTAAAAAAAGGCTTTTCTGATGTCAAAGTAACATTAAGTTTGGTATGTCCTAAGGATATAGCCTTCTCATGACCCAGTTCGATTAATTGTAAAAATCATCCTGTGTGTTCCTTAAAGTAGCTTCTGACCTGTGCACCATGTAAGAATGGCAATACTAAGCATGTATTGATATTATGCTGTTAAGATACAGAAAGCCTGTCTCTTCAGTGTACTTTTGCTCCTGGCCAAGTATATAAAGATCAATTCTTAACCTTTTGTTGTGCTTAACCCAAACAAGAAGAATGCAAATCTCTATTAAGCATACCTCAAAGTGCATATTACAAAGATTACCATGTAATTAAAGAATGGTCAAACAGTAACAATGAGAACTTCATCTTAGTCTGAGAGTATTTCAAAGCTATTTTAATTACAAGTCACACTAAACAGTGTACAATCACCAATAACTAAAAATTCTCATGCACGGCCCTGGGGTAACTTGGAACTTCTGGAAAACACAGAAAATGTCCGATAGTATTGGACTCTGACAGCTGTCTATTTCTGTCATTTCAGATGGACAAAACTCCTAAAGTGTACCCTGTAAAGCAGAGAACTATATGAAGGGAGCACAGATCTTACTCATCTTGGTTCACAATCACTTAATGCCCAGTTTCTTCCAGCTAGTATAACCAATGACACATTCTTTATTCTTATAAATGATGTTACATATGCTGTTCAACCTGACATTTAAAACCGGTCACTCTCCCATGGTAAAGCAAACCATCCTCTGAAGACTCAAGAGCTGAAATGAGAAGTCTAGTTGAAGCTGCTTTACAGAAAATTTGACAATAATTGCCGGGAGGCCAGGCCTCAATGGCTCAGCCTATGCTGTATTTTAAGCACAGGCATCAGCTTACTCTCAAGACCCCACAGTTGAGTCATCCAAGTTATCTGGACGGAAGCCCATACTCCGTATTTTGAGAAAGGGACAGTTTAATCTGCCCTTTGTGCAGACCCAGAGCCAGCTTTCTTGCACTCCAGACTGATGACCAGGGACACTGCTGCACATACTTAGTCTAAGACCTCTACAGCACCCTGCAGTGATGTAACTGAGATATGTGGCCTCAGGTCCTTACGAAAAAAGAGTCTGACAGCACACACCCACAGGCTGGCACTGTGGTTATGCAGCATAACAAGTGCCAGGCCTTCTGAAGTCAGAAGTTTGGCTATCTAGGTTAACAAGTTATAAAGGATGCCTTTAACGTCATGGCTTAACTAGTATCACTGGACTGTAACTCTGACTCTTTAAAATTGCCACAAGTTCCACAGACTACATGAATCATAAAGATAAATATAGTATTACACAATAAAGCATGCTAAAAAACAGGGGGTTTGCCACTAGAAGAAGGGAAAGCCAGACATTAACTGTCAGAAATAAGCGCAACTCATCCAGTTTTACCAGAACTAACCAATTTTGTCTCGAGTACTGCTTTCACGATTACAACTGTCACCAGTTCCAAGACTGCCAAACAGAAATGAGAAACAAAGCCGTGTGACACTGTACAAAAACTATAGACTTGAACAATCCCCAACTCAGATTTCTACAGATCATTTTAACATGCCACAGTAAGCGAAGCAATACCCATCTTAAGCTTTAAACAATAAACAAACAGCCACACCACTAACATGTGGTGCAGGTAAACTGGAAAGAAGAGTACATACATTTTCTTTCTGCGATTCAGCTCTGCTGTGAGAGTGAAATCAAACTCTTTTAGGTGTCTCTACCTCTCTGCAAGCAGTCTGGTCTCCCAAGAGGTACCCAGATACCAACTGCTCCCTTGGCTGCCAGGGTAAGAACAGGCTAATATAGTGTAGTGGGTTTTTTTCCTAGAAGAAAGGCTATTTTGGATTCATCTCAAAAAATATCCTGACCTGGTTGTCAGTTGCCAAAAGTTACACCCCCCACCCCCCACAAATTTACTGTGACTAACAACATTGTTTAAGAGTCTCAGGATAGTTATTCTGGGCTTACTGCCAAGTGTAATCAAGACTACATTTCTAAAACTCACACTTTAGCATTAAAAAAATATATATATGTTTTGTTTATGGATCTCTCCCATACATACTTGCTTCTAGAAATTATTTGCTCCAAATGATTACATTTTGGTCAATTATGGGAGCATGAGCAAATGGAAAGTTAGTGCTGAGTAGATGACGGCAGGAACTTGTGGCAAGTCAACTATTCTACATAAAATCACCGCTGTGTGCATGCTCATCTGGCATGATTAACACAGACCAGCTTATCCCTCTCAGAAATCACGGTTTAATTGGCCTAAGAGTTCCAAAAGGCAAAGCTATGAAGAATTCTGGAAAGTCTTCGAGTCATACAAAACTGATGTTTTTTCATGTCAACCAAAGACATGGAAGAGCCCATTCCCAAGGAACAAAGTTTTGGGAAAAACAAAATCGGAACACAACAGCAGCCTTAAACAAAAATTCTGATGCATTTGCAGATGTATCCTTACTTGGTCTACAACTCAGAGAAAATGAAGACAGTAAAGGCAGCATAAGTTTCAGTATAGCAGGAGTGTCACCGTCACCTGATCTTATACTGCTACTCAAGATAATGGCCAGTAACAAAAATGTCTTTACCAAGAAGCAGCAAGGGAAGCCCACTGCACTTGGGGTAAGAGCAACCAGCATTCTCCTTAGGAATGCAGAAACTAAGTTCAGGTCCCATTAGGAGCAAGTGCCACAGCAGAAGGCTCATCTCAATCATGAGCTTGAGAATTTTGTAACTTACCAGTAGGAAGGACAAAATGACTTTGTAGAGGGTTACAAAGATAGCAGCTGTACTTCACAGAATTGAACATCAAATCATTAGTTGCAGGTACAGAAGCATCCCCAGGCAAATAATTCATGCACAACTTTAGCATGAAAATAATCCTCTTAAAGTGAGCTTAGGGCATCTGTGATGTCTTTCCTTCTATGAATGGGACTGGTACACATCCTAGCACCCATCCAGTACTACAGGGCTATGCAAAAATCCTGCCTCACTAGGCCAAATGTGCTCTTAAGGAGCATATAGAACTTCTGACACTGGAATGAGAAAGCAGCAGTGAGTGAAGAGAGACCAAGCTTGCACCCTTCTTTCCGACTGCCAACCAAAAGGGTAGTTACTACCTTGTGCCATACCTACTCGATTAATGTAATTGAAAGACTCATATTTCCTCCTTGGGATAGGTAGAGATCAACCAAGGCTGTCTCACAGATATTTTTAAGAGGTGTATTGCTAAAAAGTACACATGATGGCAGCCACTTTAGCTCAACAGGCTGACAGTTTTTCTTCATTGGGAAGGAAAATAGAGGAGAACCTTTCTGTTGATGTAGAAAATGATGGTTGACCCTAACAATAAGCAATTTACAATTCTAATGACACGGAATAGAAACGTGATCTTTTTCATATATTGCAGATAAGGTACCATGAGTTAGATCTTTTCCAGTACAAGACAAAAAGCATATTAAATGGATCATTACCCAGGAACACAAGATTCCTTTAGGCAAAAGTAAACTCAGCACCTCAAACAAGTATGTTGCAAGACTGATGAAGAAAAAGTTTGCATTAAAAAACAAAACAAAAAAACCAAAAACACCTTATGAAGACTTTTCAAAAATAAGGAGACACATGAGATTCCTGTACAGAAGGTTTGCATCAATTCAGACAGGTTCAAGATACTTCACTAAAGAGGACAATTTCAGTTCAAGTAAAGGAGTCAAGTTTTACCACCAAAAAGAGAACTAAGGAGTCTTGACTTTCTCTGGATTTGTCTTGCATTCCCCCTAACACTTCTCCCCCCACATCATCTCATGTTCTCTCCCTGTTTAGTTGGAGTAGTGACCAGTTTGCAGGCATATTCAGGCTGATTAGCCAGCTGTCAGCTGCCTGTTAGAACAAGAATTTAAGGTCTCTCTCTTCTCCCAAGCAATTGTCAAAAAACCTGTAGGAAGTCAGTATCTAACACCTCTACCACATGTCAAACATGGCTGAAGTTAGCAGAAGAAAGCAAAAACAATATCCAGAAAGAAATAAAAAATGAGGGCAAGAAGGCAATATAAAAATCTGAACAAACTGGAAGAGAATTCCATTTTGAGCAAATGCCAGAGTACAGACAAACAGAAAACAGGTACTCCACTTACGTCAATTCACAGCACAAATAATCCTGTACGAGTTGTTTAAGTGCTGGAATGGTCCAATGAAGGCAAAGGCTTTAAGACTCAACGACTATCAACAAGTAGAGTGGAAATGTACAAATGGCAAACACACAAAGACAAATTCTAGATTCTTTCCCTGGTGCTAAGGAAGACATGCTGCAGCTGGAAACAGAGTAACTCAACATTTACAATGAAAGGAGGTCAAGGTAATAACAGTTGCAGAGATGTGGTTTGTAGGTTTGAAGCAATTCTACCTAATTCCCTGTCCAGAAAACACTTCTGGGAGAAGCATTCAAGTTCTCCTCTGTCATCCAGATAGTTTATTAAGTTACTCAACTGCACAGGAATGTAAACAGCAACTACAGCAGGTAAGTTTGATTTGCTAGACCCTCTCATAGTTTGATGACCTATTCCTAAGGCTAGATGAATATCCTAAAGGAAAGGAGGTCCCATTTCTGGCCTTCATTCTGTAGACGGAAGTCACAAAGCTTCTCTCACACATGTGTGTACACACTTCCCTACTCTCACCTTATAAACCAACAAAAGCCTATTTCAGTCATATCTGAAAAGTCTCTTTACAGTTGTGTGTATACAACCTTTACTTCATTCTCCCATGTATCGTAATATTGGCCCAGGGCCTCAAAGATCTGTCATCTTAGATAAAAAATGTAGACATGTTCATCATCATAGGTAAACCACCATAGCCATGAAGTGGTGGAAGTGACTACAACACCCTCAAGTTCTTAAGCTAATATAACGTGTAGTAATAGGAACGTGGAGAGGAAGATGACAGAAGTCCATACAATGGTAATATTTTAAACAGCACGGCAAGACTACCAACCCTTTTCTTCTGGGAGGGAATCCTCCTCCAACAAAAGGCTCTACATCTTACTGGTTTAAAAATGCACAGAATTACATCTTAAACAGCTTATTTTAAAAACCAGTACAACAAATGGTAATCTCTTCATATTTATCATTTTATATTTGCTGTTTCTTCTGCCCAAATGACAGGCTCTCCTTTATTATGAATTACCTAGATATATGGAATTTTTCCCTGGTTATTTCTTTAAATACTGCATTATAACTGTTTTATCTTTGGCATATTATTAAGTCTCTCTAGAAAGATTCTTGCAACTACTCGTTTCCATGTAAATTTGTACACTACACATACAGTCTATATTTGAGAGGAGTACGCAACTGATTCTCATTTGAAAGTAAAAAAATAAAGATATAAATTATTTGATTTAAAGGCACCTTTTCTCAAGTTGAACTTTATTTAAGCCTGTTATATTCCATCTCATTACAAAAATCCAAGCTGTGTCAGCAAATGAGCACAAGACTCTAGCACTGTTTCTCTTGGGTTTGCAAGAGGGCAAAGCACATAGATCAGAAAGAACACCCTGCTAATTAAACTGAAGCAGATGACTAAAGAAGAGAAGAGCTTGTCATATGTAATATCTACGTCAAGAATGATCAGATTAAATATGCAAAATGTGAAGTAAAGGTGGGCAACAGCATTAAGCTCACATTCTAGATCTCGAAGAGGCTGCAAAAGTTCTGACAGTTTCTCTAATTATTCACAGTAATGGACATCGGGGGCAAAAGGCAGGAGGGAGAAACACATTTTTCTCCATTATAGGTGCTGAGCACCAGGGCTAAAATCATGCCTGTCTGAACACTGATCAGTTTCTGCAAAGGTTAATAGCAATTAAATGTGGCAAACTAGACTAAATGAGAAACAGGTCATGATACCACTGTACTTGCAAAGAGCACAATACTTTGCAGAAAGGTATTTCTTGTTTAATATTTTTGAAGGTGCAAGAGTACTTAGAATAAGAAAGAGTAGTAAGTCTGTTCCTGTTCAAATGAACACATACAGTCCAGTTTATTACAGAAGCCAATCTACTAAAATAATTTTTTTATACCAGAATGTGCAAGTTAACTGTATTAAAACGAAAAGCTAACCAATTTCCACTTAAAACATACAAAAAGCCCTAAAAAAGAAATCAGTGAGAATCTGTTACTTTCAGTTTAATCAACTTTAGATAACAGTCAACTAGCTCTTCCAAATACATGTCTAACAGCAAAAAACATTCAAAATGGAAATTAATAAATGCAGATTTGCAAGAGACAGAACAAAAGATTAATACATTAGAATGAAGTATCTTATACGATACAATTTTTCATTCAGCATTTAACTGAAAATACTAGTATCAGAATCCTTCAGATTTTTTGTTTGTTTTATTACAATTTAGTTCCTACACACAAATTGTAAAAGGACTAAGATGTGGCTACATTTTGAGCCCACATTTTACCACACACGAGAGAGAAAAAAATCAGAATGAGTTGAGATTACTTGGATTTTTCTACTTGAGTATTTAAAAATATTAAGAAGCTACTGTCCTAATACGAAAACAAAGCTGTCAGTAACCCAAGAGACTGGAGAAACAAGTATATTATCATCAACTGATGTGCAGAGTTTTCTCCTTCAAAGCAAGCAATATTCACCTAAAACATTGTTCAGGGAAAAGAAAAATCAATTCTGGATTTACATAACAATAACTCAGGTTTATCAGATACTGAAAACCTATGTGCAACTCCTGATTACTCATTAGTAAACACATCAAGGAAAAAAAATAATTAAAAAAGGTAACTTGCATTGCTATCCTCAGGATCTTCTAAACCGTCCGGCCGACTAAGATTGCGTGAAGGCTGACTACACACTACATCATCTTCTAGCTCCCAAAAGGAAGTTCTAACAGGTGGTCTTTGGATCTCATCAGGATTAAAAGCGCCATCTGCTCCATCTGAAGAAAAATTAGTTAGAGCATCTTTGTTCAGCAGTTTGTATTTTGAGATTACAGATGTGCTACCTTATATTTAAAAATCAAGACTTAAACACATTTTCGGTTTAGATAATATAAAACAATAGAAGAGAAATCACCTTTTTCAAAAGGTATTTCTTTAAAACTTTGTTTACCTTACTGATTCTCATCAGTAAAATAAAGATACTTTATTAAATTCTCTCTATCAATAAAGGCTCTATACACCAATATAAAGATCATTGGTATTTAACCTGCATTAAATGAGCCATTGCTTTTGAAACAGCAAGAGAGAAATCAGGGGGGCAGGGGAATGGAATTTACTTACCTCTTCTTTCCTGAATTGCATAAGGGTTTCCATATTGCAATACTGGTAGTCTGCTTGGCACTGCAGGAACCGGTCCATTTTCCTCCGAATATGGGTTGCGAAAATGTAATGTCTGTTGTGAAATCTGTCCTTCCATCATCCTTCCAGCTTGATTTCCTGGTGTCCTGCCAAGTTCCTAAATAATGCAAAGTTTAAAATGTAATTAACCTATGGAGTCCTAGCAAAGTTTGAAATTTTTATGAAATATTTAGATGTGTTTTTAAAAATACATCTGCTAACCTTCCCACTGTCTTTTCATCTTGCTCTAGTGCCAAATATACCATACATACCAAAAATAGTCAATGAAGAAAATACAAAGATCTTTTAAAGACATTTTTTTCTCTTGTTTTGTCATCAGTTAATTCAAATTACATAAACAGAACTGCCACATTTTTCAAGAAATATCTGCATCCTTTTTAAAATGAAAAAAATCACTTAAATAGGTAAAGAACAAGTGGATTAACAATAACAACTAAAGATAATGTGCAGTGAGAAAAGTTTTTTAAAGTTAAAATTAAAAAGAAAATAATTTTTTTTCGTATCATACCATACCATTCAAGAATGCACCATTTTAGTATGTGAAGTACATGTATGTACATACTTGACATAATTCCCTATGAATTCATGAGTGGCAGATAAATTAAGAACTATTCAGTACATTGCACTGGATCCTTTCTGATATCTAACAGCAGAACATTGACCTACATGAAGTGTAACTTAACATTAGCTAAGCTGAGCTCAAGGTTGTCACTTTCGGTAGGAAATGAAAAATGTTAGAACAAACTTTTGCTCAATGTCCTTCACATGCACACACACACACAGGGAAAGAAACCAGCATGGAGAATTTAGAAGCAGTCTCATGTGATTTCTACAATATAACCTCCTTAAAGTTCCCCTTACTTGCATACAGAATCATGTGTACATGTTAAGCTCTGTACAATATTTGCAGATGTGTTAGATGTAGCCGTGTTTAAAACTGGAAGAGAATTACTTCGTTCAAATGCAGAGACCCTATCAAACATAACTCACCTAAAACTATACCTACAGAGGCAAAGATCCATTACTTTTCCTTGTTCTCAGTTCCTTTAAAAATCGATTTTTAAATACGTGATTAAATACGTTAAACTGGTTGGAATGATTTTGTCCTTGTTTGCGATTCTACTCGGTGATCATGTTCCACTTGTAATTATTAGGGGGGTCTTTTTAGTTGTTATTATTATGTCAAAATATCTCTATTACCATTACACCAAATATAGCCAAAAACTCCATTGTCCTAGTCACTGCTAACACAGATGACATTTTTGCATGTTTCTCCTTTTTGTGAACAGAAAGAAGAAAAAGGAATGTTTGGGTTTTTTCAATTAATATACAGTATTATCTACAATGTTGAGAAGTGGTTTGTGACTTGCAATGACTGAAGATACGAGAACACTTTCAAGCTGCACTGTAAAGCAGACTTAAGAATCCAGTTGGTACCTTTTGTTCTTACATTCAGAAAAGACAGACTGTACTCTGTAAAAAGATTACAGTCTAAAAGGTAAATCACAGGGAGAGCAGGAAAAAAAGATAACAAAGTAATGAGATAGGTCAATATGTTAAGCAGTGGTTTCTACATCAACGGCATGAAGTTGTCAGCTTCTTACTTGGCATGAGGGAAAGGGTAGTTTGCAGGAGCACCCTGAAGAAAATATTGTTACTCAGGAGAAATCTCTCTCCAAAACATAACAAAATAGCATGGAAAAAAAGTGCACATTTGAAAACGTAACAGAAAAATGATGAAGCATGGTCTCACAGATCAATACACGATATTTGAATAGGGAAGGAAAGACGACAGAGAATGGTACATCAGGAAAGATCTGGAAAAGATCCTGAAAGCATAACAAGTAATTCCTGATAAGTGCAGTGGAGGCTGACAGACAAATCAATGGGCTGGGAAAGTGCTGTGTACCCAACAACACTTTCTGAATGAAAACAAGGGAGAAAAGGTTTCTCCCATCAAGGCCAAAATGGGCTACAGCAAGTGTGACAATTCTATCAAAATTCTGGGCAAGCTTTTTAACTTGATGGACAGCTGGAGGAGACATTACAAATACTTTACATCAGCGGGATTTAGGTAAACACTGGGATAGCAAAAATTTAAAAATGGGTCAGATTGAAGACAATTTGCTCTATCATTCTGGACTATAACGTAGGCATGGTGGTCACGCCACTAGCAATCATGCGAAGGCCCCTGAATAGATATGTAAACTCAGCATTAATTACTAGACTGATGGATTAATTATCTATTTTTTATAACATTCAGACAATTGATTCTAGGAAGGAAAACTATTACTCAAGGTTGATATTTTCTATTTATATTAACAAATAGAAATTAGTGATATTTTTCACAAAGGTAATCCAGACTAGGTTACTCATTTCAAATAATATTTATACTACAAGCATCATATAGAACAAAACTGCACTTGTACTACTGTCTAATTACAAATAAGTGGATTTTAAATCCATGAGAAGTTGTATTTTCATACACAGATTCCAAAGTTATTACACTTCCTATGACAAATATTTTGCCCTCTATGAACTTAATAAGCAAAGTTCTAATTCATCCTTCGTCCTCCTTCTTTATATCCTCACCTACTTTATATATACATATACTCACAGTTTAGCAACGGTATGTATGGAGCTTACTTCCAAAATTCAGTGTTTTCATCCAAAATATAAAATTTTTTAATCTATTGAGGGTCTTAAATGGCCTACTTTATTTAATTCTGTTGTTTAAATATTTGTATCAGAAAGACAATTCTTTCAGAAAAGCTCAAACAGAACTCTTCAAAAAAATATACTTAAAATTCTAGATTCTTGCATATAATCCATAGAGAGAGTAATTATTATAAAATACTAAATGGTTTTTATAATTTACAAACCGTTAAAACTCTAAGCCAAGATATATGTTATAAGACAGTAATTAAAGTGACTTAAGTATAGTCAGTGCATCAGCTGTAATTCATCCAAAGAAGAGTCTCTCTCATCCTTCCATTTAATAAAATGGGTTAAGGGAAAGAGAGCATGTATGCCAAGAATATCCAAAGGAATATGCCATCTACAGTTCAGAACCAAGCAAAAAATTCTGAGACGTAAAAATGAAAATAATAATTTAAAAAATAGAGACTGTTAAGACAGAGATGCTTTCCAATCATTTTGTTCTTTCTGGTTAGTATTTTCTTCTGGATTCTCTGGGTTCATGTTTAATATTTGTTAATGTAACATTAACAAAAACCTCAAAGACGGAAGTGTGCGTTTTCCCCATAAGACTTTGAATTGAAACTTAAAACCAAGACTTCAATTAGCAATTTAACTACGTAAGTAGTGAAATGTCTCCGTTATTAAAAGGAACAGCTCAATGTATTTTTCTTAAAGATGGGTAAACTTCAGCTGAAACGCTAGAATACAAAAACGTAAAATCAAGTAGCAATAACTAGTCTGAAAACAAACCACTACTCAAATGAAAAAAGACAGAGATTATATATTTATTGTTATATATGTACTATCAGGTTTCAGATATAAAGGGTTTGGACTCCAACAGCAACATCATAAAGTCATGTTCAAACAGGAAGAACGTAGTTTCTACAAATGGTAAGGCAGCTTAGCGAAAGTTAGCTTTTTGGAGCACTGGCCGTAAAAACAGTAGTGTTTATTTTCTTTTAGAAAAACCTTCTAATACAGGACAACACAATTTCTGCCCAACACCCTCCAAGTACAATATCCTCCTGTAGATATGATATAAAACTATGCTAGCGTTACTTTAGATTTATAGACTAAATTGCATATATAATTGAAATGGTTAGGATTACATCTTAAAGTTTTAGTCAGCATGTAAAATCTAAATAATTAATCTTTATTCAATACAAAGCAGGAACAATTAATTATCAGTGAAATTAATATTTCCCTTTTTAAAATCAATTTCTTCTGCAATATGGAAGCAGTTTAGAATGAGAGGCAGTGGCATTAATACTTTAATTTTAGCATCACATAAGATTAAAACAGAACGTAGATCAAAGTGACTGTAAAAAGGTGCTGTAAAATAGCCTTAGCCAGAAGTTGGACAGCTAGGGTAGACACTGATTAAAAAAAAAAAAAATCAAAGGCTATATAAGTATGTAAATAAAATAGAAACCAAGTAATTTTATAGGTTTGAAGAGACAGCAAATGAACATTTTCAGCATGCTATGTTTGGTGACATTTATAAACAAATACTGATAATGGAGTATAAATTGAAAAGCTGTTTACTATACTGTGCTTAACCTTTTAAATCATGGTTCCAGTCTAGCAAGGCACTTTGATTCTTCTTTGAAATGTAAATATCTATAAATTTGGTAGACAAAGTTCCAAGCTTTTATAAGCTCCATACATTATTATTACTGTTGTTCTTCTTATGTGTGGTGTTCAAAATTACTCCTTCCAGCTAAACTAGATCCATCAAAACTCAACTTTTATTTTGCTTTCTTTTGAATTAGAAAAATATGAGAGAGATCTATTGAAAAGTACATATTTGGTTTAAAAAAAAAAGATAATTTAAATACCAGCTACCTGAGAATCTAGAATTTTACAAAACACTTAACTAGCTTAATATGAAATAAGTTTAATTTCAATTTATCAGTACACAAATTCCTGTTTTTACTAAGTAACTGTTCACACTGGATTTTTTTTTTTTTTTTAAGTAATCTGAACAATCCTAACTTTTCCACAATATCATGCAATACTATCTGAATGTAACGAAGACATTTTGTTATTTCACTTTTCAGTAAAACCTTGCTTTGATTAATTGTCATATAATACCTTCGAGGTACTTCCAACACTAGAACATTAGCATTAATATTTCATAATGTCTGGTTTAACAATAATGGTAATGAATTTGATTAGACAGTGAACTCTTGAAAGTAGCAGTCCATTTTCTATCATATATTTAAAAATCAGAGTACTATTTGTGTATCTTTCTTTCCTGATAAAGATATTTTTCCAGTTGTAGTTTACCGAAGTCACTGTCACATGTGAAGCTGCTCTTATTATTACAAGCAGTCAATAAGAGAACTGCAGATGTCAAAAGGATTTGGTTGTATGCACACATCATGAAAAACCTGGAGATTATACTGTTGAAATGTCTACATCTCTAGTTATAGGACAACACTGGATAAGAGCAAAAATAATCCTAACCAGTGATGGAAAAAATAAACTGTCAAGGTAGGTATGTACCATTCATGTCTTATGCCAGGATTCCAAAGGGAATAAGGTTTACTAATTGTGCTGCCTGTCAGCCAGTAACTCCTGAAAGCATCAGGAAGCATCTGTCTCAAAGAAATGAAATTTCTGTAAGTTTTGTTAACCTTAGGGGACAGAAAGGCTGCAGCATAAGCTCAATAATAGTATTTTCTATTTGGCCAAGCAGCACATGCACTAAGCTGGTATCAGCCTCTAGACATGACAGGGCTGAACCTCTTTTACTAAGAGATACAGAGGAGTAAAGCAGGAAGGAGGCTGGAAGTCCACCAAAAACTTGCAGAAAAACAGTGATGCTGCTGAGATGAGAACAGTGATGCTGCTGAGATGAGAACAGAAAATAGGACAAAAACTGGTAGGAATTCGTATGTTCTGTGAACCGTATAGCTAGCGCAATTTCACATTATTAGTTTACACAGAGTAATCCCTATCTGCAAATAGAAATAATTATTTTAGATCCTGGATGGAATATCATTCTAGACAGGAACAAATAAATAATTTTTGACACCACAATGTTTTTGTTAGATTATATGTAGAAAATATTCTAGAACACTATTACAGAACAATAAACCATATTTTCAAAGGCTGAACCAGTTTCAGCAAGTTGCCATACTATGGTGTACTTTTTTTTTTAAATATACAAGTATTAACAGCAGAATTTGCAGTTTAAAATGCTAATTCATTTTGGCAGATTATCCAAATATGGAAAAGTATGTTTAAAGAGTAAACAAATTCTCGCTTAAAAATAAATCGCAATTCCTCAAACCAAAAGAGCCTCAGAAGTGTTAATTTATAAAATTTATCAGGAATCCTGACAATACCTTCTCACTGGTAAAGAGTTCCAACTGTGATGCCAGTTCCTTTATTCGTCTCTCTTTTTCCGCCAGCTGAACCTATATGAAAAGAAGTTTAAGGTTCCTGTATTAGTGAAACTATTTCCCTGCATGTTACATTGCAAAAACAAAGTTCAGTGATTAAGTTCATCTTTCAGATAGAAATTATTTCATCTACTATAGTTACATGCAACATCTAGTACTACTGCAAATCAAAACCAACAATTCTCCCTAAGTTTATCTACTGGATAACAGGAGTACATTAGCAGCCTTTTCTTGTCAGTTTCCAGAGAACAGCTGTGGAATGATAAAACCCTAGGTTAAAAACCAGGAGTAGTGTCAGTAATACTAATGGCAGGAGGGACACCACTGCCCAGTAACAGTCGCAGGTTTACAAACCTCATCTCATTATTTCTAAAGGAATCCGTTGGCAAGCATTTCAGTGATTTATTTCATTCACTTCTCTCCAGCTGTTATGTCCCACCACAGAACTGAGCGAACCAAAACCTCCTCTTACCTCAAAGACACTAAATTTGTTTCACAAACATCTACCTTGTGTCTCTGTTGGGTGCTCTGGGAGGAGATGCAACTGACATTACACAATTCTTCCAGGCTTCCTCTTTGCTTTAAAATGATTATTTAAATTATCTTTCTCTACAAAGGGTTATTTTACTCAGATTTTGGTTACTTTGGAGACTGCCTCTCCACTTGTTTTTCTAGCATATAAGCTCAATGCTCTGCACAGTTACCTATCAATTTTTTTTTTAATTCTGAAATTCTCTCTCGCAGTTCAGGTCAACAGAGAGAAATCTACCAACTGGGAAGAAAAGCTCACTTTTTCTCCCCCACCTGCACCCTCCTGAATGATAACAAGTTTTGAGTTGCAGTCAAAACGCTTTCAATTTTGGAACCAATTATTTATTACTCCTGTGGTTGAGAAGTTAAAAAAAACTTATTTTACATTAAATTATGCATAGCAACCAATCACTGCTAATTAATAAAATTATATAAATTGGAAAGAGTCATGCATTTTATAAAATTGAAATTAGAGCTTTGAAAAGTGTCAGAAAAGGACAGCACAGCCTACAGAGTGCTGAAATAAGCTGTAGAGTAATTCAGTATTTTATAATGAAAAAGTGCTGTAATTTCTAATGGGAGGGGGTTCCTACTAGAACCGATACAGTCACAGTTCAATTTCATCTCTGTTCATCACAACAGGCAAAAATTTGTTGCTCATCTTGTCCTTGTTGACCTAGAAAGCCACTTCAACATATGTATTACTATTACATAACCCAGAAGATTAAGGCCCCGTGTAAACTAAAGCTGCCCATTATGCTTGACTTTCTGGTGCATGTGTTACATCACTGTACTAAGACTATAGTTGAGATCCTCCAAATTAAAGTAATTATTTTGTGACTATTTTAAAAACAATGTATCACTCATCTTGTATCTCTCTAGTTAATTCAGATAAAATGCATCAGAAATCCTGCTAGTATTATAGTAAGCAACAGGAAATCATAACTCTCTACCCCTTTATTTCCTGTAATACAAGATTAACGTCATTTAGAGGTTTGTCTAAATCCATAACATTAAAAGACTGATAGCCATTTGGTAGTATACTTAGCAGGTCTGTCTTACTTTAAAAGAAACGTTACAAGACTGTGTTGTTTCTGCAAGTGCAGAACAGATTTTCTATTTACAGCAAAAATACATTCAATGTTTTTTCCCCCCATTAAAACTGTTCATTATTTGAACTATTAGAGATTAGCAACTACATTAAGAACAGGATATCATTCATTGCCATAAACAAAATCTGTAACTTACTTTATACTGATCCTCCATTGCTGCTAGCTGTAGTTTTATAGCCTCATTGATTTTCACTTGTTCTTTCCACTTCAGCTCCAGTTTAGCTAGTTCATCAGCATAAACACTGCATTTCATCTTCTCATCCTAAAGTAGTTTATACCATGGCATGAAATGTACAATTTGAAGAGATTTCCCCTCCCACCCCCAACAATGACACTGTGTAACTCCATGCTTTTAAAGCAAGACCATTTACAAATGGCTTCCCCAAGAAATCAAGCCTGACTCAAGACTTTGAAGAACACAGGACCACTGAACACTGCATAAATGATGTTCAGTACGTATTTTTTTCTTGCCCAAGTTTTCAACAAGCTGATATTCCTTTTTAGCTTCACAGTTTCAAGCTTCTTTGTATCCTAATACTACACTGTAATCACGATTATCCTTTCAAGCATCTCATTTCAATACAAAACTTTTCCCCATGCAACTTTTACAACCTAAGTATCTTTCTTTCATCCAGAAGGTCAAAGGCAAAGCTTTCCTCAAGCATCACTATAGAAGAAATAGCCAGCAGAAGCTAACGCAGGCTCTCCATAGGCAGGGTAATGAGCAGAATAACATGACAGCTGTTATACCCTGGAGAGCACATTAAAATAGAATAATCTCCTTGTGATCAATAAGAGAAACAAGATGATAAACTGAGTTCATGGCAGTTCATTAATGTATTTATAACTATTTGAGAACAAAACCTATTGAAGTAAAGAAAAATTCCAAGTCTTAAATTCTAATCTTAATTCTAACTCTTCTGACTTCATAATGTTGATTAATGTTATTTTTTTAACCCCCAAACAGCAAGCAACAAATGAACAGAGACAAGACAACACCCAGAAAGCATTTTTTAAACAATTCTACAACAGTCAACTTTTCACCGGCATCACTGATGCAATACTCCATTGTCATACATACATCCAAATTGGTTAAATGAAAATCAAGTTAGGACTGACAGGTATTAATATTTGAAGGGCATTACTACTGTGGCTACAGCACTACTGGTGCCAACTTTGGTCCAGAGAACCATATAAATGCCGTTATATATGACTGAGCCCAAGCTAGTAGGCAGCACCCACTCAGACATCAAAACACTGTAAAAGCCCAGGACAGTCAGATCTGGAGGGAGTTCTTACGCTTGAACAGCATATCAGATAAACACTGCTATATTTGTTCCAGACATCATCTGGCTTGTAGCAACATGCTGTATTTGATTTATAAAAGTAAATATACTTAAAATACAATGCAAAAAGAAAAAAGTATGCAAAACTTTAAGCATAGAAGTAGTAGTAGTAGGTTTTGTTCATTTATTTTACTGCATCTGGGTTATCCTGAGGGGTCCTTGCTGGACTCTCTAACACCACAGGTAATCAACAGCTGACTTAATAAAAATGTGTTTTCTAATGTTAAGATTTCTACCACAATCGTGGTGTATCACACAAACAAGCAAGGCAACTCAGCTGGGTAGGCTTTGTGGTTTTAAGACTTAGCACCTATAGCTACTTTCTGTTCAGCTTTCCGAAGCAGCCATTTACTTACTGCCAACATTTGCTTGCATTTCTTATACTTCTCTGTTTTCTCAGCAATTTCTTTATTCATTTCACGTACTTGCTCCTTTACCATGAATTCCGAAACTATATCAGATGAAATGGGGCTAACTGTGAACATCGAAGAAAAAACAAGAATATTGATTTTTTTTTGTTCCACAAATAAAGTTTGTATAAGAGAGATGACAGGCCAAATTTGACAGTGCACCAAGAACAGAGTGCTCCATGTTATCCAAGTAAATAGTTAATCAGAGACAGTCAGTATCACGTGGCTAGTGACACATAAGATCAGCAGTCATACTAGCATGTCTGGGTTCAGTTCTCTCACATACTGAAGGTGAACATAAATATACACATACATACTACAAAGGTCAACGTAGGGGAAGAAAAAAAAAATAAAGGGATAGACACCTCTGCCCTTAACTCCCAAGAAAGTAAACACCAGAATATATACGTTATGATATCATGCTAGATATTTTATTCTTCCGTAAAAATATGAAGTGCCTCAGCAATTGACTTCATCCCATCACATACTATAACTGAGCTTGCTGGGATTTTATTTGTTTTAGGAAACACTTGTATTTACTTAAGACAGGAGAAAACTGACAGAAATTACAACCTATAGTCTCTATAGACAGAAAGAATGTGTGAATTATAAAGTAACACAAATGAAATTAGTCAGCATCTACTGGCATTTATCAATTTAAATAGAATAATAAACCAGGCTTAGTTTTAACCTATTATGTGTTTATGTTTTAGAAGATTTTGTAAGAACTTAATGGTTCATAAAAATTATAACCCAGTTAAACATTTTCTAATAAAGCACTACTGCCCATAAAACAAGAAAATGGTCTATAGACTTGACCTTGCCATCACATATTCAGAACTTTTCAGTGGATTCAATTTTACAGTAGAATGCTACAGTGAATAGTCATTATAACAGGACTGCAAAATTACCATGCTATTGTACAAAATTTGCAAATTTGGGGAGGATTTTTTTTTTTTTAAAGTGAATTGTCTATTAGCTTGGCAAAACCAGCTCTTTGTTAACTATTAAGCAGAAATTCAAGAGTTCAGTCCTACTGACATTAACAAATATAAACTGAACTGTTTTGAAAAGATACATAAAGTTATTTATGAATGTTACCACTTGAAAAAAGACAGAAGATTTTTAGATGAATTTTCACATTTCTAATCATTGCTTTAACTAAAACATAAGTCCACTTACTTTATACTATACATACTATTAGGGACTACTTCACACAGACAACACTTTCAGGCTGATACAAATAGACAAAATTTAAGCTGCTGATACCTGGAGATGCAGACAACTTTTTGTCTGTAACGACGGCAGTAGCTGTCTCAATGTTAGATGCATCTGTCAGTTTCTGTTGATGCCCTGCAACCTTCTTTGTGAAAAGAAATTTTGTTTTGGTATTTAATTAAATGAAAGCCAAAGCACGAAGTAATGTATATCTTGCACTATCATCTCCTCCAAAATTGGACTAGACTGAATTGCTCATTAAAACAGAAGGTAATAATAAATATGCAAACACATTTAATTCTACTAACACTGAAATTGCCTCAGACTATGATTTTTATAATCTTACATTATAAAGTTATTTTCCCAAGAAACAGTAATTTCTACACAAATTATTAGAAAAATCTCATTTTCTGGAGAATCAGCTCCACTTAAATCTATCAACTTAAATCTAATATTCCATTAGAAAATGGAGTCTGTATTACTAATGAGTGCTGGACTTCCGGTGTCAAAGTAGTGAATTTGGTGTTTGTTATCAGATGTACAGCATAGCCAAAGATGTGGAAGATTTTTAAGGAAAAGCCACAGGCATTCTGATATGACACCTCGTTCACCATTGACCTTCTGGATGAGAAGACAACTTTTTAAAGTAATCTGTGGATCAAGTCTGGATAACTACCCCATTTGTTCTGTGGATAGCAGAAATACTTAAGTCTGTTTTTTGTAAGAATTCACATTTGTACATCTTGCCATTGCTCATACACCTTTTCCCCATTTGAGCTCCTCTCCGACTCAGTCACTAATTTTCACAAAATTCTGAAGAACTCTGCTCTCAAATCTGTTTGAAATTCACCAACAGGTTCAGTTACTAGGTGGCATGAGACTCACATCATCATTGCAAAAGCCTCATTTCTTTATGGAACAAAACTTAGAAGAGTGATAAGAATACAAAATACATATGGAATACAACTATATACTGTGTTGTGGAAACTTTCTCCCCACTTCACTTTGAAATCTTCCTCCAAGTTCTCCATTTCCCCCACTTTTGGGTTTTGGGGTTTTTTGTGGTGGTAGTGGCACTGAATAGAGATAGTGATTATGGATTTTTCCCTGCTTCAGTTTCAAAATTCTTCCTTGAACAATGTTATGCTTACTAGTTCATCCAAACTGTTAGCTTTCTACATACACCAGTTACTATAAATTCTACACTTGGTTTCGACAACTATCTAAAATAAAAAAAATTATAGAAGTAATTTAGCTTTAGGGAAGAAAATGGTAAATTAAAGAGCCATTGCTTACTGCATTGTTTTAATCCTTTTTAAGAGCACTGGGTTTTGCAAAAGGAAATTAAATAGCTGCTGAAAAGTTACAAAAAGCAAGTGTAATTTATCCCATTCTACTTACTGCTTGTTCTGTAAACTTGTTTACTTGTTTTTGAAGTTTTTGACATTCTTTGAATTTTTCCTTGTAATGGTCAGCAGCCATTTGCAGACGAAGCTTCAGATCTTCAACTTCTCTGCGTAGTTCCTGCTCTACTGTGTTTGAAGTTTCCTTAAAAAAAATAAGAAACTGTTCTCCCTTTTGTTCAAATACCGCTATTTCCCAAAAAGCCTTTTTTCAATTAAAGAAAGCATAATGCTCTATGTAAGTACAGAAGTTCTCATTTACTTTGTGGGAAGGAAAGGAATAGAGTAGTAGAGCACAGATAGAGGCAGCATCTGTGCTGAACTTCATTCCTAGCAAGACACACTGAGGGATTAAATAGGCACTGGTATAATACCCGAGGCAGGTAAAGAGAATTCTTATTCTATGGGCTGATTAATGTATACTGAAAGTCTGAATGTATAGCAAAAGTCTGAACACCTTCCAGAAGGTGTTCTAGCTACCTTATAGACAAGTATAGCCACGTGGCAAAAATGGACAGACCACAACTGTATTCCATCACACTCACTCTGTTTCTACCGGAAGTGGTTCAGTTGAGCTGTAACACTGATACACGAGCTAAGCAAACTACATTTACCGACCGGATACATGCCATATTCAGATACTTTCTGGTAATTCAAGTCATTCATATGATCTGCTACTTCTTTCAGGATGCATTTCAAAGACATCGTATATAAACAAAATTCCTAGAAAAAACATGTAATTCTTGGATATTTTAAATATAACAGTTCTTTTGAGGGCTGTACTATTCACTTCGTATTTCCTGCACTATTTTATTTACTGTTCAGCTCAATATTTTTTTTTTCAAACTGCTACATCATTACAGTTATCCTGGTAGCAAATTAATCCAATACAGTTGCAGTCACGGAAGATCTGGTACAAAGCTCACTTAAGTAAGAATGACGAAACTTATATTAGCTCACTAGATTTTTATCCAAGGCGAAGGGAGTCAAGACAGTTTCCATTACATTAATATTTTTCTACTTATAAATACTAAAGCAAATTAACTATGACCACAAATATCGGAAGGACTCATAAGAATCAAGACAGAATCCATCAGTGAGGAAAGAACATTATAAAAAAAAAATTCTACTTTCTTATCTGAATGAATTTTTAATGCTACTGTGGCTCATAAAAGAATTAAGAAAGGGAGAGGATTCAAAATAATATAGATAAATACTGTATTATTCTGTGAAAATAACCTGGGGGTGGAAGGGAGTTGCTGTAAGTAGTAGCGGAAACCTTCTTTCTTACCAACCTTGCAAATCAGCTAACGTGCACTTGATTTAAGGTAGTATCTTGAGTGCCGAAAGAGAATTTGATAATAATTTGCGCTAATCATCCAGAAACGTATTTTATTCCCCAACTTTAGCAAAGCTAGCTCTGACAGATTTTATAAATAAAGATAAACTTTAGTACTAAATACTGACAATTTACCTGTTCTTTTTTCAAAGCCGTGATTTTTTTAAGTTCAGCTAAAGCATCAGCAAGCTGCTTTTTCAATTTTTCATTTTCCAGACGTGCACTGTGAAGATCTGCCATCGTCTTATCTCGCACATTTACTGCGTCACTCAGCTCTTTTGACATTAGGACAGCTTCTTGTTTGCTAGCCTGAATCTGATCCTCAGCTTTCCGGAGCTGTTCTTTTAAAATACTTGCATCCTCCTGGGAAAGAGAAGAGAGGGAAGAGAATCCATATTTTTTTAATTCAAAGCTTAAATAAAGGTTGGCATAGGGATTAGAAACATTTGAAAGAAAAATCAAGTTTTCCTGCTGGCTTAGCAAAACCATTAAATCAAGAAGTTAGTACACAAGTACCATTTTCCCCATTTGCCTTCTTTGCTAACAATGCTATGCAAACATATTTCACTATGACATAAAGGCAAATTTAAATATTTTATTTATACTGGATTTTTGTTGTATTTTCAGCTTTAGTTTTAAACATACACCCAAAAGTCTTTCTGTTTTCTAGAACATCTTTGTTCTTATCACCATAGAACTCTTAACAGGCACAAATGGCCATTTGGCTTCAAAACCAAAGTTCATCCCACAGTAAGACACTGCAGGTAACAACAGAGTAAGATGTCTTACAATGCCTACAATTGGTTGATGTAAGACTCTGTAAAGCAGCTTTGGGACTTTCTTCTCCCAGTTCCATTGCCCAAGATCTTGCACAACAAGCTTTTCAGAAGGAACTGAGAACAAAAAGTAATGAAAAGCAAGCTGCAGCATGCAGCACTAAGACTCTCAGCACTGCTGCAGCTTCATAGGGCAGCCCAAGGGCCAACTGATCAAGCTGCACCACTGGCCTCTCATTCCTCAGAAGAGCCCAGGATCGCCCCTGCTGCCCCCCCCCCAAAAAAAAAAAAAATTCAGAGCTACTATAAGCTACTCGCAGCCTCTGGGCTTCCTCAAGGCATAATCATCTCATATTCTTGAGTCTAGACATAAATTCAGGTATCTCTAGTCCACCATTTGTTAATTTTTGAATAATCACTTAGCACAGCAAGTCCAGAGGAATACTAATATATTTTGTAAGCATTTATTAAGATGGATGGACTAGGAAATGCCCTAAAGTCCTGCTCCTTAGCTATTTTTACAGCACATGATGCATCAGTTACGTATTTCAGTAAGTATCTGCAGTTTCACAGTATAAGGCAAAACCGTTAATGATCCCACCAGAAACATCACAAGCACTTCAAGATTAATAAAGGACCTAAGTGTTTGGTTGTACTGGCACAGTACTGGCACACACACACCCACTACATGTTTTTACTTCGAAGTAAAATACAGTAGTAGTTTAACACATTCAGAAGCAAAACTGCAGAGCAGTCGAAAGACTAAAACAAGATAAGCTGTAAATTAAAGCAAAACAGTGTGTTCTTTTTGTCCTCTTCCTATTTCCATTCTCAACAGCACTACTTTCCTACTTAAATTTTACATTCATAACTCACATTACTTTAACGCAATTTCTATTATTTCAAGATCTAGATTGCTTCTTCTGTGAGAAGACAGGCAAGATACACAAGATAAAGTCACCTGCATTATCTGACTTTTCCATGCTGGCCTCAAAGGCTGTGTCTAAATTAACTCTCTAGTTTGAATCAAGGGCACATTTGTGAAGCAAAACTCCCAGTCAATTCCACTATTACCTATCACACTGTAGATCACAGGACAGAACAGTCTCAGGACACAGAAACTGCATTGCTTTTGGATGAAACGAAACAGGAAGATGTACAACAGGAACAAACACCTAATGGGTATTCTGCCCATAGCACCACACTAAAACTAGTCTGAAGTAACCCCACCTGGACCATGGACAGCATCGATACCAGCTCTTCAGCAATTTCACTCTCCTACTATACCACACTGCTTGCTAACCACAATGGTACCCCACTGCGTAGCAAAAATCACCTCTTCCTTAGAAGTCCTACTGGCACTCTTATTGCTGACTTCTCAGTCAATTTAGTCAATTTATACGGTATCTTATCCTTTCTCAGGTTTTACGTCATCATACCTTGACAGTACATTCACCTAACAAATCCTTCAGCACATCTTTCGAAGTCTCCTCTTTTCTCCTCCATCACACTCTGCAGTCTCAACATACTTACATTCTTAACTTCTCCCTTTTCCTCAATCTCCTTCCTTTTTCATGAACCTAAAAGCAACTCAGAGGAGCGCACCACTTTTACTGGTGCGTTTTTACTGAACTCACAAGTTCCTTTTTCACACATAGTTCATCTCACAGTTCATCATGTGAAACACCTCAACAAGCTCAGAATGTGCAAAACTAAAACCGAATTCACTCTTTTGTTCATTTTGTGCATCTACAGAGAACACCATAATCCTCTTGCCTCTCAGCCTATATCCTGGTGGTATCTTCAATTTCTTCCTTTCTCTTGTTAAATACATAGAACCTTAGATATGTTTATTTTAAACCAGGCCAATTATATTAGTAATGCTTACCTTGTTTGATGAGGAGAGCAAAAAAGCTTTCTTCATATTTTCTTTTTCAGCTATAAATAGCTGTAATCTGCCAACCTCCTCTTTATAATACGATATCATGTTTTCTTTGTTTGCATCCAAATTCTTAAACGTCTGGATTTCTCTTACTAGTTTGGTGTTTTCTATTTCTGTATTCTTCAAGTGTATCTGTAATGATGCTAAAAAATGTCAAACTCTTCTTCCACATTATGAAAACTACTGTTCACCTGTCCATTTCAGTGTTCGCTAAATTCTAACTCATGTCTGAGAGATTAGAACAGGTAAAGAGAAAAATTAAACATTTGACAATATCACTGCCCTCCAGCACAGATGATCTGGCTGGAATTCTTTCAGCTTGGTCACCTAACAACAGCTCCACTCTACAGCTAGAATTTAAGGCCCTGACTTCTGTCCACATCAAATTAAGCTACTCAGAATTCACTCCCCTCTCCACAAATGCTGGACAACTAAGGACAAGCAAAAAAGAAATTACTTGAAGAAAACTAAAGAGAAATTAAACTTCTAGTAGTATCTACTTGCAATCATCTAAGCAATCAGGACTACATCAGCAATATCCATTTCCAAAGACAGCAAAACTACTTTAACAACTCTAGAGCTGTTTTTAAGATATCATCAAGTCCATCATATTATGCCTAATAAAGGATAATTGTTGCACTCAAGTTTTGTCCACTCAAAGACTAGAAGATTTGTGTTGCTTATTTAGAAAGGGATTCCATGCTTGTGAAAGATGTTTTGAGATTTTATGACTTCTGGTGTGTATCTAATACTGTCTGCCACAAAGACATTTTCCTATGAACAGGAATAATCTTTTAAATACACTTGATTTGTTTCATACAACCTAAGGATTTCATTATTTTAGCATATAAGATTTTTTGCCTTGAGGGGGAGGCCCACTATATTTTATTTTAAATATGGGTGTGTCTCAGTACCAGCAAAATAAATCAGCTATGCTAGTAAAAATCAATGCAATATAGATCCTACTAAAGCTTCTCAGAATTATGCACAAGACTCAAGAACAGGGATCTAGAAAACACAGTCTGGAGAGAGAACTTAGAAGACTAAAAAGTAATTTATTTATGAAAAAGTGTGTTAAGAAAATCAGTTACTGGGTGATACACCATACAACTAAAGAACTTCCTCACAAGCATCTATTATTTTTTGTTACTATGCCTGCATTTTAACAAATTGGTGATCCATTCTGCTTCTTAGCAACCTTTTTATACCATGGGATGAACTCAGATGCTATTTTCCTCATTCATTTTTATGAGATCATCTATAACTGTCTTAAAAATCTGTTCACAGAAGTTACCCACTTCCTTTTTTCCTTAACAAATTCAATTTACCAGACTTCTCCATAAACCATTATTACCTTTATTTCAAACCACTTCATTTCAGTGTATACAGGTACAAGGAATAAAGTTACCTTATAAAGTTCTTTTTCATCCTTTTCTGTCTTTAACACACATTCAAGTTGCTCCTTCTCAAGCATCACTTTCTTCAGTTTGTCTTTCACACTAAGAAATTGACAAATTAATAGTACAGAACTATTAATACAGAAAACTTATGCATACATTAACAACTGTTAGTTTAAAAAAACACCTATGGAAAGAAACAGTAAAATAAGGAAGGTAAGGAACAAAATTACTAAATACCTGTCTAACTCAGTTTCTTTTGCAATGGCTTTTTGAGTAACAGTCATGATATCTTCTTCAAGCTGGAGAACTTTTGAAGCTGCTTCATCATGCTTCTTCTTCAAATCATCAATTTCCGTTTTAAGAACTTCTGATGCTTGAATATTATTCTTTAAAAAAATTGCAAATAGATGTCATTTAAGAATGCATATCTTCAGAACTACAACATGCTATGTGAATTAATGCTAAAATACGGTCATTAGATTTCTTCTCTTCCATAAAATGTATGACAAGCCCATTTCAAGTATATATAAATATATATATATAATACATAAAAATATATTAAACTTACTATGTGCAGTTAATATATTAATAAGGAGTCAGTAAGAAGTTCGTTTTGGTGCAAGCATTCAGTTACAGAGACTACCAAAGACTTCAGAGTATAGGACAAAGTTGTGTTTCGTATCTTTTGCCCATATCCTTTCTGCAAACTAACCATCGACTGCCTAGCTTAGAAAACATAAAGAACTCCTATTTTAATTTGTACTTTCTTTTACTTGAAAAGAAGGAGAGCTTGCATTGACCAGACAGTTACACCACTCAAGCAAGCCACAGTAAAGACAACTGCAGGCAAAAGGAGAAAAAAAATGGAAGAACTCCTGATGAAGAGCTACTGACTACACTACATTCTCCTAGTTAGGACATGTGGAAGATCTCAGAAAGCTCATGGAATCTCATGAAACAATTGCAGGATTTATGTCTTGGATATTGGAAGCTGATTCAGAGGATGATGACAACACCCAAGACAGATTCCTTTGTCAGTAAACTGACAGATGCAGGATGGGAAGCCACTTTTAAGTACCACATTCATTATCTAATTACAGTAATGTCCATACCACTCCACGGCAGTGTAAAGCTAAACATCATCTTCACCACAGCAAAATGGCCATATAAAGTCAGATCATCTTAAATAACCCAGAAAAAACATTATTTTCAATATAATACTATTTTCTTGAGAAAATAAATTAATAAACACTAAAGTAGAACACATACCGAGATAATACGTTACTATTTCTGATATCAAAATTCAATAAAGCTCAGCTTAGTATCAACCATGACAGTGATATGAATGGAAGTGTAAACAAGGTCAAGACAGACTGACCAACATGCCTGACTACAGCATGACTTACAGTGTTTGTGCAGATACTAAGGTACAAGTTGTCTTTCTGCTCTACGTTTGGAAGATTAAAGCACTAGTTCATCTATTCATTTTTAAACAAAGCTTAATTCCCTGAAACAGCAAGACTGTACTGTTACATTAAGAGAAACACATCAGCCAGAATTTACGGAGAACCCCTACCGGCCAGATTCCAACCTAACTAACAATGCTTTAAGTACAATAAAATATAATGAGGACTGTTTTTACTCATTAATTGTCAAAATACACTGTTCGCAAGTCTAATTAAGCCCTGCTTTTACAAGCAACTAAACAGAAGTTGAAGCATTATGATTTTTTGGGGGGCGTAGGGGGTGTTGAATTGTGAGGGGTGGCAAATGTAACTGATGACTCAATCTCTTCCTAAACACTATACCAGCACATAAAGTAGATTCTTTTGTTATATTTGCTATTAAAAAAAAAAAGAAGGACTAATACATTACAACTGTTTAAACACTAAATGACTTCATTATATACCTTAATAAAGAATTTCAAGGGATCATGAATGTACCATCTTTTTTGAAAACAGCATTGGGGAAGATGACCCACAATTTTCATAAGGTCTTTATTTTTTAAGAGCTATCAGTTTCCTGCAACCAAAAATTTGGTGTAATGAAGGCAGGATATTTTAATTAAAAGTCAGTATTCCAAGTAAAACTTGCTATATAACCAGCAGCAACAACATACATTGTAACTGCTTGTCCTTCCCTAGTGCAGTGGAGACCAATTACTTGCCCCTGTTTTGAAAGTCTAGTATAGTAAAAAGTCTATTTCAATGCATATCTGTGTTTTCTCTAAACACCACTTTGGTATAACTGTAACTGTTGTAACCCAAGTGCCTTCAAAAGAATTTAATCTGATACATTATATATACAAACTGTACAAACAGTTCAAACAGGCTGCCAAAGGTAACGTATATTAAAAGGAATTAATAGCCTGAAAAAAATTCACTCCACAAACAGCATTACAATTGATGCTGCTTTGCTAGTTATTCTAAAGGGACATGGTATTAAAATGTAAAAGTTCCATACTTAACAGATTCTCACCTAATAAACTTGTTTAGATACAACCAAAGCCTACAGTTTTGAAAGAAAGAAGAATTAATTTTTAGAGACTACTTGTTATTTTACAGAATTCTTAGCAATTCAATTTAGATGCTGCAATCCTAGTCTCATACACTATGGTTACAGCCGTTTCAGAGCCTGTAAAATTTAAAGTGAGTGCTCCTAGACTATTTTACAGGTAAAAGTTGACTGTGTTTTAGGAGGACTCTGAAGGGGAAGAATATAATAAACACATCAACTATATATACAACCTCTAGTACAAAAAAGATAATTACTTTCTGTAATTATTGTTTACTTAATTTCTCTTTAATTTATCTGGTACATCTACAAATATTACACCTTTTCTTCCACTTTCTTAACAGAAGGAAAAGCACAGCAAGAGCACGAATCATTTTAATGAACTGGTTTTAAAACACCCAACAATTTTAAGGTTATTTTTACTCTGGATTGTATTTTTAATCCAGTTACAAATGCAGCTTCCCCCCATCCCCCCCTCCCTAGAGCTGCAACAGCATTATGGGTGGAGGGGGGAAGCAAACTGCACCACATGGGTCAGAATAAGCAGCCAGAAATTACTTAAGTCAGCTTCACTGCTGCAAAACAAAACGCTACCAAAATAAAGATTCCTATAACTATTAGGAGTCTCACTAGTGAAGTGAAACAAAGAAAATTTAATGTAGTTGTCCACTGAATTTATCTTCCCCAGAATCAAAACTCCACTTTGAAAATTTTGATGTACCTTCAGATAGGGAACAAGAAAGATGAGGGCACCAAAATCTTTATTACTATTCTAAAATGGCGAAATATTTAAGACTATTTTTAAAATAATTTTATAGTAATCACACGAAACACTGTCCTCCTGCAAAGAGCTGCCATTACACATAATGTGATTTGTTTACAGTGCATTACAAACAGCTGCCAAAAGAACAGAGTTTTTACATCAGAAAGTTCTAAATTACAGATCAGTTGCTTTAGGTTTGTGTAACCTAATCATAAATACACTGATTGAAACCTCATAGAGCTATTATAAGCTCTATCTAAAGGATATGCGAAGATCAGGCCTGTGCTCTTCCTTGAAACATGTTTAAAATCAATTTACTGAACTTCGGCTACAAAAGGACTAGTACTCTTTCATTTGAGAATGGAATAGCCATAAAGTTTCTAGATTCTCATTTTTGTAACAGAAAACTATAGCAAAAATCTGTATGTTCAACAATCAAGAACAAAAGGCTTTCCCTACTTATTTCTTACTTCTAATGGACTTTTCAATGCCAGTAAAACATTTCAAAGTACGGTCCAGTTAATGGAAGCAAAGCGGTACAGACATCCCTTCCTGTGAATCAACATACACAATGCATTTTAAGGCGGAGAGATCCAACCGACAGAATAAAAAACTTGAAAAATATAACCTAAGACCATTTCCAGCTATGACATCTTGCAGTATGGCAATGGGCAGCATGTTTGTTTATGCTTCATGCTCCCTTTTCATCACATGTAAAACTCCCTATCCACTTTTTAAAAGCCTTTCCACACCTAAAACATTCACCTTTGATTAATGGCTAATATCTGGAATCTTTAGTTTACTTTTTACAGAATGCATACATTGTAATGAAGAAGAAGAATGAAAGGTTAAAAAATGAGCTATGCAACTCTGAAACCAAAGAAGTCAATTCAGCAAATACAAGGCAATTTATTAAAAAAAAAAAAAAGGCAGCAGCACCTTTCAAGTTTCAGCTGGATTGATTTATCTGGACATAATTTAATGTCAGGGGAACTATTATGCTTCATACCCTGTAGAGAATTTAGGGGATCTAGATGAATTATCTGCAGGAGCCTTTTGTTTATCCCATTGAGATCATAGCAGCTCCAACAGAATCGTGTAAAACACTTGGCTGACATCATACTCTGTTTAAAGGACCTCTGAGGACAAATGATGAACACAACATAGTACCACTACAGCCACTGCAAAATCTGAGTGTGCTCGTAACACAGGGCCTGTATGTTCTGAAAGGAAACCTCAAGTTGTAATTTTTCTTTCTAAAATGAAATTTAAGCATTCAAGTGAAGTAAAACAGTAAACCAATTCCAAATAAACTCAGTGATACTAAGCTTTTATTCTTTGTGACTATGATTGGCAACAGAAATATTGCTCTAAAACCACTGAAGTCTCTCTACTCCAAAAAGGCAAGATATCACAGTGGTAGTAATTTAATTGTGTTCATGTCTTCAACTAACATTGTTACACGGATCAAAACTCTACAAAATTAAGGCCTAAGCTGTAAAAGTTCATCTAAGCAACATCAGTAACCTATTTACTTTCCTGAAGACTATAGACATGCAAGTTTTTGCAGGAGGCAGCTTCAGTATTTAGACATACTATGATCTTGCAGCATGCATTTACATTTCAGAATGTTAATTTCTTAAAACATAATTTCACTATAAGCTATCGCTTTTGCAAAGGGTCATTCTCAAGAATACATAATTTGATTTGAAGTGCAGGCAGGATACCTATCTAAAACATTTAAGAATCTCTCAAATTAATCTGTTCAATCATCCAATGAAATAAATTTCAACTAAGCAGTTTAAGAAATATTCATACACAGTACAGTCACTAAAACAATAAAACAGCATTTTCTCTTCACAGAATATTTATAGCACCCTTGGGTGCTGTAACTGCTGGTGCCAACCTGAGCAATTCTGAGTGTTTAATTTGTATCTTTAAAAAGTTATTTACATGGAGTTGGGGGGGGTGGGGGGGGGGGTTTTGTGGTTTTTTTGTGGTTTTGCTTTCTGGGTTGGGGGGTAGTTTTTGGGTTGTTGTTTGGGTTTTTGCTTTTTGAGTGGTTGTGGGTTTGGGTTTTTTTAAAAAACAATGCATGTCCCTAGCCATCAGATTTTTGCACATGCAGCATACATAAACAATATCAACACAGCTTGATTTAAAAAGGCACTGAAAAAACACGTGATTCACTTTTATGCCTGCAGTCTGAACTGGGCACTTGTACTGCTGACATATCACACTGCACAACAGTATTCTGTCACTATCTAACCAGAGAAACTCTCCTTATAAAATGGCATCAAAAGCCAACTTAAATGAATCCCTGATACTTGAATAAAACTCTCCAATGAATAAAGCTACTGTGCAGGTAGAACCTTGTCAGTAGAATGTGATTTAGATGGATGACCCATTAAAACTCCCCATCAGATAGATGAATTAGCCCACTTTTTAAAAGTTAAATGGTGAACTAAACTTTCAAAAAACATGAAAGAACAAGTTTATCAAGTCCGTAAATTCACTTCTTCCTCAATTTATGCCAATGTCATAACAGAAACACTATTCAAATGTTCACAGCACCAAAGAATGAGCAGGTAATCTGCAAATCTGTTGCTTCTGACGCAAGTTAAAAATTTATGGAAACTACTGCCACAGGAGTAAGACTTGTCACTGCTGTTAAGATTACAGAAGTCAGAAGTACTCTCTTCCCACTAGAGGGAGACAAATGATTGCACAAGCATCATTTGCAAGCTTTGCTCTCTAGAGAAGCGTACAAAACCTGTGTTCACAAAATTGAATGGCTGCAGAGTGTCAGAATAGTGACCGATGAAAGACTGACACAATGACTACTGCATGTTTCTCTTGTTCAGCACAGTAATATTAAATCTTAAAACAGTAGGCAAGCGCGCTGCTGCCAGAGAGCTTCGACACAGTTTAAGTACACACAAAACTGGGAACGCAAAGACCAAAAAGCATGCATTCTTTTTATTTACACAGGTATATATTTTTATATTCATAATTTATAAGATACAGATTAGAAAAATTTGTATTATTATTTTCTAGATAAAAGACACACTCAGTTTTTGATTCAATGTTCTTCAATTTTTCCAAAACTAAAATATATTCAGATAAAAGCAGTTTACTAACGTGACTCAACATACTTGAATATGCACCAGTGAACAAGTTATATCAGTAGGATACCAAAGGAAAAGTTGAAATGTTGAAAGCAACCTTTCTTTCTTAAATAAAATAATCATAGTGAGTAATTACATCATTACTTTTACAGTGTTATAGTAGTAGAGTTGCAAGCTGTATATACAGCATGATTCTAAATAAAAGTACGCTATCAGGGAACATCATGCTAGTAAAAACAAATTAACTCTGAAACACTAACAGAAGATTGTAAGAAAAAGATGTGACATTTCTGAAACATTTCCAATAATTTCACATCTACTCTGAATTCCCACACAGAGTAGTAGCAGATTAAGTTAAACCTTCATACTCTGTAAGAGCTAATTAATGTCATCGGGGGGGGGGGGGGGGGGGAGTCTAGGAATGGTTTAACTGGCATGAAAAATGCTGCAAAGGAATATTATGTTTTCCTGTAACTGAAAATACAGCCCTTTTCAGAAGACTAAAAGGAGTGTGCATGTTGGGGGACAGGAGAAGAAAGGGGAGAAAAGGAAAGATTCACTTATCCCCTCCCTAAACTGATCTTGTCATAACAACTACATACTGCATTAAGCAGTCATTGGGTAAGAGAAGAGGAAAAGATCAACCCAAAAGAAATAAAAATTGAATTTTTTACAAGTTCTACAATATCTTAAGCTTTGGCAGGGCGGGGTTATTAACCACTAAGTTGTGTTAATTATCATAACATATGAAGTGTGCATTAAAAACAGTGGAGCTGGAGAGCATGCTCCCTCTGAGCAGTGCAGAGCTGTGTCTTGCAAATACTCTTTTTCTGTGATGGTGGCAATGACAACCTGAGAAAACAATGTCTGCAGAACCATTAATGTGTTGAATACAAATAAAAATACAGACCTTTTTACTCCAATGTGATAACATACTAAAAAAAACCCCCACAAACACAAACCTAAAAAGATAGAAGCCTTTACAGACAAGTAGTGACTTAGAGTGCTATAACTTGCATTAGAAGCTATGTTTCAACAACTCTAACAGCACATTATCACTTCATGTCGTGAATGAATTTGTTCCTCCTATCTTTGGTAGGAAATGAGATGGCTATCTTGTAAGAAGGCAATGAATGATTGTGTATCTCCTGAACAGTAAAGGCACTGTTAGCAAACTGAAATCTGTAGTTTGTTGTGGCCATTAGTCTGAAGTGCTACACACACAGGAACTCACCTGTTTTAAAAACTCAAGAAATGGGAATCTTTCTACCACTTAAAAACATGTAGAGAGCCCAATATTCAAACTTCGTGGAATACTGATGGTATTACACCTGTACAGATTGTTTAGTATGCTATGTTCTTAAAAGATTGATATGCCTCAACTTGTTTCTTCCTAGTATCTTCCCCAAAGAGCCTCTAAAGGACCACTTACAAAGCAACCCACCTAGGCAAAAAGCAGGCAGAGACAACAATAGTTCCACTGCCCAGAAGTCCATGAGAGTAACTAGGTGGGAAAGAGAAATCAAATAATCAAGAGTGGGAGGGAAACACTAATTGGGACATCACTGTGACATTGTCTGTCAACAACTATCCTGTCTATATTAAGAAATCAATGTTTCTACAGACATTTCTCAATGATCCGAACTCCTCCTGAGCTATTTGCAAAAACAAAGAACTGATAAAAATCAATGCCAAAAAGAGGAAAGTAGTCAAAACGCATACGAATAAACATGAATAAAAAGGGGATTTTAAGAGAACTGTGTTTTAACAAAACATTTTCATATTATGAACTCAGAGCTTTTCCATCGTTGATCTACCTTCTATTTGTTACACTGTACCACAGTAAGATAATTTATGTACTATGATGCCTAACCACACCATCCACATTCTGTTTAATTCAATTATAAAAATATAAGGTAGCTTAATAAGGTATTTGATCAAAAGACAAAGACGTGAGCTCAGATACCCATATTATTGACAGTTGGACTAGATGATCTTAGAGGTCTTTTCTAAACTTAATGGTTCTATGATTATTTGCTCCGAAGAAACTGAGTAAGATTTTTAGAAAAGGGGCAGATTGACAAGTATTTTGTATAAAGGGGTTCATAACTCCAAGGCCCCTCATCACCATACAAATGGTAATAAACAAATAGCTGCCAATACATTAGCAGCATGGAGAGCTCTGCACTCAATTAGAATCAAATGCATGTGTCTGTACAGACGTATCCACTTCCTTCGCTCAGGCAATTGCTGCTTTTTAAATACAGCACTTTGTACTATTGTGGTTTCTTAGAGGGCTCTTTGGACAAGCAGAAATATCTGTGCACTTCCTGATGGAAGTACTTGCAAAAAGGAAAAAAATTAATATGTTAAGAGACTGCACATGGGTTAAATGTAGCTTAGCTTTATTTTTAACAGAAATAAAGATTTCTATCACTTACAGCTTCCTCCTAAACTATGAAGGTAAGGATATGTAGTGTTTACAGTAATTATATTTTCTTCTATGGGCTATTTTATTAATTGTTTTCTTTAGCCTAATATGCTCTAAAGGATATTGAAATAATTTTTTAAATAGAACTTCAAGCACTTAAACCTTTACATGAGTAAGTTAAACATTTTGAATAATAAAAATTTTAAATTCATCAACTCCACTTTTTATCTATTTATGTATCAAAAGTTTAGAGCATAACTAAAAATCCACCTGTATGTGACAAGAGCACCAGGAATAAAAGAAGAAAATAAAAAACACACAGAATTACTTAATTAAAACAATAATTCTGTAACTTAAATGCAAAAAACAACAAGCCAAACAAAAACAACCTAGCTCACAATAAACACAGGTAAAGATCTGCTGTTACATAAAATACACATATATTTTGATTACTTAGCATTTTAAGGTTATCCCGTGTAGTCTTATATAAAAAATAGCCAAGTTAATGCACTGTTTAGGTTTATTGCCAATAACAATTATTCACATCACATGAAGCTGACTAGATTAGCTGGGGTTTTTTGGGGGGAGTGGTTTTGGAGGGTTTGTTTTGGTGATTGTTTGGGTGGGGGAGTGTTTCGTGGGGTTTGTTTTTTTAAACAAACCCCACGGAAAATAAAACCCAGGTACTGTAATCCTACTGAGTGCTACATAACTGCTGCTCAGGAATCTTTAAATCAACCCATTAACACACTGTGCAGTGTCCTCAGCAAAGATAAGTCATATAATCCCCTGACCCACTGCTGTATTTCATGTATCGGGGTAGGGAGGCAAGGAGAGAAAGAAGGGAAGTCATCTTTAAGATTGGAAAGTTTAGAGAGAAAGCCACATATAAGTTATTATTAAACTTTCCAATGATGAAAAAGTTAACTTATTGAACCTGATTTAGTAGATGCCTGTTTAATTTTCAGGAGTAACACTGGATTTATATTCTCCTTATGTATATAAACAAATGAAAGAAGTTTCAACTCAGCAGATTTTTTCTCTTTTTTTTTTTTAAAGTGAAAAACGGGGAATTGAACATAAAAGATGTAAATAAGACAGTGTCAAAGACTTAAGAGACAAAAAATAATTGCATGAGTTAGAAAACTTCTGCAGTATTCTAGATAGTTGAAGAGTTGCATCAGCCTCAGATTAGACATCTGCTTATAGCTCAGCTAAATATAAACGGTAAGTTCTTCACATTGCATCAGCACTTCAACAAAATACAAGGCAGAGACAAACCAAAAAAATAAAACATTCCTGAAATTAAATTCTAATTGCTAAGTTCTGGTATCTTAAAGGCAAAAGTATTTTTGATTATAGAAATCCACAGGGAAGCGTGAGAAAGAATCAAGACATTTTTGTTCCTATACAGTCTAACTGTGTCCTTGCTGGACAGCCATCAAAATCCCATTTGACAAATTGTTCTAAAATGGCATTGTAAAGCTAACGTGGATTAGAACTGACAATTTACTTTCCTACACTTTTTTAAATGAGAACCTCAAATGACAATGGAAGGCATCTATGTAGCTCATTCAGATTTATCCACCAAGTTTATGATTCTGCAAATCCATGAAATGCATACTTCTAAGTATTTAATTCTTGTCTCATTGATTTAAACTAGTTCTCCCATGTACTTGAAATTAAAATCATTCTTTTTATAGGAAAAAAATTTTTTCTAAACAAGATCTTACCCTTTCTTTTTTCTTTACCCAACACTCTAGTCCATTTCACTATGACTGTTCAAAAGTAAACTACAAAGTTTCAACAGTTTCAAATTCCCTCAACAAATTCCTTTCTATTAAAGGTGTATCATGCAGAACTGTTGACATACACATACTAGTACTTAGAAATAGCCTATTAACTGCTGTCCACAGCTAAATTATATAGGCTTCATTACTTCAAATTTGTCCATGTCACCACCTCCCTCCCACATGTTTTTAATCTTCTCCTAAAAGTTGTTTTTTAAGAAGCAGCAGCTTTAAAATAGATTAGGTCCAACTTTTTTGTGCCTTTTTTATATTAGATTTCCTCCTTACCATATGTAGAATTCCAAATTAAGCTTGCTTTGTTTTAGGCTAGATTTATATTTTCACTATGAATTAACACTGTAAATTAATTTTTAAGTTTGTGCTTCTTTTCCCTTTTCAAGTCTTCAGACCTTTGTTGAAAGAGAAGTGACTAGTTACTTTTCACTCTTTGTGTGCCCTGGCAGTAGGATTCTCTGTTAAGTCTTGATCTTTGCTTTTAATACCAAAATTTTTTACCATTTTCAATACCCTGTGTTCTATGTAGTTATTCCTTAATGGGAGGGTTTTTTTAAAAGCTTTCCTCCATTTTAAGTTAATGTAAGCAAACTTTAAACTATCAACTACTTTCCACTATGAATTCCACAGTTAAATGTCAAACATCTGGTAACAGTTGTCATCGATTATCTTACCAAGCCTGGTACCAAAAGCCTTAAATATTTTAACCATTTTACGACATAAAAGGAATAGTGGCAGGAGGTTAATAGGAACTGACCTATTCTAGTGTAAATGTCTATCTAACTGCTGAGGGGTTCTGATAGCTGATTTTCACTCAGTTTAACTGTTCGTGAAAAAGGAGGATTACAGACATTATGAGTCAGCTTTAATCAGTTAAACAACTAACCTTTTGCTCTGTTTGCAGTTGGTCACATTTCTGCTTTTCATGGTTAAGTTCTTTTTCCAGTCTTTCAACTTGATCTCTGAGTTGTGCCGTTTCCTTTTCCAGAACAGAAGTAACCTTTAATAGCTCTTCTTTTTCTTTTATTATTTTTTCAATTTTAAACTGTAAAAACAAAAACATTCTTTTTTGGTAATTTTTCTCCCCTTCATTCCTATCAAATAAGTGGACAACAAATTACTCCAGTGTTTGAGCAGAAGCACAAAATGTGTGTCCTCTGGCTAGGTTCTTTTACAGTTTTCCCCTTATTCCCAAATTTCTGAAGTTTCCTTGCTTTAACTGAATAGTACTACATTACCATCAGACAGCACACTTTGCAGTGTCTTGATTTATACTCAAGTTTTCCCTCCTTAAGTGAAGTGCCTTTACTGTTCCCAAGTGACAGCAACTATGCAGGAGCTAATTATGATGATGACAGCTTGGTGAAAAAATGGCTGCTGAGTGTGGAGACACACACACGCATACTCTAAAGCAATGTTTGAGGAATTTCACAAAAAAAAAAAAGAACACACACATAGCCAAAAGTAAGGACTAGCACAGGAATTGCAGCCTTTCAATACTTAAATGGGGCTTACAAGAAACATGGGAAGAGACTTTTTAGTAGGGCCGGTAGCAATAGAACAAGGGGTAATAGTTTACCTAAAAGAGGGTAGATTCAGACTAGATATAAGGAAGAAATTTTTTTTACGATGAGGGTGGTGAAACACTGGAACAGGTTTCCCAGAGAGGTTGTAGATGCTCCATCCCTGGAAACATTCAAGGTCAGGTCGGACGGGACTTTGAGCAAACTGATCTAGTTGAAGATTTCTCTCCTCATTGCAGAGGGGTTGGACTAGATGACCTTTAGAGGTCCCTTCTAACCCAAACCATTCTATGATTCTACGAACCAAGATAATCAAAAAGGGTTGAAAAACATACTTTAATTTTAGTACTATGAGTACATAGCTGAAAGGCAAAAATATCCCAGATGTATCTCTGTACTACATCTCTTATCCCTAAATGTTGAAGACTAAATCGAATACATGCATGTATGTGCCTAGACACAACTAACAAAAGGCTGAAATGTCTGATGGCAAGGTAAGGAAACTGTACGGAACAATTTTCCAATAAGCAATTCATACAATCAAGCTGGTTTGGTTTGGGGTTTTTTTTTGTTTGGGTTTGTTTTTTGGGTTTTTTTTGGTGGGGGGTGTTTTGTTGCTGTTGTTTTGGGGGTTTTTTTAAGTAGTTTTCAGCCTACAAAATACCAACAAGCAAATGGAAACATCTTGACTCTGGATATAAGCATACAAGTCTAACCACATCCACCTAGCAAAGAACATGACACAGGGAACACTGCTTTAAATAAAACAAGAGCTATTCTAACATACTTAGGGACCTGCAGTTATTCAGCTTAGTTTCCAGAGCTCTTCACTTGTGCACAAATAAAAGTATACTGGTTCCTTTTTTTTTTTCCTTACAACGAGCACCATTGCACACAAAGGGTATCTCCCCCCCTCCAGTTAGTTGGAGAGTACAGACGTGAGAGATGGGCAACTATCTACTCTCTTATGGTTTCCCAGTCTATGCTTAGTGCTATACCATACCTGTAACCAGTTTAAAATCTTTACTCATTTAAGCTGCAAATGTTCTGAACTGCAATCAAATACTGGAGAACAAGCCAGAAATATATACATTACACATACATATGTAGGTTTTTTCCTCCTGGTTTGTTCTTCAATACTATATCCTGTGAGTGTATGTATATATAAATAAGAAGATAACATTTTAAGAATAGTTGAATCAAACCTCAAGAAGTCCAGCTTTTGTGGTCACCACTAACATATCAGAGTTTCCTTCATCTTCCATAGTGAGCAATTCTTCAACAGGGGAAGAGGTACGAAACTGGAAAGGTGTGCTTGCTCCACGGATTTCTCCTTTATGAGTCACATAACAGAACTGGTAAAATTCTCCATCATCATTTGGCAGATAATATCCTATCAAAATAAATTCATATTTGAAGAAACATTCTACACAAACATACAAGTCTCCACCTGGAAGTAGGTTATCAGATCATGTTTGACTTACTGAGGTAATGAGTATGAAATTTGTAAGGCACAGATAAATCACCAAAACAGCAGAAAGGAAAAGTCATCCTATTTAGTAACTTTCATCCCCCAACAATTTCTCCTAGCTTTTAAGACAAATGCCAAAACAGTGTCACGTAATAGGTGCTATATGTACACATCACCTTACTTACATAAGGTAATAGCTGCTGTTTATATTTTTATGAAACAGATAGAATTATTAGCAATGAGATGCCCTGAAGCTGGATCAGGACCACGTTACTATGTAACTGTTACACAAACACAGAACAGAGAGTAAGAAATTTTTTGGCCTTGGAATACCTACACAACCAAAGACAACAAACAAAGACAATAACATGCAATGACAAGACATCTGCAACTTTACCAGGTTCAATTTTTTGCATGTTTTTTGTGGAGTAACCACAATTTACTTCTGCTATTTTTAAATGCCAAAGTACAGGAATGCTCTGAATGGATGACACAGTGTTAACAAGCTGCAAGTATGGAGGAGGCAGGGGGGTGGGGGTGGTAAAAAAGAGCTTATTTTTCAAAACTGAAAAAAAATTTCTTCTAGACTTTGCAGAGTAAGAATAAATTATCGTTCTTGTAGCTATGCAATACTGCATGCTGCTAGCAAATTATTTCAGAATAATTTGTGTGACTATTCAACTGAACTGTTGCCCACTAAAGCTTCAACATCAAGCCTCTTACGTCACCTGGATTCATATGGTAATATTGTGGATGTTAAACAATCATGTCCAGAACTAATGAGATTTTTACCCTTATTAGTAAATGCAAGAAACCACGCCTTACCCAGTTTAATGGTAAGAAAACCAACTCGTTTTATTCAGAACACTTAATTACCAGATACCCTAGTCAGCTTGAGTATGATACTAGCATAATAAATCCTCACCTAATCTTCAATCCAGCAGGTGATGTCACCAATTTCTGTTCATATTTCACCACAATTCAGTCTGCTCCCTTTCTAACTTTATCATTAATTTCTGTTCACCAACTTTTATTCCAGATTCCTGGAAGACTTTTCCCAGTACTCTTATCTACTTTTCCTACAAATGGTAAAACATTACATGTGCTATAAGGACAGCACTTGTATCAAGCACTTCATGTTTCCTTAGTCTTATACTTTATTAACGGTAGCTCAGGGAACAGTATCTCAATTTCAAAACGTCAGGATTCTGTGCTTTTGGACCTGACTACACTTTCCTATATAGCACTGCAGTTCAGTTTACCTGATTCAATGCTTAAATAAGGTGACACTATGCAGAAACAAATTCAGAACAATCTACTTTGCAGCTCCAGCAAGTTTTAATATTGGTTCAGACAAAATGATTTTAAAACTACTTGAAGTCTTTTTTCTTGTAACTAACATGTACTAGAGAGAAGAGACTCCTGATTGTTTTCTGCCAGCACACCTACTTGATCATTAAAAAAAAATTTAAACCATGCTGCACAACATTTACTATTTATCTCAGTTAATTAAGCTCCTATAAGCTCTACTGATCTCATCTCAGCAGCACTAAAATATCTTGCCAAACACAACCGGGAGGCTGACTGAATGGAGATTAAATCTGGCAGCTCTATAAAAGTGGTGGACTGTCAGCATGGAATGTAACAGATGGGACAGAGTTACCTGGTCTCTTCATGTGTGGTAAAACTAAGTACAAAGGACTGATAATGGCATGTGCAGTCCTAGGCTTTTAGGTCACTTTCAGTTGCAGTCCAACCCAATTTCATTCATTCAGTGAATTTTGGTAACTGTAAAAGAAACTAATGACTTCCTTCCAGTTCCTACAGACCACACATACTTTTCACAGATTTCAAGGTTATAAAATAGTCAGATCATATGGATATGATCATCATTGAAAGTACCAGGAAAAAAAGACTAGGGGTAAGAGAAAGAACAGTGAATTCATCCAAGCTATCACTATTTTCAGCTTTAACAAGACAAGATAACACAATAGTTATTTCAGGACTTCAATTAGTATTTTTCTATATATTTCAAGCAATAAATACATACATACACAAAGACTAAAGCCAACTCTGGGAAGCAAAAAAGAACATAAGATGGTACATAAAATTCTGTTAGTAAACAGAAAAGCATTAACAAGTTTAAGGGAGGTGCTCTTTTTACATGCAACTTTGAATGCATTTAGATTTTTAACATTTGTAATGTCCTCTGGCAAGAAGTTCTGCACATTGACTGTGTTACACAAGTATCATCTCTATCTCCGTTTTGAACCTGTCACTTGGTAGCTTACATCAATGGCTCCTACTTCTTTAAATATGAACAATGGATAATCCACTCATGCCATGGGTAGCTGATTTTAGAGACATGTAACTACCCATTATTTCCCCTCCCCAGGCTGAAAAACCTGACAGAAGGAAGTTCTGAAGGTCACGTAGTCCAACTTCCCACTCGAGACTGTTGTCAGCACAAGTCTGAGACTACTATGGCTGTGTCTAATCAAGTGTGTGGGACTCCCATCCTTCCAAACCAGGGATACCTGTTCAAGTGCTGCACTACTCCCTCCTGGTAAAGAAGTTCTTCCTAATGTCAGACGTAAATCTCCCAAGGCCATAATCCATGGCCATTGTCCCTTTTTATATTTAATGAGAAGAGCATGGCTCTGTCATCTTTGTAACTCCACACCTTTACACAGAAGCCATTTCTTAATTTTGATCTTCCTCGTTGCACTTTGTTCATTTGTGCTACTAGATTGTTTTTGAGATTGTGAAGGGGAGGGAGAGGATCTGATCTCCACGGTGTTGAAAATGCAGTTATACTATAGATTTGAACAGTGGTGTAACATTTTCTGTTTTGTTCTTTATTCTTTTCTTAAAAAATCCAGTCTTTTTCATCAATTCCTCACTGTCAAAAGGTCCTCTGCTACCCTGACAACTCTGAACCTTCACCAAACCATCATCTACATTATTTATTCTTTCACAAGAATCACTTTACATTGAGAATGATGTTTAAAGTCCAGACACTAAAGACAATGTAAAGATACAATGCACTGAGGGATGCCAAGATTAAAAAACCCTGCTGATGATTAAACGAAGTCATTTTCTGGATTTGAACAGAAATAGAAGCTCTGCTAGAAACTATCAGTCATGAATACTGTCCATTACTATGTAAAAACATACTAAGTCACATACTTGCCCTCAGAATTTCCTTGACATCTAAAATAAGACTGAACTTCACATGCTGAAGTCTGGAAAATTCTCCTCCAATTTATGTTTGTAAAAGTCTAGAACTGTTATAAAACCCTCAGCATTGTAATGAATAGATAAGTATTTAAAAAGCTGGGTAGGCTGGAAAATACAGGTAGAGGCTGCTTTATATTCACCTTGAAAAGTCAGCACGCAGTTAACAGTTGATCCTTCCACATAATTTTCTGGCATAGGTGACCAAAGAAATGTGTAATAATCTCTTGCAGTACTCCAACCAACCTAAAATAAAATAAACCACAACAAAAAAAGAAAGAAAAAACATTATGCAAAAGAATTTGTTATACACAGTTAAGATACCATGGTCTGGCCTTTACAACATACTGTAATACGCATATTTCTGCTTCAACATCCAATAAAAAGATACTTAACAATGTTTACAAATCAGGAATATTTTAACAAGCATGTCAAAGATTTAGCATGAATTTTATTAAGCTTGTTACCTAAGGCAATAAATGGGTCTAAGGCAATAAAAGGGTCTATATAAATTAAAACACCAGACAGTTTTCACTATACATTAAACTACTATTTGGTAGATTTTTTTTTTTTCTATAAAGATACACATTAGTATATTAAAAATACAATAAGATTAATTCTGAAGTTTATAGTGAGATTTTCTTAGTGTAAGTTCTGCCAATGCTGACTATTTTGTGTCCACAATCCAACAGGTTCATCAGAAAACAAAAAGGAGGAATGAAAAAAATAGCACTCTCCCACTGAAAAGGCCAAATTTGACAGGGCTAAACTAGCACTTTTTAGACAATTTCTGCAACACTGAATGCTAATTCTTCTATACATACATGCTATGTCTGCAAGGAAAAAAAAATTTGCACGAAAACCTAACTCAGCTAAGTTGGTGCAGTCTTCCTACTAACTTCAATAAACATCTGCTTTCAGACTTTTCATAAGAGTGCAGTTCTGTACAGTAATAAAAGCTGTCCTCTGAAGAAACATATTCCCACAAGCTTGAAATACATGCATCTAAACCTGAAACCCAAAGCAACTACTGTAAAGCAATGGATATTAATAATAATGTAACAGTAAAGGAAATGAACAAATATATCTGTCTTATTCCACTGACTTCAAAAAAACCCCAAAAACCTTGTCAAACGCTAGGTGTAGTATGGTTTATCAGTAACTGCATATACTGTCTTGGAAGAGTTAAGAAGAGGAAAGGGGACAAATTGTCTACCAATTTCTATCAGGTAAGACAGCATTTCAAGAGGGAGAAGGGAAAAAAAAAACAAAAACAAACACACCACAAAAAACCCCAACAACCAAAAAAAGATGAAGTTACCAGTCATGATTTCTATTACTTCAATAAACAAGACTTCTAAACTTTAAGTTCATACCAAATCCTCCTTTATAAAGGATACATTGCAACAGTATTTTAAAAGCATTAAGAACTGGGTTTTTTAAGGAGTTGTGAGCTTTAAAAAAAAAAAAGAAACCAGATGTTTAGACAGGCAATGAGAAAGCAGAACTGAAAGTAATTCAATAGCAATGATATATGTATACAGGTATACATTTCACATATGAAAATTAATACTTAGCATTAGTAAAAAAAAATTCTGAATATATTATTCCATAGCTGCCTGTTATACTTCTTCACTTGGTATTAAAAAGTGTGGGAAAAGCTAATGTTGGGAAAAAAGGAACTGGTCTGAGATGACCAGGCCTTTTTCATATTATTAAAAAACAAGGATGAATGACAGCAAACCAGATGAAATTTTCATTTTGCTAACTACAGTCACTTCAAGGCAACATTCATTAGAGAGCAGCAGTGCAGACTCTTGACATATCCACCAGAATGGAATCACCTACTACATCTTAAGCTTATTCTTAGCCAAAATTTTGAAGATTTATGTGATATCTCCTATCAAGGAGCTTTTAAATATATGAATGAAATGAGATTTCCTGGTGTTTTATTCCCACACTGTTAAATATCTCAGAAATAACAAGGAAAGCTCCTCCAGTTAACTTGAAGGGGGGGTGAAAGCAATTTTTCCTCAATAAAAGTTCACAGGAAAAATATTTTTCAAATTTTCACATTAGCCATGTCTTCAAATCCAACTCAGATGTTAATACCCCTTTTTTGCTCAACCTGCTTTTACCTCAGAAAAGGGAAGCATATACCATTACTTGCTGCCTTAAAATAAAGCAAGGAGATAGCTTTTTAAATGTAGTTCTCAATGAGTGAAAAGTCCGCATCTTGTTCTTTTTCATTTGAGAAGGGAAACTGAATTATGTCCAGAACAAATACTGTACAGAACTGAAGTAATCTTTTCATCCTACTCATTTCTGGTTTTTAAAAAAAAAACAAACAAACCACCAACAGACACACCACAACACACACACACTCTGATTCTGATGCTATTTTCCCTGAGTAAAACAACATCCTTCCTTTTGATAATTAACACTTTGAGGGAGATGAGAGAGGGAGCAAACCCCCATGAATATAAAAACAAAAACGGTCCCTCTCTGAGATCAACTCAACTTCTGATTCAATTTTTCTCTGGGATTGTAGCATTTTTTATTTTTTTTAGATATCACATGTTGCTCTGTAAATTTAATAATCTATTCTGAAACCAAAAGTTATTTTTGTGAATACTTTATCTGTAACAGTAATCCACATAAGGATTTTTTTAAGGTCATGTAAAACTTTAGTCATACTGATACAAACAAAAAGAGTAATTATGTAGAGAACAAATAACTCTCCTGGCCTGTTTCTCAGCAGGTACCATATTTTCAAGTGTGACTCTGATCTGTTGGTTACTGGTAAAGAAAGAACTGTGACACATCAAGAGCTAGTGGGCAATACCCGAGGAAGTCTAACCTGCACATATTTTCTCCAGCAATTCCCTCTATTTCCTGTCACCCATTATCTGCTTCCCCTGTCAAAGCTCCCCGTCTTACACTCTTATGATCCTGAGAATCCATTGATTTCTTAATGGGGCACATGCAAGTTATCAGTAGGTGTGGACTACCCAATGACTCTTTTCACTGCACAGGATTTCAGAAGATAAGGGTCTTCCCTGCTACAGGTTGCACACGTCAAAACATGACAATGCAGAGAAGGAGATATGGACAAATCTCATCTTCCTTGCAGTTGCATACATTTGAAAAGGGGAAGTTTGTGTATTCTGCAGCAAAGCAAGTTAACTTAGTAACACTATTCAATGTCTTTTCTACTTTACAAAATTATCACTAACTTCCATAGAATTATTTCTTAGATGACAGAAACAAGGAGCAAAACCAAAGTAATGATATGCTGAAAAGAAATAAAAACAAAATTACGTAATGGATGTTTTACGTCTAGGATCTAGATCTTTAAACACCACCACCAAAAAAAAAAATCATCTATCAACAGGTTTTAATGAAACCTTTATTTTAGTACTTTATATCTTTTGACAATATTCTCTTTAATAAGCCCAGTATGAAGCACACAGTGGTTCAGAAATACAAAAATACTCCTACACGGTCATAACCTTCTCTATGGCAACAGATTATAATATCACAGATATTAAATGTGACCTTTGACAAAGATATTTCTTTCAGCTCAGAAGGAAAACCAACAGTTGCCTAAAAATAGGGTTAAAACTATAAAAAGAAATTTTAAGACTGCTTAAGGGAAAGGAAATAAAAATTGAGATAAATGAAAACTAGTGGCAAAAGCTACAGAGGAAATCAATAAAAAGTGAAAATGATGACAAGGAAGATGGGAATATTTGTCAATAGCCCCACAGTGATTTTATATGAAAAACAAAACAAAGCACTGTAGCTCTGGAAACAAAATGAACAGCATTGTTATCATCAGGCATATGAGCTTGGAAAAAATATTTTAATTTTAAATGAAAGGAATCAGAAAAGCTAGACTGTTTCTCTGACTGCTCATCAAAGCAACAAAAGTTATAACAATTAATATAGACTATCTTCCCGGTTAATCTCCAGAGGGGGAGAAGAGTCCAGATCCCCCACAAGAATCCATTTGTTGTGAAGACTTTACCTGAACTACACTGACAGGAGAAAAATTGCTATTTAAGGCAAATGTCCATGTAAGGTGGTTTTGTTGTCTTTTTTGTTGTTTCTTTGTTGTTTGGGGGGGGTTTTTTTGGTTGTTTTTTTTTTTTTTTAATTGAAAAGACCATTTCAGCAACTGGCCCATACAATTCTGCTTGGGACATACTGAAAAAGGGCAAGTTGAAGCTTCTCTCAAACATAAGAATTTGTGCTTTGTGCATCTTCCTGGTAATAGTGCAGGACTCAAGAAATCAGGTGGTTCAACAGGTAGGTGTTGTTAAATACAGTTAGCACGGGGTAAATAGTATCAATCAGTAGTGTACTCTGGAGAAAAACCGAGAGAACATTTTAAAACAATAAAGGTATTTACTTTTTGCATACGCAGTTTTAAGAAACTGCATATTGCGGTTACTTAAATGCCACTTTCTGTGAAAGCTATAGCATTTAGAGGTAGCGATACCTGAGCACAGAGAGTTCCCTGGCCAGCATATTCCTTAATTTCATACTTTGAAAACTCAAAGGTAAGCTTTGTTAAGTTAAAAGCAGATAAATTAATCCTGGTCTTTCATTTTCAGAAATATTTTCTCCATAGAACAACGTTCAAGTAGCAGATAAAGGTTATCCTGCCACCTCGCAAAACCTTTTGTAGCTGATGCTCCAGTTCTTGGGGTGATGGGGCTTCTTTGACCCCACTGTACTTGCACTTAAACAACAGGAACATAGAATCTGCTCTGTGAAAAAAAATCCAATCCTAAATCTATTTTGATTATTCATATCTGCAAGCTTATCTATGCAGGAGTCTCCAGGAAAATCCCTGAACAGTAACAGAGTAGAAGAAAAATTTCAAATGCAGACTTTATGTTAGAAATGGAAATCACTCCAACAAGTAGAAGCAGAGACATTCTCCAATATTTGAGAAGCCCTCAGCATGAAAATAGAAAGAAGCAGGGCTGCTGCTTTAGTTTGAATCCAGACTATCTCTAGTAGTCTACTGGAAAATGAATTCATGTTAAAAATAAATGCAGATGCCACTATTTAAATACTATTTGAATGCTCCATAGAACTTTTATCACAAATTTGTGTCTGTTAGTTTTTCCTTTTTCACATCATTCAAATTCTAGTTGCCTCAAAGTTTAAAACAAACAAACCCCTAACAATTTTACAGCAAAGTAGAAAATCGAAATAAGTGGTTAAGTATTTAATTTTCTAGCATCTTGCAATACTATTTCTATTAAAAAAAAATAAGAAAATGGAGGAACAACAGCACTGGTACAATGCATTAAAAAACAAGGACAGATAAATTGCAAAGTCTTTTACTGTTATCAGAGAAAAATCTTCAGGCCTGTAAGAACAAGAGTTTGACCATTTCAACTGCCAAAACAGCTGATATGACTAACAGCGAGCACCTGTATTCATTAAAACATTACAGAAAACACACAAATGTTTGTAAGAAAGATTTGCAAATTTCATTTCTGTATTTGTACTTCAGTAACAATGAAAAAGAATAGTCACTGAAATTATATCCATTATAAAAGTATATTTAAAATCAAGTCTCCAATTACATTGTTTCATTTTTTTGTTCCCTTCATTTATTGACCAAGTTCTAAAAATTTATGATCTAACTACTCAAGCTGCAAGCATATTTATTTACATTAATAAATAGAACTTAAAAGCTGTTACAAAACTGGAAATGAGGGGAAAGATGTGGAAATCCACACTTAATTCCTGTTTAGGCCTCACGTGAAGTTACAGTCCTATTTTGCAATGAAAAATATATTCTGATGTACTAAAATGTGAAACCAAAGTTTAAAAAAAAAAAAACACACCACACTTTCATTGGAATGCTAACTAAAATGGCATACAAAGAATCCAGATACAAATACTTTTATAATATGCTTTCTCCTTTTTAATTGATACTGTTAACTGGAAGAGCATTTGACTCAGAAAAAAAAAGTACTAAAAAAATTACAATAAGACTTTCAAAATGAAAGCAACAAGTGAAACAGTATCTGGATCAAAACAGCTACAGACTTTGTTGCTGTACAAAAACTCAGTTGGAGTTCCTTTAATGAAAATAACTTCACATACCAATTTAAAAAAAGAAAACACACCAAATAAAAAGTATTGTCAACTACTAACATAAAACCAAGTTCCAATCAAAGTGCTAAAGCTGAGACAAATGCACACTAATACCTTCTTACCATCAGAAATCTTAAATAAATGAGAAATTTCAATGGGACACACTGTGAAACCTTGTGAGCCACGAGGAGTACAAGAGGCACAGTTTACTGGTCTAATTTAAAAACTTGGCATGGGTAATGACAGACAAACATTACAAATTACACAAGAACTCCAGCACAAAACCTTCTGAAGTTCAGAGGAGGAAAAAGGAGAATGACCTGTCAAACTACACAAAAGATTTTTGTGAACTCTGAACTCAAGTTCATCATCAGATGCATTGACTGGTTGTGCTGATACCAATACTTTTTAAGGAATTCACTGAAAACTCTAAAAACATTTTGCTTAGAGTTAAAATCTCAAAAAATATTAATGTCCTTATTTCTTAGACAAAAGACCAAATCAGACTTAGATGATGCAACTTTCCTAAACCAACAAGAAAAAAATCCACATTATAACCAGAATTAGAAATAATGTCTCTGCTACTAACCTGGTTTTTAACACATTCTTCTATCTTCTCCATTTCTCTACATTTAATTCTCACAAACTCCACTCAGAAATCCATTTTGAAATTAGAAAGCTGTGCATAAATTCCAACACTCTTGCTTTCCAGAGGTTAACCAACACATTAATAACTCAGAAACCAAATCCTACTTTTACCTTCTCAACAGATTTTTAAACCAAAAACACATGATTAAATATCACGTCTCCTACAAATATGTCATATCCAGATTATTATGTACAAATAATGTGTTACTCAAACAATCCTCACTATTTAATTCACTCTCCGTAAAATGTAAAGCTTTAATAGGCCTTTACAGAGTAATCCATTCACTATATTCCTACCTCCTACTTTTGAGCAAAAAGGCTTATTTCTATTTAGGACATCATAAACTACTTTTCAGTTATATAAACCAACTCTGTAGTTACAGTGGAAATGCTGAAGTCTGGTAAAGGCGAAGATGTCTAACACCAAGTACTCTGCAATTCGGCTGGGCAAGTAGGGGCAAGTCAACTGTCCGCAATACTCATACCAGACAGGTTTTCCTTCTACTAATAAATACGTATGTAGTCATCATGGAAGTTATTTATTCTTCTATGCTGCCCCACATATACAAGCTGCTTTCTTACTGAAATGCCACACAGTGCAATTAGCTTTCCCATATTTACATTTTACCCACAGTACATTTCCACAAAATTGCTAGAAGAAAATTAGCTGACTAAACAAATTAATGGGGGGATAGAGGGGAGCACAATTTGTGTGCCTGTCTGTGTGCCAATAATGAGTTATCAAATATATTACTGAGGAAAAATAATAACCATTTTATTTCACTGTACCTCCTTCAACTTTCATTTGATTCATCTTATAAGGAATGTAGGCTTTTCTAAGAAGAAAGCTCTGCCTTACAACTGCACAGTGTTTGCAGTGTAAAAATTATTTCAAACTTCATTTGTAACTTCTTGAGTTTCAGATGAACATGGAAAAGAAACCCTTTTCTATTTTTCTATTTTGTTCAATTTCTTTCCTTTTATAATGCCTTGGTAAAGTCAGTCAACTCAATCTTGAGAGAGAGTGCTTTAAAGAAACACCACTGTAAGAGAAGCTCACTTGGCATTTTCTTCCCTGGCCTCAGAAAGCTGTTATGCAACTAGAAGAACAGCAACATTCTTTCTGCTGCATTAAGAGTGTCTTACCTACCTATACCACACATGTACTAACATCAGCAGACCAAAGAAGCAAACCCAGGAAACACTTGTTCAGCTGCACCAACTTCGGCATAACCAGTGAGCCTTTATTGTAAATACCCAATATGACCCAATTTTAAAAAAAAAAAAACCAACAAAAAAACAAACAACCACACACACAACATCAACAACACATACGCACAAAACTCTTCAGAGTAAAAATGATGCCCTTTTTGTAATTCAGAAGGTAAATTACACAGTTTAGAAGGGGTACTTTGCCAAATTACTAAGTACTGCAAGACAACAATAAACTAGCTCTGAAAGAAGCAAAATTACAGACAGCAGATAAGGTTTTGGACATACATTACACAGTATAATTATTACTGACAACAGTAAGTCAGCAGCCTTTACATATTTCACATGGAAAGAAACAGTTATTTTGACCCAAACCACAGAAAACACAAGTGTCTAAGCAAAATGCAACTGGGCCCAGTATCCTAGAAGTGATTTCTCCACAGCAGGCTTGGTTTGTGCCATAACCCTGAGTTCAAGTAACATTACTTGAAAGTCACAGTAGTGCTAGTGCTACTGTAGCCTGTAACAGTCTACAAAAGGCAGCTACAGGTAACAAGTTCTTCTAAGCCAATTAACAGATGGAAAAATTAAAACATCTGGGGGCAGTGACACTCATACCAGGCAAAATTACTGATAGTTTATTGTTAACACTGACATGCCGCTGACATGATATACTTTTGAACGCATGCATCATCAAATAATGATATGTAGATGCCAATTCCGAAAGAATCAAACTGTACAAAACACTTCGGAACATGGACATAAGGAGAAATACTCATTAAAGTATTAAGTCCACTTTAGTAACATTAAGGCATAGACATTTCAAAGTAAGTAAAGAATTAAGTCAAAGCTACAACCCTGGTTTTTTTACTGTGTCTTGATCAACTTACACCACATGCAACTTTACTTACCTCAGTCCAAGTCATTTAAGACTTCACTCCAGACATGACCTCGCTGCTCACACAGAGATAAAAACTTGTTATACAGCAGGAGCCCTAAAGCTGAAACATTTGGGGATAGAAGATGGCTGCAAAGGTACTCTAGACTCTTTATGAAAGGCTGTAATCTTAATATGTTCTCTCATGCCCAGACCTGGAGAAGTCCATCTCTGCTGAATGTTACGAACACGTACAGGCAATCTTTTAACTTGGACTATTGAGAACATATGGTATTTGTTGCAGTATCAAGGTACTATCAGGATCCTAATCTATTATCATCTCTCGTTGGTTGTATTTCTACCTCTTAGTTCAGAGGAATATGTCAAAATGACATTGACAGAATGCCTAGACCATAGGATCAACTTTCTCTCTTATTAGGTATAAATCAAAATAAATACAGAAACAATATGAACTCTCTAAAAGAAAACCTGGTACATATGTAAATGACTGTCCAAGGAAATGTTATGACAGATCAAAGAGTAACAAAGTTACTGTTTACTTTAAGAGATAAGCATAAAAATGTATTTAAAAAAAGGGTGGGTGGGGTTTAAGTGAAATAGTAATTTACTGTTACATTTAATGAAAACTATAAATTAGCACAAATCTTTTACTTCAAAATTGTTACCAGCTACTGACCACTTTGTTATGCCAATTCTGTCTCTGACCACACAAACCTACCATAGCAAATATTTTTAGAAAATTAATGACACTTGGAATTAAACGTCAAAATTTCTTGTCAAAGGTAACATCAGGTAAACCCAGATTATCATTCTCTTCATCTAGTATAGAAACAGTGAACAACATTGCCATGGACTTCTTTTCCTAAAAAAAGAAAACAAACCACAAAAAAACCACAAAAAAACCCACAAACACACACACCACAACCACCACACACAAACAAACACACAAAAAAACCCCACACCACAGACACACAAAAACAACCAACTCAAGTTATTTAAGACATGTCTTTCCAAAGAAGGTAAATCAGAAACCAACAGAATCACTCTAATTTGTAATTTGTGGATGCAGCAATTCTCAAAACATTCTGAAGTCCAATAATTCTATTCCCAACTATTTTAACAACAGGTCATACTTCCACTACACATTCCTGTATCTATCATGCCTTGCTGTGCAGTGACAATTCCATGCCAGAAAAACTGTATTTCATTATGCATGTGGTCCGTAATACATCCAGCTGTTGCGCTATACTTCATAACATGATCTGCATATATGGAAGTAATTGGTATCTTAAAAAAAAATCTACAACAAAATCAGAATATTGAAATGCCTCACACAAGTTGTACTGTTATGTGCAGTTCAAAGGAGACTAAATAAGCCAGAGTACTAAACAAAAACATATCTATATTGTCTTGATACCACACAACCACCAAGCTATTTCTTAGGTGTCCATAAATCCACTGTTAAATTCTGTTGCAGAGGTTTTTGATCACAGACAAGTTAATTCTGAGGTTTGCTATAAATCAGTACATTGAAAAGACAGAAATTAAGTTGCATGTAAATACAGGTGCTGCACTGATGCACAAACAGTAGCTCAGGTGTGATCTCCTAAATACTGAGTACCCTTTCAGAGCAAGCAGGCATTTCTTGTGTTCAAATAAGTTACTAAGATCTTCCCAATGCTAGTTATGCAGCTCTTCCCAGACGTTAAGTTACCAGAACATCAGATCACCATTTTTAAGTTTTGGATATTAACAATGTGGACATTAAGAAAGAAAAAATTTCCTTTTCTTCTCTAGGGGTACATTGAGGCAGTCAATACCAAAGCATGTCTATAACTTAAGTCAACATCCTAGAAAAACAGTAATGTGGGTATATTTTTTTGAAGTAATCTACTAGAACTGAGAAATGGAAAAGTTTTGATGGAATAGTTAATTAATGACACAGCAAGACCAAAGCCATTACCTTAACATATGTAAGATTACCTGCTGATATCACAGGTCTTTCCAGCACACTGGCCTCAGCAAAATTAAATCTTCAGAAACCGGGAAAGTATTATGATATACCCCACAAACACCCACACCTTTAACGCTACACTCTTGAAGCAATATCTTTATTATGCTCATAATATTCTTTCCTTGTGCCCTTGAGATGTATATTAAACCTGTCTCCCTTGTATACTGAACATCTGTCAGTCCTACTTGCACACATATGCCCTAGACGGAGGAGTAAGCACTTCTTCCTAAAAGCCAAGCAGGTTTTTCAAACACTTCTGCAAGTGCAAAAAATATCACGTGGCCATATGACTACTTCACTTTATTGTGAAATAAAGTCACAAGATGTAGACTTCCCCATCTGGAGTTTAGGACCACCTACCAGACAGACCATTTTTGCAACCAGATGTAGTGCACATATTAATTATTTTTCCTCATTTCAAAGGTTTAGAGTTGGACTACCCTAAGGGCCTCTCCAGATTTCAATTAATCAGAGAGAAGCTTGGATCATTCTGGGAGTATAGATCCCGTATGAAATCTATCAAGAATGATAAGCCTTCTCCCCTTTGACTCCACACTAGGAACCATCAGGTGGTTCTGCACAGAAAAAACTGCATGAAGGACTCAGGCTCAGGATGTCCGTGCCAAGTACCAGACCAGTACTTATCTGTAAAACTGACTTTTTTTTCCTTGGTAACAAGCAAGGACATAACTGACCAAGATCTTTTGGCACTTGATTACAGATGACCCTGCAGGATGTCACAAATGCAAAAAGAAATAGCAGTAATGAAAGACAATAAACTTGAGTCAAAACCTGTTTTTAAGCCTCATGTAGGGGACAAGGAAGAAAGATGAATATATACAAAAAGAATAAAAATGCTGCATATTCAGAACTTCTGCTCCGAAGGGTAACATCATCTTCATTAACGTACCTTCAACCCCCTCCAAGTTTTTGCCAAAGGTCCAATCCCAAAAGTAGTGTATGCCTTTAGACACACTTAGTTTGTAAGAAAATTGGTATATTTGAAATAATTCTCCTATATGCAACATTACCCTTTCAGTTTATGAACACTGGGTTTGCATTTTTCTAAACAATAGAAAATTACTTTCTTGGGAACAGTTTTAAATCTACTACCACCACGAAGTGCCTTACACTCAACCTTACAAAAGTTGAACATTTAGCAACTTAAATCACACTGGGAACAACAAAAAACACCTTTCATCTATAGCATATGCAGAGAAGCTGGTAGAATCTGTTAAGTTTTAGAAGAACTGTTATTTGTTTGCCAGTTTTAGTTCTTTGTCATAATCCTGCATGCGACAAATCCCTAGCTCAGGTCTGAAGTTCTAGACCTACTCTACCTCCCAACAAGACCTTTTTGATGCCTCTGAAAGACAACAGACAGGCAGTACTTTATCTTGCCTTGGCTTCTTATTTTAAGTTGCTTTGTAAAATATCCTTGAGAAGAAGATATCTGTAAATAAACAACTGCAAACATGAAGGAACCTGTTGTGGTACCTTTCATTGAAGCCATTACCTTTCCATAGTACAAAATAGAAGCCAATACCCAGTGATGGAAGTGGAATACTCAGTAGACACAGAAAACAGGAAACATTGCTGGGGGGGGGGGGGGGACGGGGGGGACACTCACAAGCATTAAGTCTAGCAAGTGAAAAAGAATGTATACCAGGTGGAAAAGACTGACATAATGAAGAGCAAAATGAAGTTATGTAATAAATACATAAATGAATAAATAACCACAATAAGACACACAGAAAGAAACTCTTGTAAGCAATTTACGGCTCCTACCAAGGATTCCATTTCTAACATCACTTTTTCACATAAGCTGCACAACACTAATGGCAACTCCAAAAATCACAAATGCAAATGTACATGGAATGAAAAGAGTCTATTAGACACATAGCATATACTATGGAAACATTTAAAAACTCACAAGCTAGAAATTAAGACTCAGTATATGAAATCAGGTTTTGCTTCTGGAACTATTAGCTCCATTTCCATTTAAAAAGGAAACAAACTGACAAACCAAACCCATAAAAGCTGTTCTTCAGAACAGAACTCTCAAAAGATTTGAAAAAGAAGCTTCAATTGTCATTCCACATTAAGCAGCCACGCCAATAAAGTAGGCGTAGCCCTTCTCCCACACACCTTCTTAGTCCACTTGCTTGCATCACAGTGATGCCAGTACGGCTGCCCATTGCATCACACAGTGATCAAGCTGAAGAACCAACCAGTTGTGAAACAAGGTGGTAAAAGGTGGGGGAAGAGGGGCTGTATTTTTCTGGCAGATCACTTCCCTGATCCATTTCACTGTGCAGCTGCACAAACAGCTGGGCTAGCAAAACAAACAGGATAATATAAGGATACAAATAACTAATATCTACTCAAAACATCATCGCTGCTGAAGAAATCTACTTGGACTCGCAAACTAAATGAAAACCATTCACTTAAAAAAATTCTTAGCTAACCAGTTGAGCAAACACAGGACAGAATACAGTTGAAGCCACTGCCCCCTAAGATGGAACAAAAGTCAACATTAGAACCAAAACCAACACAGGGGAGGAATCTTATTCCATATTTATTTTCTATATTAACCTGAAATCACCACCAGGGTTTTTTTTGCTGGGGTTTTTTTGTTTGCTTTTAAATGAGGTGCCTTTTCCCTCTGTGCAGTATTCACTATTAACTTTCTGTGCAATTCCAGGCAAAGGTTAAATGACACCAGCTTAAATAGGTTTGTTTTCTAAACAGTTTATTCACATCAGAAGGACAAAGTGGACTTCTATTCCCTCTACGTGAACAGTCAGTGAAGACACGCTTTGGGTTCTCTCACAGAAGCCTCGCTTCCCTTGCATACTAGACCAATACAGAAGGCCATTAATTATTGTTCTCGTAATTAGTCAAGATTTGCCTTTTTTTTTTAATGCTGAAAATCACTTTACTAAACATGCATCACGTCCTTCACATTCTTCTTGTGTGTTTTAGAAAGGTAAATTATAAAACCCCTGCCTGTTTCATCAGTTTTCAAACCACCTCCAGGTGGTTTGCTGGTTGTCCAGGAACAATCAGTTCTCTAGAAGTCACTCATTTTTAGACTCAGATCACAGTATAGTATAACTTTTGTCTATTATCTATCCCAAGACGACTACATTTTCACAATTTATTTTACTGTAAACATCACTCATACACATACATATTTGTAGACACAGATACAGTTGGACAGCTGGCTCCATTTAACTCACTGTACTATACTAAGGCAGTATATTCATAACACTGACTCAGTGTAAGCTGACATAGTCACAAAAAGAAAACAATTTTCATCCTTTTCCCCGTCTCGCAATGCTTCCTTCCCTTGTGCTGATGAGAATTAGGTGAACTGGAAATTCAGCTGGGGAATTCCATTAAAAAAATCCAGTCCCAAAATGTTGGTCTTAACTTCAATCAATTCCCTGATCTGATTCATCACACAAGAGCTTGTTTCACATGAAGGAGAGGAAGCACAACAAATAAGCCACCCTGCGTAAAAGAAGATGTTTCTTTCAGCAGTAGTACTACCTTATGCCAGCTCAACACGTTCCTCAAACGACTGCCAAAGCTGTATTACCTGCCACTGCTAAAGTAGAATAAAAACTCATACCTCAATAGTTTACGAAATCTATCACCACAGTCAAGATGAAATCAAAGATACCTGTGCATTGTACACAGCATTTCGTGTAGTTACCAAAAACTGTTTCATGTTTGGTTTTTTTTTTTATTTTTCTAATTAGTATTTTCAGGGTCCTGTCTGACTGCCTCTCTCTTAGATCAACAGACAAAGCCACAACATTCACTTCTCAAGTTACATTTAAATAATTTCAAAATGCTTATGTGTAATATGAACAGCACCCTCTTTAAAGTTTTGATAAAGATTTTTTTAAAGTTTCATTAATGCCGTTAACTAAACATACAAGTGTGCTCAGTTACACTATTTGTCAGAACTTTACAGATAATCAAGATATATATACACATATTTTTAAAAACTTCCCACTAGAGAAATGTGCCTGTTTGTAAGTTAATGCCTCTCTCGCACAATTTAATGACTGTATAGTCATTGCATATAGCATTAAAAATGCTTCTGCTTTGTTATAGAGCACAGCACTTCTATTTTGCAGAAGAGTAATTTATCTTGAATAATGATGAACAATCCATTGGTGACGTGCAGATTACAGGGCAGTCACGCATTTACATTCTTTAACAGTACACAGTTCTAAGGGAAAGGTCCTCCAGTACCAAGATAGTCTGTTACCTTTCTCCCTTCCCCACTGCCAAAGCATCACTTCTTTAAAGCCTGAATTAAAACTTCTATTAACCATTCAAGTAAGGAAGTTAAGCATCATCTACTAGGAGCTATACCGACAAAGAAACATAGATGAAGGTCTTAAATAGAAGCAGATGTAAGAACTAATCAATTTCTAATCCCATAAATGAAATTTTATTAACTTTTAAAAATAACCCCAAATAAATCAAACCACTAACGTGAGGCAATTTAGATGTGGCCTCACCTTCTCCTTTTTTCAAGGCTCAGTTTTGAATAATTTTAGTGATCTATGCTGTTCAGCCTGTTCTAACAACAAAAATGAGTCAGGGATGTGGGTCAGGATATCTCCAGCTTCGTTCCTGTTCTTTCCACACACACATTTCACACTTACTCTGGCTCACACTCTTCACATAGTCCTGTTCACAACGTCACTCTGTGCCCACACATCTCTTCTCAAATCATCTCCGTTTAATTCTGCACGATACCACCACATCACATCTTCCCTTTACTCCAGCAGGCTTAGTGTACTCATTCCTCTAGTTTTGATCTCCAGTTGATCTTTCTTACAAAACTCACACTCTAATAGCAGGAACCAATACATCACTTAAGTGATGTTCCACTTAAGTTTATGAGAGAGCTTCTACTGTTTTTTGGAATTTTTTTACATTTTTTTTTAACTGGTAAGAGAGAAGACGGTAAACATTTGAGAAACAGCAATAGAACAAGCTTTGCTTACCTTGAAAATACCAACCCAGTCTTTCTGATGAGGATGGATAAACTGGGTCAGAGTGTAGTGACATTCGAGGTGTGTGTTTGGAAGATAACTTTTTGCCACATTTTGAAAAATCACATGTGCAAAATTGGAAGTCTGCAAAGTGTTAGCTGAAGACGGAACTTCTTGAAAGGATGACATGATTGATCTGTAACAAAATTGTAGAAGTTGCTACTTCAATACAGTGGAAAAATGAGTTAAGTTTAAAAAAATTAATCTATTTGAAATATACAAGACAGAGAAACCTAACAATTAGTTCCTCTGTTCCAAAAACAGATAGCTATAGACCAAGTCCACCAAAGCACACTGCCTCAGCATCACTCCAAAACAATCACCTCTCAGAATAAAAGGGCAGTCATTTCAGCGATGACATCAAGATGAGGCGAAAGCATTGCTTAGCTGAATGCCCCCAGTATTATATCTCAGATACAGTGGCAGAAAGTGGGAAATAAAAGCGGTGGTGTGAAAACAAAGCAGGGTTCTAACTTAATGAAACATTCTTAATGGTTCTGGATGTGGCAGGGAAGGAGAAACAAAGCTCCATAGTTTCCCTACTTCAAACTTTTCTCAGAATCTGTACTGCTCAGCGCTTTTCACAGCATTTTTATATATGAAGTTTTTCTTCCCCTCTCCTTAAAAGTAACAAAGTTTATTTTAAGACATTTTAAAAAAACAAGAAAGTTTATCTAAACAGGAGGGGTTTGTTTGGGTTTTGGGTTTTTTCACCCTTCTTCTTCAAAAGAGTTCTCTTCCTCTGTTTAGCAGTCTGTGGGCATCTTTTACTGTTCTTACTGTAACACATATGCTCCCAGCCCTGCATGTTTAGCTTCATTACCATAAACAGTGGACTTCTTTGATAGCAGGAACATTCAGGTATGCATGCAGTTTGACAGATTAACACTAATCAGTTGGACTGCAAAAGCTTTTAATCACGTTTTCCATTCACCACCTCATTCAGGATACATAGTGCTAAAAATTACAGCAATGCAAGATGCTTCACGAGCAGAACAAGAATGTCCTTTCCTCAGATTCGGCAATATCTGCCAAAAATATAAGTGGGCAACTGAGCAGTTTCAAGTGTTTCATTTCAACGTACAATCACAAGTTTGACAAAACATTTGATATTAGGAGGACTGTGGCCTTACATAACTAACACATTTCTAGAAAGATGAGGCATACTACTCTTGCAATTGCTATTAAATGTAATTTTATCCTGACCAAGCAAATTCACACCTTGAATGAGGTAACTGCCAAGCACATGACATAATATATTACTTTCATTGAAGATACATGTGGAAACCAAGCCCAAAAAGGTATGGGCCACTGCAAGTCTCAAGAAATTCACAGATCAAAGGCTGCCTGTGTATTTCCTGTAGCCTTTTAAAATTTATTTTCACCTGTTAAAAAATAAGTAGCAAAGAGTTCATACTTTCTGAAATAAAACACAAGTGTGTTCACAAGTGTGAACAACACAAGTAATGAGATAAAATGCCAAGCTTGTGAAGACTAATAGATATAAGGGACAAAAACAAGAACTTACACAAGCAAGAAATTGAGTAAAGATCAAAAGACAGCTTTTGAGAGACAATAGGGTACATATAAATCCTATCTATTATCTAGGTTCAGAGTCCAGAAGAGCGTAGGAAATTTTACAGCATAGTAAAACCCTGAAAACTCCCACACCTCTCAAAACAGAGGATTACAACAAATTCAAATACAAAAAAAGAACTGCAACAAATTGATTCATTTTTAGTAATTCAGTAGTAAATGAAGCCAAATAATATTGACATGAAACAGACTGTTTCAGGTTTCATTACTCATGATAAGTACAAAAAGAGTAAACAAAGCATTAATAACAAAAACAATTTAATTTAACTTTTTTTTAAATAGGTCTATTTTAAAAATTGGATAGTTTATTCTAAACACACATTACAAAAAGAACCCACAAAAAACCCCACCAAAAAAAAAACAACCCAAACATTAATTTCTGCACACAAGTTGCCAGCTACCACAGCTGAGTACGAGCCTTAGCGAAACCAGTAAAGGGAGGCTGGTTTCCAAGCCCAAAGCAAAACTATTCACAAATCTGAACTTGTGCAGACCAGCAGAATCATCTGGGATTACTGCTCCCCAGCAGGAAAATCCCCGGAGCTTAGGCGAAGCCGAGATCTACTTACAGTTCAAGGATAGTTTAGGGGATGCTGGGTGCCTGCTTACATAGCTCACAGCTACCGGCTGGGAAAGAGGGGAGGTGGAGGAGGAGAAGGAAGAAGAGCTATGCTTAGGCTTCCATTACTGACATGACGAGCGACTCCCTCGGGGAGGCTGAACGATGCGTTTGGTTTTACGCACCAAAAAGGACGGAAGGAAGAAAAGCTCGTCAGGCAGGAAAAACAAAAGCAGGACGAGCCGCACCGCCCCAGCCAGCTCCTCCCGGAGTCCTCCACCTGCGGTCCCGGCGGGACGGGGGGGCACCTGACACCCCCAGCCCCTACCTGGCCTTCCTTTCCCCGCTCCTCGGGGCCGGCCTGCGCCCTGCCGCCTCCCATCCCTTCCCTACCCGCCCTACTCCGTCAGCGGCCGGCGCGGCCTCACCTGCCCGCCGCGGATCACCTTTGCTTCGGGCCTTCGCAACGCGCTCGCCGCCGCGGCGGCGGAGGGCAGCCCCGCCGCCTCCCACAGCACGGCTGCCCGGGCTCCGCGCTCCCCGTAAGGGCCGCCGCTCCCCTCTTTCTCCCCTCCCGACTACGACCGGCCCAAGACAGCTGGGGGATGGGGGGGGGGGGGGGACGGGACGGGGGAGGACGGCTTCCCAGTGGCGCAGAACCGAGGCCCGCGGCCTACCGGCCCCGCCCGCCCCAGCGGCTGCCGGAGGCCGCCAGCAAAGAAGGTGCCAGACCTGCCCGTCCCCCCGAGCCAGGCCCGGGAGGGCCCCTTACCTAGACAGGCACGGAGGACGCCGCGGACATCAACATGGGGCCTCCACCATCAGCGCCTCACAGCCCCGCCCGCCCGCGTCACTTCCAGCCCCGGCCCTGCCCGCGCGGGGGCGGGCCGCCGGCGGGGAAGTGGCTGGAGCCGGAGCCGGAGCCGGAGCCGGAGTCGGCGCCAGAGTCGGCGCTGGCCAGGGGGTACGGCCCGGCCTGCCGCGCCCCGTATGAGGCCCCTCAGGTCTTCGCGCCCGGCGACAAGCACACACCTTCAGCGGGGGCGAGAGGGCCTGAGCAGGGCTGCGTTCCCAGCGTGTGTAGAGCTCTGCAGCTGTCACCTCCATAAAGTGCACCTGCCCCCCACCACAGTTCCCTCCCTTCATATTTGTCATTACAACATTACCTCTATAATACTCACATGCCCTAATTTAATAATCTCCTGCCCGTACCACTTCAAAAACACAGGCGTACTTGCACCTTGTAAGTCGCCACCATTAATCTCCCAGCCTTTGCAGGTCTTCCCAAGCCGATGGAGAGGTGAGAGAAGAGTGACCGTAAACGCTTACGCACAGTTCTGCTTGCGTACATTGGCAGATCTCCATGAAAGTACCTTAACTTGTAAATACGCTGACTCTACTAGATTTCCATCCAAAGTCGAGTCATAATCACTTACAGAGCAACAGGGCTGAGTAACAATGAACAGTGACGAGTACCCGTCATTGGCATGTGGGACTTCTCCCAGGACCCCCCCATTGGTTGCTACCACAAATTGTCTTCAAGATCACCTTTACCTCTTTGCTGCTACTGTTTCTTATATATTTTCATGTGTATTCTCAACAAACAGGTTATGTGGAGAGACATTATTATTAGAATTAATATTATATTATAGAATATTACAGAATTAATCATTAGAATTATTGACTTAGGTTTTTGGCAAGTTCACCAGCTTTTTCATGGTCAGTCCTAACAGAAATGAAACTAAGCTGGGGCATAGAAACTGTCCTTTTAAGTAATTAAGGTTATTCATTGTACTTGCTTCTGTTTCACGCTTCTTGTTTCTGAAAACAATCTTATGTCTTCAGGTGTATCACAGGTTACTACATAATCCTTTGATTTGTATACACAATTAATAATCTCTCATATCATCCATATATTTCATTTTCCCTGGAAAGCAATAAATTCCCTGCATTGTACTAACAGATCATTTTAGAAGACAGAAGAAGTGTACGTGCAGCACTCTCTCCGTTAAGACCAGATCAATTTTTGTAGCAGAAAATGAAACTGGTACGTTAATCAGGAAAGCAATAAGTATTTCTAAGCACGTGGGGAGAGCTATTTCTTCTTATCTCTATCCTCCATTTCTCCTCCTCACTGCTCTTTGCTCTGTATGACCTGATAACGGGCTGTCTAAGAGTCACAAGACGCTGTTCTCATGTGGGCTGGGACTTGGGAAGAACTTGGGGTTTACAATCACTAGCTGGGGAGTATCCATGTTGGTGAGACTAACAAGTAGTTTTGCTTCCATTTAACACCATTATAATGCTGGTTTATGGGAATATAATGGGAAGTTTGAAATAAGGGTGTTCTTTGGCAGCTAACATAGTTTTTACAGTGAATGCTTGGAAAAAACTCTCTTTCCTAATTAAAAAAAATAATTATCCCCAATTCAGAGTTTTTTAAGAAACTTGAGGTATTTCCATGCTCAGTTCATAACTGTTCATTCAGTCAAAATAGTTATGGTTTAGTCATAATTCAGTATTAAGTTATTATTTCTATTGCTAAATGCATCTGTAAGAGGTAAAACAAACTACATATGCCAGTTGTCACACGTACAGTGTAAATATTAGGACAAATAAATCAAGAATACTCTTTTCTTGTACTTACATCCACAACTTTCAGGAAAAAATTTATTTTTAAACTCTATATCTTAATCACATATATATAGTTGTTATATATAATATAAAAATATTTCTTTAATTATTCAAATTAAGAACATTTCTTACTGAAATAAATGTATGATTTAATAAATGTTCTTATGTATGTATTTGTAGCCTACATTTAGATGCCAATCTTACCCCTCTGGAATTTATATTTATTCTACAGAAAGACGGTGCAGAGCCTTTTCTCATTTTGTTATTGCCCCTTTGAGAAATGAAGGACTTTACCCAAATGGACAAGTTGTGCACTGTGATCCGAGGATCAACAATCAATGTGCTTGTACTGATACAAACAAACATTTGGATCAAGCAAAATGTGATTGGAACTGGTGAAACTGGCACTTTCTCTGAGAATTAATGCTTGAGTGCCTTAATCAGTCTGAATTTCCTAGGCAGGGATCATGAGATACTATCTCCTGAAATTCATCCATGTGATATAAATCTTCTGGAAAACTTGCTCTTGAGTAGGAAAAAAAAAGACTGTTTTTTCTATCTTTGCCTACATTCTCCGCAAAACATTTAAAATTGTAAAATAAAAAATAAGTTTGATCAGCACTTCTCGTGAATCCCTAGTCTTGTGAGACTAACACTAATACGCTAATTCAATTAGAAAAACTTATTACAGGTATGATGGCAATAATCCTATCTCCTTCTGATTTGTTTTTCACCTTTCCAACCCCACTGATTTCAGTAACAGGAAATTGTTTTCATTCAAGCCAGTATTTTACAACAAATGGTATACTTTTCAGGTGTACCAGAATTGTACTCTAAGCACGTAGAATCAGTGTTTAGCCACTATTTTGGTGTTTTTTTAAGGAAAAAATGGTGAATGTCAAGTATCTTTTTGATGCAATTCCCCCTATATATGTCATAGAATCAGAACCATGGAGGTTGGAAGGGACCTCCAGAGCAGGTTGAAGGAGAACATGTTGCTCAGGGCCTTGTCTGGCCATGTTTTGAATGTTTCCAAGGATGGAGATTCCACCATCACTTAGAGGACCTCTTCCAGTGGTTGAAAACACTCATTGTAAAAAAGTTTCTTTATATCAAATTGGAATTTCACATGTTCCAATTTTGTCTCTTGCCTCTTGTCCTTTCACTGTGCACTTCTGAAAAGAGTTCGGTTCCATGTTTTCTGCACCCTCTGCTTAGTTGGTTGTAGATAGCAATAGGGTCTCCCTGTGACCTTCTCTTCTTAAGACTGAACAGAATCAGTTCTCTCTCTTTTTGTGTCTATATATACAATTCCCAAATAATATACATCTCATTTTATTGTCGAAAAGCATTTTGCTGGGGTATTTATTTAGAAATAAAAAGCTGGAAGAACCCTTTTCTTAGTGTCTCAATTTCTTAAGTGCATAAATATGAGGACAAATGGCAAATTAAGCTTGTGGTTTTGATAGAAATATTAAATAAGGTAAAAATGTATATGAATGCAGTAACTGGATTTGAACAGTACTGGATTCAAAAGAATCAGTCTGGGACATAAAAATCCCTCTGCTTTGTAATTATACTGAGACTTTCTTTGCCAGGATGAGACTAGTCCCTCTTCAGGCACAAGATGAACAAGGAATAAAAACTGTAAGCAGCTAACCGGAATTGCCAAAGGACATGTGGAGCAATTACAGACTCTTGGGGAACAGAGTCGAGCATATTTGGAAAACATTTACTATTTTCATGACTACACTATCTTTTTAAACCTCTGAGCTCCTTTAGCAATTTATAGCCTTGAAATTAGAAATGGGTCCCCATCACATCTGTTTAACCTTGGGTATATTTGAACTTTTATTCAGATCCAGAGCCTAACATTTTTTCTGTTTACTTTCTGTGTTACAGCCTGAATCAAAGCCATGATGAGTTTTGGATCCAGCCCTGGATCCAGCCCTGAATTCTTCCCCTGAGGCCCATCTTTGCTTTGTATGAGTGACAGAAACATTATATATTTCTAGTTTTTATTACCAGAGAAAGGTGCTTTATGTTGTGGATATTCAATCTATTGGCGTGACATGATGATATTGATGAAGTGTGGTAAGGAAACGCTTCGGTTCTAATGATTTGATTTCGTTTTGGTTTGACTCCTATTTCAACACTCCCGACTTTTAAAAGTATGGGCCATGTGAGATATAAAATATATATATCGATGTCACTAATCGGAAGCTCTTTCTGGTCACGTTGTAAAGCACACTTAATCAACTTCTTTAAGATCATGTTACAGAAAGCTATTAACTATACTCTTAAAACAGTTAAATAGTTATAAATAATGTTTTATATTATGGCTGACAACACTGAATTGCCCAGCGTTTAAGGAAATCTAATCACAGGGCATGCAGACTTTGCCTTCCAGTAAGATGGCGTGGCAAAACTTTGGAACATATTAGAAATTACATAGTATTGCTAACATTTCCTATTAAGGAGAAAGAGTCTCTCTGTACATTTTGGATTTCTTTTCCAACACTTAATTGCAGCTGATGAAGAAAAGCTATTCAAAAGCTGCCAGGATTTTTAAATCTGTATGAGTGAGATTGATGAAATTTGTGGGTTTTCCCAAAAGAGTATAGGTGAGAGCAGACATGTAAATTTTGTATGTGTGTGCATGTATGTGTGTGACAGAGAGAGGAGAGAGCAAGAGCTTACTCCTAAGGTGTGAGACTTGGCAGCGCTGCACTGTACAATGGGCACAAGAAACCGCATGTCTGTAAATGACCGCATTTGAATTGCTGTTATTTCACTGTTGGGTTACTGTATTGTTAAAGTGAAAAGGAATGTTTTTAATAAATGCAAATAATGAATTAAATGCTTGCACGTACTGAGGCTTTACTCTCTGGTGTGTAATTAATATATGTGCACTGGAGACCCAGGTCTGGGGGAGTGTTTCATTTCTTATTTATGATGTTTGCAAGGGTTTTTTTTTCTTCTAGCATACCTCTTACTGGCATGCACAGAACTGCATGTAAATGACCACTGAGTAGGTGTCACTTAAATCTTAGCAGATATAGAACAGGTAAATACCTTTGCTTTGTATGCTTTGGTAGATTTACTGTTTCTGCCAGCCTTTTATCTTTGCTATCTGAAAGTAATAGGAAGCTCCCAAATGACCAACATTTTGTTTTCAGAGGCAGGAAAACGGCATGTGGCAGGAAACAAACAAGCAATGAGATTTCAAAGTTCTTGTACCTCAGGGCACAGCGCTTAACCCTGAGGGACTGAAGGTAGAAAGACACTTTCCACAGCTACCTACAGCATGCTTCTTGTATCCCGTTCTGGGTCCCCCTCCAGCACTGGCTGCCACCGCTGACAGAGCACAGAAGTGTCTGTATACTGTATCTGCAAGAACCTTGGCAGCTTTCCTATTTTCTCATAATGGTATATATTTTTCTCAAAGGATCTAAAGATGGCTGAGTCCTCATGCTAATGCTGTCTCCTGCTCCCCTAACCTGGCTCTAGCAGTTGTTGTCTCTCCACCGCTTTACTAGTTTTTCTCACTGCTTGGCTCCCTGAGCAGCTGCATCTGTCTCATCATGTGCTCGAACTGGGGAGCTTGGTGCTGCTCCACAACTCCCTGCCCAGGCCGGTACCACCCGACTGATGCAGGAGTTCGTGCTCACACTTGACTCGGCACCGAGGACAAGGGCTGTCGGGTCATCCAGTGCACTTGCGAGAGGTTGTCACTCTCTGTCTCAAGCTGCTTTTCCCCATAGCCCCACATTCAGCTTGGAGAGGGGTCTAAACCTCTTGTGTTGCTATTTGTCAGTCAACAGATCCTGAGTCGAGGTTCTCACCTTCTACTGCTGGAGTTCTGAAATTCCTACATTATGAGTTTTTAAATGCTATGCAAAAAAAATAACCATGTGGTTACATATATTACATACAAATCAATTACTAGGAAGCGCAGTGCTAAAATTAAAATTTGTCTTTAATGCATCCGCCTGATTATTTTTTATTCTATTGTGTCTATTAACATTGTACAGCGTAGTGTTGGATTTGCTGTGAAATTTACATACAGAAAGTAATGCAGCCTTTCTGATTTTATTTGATCAGCACCACTTAGAAATGCAAACTCTATTTTTACCACACATATCCTATCATTTTTTTAAACTTTCATACCTTTTCTTATTTCACAAATTCATTTCCTTGTATAAGGAATATTTTAAAAAGGCAGGATACTGCAGTGCTTACATTTCGACAACTTCCTACAAAAAAGCCCCATATTTAATAAATGGCTCTCCCTTTTGCTAATAAATATTTTACATTGTACTGTAGCAAAGTTAGCAATATTGTCCAAAGTGTGGTTGCATGTTGTTATGTTTCAGAACTGGAATCTTTCAATCAAAATATAATTTACATTATTAATATGGGTAACAACTCTTACTCTTTTAAAAACAAAGTAATGTCACAGCCATGACATATGGCCTTAGTTCACTACATGACAAAGAATCTGTTGGGCCTGTAATAAGGTGTTTGTACACAAACACCATGGTTAGAATCTGTTTTTACAGTGTGTATTTCAGTTATCTTTACTGGGATATGTCAGTGGGCAGCATTTGGTTTGTATATCTGCATATTTTGAATATACCATGTTTGTGCTGAAGGAGACTTTTTAAGGCTTTATGAAACTGCCTGCTTAAATGCTACCACTGAGACCTGACTGCTTGTCAACAGTATCTGTGACTAATACTGCCTGTTAGTAGTGCAGCTTTTCCTTAAAATTGATTGATAGAGGTGTATGAGTCTGAGAAACACCAAGTTATCTTAACAGTTTTTGAGAACTTTACCCATAATAAACCGCACATTGATATATATATTTATTTTAGCGTTCCCAGAATCCAGGCATTTTTTTCCCTGTTAGAAGAGATGCCAAAAGAAAATTCAATCTGTAGTTCTCTCTCTCCTTCCCAGACCTTTGTTGACTTGCAGTCCCCATTCTGCTGCAATTAGTCAACCACCAAGGGAGAGTTCATTGGCTGAATATCCTTCCTAGTCCTCTTCTAAATTCAAATATAGTTAACCTTAGTTTTTGTTGTATTAATCACAGGGTTGCAAGGGCCAAATCAGCTCATTTGTCAATGGGAATTTGCACAAGCTTCCAAGTGGGATGAATTTTTTCCCCACAGAAGAGCAGATCTTACGAATTGCACCCATGAGATGTCTAACATCATCCTGATTTGCCGTTTACATATTGCTTTTTGATCATTTTACACTCAATATTTCACTTAGAAATCATTTATATCACAACTGTATTTGGCTCTCGGTATTATTAGGTAGCATGAAATATACTCAGTGATGGTATGAAAGTTATTTCCAATAGGGCTTATGAAGAACAGCTGAGCAAGTACGACCTCCTGACCTCAAAGTGTTTGTTTACTGGGAACTATATTCCAGTTCTCTACATTTAATCTGTCTTGGACCAGGATGACATTCCCGTGCTAGATTTATTGTATCTCTAGAAGCTATTACAAACACAACATTGTCACTGCTTATCTAATAAAATGATAATAGGATTATATTACTCTAGTGATAACGATACATTTATGTTCATTTTTAATAGTAACAAACCAAAGTTTGATTTCATGTTCAGTGAAGATAATGTGTTATTGGGGGAAAAAAATAAACCAGTCAAAAAGTATTTTTCTTGCAAACAAATCAGTCATGGAAAATATTTTTTCTTCCATCTTATTTGTAAATCAAAGCTTCAGTTTGTGTACATGAGCAGGCATACTATGTGGGGTTTACAGAAATAATAATAATGAGGAAGTCTGACTCAGAAAACTCTGGTTTTCCTAAATCAATAACTCTGGATTTTGGAAGCTTGTCATGGTTTTTCTTGTGTATCTTTTCCTAGAAGTTGTCAGACATCAAAAGGCAGGCATGACAGACCAGATTTGCATTTCAATTATATTTAATTATATTCAAGGTGTCCACAGTAAATTAATCTGTTATTAGTGGTGGTATTATTGTTATTGATATTGATATTGATATTGATATGGATATTATTATTATTTTAGTAGTAGTTGTAGTAGTAGTAGTAATAGTAGTAGGTTTTAACTCATAGCCAAGTTTTAGTTTAGTACTGTGTCTTTTAAGGGGAGACTCTTAAATGTATTTCTCAACTAGATTTAACTGGTTACTTTTAGTGTAATCAACATCTCTCTGTGTAATGTTTGCTCTTAATTTATCTCCCAGCTGAGACAACAACAATCAAACTGCTTTTTAACTTCAGTAAGTTGTACATTAACGAAAGGTTTGCCTTTTCTTATTTTAGGAAAGCAAATTACTGCATCTTTCCCTTTTTTTTTTCCTTTTTTTTTTTTTTGACACTATAATGCTGACCTTTACCAAATGATCCTATTGTTTTGGTGACCAACACCCTAGTGACTCTGCTCTACTGGAATTCATATCACAGCACAGATGAAGCATGGAGCATTTTTTATGAACAAGCAGCATATTCCTTCTAAAAAGTATTGTTATCTGATAGTTTCTTCTGCAATTTTTCAGTGCAGCTGACTATTACTTTTCTTAAGTGCTGTTACTTAAAAGTAACCTATAAAAATAGTCTGCATTAGGAAAATGCATTGATATATAACAGAGATTTTAAAATTAATAATAAACAAGCTATTCAATAGATATGCATGCTACATGGTGAAATTATAGTGCTAGACTTAAACTAAACGTGTGGTTTATATTTAGAACTCTTAAATGTTACATAAAGTGTAGTCATCTTAAATTTTCAATAGGGCAGAATGGAGATTTGTTAAAATAAAGATTCTGCAACTAATTGCCTCATGTCGGTATACATTCCAAATCTTTTTATTACAAATTCCTTTCAAAAATCTTTCAATGGACAAGACAGTCTAGGCAATGCAGGCAATATGGACAATACAGGACCACAATAATGGCAGTAGTTTTGTCTTTGTGTGAAATAGAAGAGATATGTTGATCCACATTGATTTGTGTGCTGTTCTTGTAAAAGTCTACTCTGTCCTTTTGCACATAAAGTTGATGTTTCCTATGTCCTCTATACAGCTAAAATTCCAAAGGAATTAAATGTATTATTAATTGCACGCACAAAACCTATAAAATTGAGTCCCAATTTTGCAACCAAGTATAGAAAATAAAAGCTGGTTCTTTTGTGTTGAATTATATTACTTAAGTAACAGTGTCTTTTTGTCAAAAGTTAATTAATTGCTTCCTTGATCTGCAGTAGGTTATATTCCTGGGTACTAATTCTTCTAGCAACCCAGTGATGAGGAATATCCCCTAATACACCTTACTCCTCTGGGGACCTTATGTTGCTTCCTCTAAAATTACAAAAAAATTCCTAAGAATGTCAAGAGGAGCAAGATCCCCTCCCATTTTGGCAAAGCCAAGACTTTGCTCAGGAGCATGCCACACGAAGAAAATGTTTCTGAAGCAATGTGCTTTACGCTTTTGTCTAGGAAAACCCAAGGACTGAGTTAGTGCCAGGATTCCTCTTTCTATATCATAAGGAGGTTAGTTCCGGATTTTATCAGAGTAATGTGAGGTTGATGCTTTTAGACTGATATATGCATGTTGGTTGGAAAAAATGTAACTATTTTTTTCTGTGTTTTATATGCACGCATCTTTTCCTGGGCCACAATTACCTCATCCTTACTCAGGCCCCTAAAGTTTGAGATCCACTTACCATGTAGCTTTTCCACACTGCTTTTCATTTTGCCCTACCACATTCATTCTCTTTTCCTATGTCAGTACCCTGTAACTGGCAGAAGGGCATTGAGTCACTGTTTTGTGCAATTCCCACACCAATCAGTATGTTCTATATGTAGTACATTGCAGGTAGAAGTCAAAATAAAATGACCGTGACTGATAACAAGTATTTATCATATGTAGCAATATTTCTTTTGGAATTTGTTTCCTTCTTCAGCTGCTTTTGCAAAAGCTATTAATCTAAATCTGAACCAAAGTCATCCTCTTCTTTGCATTTCTATGTTACTTGAAATAAGCGTGTAAAAAGAAGGTACTGTACACAAACATCAACAGATTGTAAATCCATTAAAATAATCTGAAACATATTTTTCAGTTAAAACACAAAAATGAAACCAACCCCAAATTGCTATGGGATGCTATACAGGTCCTTATACTTTGAATTTTTTGTGCCAATTCTCCAAATGGAACAGCTCTATATTGTTCATGGTACAACCTATATGCAGTCACACACATACAACATCCTACTTATTTGTGAAAGATTGAATTTGCTCATAACCAGAACTGCAACACATTCCATTTAGCAAAATGCTGATTAAAAGGACTTGTTCTCCACAGCATTTTCCAATGAAATTAATCTAGATAAAGTATCTCTATTGCGTTTTACTTGGGTGTGATTTTGAAGAGAACTTGGAGATGATTGAATTGTTCTGGGAAATAGGTACTTGAATCTTTACAGCTCTTCCAAGAAACCCACTCAGCACAGTCTAGCCTAAACATCTTAATGGGATTTATCAGGGCTAAAAAGATGGCAAAAACTCTAGTGCTTAACTGAAATTGGTATCAATTAGTACAAATACGTATGCACTGGTACCCTGCAGTAACCTGCCCTTTCTAACATTCACCTGATGTTCCAGTGAGATGCGACCACTTTCCAAACTACAGTACAAATGCTTCTGACAAAACAGACAGTAAGTGTTCATACCAAAACAAAGTTTCTATGTTTCCCCAGGGCACTACATTCCCACAGAAGCCTAGAATTTGCTTCCCCTTAAGTATATGCAATATTCAGAATATCACACATATTCAGTTCATGGTTGATTACTAAATTACATGCTGCTGCAGAATATATCATACGATTCAGCAAGAAATAAAACAGTTCAGATTACACAAGGGTTTTTTTTCTGTAGGCAAGAATAACCACTTGCATTGCTGCTTATACATTCCAGTTAGTTATCTAGTGAAGTGCACACAGCTAGGAAATGAATGCTGCCCTGAGAATCCCAACTTGAGTATTTACAAGCGTGAAGAATGTCATATTATGTTGGACTCAAGGTCCCTCTAGCCCAGTAGTCTGTCTCCAGCAGTGACCAGTCAGAGAGGAAATATGCAGGGATATTTCTCTGGAATGCTCTCCCAGCTCCAACTATTTGCAGCTCAGGGATTCCTGAGCAGCTTCACTGCACTTTTATTGCATTTTACAAACATTACGAAAGCTCTCCAATGCAGAGGTAAACGCAACAAATGCAAGATGAAAGGTTAGAAGGAGGAATAAAACACTGTAGGCTTGGCTGCCAATTCGTTTTGAATCAAGTCTCAAATGTGCTGTTGCATCCACTGTAGTTTCTTTTGGCTACACTAAGTAGTGTTAATGTCGAATTTAAATATCACTCTGCAATGAGGGTCCCAATTTATAGGTGTTGTATGCCTGTAATTCTTGCTAATTCAGTGAAAATTGTGCTTAGTTATCAACCCAGACTATAAAACTCCATGTCCTGAAAAGGAAACCTCCCTAAAGTAATAGAAAATTTTTTAAAAAACTGATCAAATGTAATTATCCTGCACCAACAGAGTTAAAGTCACGGGCAGGCTCTAAAAGTGAATCTAAATACCCTTAGCATAATATGACATAGTGCATAAATTTCCCTTTGCTTTCAGAGGTTCCTTATTAAGGCAAAAAAAATTCCTTAAATCTAATAAAATGCAAATTGACAAAAATATACTATAACTATTCTGTATTTGTAGGGGGATTTTTAATTCTTTGTTTTGTCTTTTTATATAGGAGACCTTTAAAGCAAACTAAGATGGCCACATTTTCAGCACTAAGAATAAAAAGAGTAGCCTTCTTTACATTATTTTCTGTCTATTTACATGTTTATTTATGTTTCTTTACACGTCCTGAAATGTAGTGGGTACAATGTACCAACAGGTAGAAAACTACCTGCCTGCAGTACCTCAATAGCAGCTGCTTTTTGTATTACGAGTGCTCTGACAAGTTCTCATGGTTTAACATCCATGTTGCAATGTCACAAATGGTATGGAGCACACCTAAGGTCTACACATATTTCTTACAGTGTAAGAAAATAAATCTCAGTCACTTAAACACAAAGGTCTTGATTTACAACATCACCAAACATTAATTTGGTATGATGTAAGTAAACCTACACAAGTTTTTGATGATCTAACAAGCTGGGATACAGGACCATACAGTATAAAGGTACTGTATCTTTTTCTCCACATTTCTCAGATCCTGCAGAAATGAGCAAGCAGCAGTCTACAAAGCAAGATGATATGGTAACCATGCATTAATAATAGCAAGGCAGCATGGCTTAATGAACATGGTAATAATGGTCATGGGTATGATACGGTTATATCATAATGACAGTCAAGAAAGTTGCATTTGCTTTCCCTTTTCTGTCACTGATGTGTTGTATGACACTGGGAACCTCATTAGTCTTCCCATCACCAAGAATTTGGTTTTACATTACCAATACCCAGCAGTATTGGTATTGTAAAATTATTGTAAAATTGGAAATATTGTAAAATTGGTGGGTATTACCAATACCCACCAATACCCAGGAGCCGATTTAAGAGCTTTCTGTCCCACTCATTCATTCCAGCTTGGCCCATTGAGTCCCTACAGAGTGAGGACCAGTGTGCGCCAGTGCAAACATTTGTTGGGGCAGACTGTAAAACAGATGAGTGAAAGGATGTGGGTTAACGACAGTCATATCGGCATACCTGAGAGGGCCGTAAATTGTAGTGCAAGGATGGGGATGAGCAGCCGGGGCAAAAGCAGGTGGCATTTTTTAAAAATCCTGCTCATTTCACAGGTCCAGTATAGAAAGCTGTCAAAAAGCAATTGAATTGACTGGACTGACTGGGGGCGCCTCCAGGTATACCTAGGTTTGTGGAGCAATGACGACTTAAATGGGTCTGGCAGCTAAAGATCAGTTCTTATAATGACATCTATACTCTTTTTTTACAAAGCACTATAAGATCTACCAATGAAAACAGATACGTACCAGTTACATGTTTACTACTTGTCATTCTCATATATAATTTTGATGCTGTTCTTTTTGCTGTATTGTACAAAATGAACTCTCTACTTACACTAGAGCAACAAGTAGGCTAGCAAGTTTTCCTTAAGAAAATAGTTCCTTCCTGCCATAATCAGGCAGATATTTTGAGGTCCCATTTCATGGGACCTAAATCATAAGGTTGGCATTACTGCTTTTAAGATACAATACGCCATTGATAGAACAAAACTTTAAAGCCAATTAGATGTTGGCAATCTTCCTACCATTGGCAAAGGCACACTTGTTAACAGTTCCCCTTTGTGGCATGTTTGCAGTGTAATCACTGATTTCTGGAAACCTTTTTTGGCACTTCAAGATATTTTAAAATATCTAATGTATTTATTTTTATAGACAATTTTAGACCTCACTTGTATTACTTGAAAGCATTTTACTTTAAAAAGTAGGAGTTGTATGCACTCAAATGAGGTATGTAGCCCCATTTTTAACACAAGGAAAAAATAATAATTTGTAGAACCAAGCTATATAAATAATAGTTTATTTGCATTTTAAGTAGTTACCAATTTCAGAAATCATCACATACAGATCTTTATGAAACACTGTCTTACTAGGTGTGAGTAAGGAGATACTGCTGCTTTGTTGGAAAAAACCAGAACATTTTTATCCTGGGTTTTAATATAAGTAAAAGCTTTCATGGCTATTTACTTAAAACAAAAGTATTTTGAAATTAACAAAGCTTTTTTCTTAATTTTGTGTGGAAAGAATGTGATTAGGTTGGCAAAGAAATAAGAAACACACAAAACAAAATTAACTAGGAAGGCTTAATTTATAGTGAGATAAACTTTTATGAAAGGCAAAATTATTTTTAAAAAAATGAGCTAACTTTACTATAAGCCTACTAAAAGTTGAAACATCACTAGAGGGCATTTTGGAGAAAATAAAAAACACCACAACACTATTAATTTCATTTTCTCCCCTCTGCAAATGCTCTGCAGTATGGTAGCCCTGCACCATCTGGTCCTGCAAATGCTTCCTTCCCATACTTGGCTACCTTAGAAGTACTAAACTACTAATATCAGTTGTATCAGTGTTCATTACATGAGCAGAGATTCCATTTAATCTATTCTTAGGTATTTCATCTGTCTGCAAAAGCCTGTCCTGTACAAAAGCAATGTGAAAACTATAGTAAGATAACAGTGGACGTGTCTGTAGCAATAGAGTTTATTTACAGGTGTTGGCAAAGTAATATAAGGCTAAGTCTACTACACTTTTATCAGTAGAACTCCCTTTATTCCAGTTTCTTGTGCTTTGTTTGGAAGTGATTGCAGTGTGGTTTTATTATGTGTGTGTTTATAATTACAAAGTGAAATTCTCCTCATATACCTTTTAAACAAAGAATGCTTTATTTATACCTACACAGATAAAATCCTCTTAGACATGATAAAGGTCTAGAGACAGATGCAGCTATGCAGGTAAAGCTGCATCTTGTAATGAGAGTTAAAAATCTGAATGCAAGAACCACACTGAGTGTAGCATTAGACTCTTCACTTGATCCACCTATCTATTCTTAACCCCTCAAAAAAATAAAATTAATTACTTTTCCAACTCAGTTCAGACTTGATAGGATTCTACATCTAGTTGGAAAAGGGTCAATGACTCTGAAAATGGAAGGCAGTGAACAATCAGGCTGGAAGGCAAAAAAAAAAAAACCAACCCACGTTTTCAAAGTTTTGTGTGATTACGTGTAAAATTCAGGTTTTAATGACTTCCAAAGACGTTATTTGGACTACACCTCAAAACAGATTTCTGCCAACATAGCTGCATCAATGAGAAATCACAGCTCTTCTTATCCCAACAAAATTTGTGCTCAAGATGGTTGTCAACCTCACCACCACTGAGGAGAAAAGTAAACATAGCTCAGTAGCTTCATTCACTTGGCACACTTCAAATGGCACGGTGGAAGAGACAAGTGAGCTTATGAAAATATTGGTGTATATGAGTCTCTGGGGCTTCAAATGTTTTGCAAAGTGCTAGCAAATTAAAGGGTTTCTGGTTTTGTGCATCTCTTTCCATTGCCTTAGCTGCAGAGATATTTTTTTTTCTTCTCAAGTCATATTCTGTCTTAGCACTCAGCTGAGAGGCAGTGAGAGAAAGAAGCAACTAGGTGACAGTATGAGATCAGCCTGTTGAGTGGTAGCACTCACTCATACCAGAGTAAAGCTACTATGTAACCACAGCCTTCTTCACTGCCCACAAAATTGCTTTATGTGCAGCTGGGTTTATTTAACTGTGTATCATCCATTGCTTTATAGGGGAAAATATACAAAAATATTGTGTGGTACTGATAGAAGAGCCAAGCTCATACATCCAGCCTATTCTTTCTGTGCTAACATATAACTGAGTGAATAGCTGACTTTGAAAGACCTGAGATCTATTCCTGATGACTACATTCTCCCAGAAGTCTGTAAATGATACTACATAACAGCTACAAAAAAAGCTCTGACCTAGCAAGAGTAATCTAATGACTGAGGGAGTACCCAGCATTCCTCTGCAACAAATTAAGGCAAGTTTTCCTGTCAGGAAATGAACTGTTTTGTCCACGAGAGAGAAACGTGGCAGTGGCAGGACTGGAGCGGAAGCCTTGCTCTGAAAAGGCAGCATTTGCCTGCCTCCACGCTGCCCTCCCCCAGAGCCTGGCCTCCTCCCTCATACCCCTGAAGGGGCCTGAAACTCTCCCCAGGCTGCCAGCAAGGTCTCAGAGCCCTGCCAGGTGCTACGCTGTGGGCGAGCAGCACAGCTCTTAATAGCTTGTTCAAACACAAACCAAATCGTTGTTGATAAACCCTCTGCCAGGCCTTCGGGAACCACGCTCTGGGCAAGATGAAGCCAGGCATAAGCTCCAACACTCATTTGCCATCTGACTACGCAAAACTACTCCAACGCGGCCTTTTCCCTCACCCCGAGGGCGCCGTTTGCGCCACGCTGCGGGTACCTCGGCCCTCACACGGCCGGGGCCCAACGTCGGGCCGCGCGTCGCCATCGTCCCGCACCACAAACCGCCTCCGCCAAAAACCCGGCTCTGCCTTCCCTCCCCTCAGCCACGCGGCCCTCCCGGCAGCGACGCAGGAAGGGGAGGGCGCAGCGGGCAGGCGCAGGCAAGAAGGAGGGCTGGGAGGAAACACCTCCCCCGGGGGAGCCGCAGGCGGCGGGATACGGTTACCCACCGCCCCGCCGCCAGCTCGGCTGCCCCAATAAGGTGCCCCAGCGCCTGCCCGGCCCCCGCCCCGCCCCGCTCCGCGGTCCGGGCGCGGAGAGCGGGGCCGGCCCCATCCGTCACGGGGCGGCGGGCGGGGCCGGGCGGCCGCGGGGAGGAGACTTTGCGCTCCCATTGGCTATGTCCCGCCAAGGAGCGTCTGTGGTTGGCTGCCGCCGCTGCCGCTCGCAGCGCGCGGGCGGTGGCGGGCGGCGGCGGGAGGGGAGGCGCCGGGGCGGGTGGCGGCGAGGCGGAGGTCACTCGGCGCGGGGGCGCAGCATGGCCGCGGCTGTGGTGCTCGGGGGACCTGCGGGCTGGTGGCGCTGGCACAGGCGGGTGCGTGCCGCCCGCGCGGCGATGGGTAAGGAGCTGCCCCTCCCCTCGGCTCGAGCGGCTCCGCTCTGACCGCCGGGCGCTCGTCGCCAGGCGGGGAAAGGCCGGGCCTTTCCAGGGGCTCGGCCGGGGAGCGCTGCTGCCGCGCTGCCCTTGGCGGCCGCGGGCCCTCCGCGCCCGACGGGTCCGGCCCCGCGCCTGGCGGGCCCCGGAGCCGCCCCGCCGTGCAGCGCCCCCGGTGAGGGACCCCCCGGGAGAGCGCTGGGGGGTCATCGCTGGCACGGGGCGCTCCCGCGAAGCGGCTCCCACTGCCGCGTTATTTGAGGCCGTACCGGAGCTTCGGAGTGGCTTAGCTCAATAAATTTTTTCTCTCATTTGCTTAAAATAGCATGCCTGGAAATTATCAGAGCCCACAAGTGTTTCCTGTGGCACCAGTGACACGTTAGCAGTACCTGTCGCCTAGATTTGGGCAGTTCAACCCTCTCAGTCATTGTACCCGATTATTTTCCTTAAACTGAAGGTAAATCCAGCGGCACTCCCTCCTGTTCCAGCTCCGCAGGCACTCACTCACGCATATGGTTGATTCATGGGCGGTGGAAGGAGCAAACACCTTTAAATGTCCTGTCGGTGCAAGTGAACGAAGAATGTACTTGCAGAACTGAAGCCCAAACCTTTTCCCTTTTCTAACTTGGAAATCACACTACTGTTTCCAAGTATTTTAGCTGCTGAAGTAGCTAACTGAAAATACATCTTCAATAGTCTTTTCGGTGTCATTTTGATAGCAGTCTGTTGCTTGTGTATGTTACTGTATAGTTAGGCTCCAAACAGACAAATAGGTGAAGACTTTTCAAGTAGTGACGTGGAAGAAATATATTATTTTAAATGGTATATGATTCTAAAATCTTGACACTTAACAAAGGGTTTCAGGAATTATTTAATTACTTTTAAGTAAGTAACTTCTTAAAAATTGTAATTCCCCTTTAAACCTCATTTAAACCAATCAATTAAAAGTGTTTGACACTTAACTTTGAAATTAGCTTTCAGTGTTATTTTTGCTTGACTGTCTCTCTCCCACTAATGCATTATTATTTTTATAGTTGCAGCTCTGGTGTTGTGCCTTGTAATAGCTCAGGTGCAGCAGGCATATTGGTGACATGCTAGTAAAGTTAAATACAGGAGACCTGTTTGTTTATTTAGTACCTTTTGTGATACCACAATTGAAAGCAGTAGCTTTCAATGTATTTTGAACTTTCTGTGCATGGTAACCATCAGGTATTTCTGTAAGAGCTTTGAAATCCGCTGTCTTGTTCAGTATTCCAGTGGTCATGTTTAATGTAGAGAAGATGGAAGGGATCTGGTTTCTTGGTGTGAAAAGGAACCCAAAACACTACACTGGCCCTTAAAGTTGAAAAATATAATTTGCCTTTGCCTGAAGACCTGAACGAGAAACTGTGACTAAGTCTAAGGAGAAATTGTGACTCTCCCAAGAAACTTGCATAGAACAGAATTTCACCCACAGTGTTTAAGCTCTGACTTAGTCCATAGTGACTGCGCTGAATGTCCTGTTGACTCTGAGAAGTGTTTATGGGATGAAGGTCTAAGCATTAAGCCTTCTTAACTGCTAAACTCTACTGCTTAGTTATATGTCGAGATTTCCCCATCTCTAATGCGTTTATTAGGTTTGCCGTCCTTTTCTTTAGTTTTGAGTAGGCTAATATTTGTCCTTTGAGTCGTGATTTCATCAACTGTCATTCTGAGTGGAAACACCATCCTAGTGAAGGAACTCTGCAAGCTCTGAGAGCTGTCCAACACCACAGCTTGGTTAGTGAGCAGGCTGTCTTCATTCACGTATTGAATGCTCCTTAGTTACTTCGTCAGTTGCTCTTTGCAGCTGGCACAGACCATGATGGATTGTTTCTTCTGTATGTTTATACCAGAGGCTGTTAAATCATCTATGAGGAAAACAGCTGAGGGCAGATTTTGGAGGAGCATCTTGGGTATGTATGTTTGTGTATTAGCAAGTTGGATAGAGACCATATAGTCTTGTGATCTGCAGCTGGCAGTCGCTGGCAAAGGTGCTTCATGGAGAGGGTGTATATGACCTTACTTAAAATTACATTTTTGATGGATGTGGAGAAATCCTTCCTGGGGACTGCTAGGGAGGACGCGGCTGAGAAAGGAAGATTTTCTGGTGAATGAAGATTCATCAGCTGATCTGTTCATCAAAGAAGAGTGCACCCTGCTAGAGAACGAAAATATCCTTACTAATAGTTTTGGATGAGTAGTAGAGACCCATTCAGTTAATAGTACTTTTGTTGATGCAGGAGCTGTGTTTGAACTGTCGAATGATTCCATCCTCTGGTGCAGAGAAGCATTAATTACTGAGCAAGAATTATGACAGAAAGACCTGCATCTCTGAAGTCCAGCACATTACTTAATTAAGGGACCAAGTGTACACTTGATATTCTTTTTAGATGAAAAGTACATACTACATGTTTTTGTCTTTAATGTATTAGCAAACGTTTAATGAGGTATAGCTACAGATAAGAAAAATGAGGTAAGAAGACTCTGACTGTTACAAGATAGCATGTCTGTTTTTCATCAGCAGACCTTTACAGAGGCAAGGAGAAGCAAGTGGGATGTTTTCAATGTAAAGCTGGCCAAATTTAGAGTCTTGTAATCTTCTTAAATTATGATTTTGGCAGAGTGCAGTTCTCAAAATCATTGCATAACCTTTAAAAGCCTGTGACCCTGGGGCAATTTAAATTCCATTGTCAAAAGCTTCTAGGAGCAGAAAGACCTGATTCTCCCTGTGTACAGCTGGCCTCTCTAACTTGTATGTTTCTCCATCTAGTTCCCTCCAGGATCTAGTTCAGTAGAGGTTTTATGAGTTTCCACAGAGAAGTCTGCACAAAACACAGAAGCTCTCTCTGATCCGTTCTTTCAAAGCAGGAAGGAGAAAAGGGATGGTGTCTTCTGTTCTACTTGTACCAGAACTTAAGATGCTAAATCAGTGGCAAAATCCTTCATTTAGTGGCTCAAATTGACTTGTCATGTTTCCCTCTCCTTGTCGAGTTACTTCATATGCAACTGTACTTTCTCATAAAGCCCTGAGCAAAACCAGCAACTTCAGTAGTTGAGCTTCCTCTGGGCATCTTCCCCATTAAATCTCACCTATTGTGTTGGAAAAGAGCTCAAGATTCACTGATCCAGAGAGATCAAGAATATAATATGACTTGCAACCACTCTGATTAGGAAATTCATATGGGACTGGAATATGTGGGCTATTATCCCTTGTGCCAGATTTATTGGTTTAATTTGACTGTGGAGCTAGGGATACCATTCCAGGAGCTAGACATTTTGGTGAACATGGTTCAAAATAGATTTTATAAAGCCAAAAAATAAGTAATATAGTTGAGATTACAAATTGAGAGTTACTAGTTTCTCAGTCCTGTTCTTGACCAGTTAGACTGTGCTTTCCTTCAGAGTAACAAGCATATTGGACCTTTTCCAGCTCTACTGTCTGTGGTCCTATCCAGCTATTAGTTCCTTTTTGTTTGAATACAAAGAGATGTCCTCTGCACTGCGTATTATAATGTCTGTGCAGTCTAGTATTTGCAGTGAATTCAAGGCACCACTGGAGCTGAAATTCTTTCTTGAAACTGTAAGAGTCATTACTTTGGGAGATAGTGTAAAATGAAATGTAAACATCTGAAATGATCTAAACATGTAACTGTCATCGTTCAGGTTAAAAAGAAGATTGCTTTCAGTATGCTTATGTAGAAGCTTGAAAAGACAAGTTTTAGGTCATTGACAGGTCAGGTATTCTAAGGACAGGATTGTATTCTGTGCATTTCTGAATTTACTCTCTTAATGGATGTATTTTGTTCAAGAAAAGGCATTCAGAGATTTATAAACTCTTGCTGATTTTTAAATTAAATTATTTTAAGGTAAAATTCTCGTGAAACTGTCCATTAGGTCAAGTGTTTCTACTGTAGGCTGACTTTTCAAAGCAAAACATTTTTATCTGTATTTTCTGTAAGCCCCCAATATGGCAAGAGGGTCATAAATTGATCCTCCTCATCAATGGAGTCTTTATAGGCACAGGGCTCTGCAAGCACACATTCCCTCAAGAGAATAATGAAGAATCTCCTGGGAATAGCCCACATTCTTTGGAGTCAGTGTAGCTGTAGCTGGTTTTGCTCACAATGAACTTGATCTATAGGTTAACCTATGTTGCTGGTTCTGTTCCCAGTGAAGGAGAATTAGTTGCACATGGTATCAGTGATTATTTTAAAAGTAGCTTCTATTGCTCCTACTTCTGATGTTCTGCTCTCTGTTAGAAGTTGAATGTGGACTGGGCATTTTTCCAGCCATGTGATTGCAGCAAGTTACTGTAGATTTTATGGCTGAAGTAAAATGGACTCAATACCACAGGGACAGTTTCTGCAAATGCTTATACAATTGATGGGATTAGTTAAGCGTACGTGTATGTGGGTTTGCAGAATATCAATCCTTAGATGTTTGAATTATACAGTTATTTCAAAACCGACCCTGTGCCATGTATCAAACAGTAAACAGTGCCTAGATATTCAAGCTGGACATCACTTTCCATGATAGCACCTGTGGAGTTTCATCTAATAGGAAGATGTGAAAAATGGTATCTTGTTAAACATCCTCTGTTTGGCAAACCCCCACTGTCTTAAGTAGTCATTAAAAAATATGCCATGATTCTAAATGCAGTTGATTCAAATTTAATTTAAATCAGCTCTATTACGTATGTCTGTGAGCTAATTCCATCAATCCTTTAAAGTGGTTTTCCTATATTTGAGTACCTGGGGATCTGGAGGTTTTCCAAAGCTGTTAATCAAATTATATCATTTTAAAGTGGCTAATTTAACACTGGGCTGTGAGAAGTTAAACCAAACTAAGAAGTCAGAAACTGAGTCAGGAATTGGACTGTTTCTCTAACAGGTGCCAATTCCTGTGGATTTGAATATGTTCTAGTTAGCACAGAACAGAAAATGGTCCCTGATTCATGAACTAAGACAAAAGAAAATCAACAGAGACAGACAAAAGGGGAAATAATAGAATACAGTGACACAAAACTAATAATACTGATCAGCATGTTGCCTCGTATTCCAGCCTAACTGTTGCTATGCCTTCTGGGGATATTGCAAATGAAGACTTTTAAGGAAGGCCTTATAGTAGAATAATGAGTTAGTTGCATGGATATTTACATTGTGAAGAGCTGCCTTGGAGAAGTGATAGAAACACTTCTTGGCAATAGGCCTCTCATTGCTGTCCAATTACCAATTGATGTCTTAATAGTAAGATGTGATGATAGCCATGAAAAGTCGTCAAAGCAAAGCAGTCTTATGTGACATGGTAGAGAAAAGTAAGGCAGGATGCAGAGAAGGAGTGACAGAAAGTAGCATGAGTAAAATGTCCTTCTCAATTCCCAATATTTCCATGAAGATCAAGGCAAGATTACGTCTGTTAAGTTGAGGCAAGTGGCCAGGTTCTGAAGTAGCTGAGATCTCAGATATGATGAAGGAGGGATCAATGAAATTTAAGCAGATCATGGATGTGTCTTCTAGGCTGTAGGTATGAGTGACAGACATCACTGCTGGTGTCAGCACTGGTATAGAAAAAAGGTATCAAGAAAGTTCTCTGAAGATGATTAAGAGATTTCTTGATGTTTAGTTTGATGTGCTGGTTAGACGTCCATGAGAAGGTGTGAGAAAAGAAGAGATCAGGATAGAAGTGAATAGTCTACAAGAATGAGCCTAGACATGGTACCCACCATGGTACCCATGATGAGATTACTTGGAATTCACAGAAACAAAGAAAACTGAGGTTTGGAAGCAGGCCTAACTTTAAAGCTAGATCAGGTTGCTCAGGGTGCTCCAAGGTTGCTCCGAGGATGGAGGTTCCACCACTTCTCTGTGCAGCCTGTTCCAGTGCAGAACCTTTCTCCTCATCAGGGATGCTTTTCTTATTTCCAACCGGAATTTCCCTTCCTGCAGCTTTTGGCCATTGCCCCATGTCCTATTGTTGTGCACCTCTGTGAAGAATCTGGCTTCATTTGCTCTATAACTCCTCTTCCCTCCCACTCCATAGGTAGTGGAATACTGCAATTAGCCTTTGCTTCTCCAGGCTACGCAGATGGTTCCCTTAGCCTCTGCTCACACGCTATATTCTCCAGCTCCTCAGTCATCTTAATTGATGTGTGCTGGGCTGTCTGCAGTTTGACCACATCTCTTGTGTATTGTGGTGTGTAGAGTGGAATCGCCGATTTCTTTGATTTGTTGGGTATGCTTTTGCTAATGTAGGGCAGTATGTAATTAACCTTTTGCTGCAAGGATGCAGTACTGACTCATGCTCAACTTGTTGTCTATGGGAATCCACAGGTCCTTTCCGTCACAGCTGCAACCTGTCTAGCTAGTCCTCAGCCTGCAATGACATCTCGTGCCTCAAGTACAGGACATTGTGTTTGTCTTTGTTGAACTTCTTGAGGCCCATTTCTCCAGTCTTTCTGAATGGTAGCCCTGCCCTGCAGCTTTTCAGCCGTTCCCCTCAGTTTGGTGTCATATGTGATCTTGCTGCAGGTGCTTATGTCCCATCATCACAGTCATTGATGAAATTTTTAAGCAGCCACAGCCCCAGTATTGACCCATGAGGACCATCACACATAGCTGACTGTTGCTAGTCTTTGAACCACTGATCCCTGTTGTTTAAGCCCAGACAATATTTCTTCCATCAGGCAGTCTTGCAGTCCAGTCCAGTGCATACTTTCCCTGTTTGGCTACCAGAGGAGGCTGTTTTGAAAGTTTTATTGAAGCCAAGGTAAATAAGATTCACTAGTATTAAGGGGTAGAGAAAGAAAGATACTGAAAACTGGGACTTGAGCCTCTACAGGAGGCTGGAAGCTTCAGGCTAGCAAAAGGAGCAATTTTAGATTAGTGTAAGTGATGTACTGGGGAAGACTGACTCACAGAAACTATGAGAAGAAAAGACTCCAAGATGATTACTATGGCTGATGATGGTGTTTTAGGCTCTTTGTTAATTTGTTTCCGAGATTTGACATCTAGCACTTCTTAAAAAAGCAATGTGCTCTTTTCCTGACTTATCTCAGTTTGCACTAAGCATTTTCCCAGTGCAGTTTTCTTTTAAATTGTGCTACTTCTCTAGCTATGTAATTGCTGCAGGCATCTGTGGAAACTGTCTCAGACCAAAGTTCTCTCAACGAACCTGATTTATTAAATGTGGCACTTCCAAAATAGTGCTGCAGATGAAAGAGCCTGACCATTGCTGGCTAAGAAGGAGCTTAAAGTCAGAAAGACTTTAAAATGATTAATCAAGTGTTATTGCCCTAGAGAGGATTCTTTGCTAAGGATTGAGACCTCTTAGAGTCTAGATCCAGCTTAGGCACATTTTCTGTATGTGCGCTTCAGAGTTACAGTAGTTCCGTAGTTAGTTAGCCTTGTTTCTGGCTGCTTAGTTGCCACATGCCTTAGTGTTTATTCTGCATAACTTTTTCCTTTGCTGTAAAGGAGAAATTATTTTATGTAATCGGCAAAGAAATCTCAGCACTGCCAAATTGTGCTGCCCTTGGATTAGGAGTGTTTAGAGTGATTAGACAGTGGTTGCAGTAGATGGATGCCTGCAATGCTCCTTACTGTCCAGCATTTGATACACCTGCAACACTACTTACAATCCAGCATTTGATACTCGGCTAACTACTTGTAAAAAGTAACTGACTGAAACTGTAGTGTTTTCTGTAGATTGTAGATTATGCTTTACAGTTCTGTCTTGGTAGCACAGCAAATAGAATACAGTGGTTATTCCTGTAAAGACTTCATCGTTTTGTATTTATACTCTAGTTTGTTCTAGTTTTCAGTATTTGCTTTTAAACTATAGTGCAAGTGATTACATGGCTCAAAGAATTGGCAATTATTTACTATTGAGACTTTTACTTTTAGGTTAGTGGTTTATATCTGGGTGCAGGATCAGAAGAGTCCAGTTATTCTCTGTGAGGGGCTGCATAAAATAAAGTGGCAGCCTCAGTCCATTTCTAGAAAAAAAGTGCTAAATCCCAGGGCTGCAACTAAAGTTGCAAATCAGGAGTCTGTAACATACATATAAAATTTGCTTTAGCATTTCCAGTTTAGTATTTAGCATTTCCAGTTACATAACAAAACAGAGACAAGCCTGCATATTTTAAGTCTGTGTTTGAGCTTTTCTCAGACTAAAGCTCAGACCTTAGCTTTCAGGGATGTTGCTCAAGTTTGATTATTACTATACTTTTTGAAACACTCACATTTTCCTAATTAAAATAATTTTCTTTGCTATGTAAAAAATCATTCAGGGATGGTATTTGTGGCCCAATGTGAGCTGTAATCTACAGTTTAAATTATGTGGAATAGGAATCACATTTCAGCCCTTTTAACTATTTAATTTGTCTAAATCAGTGCAAACAGATTATATGCTAGCTTTTGTTACATAATTGTTATGCATTACTCTAAAATACAAATATATTGATAATTATTGTTTTGCAATCAGTGTGTTCTAGGGCAATGGCTTCCAAAACCCCAGTTGGATTTATTGGGCTGGGTAACATGGGAAATCCAATGGCAAAAAACCTGGTAAAACATGGATATCCAGTTATTGCATATGATGTGTTCCCAGAAGCTTGCAAAGAATTTCAAGACTTGGGTGCCCAGGTATAGTAATAAACTTTCTTTATTCCAACAATAACTGTATGTATTGAATGGTTCTTGCATGTGATATTTTTTAAATAATCTGTTTTTTTCTTGCTTAAGATCATAATTGGAACTACAACAGCTTAGTGAACACAATCTGAATCTGAGAGGTTTCGCTTGGAGCGAAGTCATGATTCTACCCTAAGTCATTTTCATACACTTAGCCAGAATTGCTACCTTTCTGGACTTCTCTAGCTGTTTTGGTTTTTTTTTTTCCCCTTTTTATAAGAGTAGGTTGATGGCCTATTCTTTCACCTCCTTCTTTCTACTGCTTCTTCCTCCCCCAGGTCTAGATGGCCAGTGGGCTGCTTTTCATCTGGTTCCTACTTTGACCTTTTCAGGTTAGATGACCCTAGTTAAAAATTCCTGCTGGCATAGCTGTAAGGGTTTTAGGGACATATGAGCTTTCCTGCTGCTTCAAGGTGCAATCCTCAGGGGCAGGGGAAAAATCTAATTATTTAAGTGCTTATTCTCTTGGAGGTGAGGAAGGTTATGGTGAGAGAAGAGGAAGGAATGAAAAGGAAAAAGGAGGGAAGGAAATTGATCACATTAAGGAGGTTTACCTTCCTGCCATATACCCTGCGAAATCTTAGCCCCATTCCAGTCAGTGCTATTGCCTTTGTTGATCTGTTAATACACCCAGAAACCCATTCAGTCTCTCAGATGGTTGGGACTGTCTTCTGAGTGTCTGAAATGTATTTGAATGTTTTTGACATACTTCAAAGCTACACTAGTTTAGATAGTTGTGGTTGGATGGATAGGTGCATAAAACACTGAAACAAAAGAATATAGACAAGTAAGGAGAAACCAATGCAAAAATAATACTCTGATATGACAGTGTAGAGGATAGGATGAAATTTTCCAGCGGTGGCAAGGAAATTGTAGGTAGATTTAGATAGAGGAATTGTATGACTTGAAGGTCTAAACTGTTGGAGCTAATTGCAGCTGTTTTAAATAATGAGGTAACATCAAGATTCCCGAAAGATAAAATGATAAAGTGCACCTGTTGATAATTAATTGCAGCTCCCCCTGTGTAATTACAGAATCTTGGCCTTAAGTGGGAAAGTAAGCTTTTCAGCTTGTTTTCCTAGCTACTGTTTTTATTTTGTTAAAGCAGCTGAGACCTTCAGGCATGAACCAGACCTGTCTTTAGTAAGAGGCTGGGCAAATGGAAAGGAAGTCTGTTTTGAACAATTGGTTCTATTTTTAATTCATGTTCTATGGTGGGATCTCTTTGCTGTGGCTGCCCATTTGGATAGCTTATTGCCATAGTAATAGAATCCTTGGCATCTACTGCAAGACTCAACATGTGATATTAAAGGTGAACTGTAACGCTTTTAAAAATAAAGCCAAAACTATGTTTGAAGGTTGTAAATCACTAAGAGAATACATGGGTAGGCTTAAATACAAATAAAACACACTTAAAGAAAATATGTGAACATAACTTCCTCTTCTTGATCTATAGGTGTAAATCCTACCCCAACATTTTTTTCAGGACTTGGAAACTTGTGGGTCCAGGGGGCCTTGTAGAAACTACTGTAGAAGGAACATTGGGCTCCAAGGGCTGCTTTGTCTTTGGTCTGGCTGGTAGGGTAAAACCATTAGGAGTGTTACAGAGGTGAAAAGATGCCCCCCAAGAGACAGTAAATGTTGTCAAATGTCCACTGTTTAAAGTCAGTGCTGCACTAAGATATATGGAGGATGAGGGATGTTTGATCATAAGTCTGCACATTCTGTGACTCCACTTTCTTTAGCTTCTGAAGTAGAAGCTGGGAGGTAGTGTATGTCAGGAGGCAGCCACGTGCCTGCTGATGGTGAATAGTAAGGGGAAAACTGGCTGAGCAGGAGCATATAGAACCACTTGGGGTGAAACTTGGAGAAAGTTGCAAGGCTACAAACAAGGGAGAATACTGAACAGTGCTGTGAGCAAGTAGGCTGCCTCCACACAATACTGTCTCTTTCCCCTTCCTCATAGTTATCACTTTATCACACAGCAGAGTGCATATATGTCACACAGTTACTTTTCTTCAGTTTACATATCTTTGAATCATATCTCAAATTTGGAAGTTTGAGAATATTACTGAAGTCATCTGATGCATAAAGCAGCATAAAAACAGAGCTTTCCTCGGTGTATTCAGTAAGAATTGCATTTCAGGCGAGCAGAATTATTAATTGACGTATCGTAAATATAAAGAAAAAGATAGGGAAGCATTTTGGAACAAATATAAGCAGATGCGCATATAGAAGGGCATAAACCAATGACCAGTATGAAGAAAAGTCTTCCCTATCCAGTTGCATACTGCAAAAGTTTGCTTGAACTGGCAAGTATCAGAACATGTACAGAACTTGCTGGGCTGCTGCTCTGACCCAGTATGGTCTATGCTAGTAATCAGCAATTAGTATTTGGTATGTTTTTTAAAGTTACACCCATATTCTTAATGATTTCAAATGCTTAATGTTTCTTAATAGCTTTCAAATCATTCAACTTTATTTCTGAGACAGGAAGTCCCAAATTAAAAAAAAGTTTTGTATGCTGCTTGTCAAACCAGGTATGTAGGTTTCCTCTGCAGTTATTAATCATATTTGTTACAGTACCAAAAAGCCAAGAATGACAATTCCTACTTTAATTCCCACTTTTTTTGCTATTTACTTCTTTTCTCCTCCTCTAATAATACACATTGGGTCTGAACCGAACCAGAGATACTCAGAACTAAAGACAAAGGTGTCATACTTCTGTATAAAGAGCTAGGCTCTCCAGTCTCCAGGGAAGCAAGTCATAAAATTAACTAATCAGGTATAGAAGCTTTTCTGCTTATAAGTGCCTCATTTATTCCTCCTAACCTTTGTTCTTTGGACTAGAATATGTTTCCTTTTATAACTGTGCATTATACCAGATGTTTTGTGTAGTATTAACTTATTCTTTCAAAACAAAAACTGCATGTTTCTAAGTCCCATCTATGCCAGTTTTTTTTTTTGAGAGCTTTGCTCAGTGCATATATACAGTCTTCCCTTCTTTTACTTATTTTACAATAAGTAAAACTGAAATCAAGAAGTTTATCGTGCTGTATCCCAGAAATCCTTCAAGATATTATTCAGCATTTCTTACAAATGTGTATATACCTTGCTTTCTTTGATGCCAAGACCTTCTAAAACCATTATATATTAAAAGATAATATATTTATGTCAATGCCTTTAGTATCAAAACTAGCAAAAATGACAACAGATACCTGTAGTTAAAAATAGATAAGGAAAGGTGAAATGAGGTCATCAATTTGCTGATTTGTCTACATTATGGAAAGGAACCAATTTTTGAGGTAGCTGTTAAACTGCTATTTCTTTAACCCCAAAGCCATGCGATCTGGAAATTCTAATTTATTCACACTGACTAATAATTGCATATAAAATTTTGCTTAAGACATTTCTTAAAGTTTAAAAACCCAAGGCATATAATACATCCAGCAGAATAGATCATTGTAATATTAAGGTTCCTCTTCATCATTCAGCAGCAATAACTGGAAAATAAATACTACAAGCCCTATCCACAAACCAAATCTACTTTCTGTTCATCTTGCTTCCTGCTTGGAACCTAATTCCTTCCCATAAAACTACCTGAATGAGTGAAATCAGATTTGATCCTTGTGGGCTGAAGATGAAAGAATAAGCTGTAGCTTTTTGTTGCTGTTTTCCCTCAGCTATGAATGTATTAACAATGCATTTTTTAAAGAAATTAATTATTTTAAACTAGTATTGGACAAAAATTTTAGTGGCAAATGCCTTCTGGGTAAAACTGTGTTCTTTGAGTTCATTGGCAAAACTCAGTACTTTAGCTGTCAGTATTTCACTTGCTGTGTACGTATATTAAATACCATACTGCCTGCCTCTGAGAATGAGCTGGGGAAGGTAAGTTAGGTAAATTTATTTAACAACAAATAGCTAACAATATATTTTGAAATGTATTCAGACATTTTTGGTGAAGTATGCTTTAGCTGATAATTTTCTTTTTTTGAAAATATCAGCCATAATATTGTGAGAATCATCAGTTAGTTTATCTGATATTTTTTTTAAGGGGAGGCTCAGAGGTGCGTTAAGCCTTTTTTTCTTTTTCCTCAGTCTTCCTCTCTTCCAGTGCTGTATATAAGCCAAGGAAAAAAGTGAGATTTTTGTCATCCTTAGTGTTGCTCCTCCTTAGAAACATTATAGAGTGATATTTTGTATAGACGCATGGTTTACAATGAATTGAAGATTCATGAATGGGTTGATGGGATGCAAGCATCCCCACTGATGGATGTTCTGGAGGAACTTCTGTGACATGACATCCTTTTCAATTTTTTTTTATTTTTCTGTTGCTGGATCCAATTAATTGACATTTCCCTTACAAGAGCAGGATTTGTTTCGTGTTCTAATTTTTATGTAGCTTAGTTGTGACCGGTGACCTGCAAATACTAAAAACAAACTCAGAAACATGTTTGACATTTCTTTTTCAGGAAATGTAAGCCTTTTTTTTTTTTTTTTTTTTCTCTAAAAGGTAACAGATTCCCCAGCAGATGTAGCAGAAAGAGCAGACAGAATCATAACCATGCTGCCTTCTAGTCCCAATGCGATAGAAGTTTACACAGGAGCAAATGGAATTCTAAAGTAAGAATTTGTTGTAGTCTGGAGAATTCCCACTCCTAATCAAGGCTGTGTTACACAGTTTGTCAAACGATCACTGTTGCTGTAACTCTTGCTGTGCCTTCAGGGCACTTAACTTGATGTTCTCCTCTGTTTTGTTACTATTGATATTTCTAATTACATGAGTTCTCTTAAGATGTGCTTGCTTTTGAATGGCTTTTGGCTAAAGTCTTAATTTTCTTTTCAGTAGAATAATAATTTATGTGAATTTGAGACAACTTAACTGACTGTTACCTACCTTCTCAGTTGCATGTTTCTTTTACTGTAATGTAATGTACTACAGACAAGTAGAACTAGAATATTTGCTGGCAACAATTATTTGCTCAAATACTTTTTTCTTTAACTTGAAATCCTATAACTGAAATTTTCTGAAGAGATGCCATTATGTCTCACAATATTAAAGTACATAATATAGAATAGCTGACAATTTCTACTCTTATTATCTATTACACAAGAAAATATCTAGAGTCTGTTTAATCTGAACCAGTGTTCTTTAACTTTTGTGGAGGGATTTCCACTGAGCCTAAAATCCATAGTTTGCAGAATTCTAATACTCAGAGCTTTTGGACTTGCCAAATTAAAAAATAAATAGTATTTAAAAGGCTCTTCTGGCCACGTGAGCACTGCTCCTAGCAGGCTGACTAAGGCTACTGAATACCTTTGAGGATCATGCAGGATCTTACTGCTATCCTGGTTAATAATGTAAAGGAAGAAATATACAGCAGACAAAAGTACAGTAGATTGTCTAAAACTGATGATAGCTTTTTTAGGTATTGATCATAGGCAATATTAAGGTGCAGTGATTAGAAAATTAAATAGAGGAGAGGGATTTTTTTATTCTCCTTCCAATACAGAAAATAATAGTTGCTTCCTTCCCTTACTGTCCATAGTTTAATTCCCCACAAAGTACGACTGAGCAGATCTAAGTATCTGTAGCTTAGACCCTTGAGGGAAGAAGGGTAATTGGATCAGTCCCACAAAGCTGGGCAAACAGCTGTGGGGGAATTGTATCCAGGATGGCAGTGCTTTGAAAACCGATTGGCAGTATTTACTGATATAATGTAGCCAGTTAATCTTTTGAGTACCTAGATGTGGAAAATACTGCGGGGAACAGAGGATGTGGAAAAGCAGTCCTGTGCTGCTGCAGTTTCTCAGCCTCCGTATTGAAAAGAAGGAAGTGTAATTTGACAGTAGTGGTTAATTGTCACTGTGAGTGACCTGGTCCTTGGTGACTGGTTTGACTTTCATCATTTTCTGAAGCTTTTTAAGCTTTACTGAAGAAAACATTGATGCTCTGGAGTGTTTTAAGGGTTAACTTCATCATCTTGCTGTGTTACCGAGGAGCCTGTGCCACTGCTCCTTGTTCTGAACATAAGGGGAGATGATGTAGTGCTGTGTCTGCCATGCTGGTTTTCGTTTGCAAACTAATTGCAGCAGCTCATCCCTTCTGTGAAAAAGGACAGGTTCTGTGTATGTGGTGCTTTTTGAGTCGAGCTACAGTGGGGTCCACAACTGTATGTATATATTGAGAGACTATTTCCAGCTATCTAGGTAATTTGATTCAGTGAAATTCACTATACTGCCAACAGCATGCAAGGTGCAGCGAGGCTCTTCATCTGTCATGTGTAGCTTTAAATTACTTACCTTTTTATAACTGAAAAATTATGTCGTTTGATTTCATGGTGTTTGCTGGTCCAGTGGGCATTAAATCACGGTGCAATTGAATGGAAAGAGGGGTAAAAATATAATCCATTTTTTATTGCTGAGGGCATTAAAAAAAATTCACTTTCATTGCATTTTTTTAAAAACATATACAACTTTTTGTATTCTACATTTTGGGATACAATTCTTCTGCCTAAATTTACTAGCTGTCAGTGGTAAAACTTAACATTTTTGTCCTTGCTTCGCTTTAAATCTGCAGTGGGCTTTTGTGGTGTTAGTTATGGTCTTTATGTAGAATAAATTGTAGCAATGATTAAAAATGCAATCAGGCTATTCTGATAAGAACTTGATATATTGTATATATCTAGAAAGAAAATTATATTGTTATAGATGAAATTTTACACTGTATCAGCATTTAGTTCAGTTGCTTAGAATGCATCTTAGATGATATATATATGATATACTGCTCAAGGTTGCATGATGGCAGGTTTTCCTAGTGCACCCTTTTTGTGTAATTTTTTTATAATAGTGTTTAGGAAGAACATCCTTTTTTGTGTTCAGGTTTTATTGTGTTTTGAGTCATTCAAAATCATGCGGTATACATACTCAGGAGTGTACATACTGAGCAGATCTTGCTCAATAGAGTTTAAAACTTTGTGTTTATTAGTGTACCAAAAAGTGTCTGTACATTTATCATGCTGAGGAAAGCCAGTGCTATGGTAATAGCTGCAGATGTCTTGTGCAACAAATACTTAATAATTAATCTTTATTTTAGGAAAGTGAAGAAAGGCTCATTGCTAATAGATTCCAGTACTATAGACCCTGCAGTTTCAAAAGAATTAGCCAAAGCAGTTGAAAAAATGGGAGCTGTTTTCATGGATGCCCCAGTTTCTGGAGGTAAGTCTTCACTGACAGTTTACCTCATACTGGACATGTCTCTTTGTTTGCAATCTCAGCCACCGATTTGTACCCTTGTTGGTACATGTTGCTTTTCTTTGCAGTATATGTGCAGTGTTCTTTTTTTTTGTTCCATTACATTAAAGAAATATATGTTATTTTAGGAATATTTTTAGAGTATGGGAGCTTTTGTTAGACCTAGACAAACCGAGCTTTCACGCGATATGGTACAGTGGTCCTTTTAATTTCACTTCTTTCAGAAAGTTATATTTTTATGCAGGTAGTTACATCTCTTCAGTCTCCATCCATTTCTTCCTGTTAGCGAAAGACTCTTTGGTTACCATTAAGCAGTTCTGCTACTTTTTCATTAATTAAAAAGGATAGAAGGAAGGGGGGAAGAAAGGATTTAATTGTCAAGAAAAAAACAGAGCTTTCCTCTGGTTTTATAACAGTTGAAGAATGTGGGTAATATTCTTGTCTATTCTTGAAGTTGCTAACTATTGTTCTCATGAGTATTTCATCTCTTGGAAGAAATAATATAGAGCAGGGAAGTCTTTAGTTTTGTGGACAGAGGAGAGCAGAAGCATAGAATTAAGGTTTTGAAAACAAAACCATAGCTGATTGTTACTATTGTTGAATTCTTCTCTAAAGCCCCTAGGATTGGAAGGTGAGAAAAACCCATTTTTTACAATGCACTCTAAAAATTAATGTAAGTGGCATAGTGAGAATTCTTTATTTTCCTGTCTTTAATGAGGTAATTCAGAGAGTTACACCTGAAAGAGAATAAAAATGCAAAGGGTAGAATCGAATTTAGCCTTACAGAGTTTGTCAAAGGTATGATGCACAAGCTAGAAAGAGCCTAGCCTGAATTTCAGATCATGAAGATGAGTGTGGGTAAGGAGCAAAAACTAACCATCTTTTTAATTTTCAACTGAAAACTAAGGCAGGATTTGGCTACACACTAGATGCCAAAATCTTCATCCAAATTCTAATGTGAACAGAAAGTAGGAAGACCTGGGTAGGTGATATTGAAGAATATAATGGGGAAGACAAGATTCTTGCTTCCCAGCCAAAATATTAGTCCTTGTTTTATAAAGTTAGATAACTTGTCAGCCTGGGAATAAAAAACACAGAAAAAAGTATGTTGTGGATGGATTATATATCTGTCTAATCTTTTTCTAAACACAGCATGGTCTTCTACTTACCGGTTGGGCAATTCTGACATCTTTTATGTGGTTCTCTTCAATCCCTTTCCCCCAAATATGTTGTTTACCTGAGGGAATTATTTACCTTTTGGAAACATATGTAATTTGTTTTTACCCACAAGTTTTTGCTTTAAGGGTGACTATGCTAAAACTACAAAGAAAGAAAGAAAGAAAAGTTTGATTCCAAAACAACCCTAGCTGTTTGGGGGACTTTGTTCCTTGAGAAAATGGTAATGCCGAGACTGGTTTAATGTGATAACATACAGTTGACTATTCTGAATACAAGTGGCTTTTTTGGTGTTAGTGGTTTATCTGAATACAAATTATTTGGTGTTTAGTGTCAGTTACAGATTGAGTGATATTCTGAAGGAAGGGGAAAGAATTGATACTTAGCTTTCTAGTACATAATATGTTTGAGAATGTCAAGGAGCGCTCTGTACAAATCATGTTTAAAATGGGCAGTTGCTGGAAATGTGGAGAAGTTAAGTATGTTAGAAAAAACTTCAATGGTATACTTTGTTCTTTCCATCTTTCAAGACCTAACACATCAAGTCTATGGGGTATTTTTGTATGTCCTGACTGCATTGTTGGCCTTTAGACAAAACACTAAATGGAGAAGTATGCTCAGCTCTCTAGAAATTGGCAGGCATTATTCTGTTGCTGTGCAATGCAATAGACTTGGCAGGAGTATGAGGGAGGGCATTTGTGGGACGCAGTGAGGAGGAAGAGAAAACAGTATGCCTGAACTGTCATCTTTAGACCTGTCTGTTTACTAGCTGTTATTGGCAGACAATTCCACTTGTGTTTTTAGGTATTTGGGTGTTGCAGGATGGACGTTAATGTTCATCTGCACTGTGAACAAGTTATTTCACAAACTAAATAATATTTTGAAAATTGCTTGGTCTATAAACCTCATGGAGAAATAATGATGATTTTAATACTGTCTTGACATTGTTAATGAAGTATCTTAAGGCCTATCATTAGTGCCAGATTTTACTGGCTTGTTTGCAGCTTTACGTCTGAAAGATTCTTTCCCTTGATCTTTTTCAGATGGGCCTGTGTGCCAATGTAGTAGTGCCATCTTCTTCATATGATTGACCTACAGCATTTACTTGCAGCTTACAGTCAGGACCCATTAAGTAGAAGTTGATGCACCAAGTTACTATAGTGTTGTTTTGTATTAACTGACTTAGGAAAATACTTCTCATCCCAGTAGTTGCATGCAGATTATGCTGCTAATGCTGTCTAGAGATAGCAATCGCTTTACCCTGGGATTAGGATCTCTTGCAGGTCCACATGAGAAAGTTGTGTCACAGTTCCCAGTGCTGCCCTGATTTCTGAGCTTTGTGAGCTTATGACAAATGAGGAAACATCTTCAAAATCTGTGTTTATTTAATATATCTTTTTTTAATTCTAGAGGAATAAATTTACCTTTTTGCAAAGATTGGATTCTGCATCTTTTGTATGTATAAAAGGCTTTTAAAGCACACATTATCACAGAAGCTTATTTAAAACTGACTTATGTTGGCACTGAAGACGCTACTGGCTGAGTAAGGGATCTAAATTTAGCCTTTAAGAATTGTGTCGAGTTTGTCCTCCCACTGATTTCACTGAAAGTATGATACAGACTCAGCCTGCAGTCCAGAGCAAACTTTACTAGTACTTTCACTGATACTGCTGTAACATTCCTCTCTTTTTAATTCAGTATACGAAATATGCATTATCTGAAGTACAGTGGGTGAAATGTGGGGTTTTTTTTATTTCTGATGTGATGCTTTCTTCATTGTAAGCATTGTTAGTGTTCATATATTACCTTTTCAACTTTTTTTCCCTTCCACTGACTCTTGAAATTATATCAGCTCCTCTTCTGCTCAAAATATGTTGTACTGCATTCTGCTGGAACTTCACAAAAAGATGTGACAGCTTGATTTGTTTTTCTGTTTTTGGAGTTACGGATAAACTGTTTTGAATTCTTTTGTAAGTATGGTTCTTTAGATCCGATAATGAAACTTAGGTAGATCTTTCCCCTCACTGTCTACTTTAGCCACGGTAGTTGTCAATAAAAAAGTCAGACTGCTAATTGTTAAAAAGAGCTGTCATGTAGAGAGCTGTAGTCATGCTAAAATGGTAATAAACAGTAGAATAAAACTTTTTTGTAGGAACCAGGCTGGAGCTGATTAGAAAAGGTTGGAGTTTCTATTCCAGCTGTCATTTCAAACTATTTCATCTTATAGTACTACTTCCATAAGCTCCAGCTAACCATTAAGTGATGGAAAGAATATTAGTAGTAACACTGACAAATTGAGACTTCAGCTCTCTGGTAATGGAGTAGAATGTGAGTCCCTGAAGAGTGAATTGCAGACTTATTCCCTGTATGGCCAAATCTGTACTTAACATGGAGCAAAAAAAAAAAGAATGTTTAGAAATACTGTGAAGATCTTTTCTTTGATTTCCTTTCAAAGAGCAATATATTTCATGGTTCCAGCTTTAAAAAAAAAAGGACACTTTCTCAAAACTGGACAAGTGAATGTATTTCAATGGCATGACCAGACTGATAGCAGAGATTAAATAGGCCAAACAGAATAATTGGTGAACATGTTTCTCTTCCTTGAACCTTGAAGGTTTAGTGTAGTGTCTTTTCCAAGGGAAGCAGAGGAGGGGGCCTTGCAGAAGAGTTAAGACTATGTCTGTGCACACTGATGCTTGCAAAGATGATTTGAAAAATGTTTTAAGACTAGACTAAGTAATAAAAAATTAGTTGTTTAAACGTTGCATCTCAGCTTGTAAGTTCTATTGTAATAAGAAAGCATCATCAATATGTTTGCCAGAATAAAGTTGGTTAATAGACCTCTCTTCTGTTGGAGAGCCTTTATAGAGCTACTTTTTAACTGGCTTTCCTAGATTGTATCTGCTTTGTTTTTTAGCTTTGTGCATTTTTAGAGAAATGCAATCTTATGACTTTATGGGAGTGGAAGAGTTAGTTGGTTGATTCAGCATCTCTAATTTGAGAGATTATGTACTTTTTTAATAAACAGAAGTCATGAAATAAGGAATCTACTGTATTCAGTGGTATAGAGGTTTTGTTTGGTTTTGGCTTTTTGGCCTGCTAACGCAGTGATTGGAATATCTGTTAGGATCCTTGAAACACTGTCAAGACAAAGCAGGTTCATGAATTTAGACCTAATAATTCTGACCTATCCCCCTCAAGGGCAGGTGTTCCTGTTGGTGAGGAAAAGATCTAAAGGCATAGCAATATTTGCTCCATTGTTATTTCTGGATTTATGCTTCTATGCTTTATTTTTAAAGCCTGAATGCATGTACTCAGAATGGCCACAATGTTCTCTGTGCTTCTGGTACCAAGCATAGCATTTTCACCTCACTTCTGCTCCTCTTCCTCAATCACTCCATGTCTTGCCTAATCTTTTCTTTCCTAACATGTTTCTTAATTTCTCTGTTTACATTTTTTGCTGAATGCATCTGATAATATTAATTTTTTGCAAAGTTTGCGATCTGGAGATGGTAGTAGAAATTACAATGTACAACTTTAATGTTAAAGGTGGTATGAAACATGTTATTGAGTTATTCTGAAATTGAAATGAGGTAAAAGTACTGCAGGAAGTAACTAATAACAAAAAAGGGAAGGATTGGGTGAACTGATTTAAGGAAGCTGAAATGAGGACAAAGAAACACTTTGAAATCTGAGATGCTTAAAAAGCTTCTGATTCTTAATAACTTATGTTTTAAACTATTTAACAATACTTACATTTGTCAAAATAAAGCTAGTTTAATAGACCTCTTTTGTTGGAGAGAAGATGGAAAGGAATGAAGATCTTGAAAACGTTACACATTGGGAAAATGCGTATTTTGACACTGGGGAGGGAGAAAGTATAAACCGTGTGCAGAAATCACGATGTTGGCAGAAGCTGCTGTTGCAGAAGAGTTAGATAGCACATTTACTGATGTGCTGACTTTGCAAGGGTTTTTTTCTTCTGTATGTCTATTATGCTTTTTATTTCATTTTATGGAGAATGCAAAAGGTAGCAGAAGGCAAGGAAGAATAAACAGATTTGTTGAGCATATCAACTAAAAATGTTCTCTGGGGTGGAGACAATTGTTCCTACAATGACTAAAAGAGTGGAATGACTGATTTTATTAAAGTATAGTGTATATTTTGGCTATAAAACTGTGTGTAGTCTAGCCAACTAGTGACCGATGTGTAGGGAAACATATCTGTCTCCATTTATTCAAAGGTGTAAAGATGAGTTATTCAGGCTGTCCCAATGGGATATAACCAGGAATAATAGGCTGGAAATTATTAAGGAAAGAAAAATGCATGCTGTGTCTAGCAGGAAAAACTTCCTAACAACATTCTTCATACAGTGTGGAATAATTTTCCAAAGGAGGTGGTTGAAGCCAAATATCTCAACATGCTTTAAACTGTACTGGGCAAAGTGCTAGGAACTATTCTGTAGGGAAAAATCTTTAACTGGCAGGAGGATGGCTACATGATCTAATAGGTCTTTTCCATCTCTAATGTCTACCATTCTGTTGTGTTCTCACACATGGTGTTCAAAAACAGTTAACAGCAAACTGTCCAGATGGAAGTTAAAAATCCCTGTGGCACTCTTTGAAAAAGAGTAAGGGATAACTGCAGAATTAGAGCCAACATTCCTTTTCTCAGTAAAACTGGTTCTAATATCCACAGCTGTATGTGAGCTGTTACCACATTCCTAATAGCTGCTCTGTTTGCTTGTGGTTACTTTAATGCTAATAGCTGGCTTGTCCTGTCAAGCATTCTGAGATACAGAGTAAGAAAGATCTTCAAATTTCAGCCTGTCATAATTCCTAGGGAATAAAAATTAATTTCATTTCATTTTTTAAATTTTGATTGCTTCTTCTAGAGAACTTTTAAAGTTAAGGAGTTGCAGGTGGTGTTTGGAAATGTTTCTGGAACGTAGTGATGACTTTGAAGCTTTCTACAAAGTTTGTTTTGGTTTTAAATGTTCATAGGCTTCTTTTTCTCTCTTTCTGCTCTTTAGATGGAGCCTCTTGTTCAAAGTGTGTATTCTTCTTTTAGTCAAAAAACCTAGCATGACTCCTGTGCTTGGGACGCCAGGGATGATGAGCACCAGACCTTAATAACTCCCTGACTCCTTCTGAGTCCTAATTCCGTACTATGCTAAATGTGGATGGCACACGTGTCAGCACCGAGCCCAGCACCATGGCACACCAGAGCAGCACGTACAAACTGGAAAGCACAGCACGGAGTAGAACTGGGAGTATACTGTGCCTGCACAACAGCCTTCAGTGTGGGGACAGTCCCCACCAGCTACGAGCACTGAAGGTGCCACTGGAGAAAATGCAACTTGCTCTGAATCTTAATGCAAAGCAGTTGTACTTGCAATTTAGTGTTGCCTTAAACAGACTTTTTCAGTCTGTGGGTGCAACTCCTGTTGTTTAAAAACAAAAAAGTCCCGAGAAACCTGACTTAAATGGATTGGGTAATTGTTTGTAAATCCCCTAAATGGCTGAATCCAGGATCAGTAGGAATGAAAGCTGGTCTTCTATTGACCCCCATCTGGATGATGTTAGTATTCTGGGTTATTTGTGTTCCTTTTTAAAGTCATGGTGATGAGTTGGGCAAGGATGGGATTTATATGTGACAGTATTATCTGACGATTCGGAGCCATTCTAAGTCACGGGTTCATTGCAGAAAGTTCTCTTGTAGTGAAGGGCATCTTTATGTTTTGACAACTCTCTTAAGTTGTGCTAATAAAAAAGGGAGAATGTTCTAGCAGAGGTACTCCTTCTGCGCTTTAAACAAATACCTGAAAATTACTCCATGTTTATAGTGCTTACTGTAGTATTGCCAGTTGTGAGACAATTCAATAGCTTGAGCTTTTGTCCTTAGCAGGACTGCTCCTGGTTAATCCACAGAGACCACATAGAAATATCAAGATTTCCTAATTCTTCCTTCTCCAATCACATTTTAAAAAAACATGATTTATATGATTAAATACAAGTCTAAGGGAAACAGTATTGCCTTTTACTGCTTATCTAAATGATAAGCATTTAGAATTCAGCTGTGAGCATACAAACTATGTAAACATTCACCTTTCAGTTTGTCCAACAGTATTTAGTCCTATTGGCTCACCACTTCGATCTACTGAAATGCAGAACAGAGAAGAGTCATGCAGTTCCAGAGCTGAAGAAAGAGTTTTTAACTACAGTTCTCTTCATGCCAAGCACAACATAGGACCTGAAGTGAAAACAAAATTACTTACTGCACTGTATTTGACCTACATCTTTAACCCTTAAAACTTAGTTATCGTTTTCATTCCTGTAGTTTCACTGGGACACAGTGCAGGGAATTTCTTAGACTTTAGACAGCTTTAACCTGTATCTGTTCATAAGAAGAGTTAAAGGGTGGCTTGACAGGAACAGAGTAAAGCATGGAAGTGTCACCCTAATGCTGACCCTTCAGTTTCTGTTCCTGGTTCTGTAAGCAGTTGTATTTTAATTATTCAGTATAGTGGAAGAATGTTAAATTTGTCTCCAGGAATAATGGCCAGGGGGGGCGGAGAGGGAAGTGTGAAACACTATATAACAGTTTATTGAAACCTTTATGTATTTTAAATAAATCCACGTAATGATTTGAAATTATCCCTTTATGTTGTTTAACTGTTGGTAAACTAATGGGGTTTTTTAATGCGTAGTTTAGGTCATTGGCAACAACACTAATCTCACCTGTACTTACTATCCATTTGCTTTATTTGATAGGAGTTGCTGCAAACCGTGTAAGATCCTAGTTACTCAGTAACTGTATAGTTTAACCATATGCAGTCAGAAACAACACATTTTTGCTGTCATTTTGTTTTCAGTCTGTGTTTCCTTTGCTTTCTGAGAATGTATGGTGGGAATGTGTGGCTCGTGGCTCTGAGTATATTTGCCAGTGGGAGTACAGGGAAAGTCACGTTGACTTTTAGCTCTGGCTGAGGAGTGTACTACTTGTGTTTCATTTGTGTTAGATTTCTTGGTTTTGCTTAAAATCATGACTTTTCAGAAATCAATATAGAAGTAACTTGTAGATAATCTGTACAGGTATATGGCTATACATAGTTAGCTCTTCAAACTTGCTTGATTTCTGATGTCCAACATTTTTCCGATTAAACTATTTCCCAGAATTGCTACAATTGCTAGTAGTCTGAAAGCAGTATTTGGGAGCAGCTAAATGCTTTTTGTCTTGAATAAGGCATTTTACATCAAGTATGCTGGAAGAATAGAGGTTTCCTCTCTCTTTTAAAAGTTGGAGGACAATTGAAGAAAGGAATTTTCGGTAGCGCGCTATCAGCATGTGAAACATTGTTCGTAATAGAGCTCTAGTTAGAGTAAACTAGGAGTGTGTGTAGCTTTTCTATTTCCGCAGATACTCATCTTAGAATTTATATTAGCAGGGAGTTAGGGGTGATGCTGGGGCAGTGGGAAGGTTTTGTAGCGGAAGCGCTAAATGAGAAGCCGATGTGAATTTGGCAAGGAGGAGAGTTTCCTGAGATGGAGCATCCTCTTAGCAGTCTCAGCCTGAATCCTGGCTGCCTCTGAGGGCTCCCACCCTGTCCAAGATGGAAGCTCCTGCAGAGAGCACTAACAGCATGCCTCACTGCCTCAACGTATCAAGCTAAGGCGTGGGGCTTGACTGCTGTTAAACAATGCAATAAATGCCTCCCAGGGCCAAAATGAACATACGTGATCACCTAAATGCATCATTCCTGTGCTAGAACAAACTGGACTATAGGAAGGCATTTCTATTCGTGGTGCAGCGACTGGCACACCTAATAAAGAAGGTGGTGATTAATCTGTTACTGTGTGGTCACTGACACTTTTTCCCCACTGTATTAGTATGCTTAGCAATTCTTAACACTAAATGTGACTATGTGCACTTACTTAGTATGTTGTTTTCCTTAGTAGACAATTATACCAATCTTGAATGGAGCATTTTTTGGTAACTGGGTTAAAGGATTCTTAGAAGATTGAAACAGTAGGCAGCAAAGCTTGTTAAGGAGTTTTTATTTTACAAGCCCTCAAGAATTCAGAATATGGCTTGCTTACTACTTAAAAAAGTCCAAACGTCCCTTATAGACTCCATTTCAGAGCCAGCATCAAATCTATGCTATACTTGTCTAAAAATCCAAACATGCACTCTTGGCCGTTACTGTTTACTGAATCAGAACCCTACTGTTTCCACTTGCACTGTATCTAATTTATCCTAAGTGACCACAAAAACTAAAATTATTTATATGTTGGCACCTAACAGCTCCACTATAGCTAAGGGTCTGTTGGCATTTCCATTATAAACCTTCCCTTTGAGAGGTTTATAACTTGGCGGTTTTACTTTTGCTTCAGGCTCAAATGTGCCATTTTCATCCAAGCACAAATTCTTCCACAGAATTTCATTTAAATCAGTTTGGCCATTATTTATTTTAGAGTGTGTATGTTGGGGAGTGGAAGGGAACACACTATTTAATTTTGGTTTCAGAAGCTTTTGGTCAGACTATATAATGAAAGAAAAATGGTGCTTTTTATTTTATTTTGTAGGTACTTAACCCTTCCTTGGATATGTCAGAGTTACTAAAACTATGCTTTTTCACGTTGCTTCCAATGCTCCTGTGCCACACATCCACTCCCACTCACCCACGCGTCTTGCCTGCCCCTACCCCTACCCAATGGGGGAGCATCTCTGGCTTCTGGCAGTGAAAGGTTTTGGAGAGAGTGGATGCAATAACATATCGTGGATGTTCTGTTGAGAGGCCTCAAGCCAACCAGTCCAAACGAGGAAACAGATGGAGCTTAATTGGAAAAAGACAGGCCGAATGCAGTTGTCAGTCAAATGTAACCCTATGTGGTTAAGAGTGGCATTTCCTATGGCTCTGCCATTTCTTGTGGGATGTGTGTAAATTACTGCTTGGGTGCAGTAATCCTTGGAGTCTAAAAGTGGTGTGAGTTGCCATTTTCCCTTGCTCCTGAATGCTGAACCACAAAGGAATTTCAACTCTTTTTTTTAGTAATAAATTCTTGCCATAGTACTGTATTATTATGCTAATTAAATTCTTGCCACACAAATAATACGTGTCTATAATGTTTCAGTACTAATCATAGTAACACAGTACCAGTGTTCTTTTACATCGTGGTTTAAGAATACAAAGAAGGGAAATTGTGTACAGAGAGGTAGAAGCTTTTATTAGACCAAATAATACAGCTGAAAATAGAAAACAAGTTTCTGAGTCACATTGTGCAAGAAGCAGTAAAGTACAATGGCTTTTTTTTTTCCTTTGCTATTGAATTACTCACAAGAAGAAGCTACTCGATGGAAGACAAAGTGGGGATAGGATATGCGTTTTGGCAGCTTCTTGTGTACTCATAATTTTGGGGTCTTCTTTTTTCAGGTAGTTCATGCAGATTACTGTTTGGACAAACAAATAATAAAACTGCTTTGCTGTATTTTGTCTTCTGTTTGATTAACAAGAGGGAGAAGGGAAGCACGAGTATAATTAATTATGGCGGCTGATACCAGCAGCTTATTGAACCATAGGGCATTAGATCCCATTGAAGCATTTGAAAGTCTTCTCCATCTTGCCTTTTTTTCCCTAATTCCAGATGTTAATGAATGCATAGGTCAAACATTCCAAATCTTGAATGTTTTAGAGACAACTCATTTTAAATTTTATTAGTTTATTTTTAGTTTGTTGGCATTAACATTTAAAAGCACTGAAGGCTAAAACTTTAGTATATATTAAAACCTGCTATTTTCAGCTTTACACTCTGGAAACAGAAGCTTACAGAAACAGCAAATGTCACAAGACACATGATTCGTTCATCACTATTGAAACTTTAATTTTATCACTGGTATCCCTTTATTGCTAATGATCAAGAAATTTAAACTATATGCAGTCATGGGAAAAAAATCATTAGAAGTACCTTAATAGAGCACATCTGTAAAGCTCCAATTCAACATGAAACACTTAAGCATCTACTTAAGTCCATCCATTTCAATGGGAATTTAGTTCAAGTTGAAGAGGTGTGTCCTCAGTGTCTGTTAAGTGTCTGTGGGGTAATCAGTCTGTCTTATACTACTGAGTTACTATATTTGAAACTGAAGGGTTTCAAAGCATTATGTAGAGCTGACATCCTGGGCATGATTTGACTGGGCTTTTTATGCAGCTATAAGCTAATTGTTTTAATTATTTGGAAATATCCTTCATCCCGAACTAAACATGGAGGATTTATTATTTGGTGTCACCTAAGTTCAAGGATTTATTGTTTGCTATTTTCAGCATCTAGCCTTATTGATATATTATTTAAACCTTGTTGAAATATAACTTGGCACAATGACTTATAATCCTTTCTGCCTTTCTTGGAAATGGGATAGTATTGGGTTAGAATATTTTATGGTTATTTTCAAAGCAGGGTCTCCTGCAAACATGACCTTGAAGCAGAACTATGTATTTAGGCTTTGCAAGTTGTTGTGTTTCATGACTACTCTATTTATGTCTCTTCAGCACAACAATGCCTGACTCACTTTAAATGCTGTCCCTCACTTCCTAACTCTCTAATTGAAGCAGAAATACTGTCCATTTTTCCTCTCCCTTCATCCATTCTAGGTATATTGCTGTTTCTCATGAGGTCGCAGCTGGGAATGAGCATTCTTGAATCTCTATCACTTTATTCTGTAACAACTTGAGTATCCTCTACACTGCCTGATGAAATAAAACACATTTTCTAAACTTGAGTTGTTGCCCTGGATTTTCAGTGACAAAATATACAGGATTTTAGGGGGAAAAGAGAACTGGAGAAGGTTTATTAGCTGAAAGGTACTAGTCTGTAAGTACCTGGTGTAGCCTGCAGTTGCAAAGGAGTGTTTCTTTTATTGGTGTATGGCTTTAGTGTAGAGTTTTAACTGCTCCTAACGCTCATGTAGGTTGCTGAAACCACTCAACTTTGTCTGCAACTTTGCCAAGTGTTATTAGAATATGTACCTGTACTGACAACTCTCACTAGGAAGGTATCTACCTGCTCTTGGTCACCTGCGTGTGTTGCTTCAACTGGATCTGAACTTCCCAAGCTGAGGATGTGCTTTCGGAGGGCAATACAACTTGGATACCTTAGAACTCTGGAGCTAATTTGTGCAGCCCATCATTACTTTGCCTCCCTAATCAGATAGTTCCTATGAAAGTCAACAAATTTAATTGTCACTATGAATAGGTACTCACTGTGATGAGATAGAACTTAATAGTTTTTATGTATTTAAATAAACTGCATGGAAATTAAGCTTAGGGAGGGGGAAAATTAAGCTGGAGAAGTCACAGTTCATGTGTGAAGGCCCTATTTGTAAGTGTTGCACACAGGTGTCACCATTTTTCTTTTCCTTAAGAAACAAACAAAAGCAAACAAACTAAAAATGGCCAGAAAGATGTAAACATGCTCACAAAAAAACAGTCCCTGATTTTGTTTTCTTGTGTTAATTTTCATATATTTTTGGAAACTTCTGTAGTTTTTCCCACTATTTTAGAAATTGTCAACATTGGCTCACACTTACCTGTATTTTGGTGTACGTGTTCACTATTGAAGGATTTTCAAAAGTGCACGAAGTGTATTACATGGAGGTGTTGCTGTTAACTCATATGGGAGGTTATTTCTAAAGATAAAACCTGTGGCTTAAATCTGAAGTTACAGGAAAGACATACAATAAATCTGGTGTATTTAATTGATGATAGTGGAAATGCTATCAACAAATATAAATAACTACTGCCCCTTCTAAAATATAAGAGATTATAAGAGAGTAACTTATGTTATTACAATACAGTAAAATCATATAACTTTATATGAATTGGTGTTTTAGTTATCAATAGTTAATATTTGAATGTTTAATTTTCTCCTTCCTCTTTACATTGACTCCAGGTACAGCTCAGTCAGCAGCAATTTCTTAGTATGAGCTTCTTAATGAGCAGAGATGTTGCAAAATGAGTTTTATGGACTTTCTTCTCACTTTCTCTACTACTGTAGTATATTTTAGACCTCTTAGTCATATAGAAAAGTAAATAAGGATTTAATTGCAGTTCTCCACTCAATGCTAAGCCAGATACTTGGCATGCAACTGTCATAAGAGTTTCTTTTCTCTGCCTTGCAATGACCTTAACTTGACCTAAAATGACTAGTTTCTGTAGGGATTGCAATGGCTCAGGCTCAGAAAGGTTCTTGTCTTGCTACTTGGTGGTTGCTTCATGTGTGTATGTGTTTTACATGACATCATAGTGTACTATCGGTTCCTAACAAAGACAGAAAACTAGTTCCACATATTTTAATGCAATTTGCATTAAACTGCTTCCATATACTCAGTGGAGCAGCGGAGACATCTAGACACTGTGTTTTTCTTTTTAAATAGTATATGCTGGAAATACAGTACGTTTAAGATCTCTGTCTGTCTGTTTCATTACAAATCCATTTAAAATACTAATCATAATTCATGTTCCCTCATTCTTTCCACATTTAGGGGTGTTACCTGGGTTTGGAATAGCCAGCTGTCTCTAACACTATCCGCATTTTTAAAGGAATAAGAAGTCTTGGCAGACACTGGAACAATTAATTGGCTTTTTCAGCCAAGTCAGGTTAGGAAAGTATTTTGAGGGGAGGGGGCCGGGTGGGAGGGGAATACAACCTCCTGGTTTCAAGTTTGAGTTCTATTAACCCTTTAGGAATGGTAGTCAGACTTTTTGCTAAGCACAGTTCTCCATCTCTGACAGTTGGGAAATTTATTTCTTAAGTGAAAAGATTCAGGACAAATGTTTTATTAGGGAGAGATGCCTGGGATGAGGTGGCAAGTGCTGAATCTAAATCATGATGGATTTAAAATCTCTGAGGTGAAATAAGCATTAGAATCTGTATTAAAGAACTCTAAGCTCCTGCTAGTATATACTTTCAGAACAGAAGAAGGAGGAAGGTGGCATCTGAGGCACAGGATGATGCTATCTTCCTATAGAGTTAGGATAAAATATTTCGGTGTTGGACTTGCTGACCTCATTCCACACCTTGGCTTAACCACAGATGCTTAGTTAATATTTAATTCCCAGCTCCATAGGTTTGCTTATTTTCATTCTAAAACCAGAACAAGTACTGAACACCAAATTTTAATTACATGTATGTCCTTGCATTCCTGAAATGTTTTGTTTGAAGTATTGGAATTGTTACACAGTCTGCTTTTTCACAGTTCTGTGTACCTTTTGGTGCCAATGAATCAATTTATGGCAAAGAATTTTCAATGCAGTTGCTTTTAACAGTTGGATGCTCTTGTTCTGAAGACTGTTTGTTTGTTTGTTTCAGTTGTCCTTTATGGAGTAAACTGCTAGTAGTTTAGACTGGAAACTGTAAAGTTAAACTTTTTGGAATCGTTACTGCCCCAACTGGGAATATAAACGATATTGAACAAAATTTATTTAGCCTATTAAAAAGTCAGCCTAAAACTACATTTAATTAGTTTACACTATTACATCACTTCTAGTGGGGAGCAGAACTTATGCAGAGTAAAAGGACCTCTATCAGGTGAGCTGACTGTGGCCCATATGGGGCTTTAAGATAATGATGAGTTTAAATTTCCTCTTAGAGCTAAGTGAGAATAAAACTGGAGGCAATAAATACTCTTGGCCAAAGCCATTAAATGAAAAAGCTGGGAATTCTCCAGCTCTTGACTTAAATTGTTTGTTTATCAGCTGGCGCCTAGTCTGGAGTCAAGAGCTGGAGATTTCTATCTGTGACAGAACTTTGAAACTCTTGCAGGACACTTTCATTTTAACTTAAGGTAACTTGAGTTTATAGCTTTGGCTTTAAAGATTACTAATGATTTACTCATTTCCTTACCATTTAACCAGAGAGGACTTTTTCCCAGGAAGGGATCTGTGTTTATTTAGGGCCTTTGTCTGCGGAGGGATTAAAAGGCAGCCCACCAGCATTGTGAACTTGATGGTAATAAAAGGTCACCAACACACACCATAAAAACGTTCTTACTATGGAATTAATTATACAGTGTAATTTTACAAAGCATTTCAGTAACCCTCCTTTTAGACTTCTGCTGTATTTGATTTTTCCTCAAATGGGGAAAAATTCCACTTTTGGCTTTAATTGTGCGAATTAGGCTCTGTGTGTATGTGTACAACTGTTTACAGTATAATATACTCATCAGCAAGTTCGACTCACAGTTGAAAACAATTGTCAAATTCCAGCTGAAGTTAGATCTGGACATGTGAACTTTAAAACTTAAAGTACTGCACACTGGGAGCAATAGAATGAAAAAAGACTTGTTAGCTAAGAAATGCAAATGATTAACTTAAACATTGTTGCCATGTTTGGTATTTTTATAGAATATGGCATATTTTCCAAGCCATTAAGCACTGTTCAAACAGAATCCTGTTGTTTTTCCTAAGCCGCCAGGTGGCATTGCAGCCCAGCCTGCTCAAAAATTGATAATTTCTAAAGATTTGTACAGAAGGCATTTCTCCCCTCCACCCCATTCATTTTCTCTAACTTTTAGGGCTTAATTTAGAATATCTGATAATGATTATTAATATTCCTAAAAACCAAAGTGTTTTAATTATAGATTTTGTTTACAAAGGTAAAAAGTGTTAAAATTGCCATGTCAGGGTATTGGCAAACCTTTTTTTTGCTTTGGTAAGGTGATAGCAACACAATTATGTTCCTATATAACTTAATGAATGAGCTTAGATTCATCCACAGTGAAGGTCACAATAATTTCTTAAAAGCTGTGGAGTGGACAGGTGTAGAAGAATACATAGAGGAATCCATGTGGTTTTCTGTATCGAGTGCAAAGATATCTTGCTATATGCAAAATAAAGATGAAAAAGTACAATTAAGAAGTTGGGGGTTTTTCCTCTTTTGCCTTAAAAAGATATCTTTCCTCCATTTCCAATTACCATTTAATCATACCCTCCGGGCCTTTTTATAAATGGACAAAATAAAGCACATACCCCAGAAAAATAACTAGAAAATCATCTTTCACCAATTAACTAAATTATTAAATAGCTAGTAACGTGTCATGTAGCCTCTTTGAGAAATTTGATACAATAATGTAGTCAAAAACATAGTAAATCTCTAGTTTGAGTAAGGGGGGATTTTTTTCCCCAGTTTTGTATTTTTTGAATGTGTACTTTTATGCTTTCTCATGAAACGGATGAATTTAAAGTGCTACTGGAGCAATTTATCCGCAGTTTTACTAAGTGCTACTCCTCTTGTGCTGTTGCCCTTTTTCTTAGGCCATTTAATGGGCATAACCCGTTTTAAGAAATGTATATGTTTTCAAAGTAAGTGTCTCTGACCTCCCACCTTGTTGAAGTCCAAACATATATGTTTTGCTGTAGTCTGAGTATCTGAGATCCAGCATAGCCGACATACTAAAAGTTCAGATACTAAGGGAATAAGAAAACCCCATGTGATAATTTCAGTAATGCTTTCAGCAAATCATACTCTAACATTGATTTCTTCACTAAGAAAAGTAGTAGTAGAATAGGTAATTGAGGCTTTTGACCCTGGATATTAAACTTTTAAACTTGATACAACAGTCTGCCTCTAAGCTTTGTTGTATAGTGATATTGCTACTTACTTAACATCAAAAAGCTGTGGTAGTTTGCCTTTATAGATTGTGCCTGTGTTCTGGAATTGCCTCCTGCTGTCCTTGAACTGTTTCTTAGTTTAACGTGTTAGATTTTCTCATCAAAGCTTTTAAGCACGATATTTAGTTAACACTTGTTCTATCAAATCTGATACAGTAGACTGGTTTGGAATAAAACTGTTCTTTTCATTAACAAACACGATAGCTTGACAGGCCTCTTTCCCAGCACATCATGGGGTTTTTGTGTAATGATATGCACATGCAGATTTTACATTGCATGTAATCTTTATGTTTGCCCAGTTTGCAGTCATTGCTCTAGGACTAGACTAAATTACTGTTTTTTGCCAAGATTCCAAAAGTAAACTGGCCTCATTAAAAATAATGGTTGCTGAGAAAAGAATCTTTGTAAGTTGAAGTGGTTTCCTTATAGACCTGTTTAACCATAACACAGTTTTGATTCCCTGTCTACCAGTTCAGTCCAGTATGATACCACTGCTGCTGAGAGCTGCTAGGGGATTCACAGCACAGAGGTGAAAAACAAGAATGTCTGGATAAAGCAAAAAAAAAAAAAGAATAATACTATCCATTTAAGATCCGATGCATTGCTTGAGTTAGCCAGATAAAAGTTGGGGAGTGGGGGAAGAAAGGAGAAGAACAAAGTAGTAAAATGTCATTTAATGACTTCAGAAAACAGAATTCTCTTTGACTTCTCATTTGACGTAATTCGTGTGTGTATACATATTGTGTCAAAACCATGGCAATGTTGTGTATTGCTTTGCCCATTTTTAAAGTGGTTTGAGAAACATGTTTTTTAAAATAGAAAATTCAATAAAAGTGTATAATGAGAATGTTTAATTACTATAATCAGTTACCGCTACAGTCATTTTAGAGTGGCTGGATTTTATAGTATTTGTATACTTACTGCTTTAAACTTTACAAGAGTTATTTCCTACATAGACACTTTTGGGGTTTTTTCTTCCTTCTGGGTGTAAATGTTTTTGGCTTGGGTCAGTAAAAATGGAAATGCTTAAATATGCAGTGTGTGGTCTTTAGAAAATCTGAAAAGTGTTTGGCTACTTTATTGTCAAAAGTTGGTTTTTTTGAAGATACATCTACATGTATACAAAGGATGTGGCTATGCATATGATTTTTTGCAGTTGATGTTCCCAGTAATATTTTGTTTCAACCCTACATGAAATTTCAAAAAGTACAGAAAGGCCTTTTCTTAAGGGGAAAAAAAAGTCTCTGCATATTCCCAAAGACTCTCAGATTTGTAGCAGATGTACTGGAATCCCACTACTAAAATAAAACAAGATATAGTTTTTTGTTTTATTTTGTTTTTTTAACAAAACACTAGTTAGTGGCAAAGTAGAGATACCACACTAATGGTAATATATGAAACTCCTAACCTCTGGTTTATACACCAGCTCATACTTCCTTGGAAGTAAATGTAGGGGAAGAAATTAAATCTGTTTCTGTAGAAAACACCCTCAAGCTTTTAAAGTAGATGCTCAGGACCATTGGTTTCACCATTTTCTGGGATTAGAGAATTATCATTTCGTCAACTGCGTGTAAAATAGATAAGTAAAGAGATTATAAGGTAAAACCTTAGAAGCCCCAGCGAGTTTCAGAACTGAAATCTGCAGAATCTGCTTTAGAAGGAGAATTCACAGCTGGCCTATGTTGGGTAGTGGAGCAGGGCTGAGAACAGCTAGGAACAGTATCTTCAAGAAGTGTAGTAACTTTTCAAAGGTCAGTCCTGTTGCTCATTTCAAAAGTCTTTCCCCATAGTTATACTTTCCTGTACCTTTGTTCAGGGCTGTGCCTGACCAGATAAAGTGTGACGAGATTGCAGAACTTTTCCCTCCCAGGACACCAAGTAACTCTAATAAGAAAAGTTATTCTGTGAGGAAGTGGGGTGTCGACTGGAGTGTTTGTGAAACAAGTGGTTGCCGTGTTGAACAGTGAGGGGAACATGGCTACTGGAGTAAAAACTATTCAAGAGCAACTGGAATATAAAATCCTAATTCTTTTACGGTCTTCTTGTGGCCCATTTCATTTGACGAGAAAGAGGGAAGAGAAGATGTCAGAGAACATCTTTTATGTGTGTGTTTGGTTGTCTGTTTCAGATTATTGCTCTGTTGAAAAAAACTAAAAAACATACTCATTAGAGCAACAGGCGAGGGGTTTTCTCTCTTGGAGGAATAATACGCATCCTGGAAAAGCATGCATTTCTGTCTTTTGCTGGTTTGTGAATAATGTGGCTGATATAAATACTTTTGGATTTTTTTTGTTTTCTTAAAAATAAAACGGCTATTAAATAAGGTGACAACCAGTAAGCTGAAAAAATTCAATCTTGAAATTTTAAGTACATCATTGCTTGTTCCTAATTTGACTTTTTTTAATGACTTCAGAAATAATTTTTAAAGCAAGTAATAGTGTACATAAACTGTTTGAAGTTCTCATATACTTTTTAGGTGCTAGTAGATAGGACATGTTAAATAGTGTGCGTGTGTGCGTTTACATCCGTGTTCTTTTCTCTTATCTTACAGTGCCCTACCTTACGTATCAGAAATGACCCAATAAAATGAACAACAAAAAGTGTAAAATTTCCTTACAACAACAAGAACCTAAAATAACCATTTTATAATGCCAATGAGGTAGCTGACTGTGTGCGTTATTGGGTCATAAGATATTCTCTGATGTGTTTACTGCATTCAGCCTTCCACACAAATATGTATTGAAGCCATAAAATGACAGTAATTGTAGTAGTGTACAACTTACCTTCTTGCTAAATTATTTCTGTTGCATTAATGATTATCTAGTGAAATAATTTTTGTTGCTACTATAAAAATTTTATAGCAAGGAGAATTGATAGATTTTCAGTTTGTCAGTAACATAATTATGTTGTGATCTCAAATTTTGTATCTGTGTAAAATCATTTAATGGTTAAAAGTTGCAACATTGCAATGCCTCACAAGACTGAGATAGCTTTGCAATTATTCATATAAAAATAACATATTTATTATATATATGATGTATAGTACTATAGGAAACTCAGATTAATATGATTAGACAGTGGAAAAAATATTTGTTAACCATTTTTTGCAAAACCGACCTTGTCAGTTCCACACAGTGTGTTGAATGAGGGTGGTTGTGTTCTAAACATAGTACCAACACTTTGCCTTCTTTAATAGTGTCAGTTTTTATAACATTTTAGATAAAAATCAATTCATTTTAGTTAAAAAAGAAAAAAACTTTTTTTTACCCATATTGCTAGACTATAGGAAACTTGTTATCATTTCGATGGTTTTGAAGAAAAATTAACCAGCATAGTACAAGTTGTATCTGTTACATTAGATGAAACTACACTTTGTCATAGAATTAGATTTTATTGTTTAATACTTAACAATCTTTCTTATGTTTTTCAAGGCCAACTGACCTGACTGTAGAATGTGTCCATGTTCGTCTGTTAACTTTATTTTTCTTTTGAGTGACACACTTGTGCCCTATATTGTGAAAATAACCTGTATCCTTTGAAGCCCAATAGAGTAACAGTAAGAGTAATCAACAGTAAGAGTATCAAACAGCAGGAGTAATCAATACCTTTTCCAGGGTATGCATGGGAAGCAACTAGAAGATAGTAATTGCGATCTGTAGATACTGAATGATGAGGAACTACTGAACAATGTGGTTTTCTTCTACTGACAGGCCAATTTGAATGACTGAGGGCATGGATGTGTATGGTGAAGGAAAGTGAGGATGGAAAGGTATGTGCTTCCCAGTAAAAATGGACACGCAAGTAAGGTGTTGAAGACTGTTTTGGAGGAAGAACATTCTCTAAAGGCAGGAAGTCAAAAAGTGAGGAGAAATAAGACTATCCTAGAAGTCTTAGCTTAGCCTAAAATTTTCTCCTAAACTTTCTTGGGGAGCAGGGGGTGCTTGACTTTTTTTGGGGAAAAAAATTTTTAAAGTGAGAGCAGTGTGCTGAAGATGCTGCTTTGCTTCACCTGTGGTTTTTTTCATGTAGTCTCTGAAGCATGCAGCTCTCCTAAACAGGTAGACTCTGAGTAAAAATCTAAGGAGAAAATGTACTGAGTATTGAGAGCAGAGTGTGACGCTGCTGGACTGTGAACTGTCCAAGAAAAAGCTGAAGTGTCATCCATGTAGGTAAGACAGATCCAGAGTTACTGAGTGGAACCAGGAAAGGAGCACAGGGAAGAGAGAGAACTGTACACATATGGGTGCTGGCTTGGAGAATTCTGTACTGATGAACTCAAAGTGCCAAGGGTTTATGTCTCTCTCCAAATGAAGAATGAGGAGCTTTTATGTCTTGTTTTTGTGGGAGAAGTTTGTCTGAATGAGACCATTATACCATAAAACTTTGTTACTGTTAAGCTTTCTTTGGCTAAAAGAAAAGCTATAGACCTATTGGATGAAGAATGTGATTTCCTCAAGACTTTGTCATGGGCACAAACAACCTGAGCAAGCATTGCAAAACTGGAAAATCTAGAAAGCAATATTCGTTAGCACAATCCCAGACTACTTCTTGCACTCTAGGGCTGTTCTGAAATCTGATCTATTTAAAGGGGATGTTTTCTGTCACTCATTGGGAAGAAAATACCAGTGTGCTGTCCTGGTGTCTCATTTTCAGAGAAGTCCAGATTAATAGGGACTTCTGGAGGTCATCTAGTCCTGCTTCTCCCTTGAAGCAAGACTGTCGCCAAGATTGGATGAGGTAGGCTGTGGCTTTCTTCTGCCAAGTCTTGAAAACCTTCAAGGATGGAGATTCCACCAACTCTGTCTGCTTAACCAGGTCCCGTGCCACCCTCGCATCCCAGCTAAGAGGTTTTGTAGCCAGTGTGCAGAGGTTAGATACCGATGCCGGAGTCATATCCCAAAATGCTAGGGAAAAGAAGTACATTGAAGAGTGAAAACTCTTTGTAGGTATACTTTTCTTGTCAGTCCTGATATTTTTGAGGTGTGACATATTTAAAACTTCTGTGTCTTGTTTGATGAATGCTGTGCCTTAGACAGGTTTGGAATTTTAAACATAACAGCTCTGAGAGTCTCAAAATTGGTCTTAACGTATTAAACAGTGCCAGTGATCCAAAGACACATGTAACTGGACTTCAGATTCTCATTACTGAAGTAGTTTTGAAAATAGGCTTTGCATGTCAAGTTGTGTTTGGGATCCAGAATTCAGACAAGTTGATACATGATCCTATAATTTCTTTGACCATGTGGTTTTCACTGCATGGATTCAGTCACAGATTTGGTGGCTTGTCTTTGCCTGGATTGATGGTGACAAAGGCAAAGGAAAGTAAATAGGCGATATATAGTTCTTTTTTTAAGTCTGCAGCCTTCAGGAAACTGTTGACATATTTAGTCAATCACCTACTTGGATGCTTCTGTGAAAATGAAAAATGATTATATGATTAGGACATCTGTAGCAAACCCATGACAAAGCAGTTGTTAAGTGGGTCTTTTATTGTCTTATCATATGTAACCTTTCTCTTAGAGGCGGGTCATTTTATCACAGTGAAAAAAGCTTCTGTTCTTCTTTGATCAGGGTTTTTTTGTGTGCTAGCATTAATAAGTCCTGGGAATTCCTTAAGAGTGGAAGCCTAATAATTATCTCTCTGCTGTCAAAGAGCTAGTCTAGTTGATGCTTGGTTTTTGCAATGTCTAATGTCAAGGTTCTATACCAGTAATTAGTACCAACACTTCCCACATACTGAATTTATGGCACTGTGACCACATTTTTACATATGTTGAGGGGTACTTCAGTAACCCTCTTAACATGAGGATATTAAGAAATGTGCTCTGTTCTCTCTCCCTAGAAATTGTTTGCTGCATTTTTGTTTTTTGCTGTCGGGCAGCAAGTGTAATGAGATCAAATTGTGTTATTCAGTAATGCTTTTCACCTAATTATACATGATATTTAAAAGAAAGGGCCTTGCCATGCTGCCAATATAATGTGGAAATACAAAATAACATCTGTTGAAGACCCTTTTGACTGTTAGAAGACATTAAGTGGCCAGCTAAAGCAAAAACACTGTCCTGGAGGCCTGCCAGAATGCAAGTAAGCTATAGATATTGAATCTTTGATCTTATGGTATTCTAGGAATGGATCAACAAAGGAATTACTTTTTCTCATGAACTGGTGCATGAGTAATCAATGGAAGTTGGATAAAAATAATATTTTTTTAAAATGCTACCTGGGAGCACTATTAGAAATAGGGTGTCCTGGTTTCAGCTGGGATAGAGTTAATTTTCTTCCTAGTAGCTGGTATAGTGCTGTGGTTTGGATTTTAGTATGAGAATAGTAGTGATAACATGCTGATGCTTTGGCTGTTGCAAAGTGGTGTTTACACTGGTCAAGGACTTTTCAGCTTCCCATGCTCTGCCAGGTGCACAAGAAGCTGGGAGGGGGCACAGCCAAACTGGCCAAAGGGCTGTTCCATACCATATGATGTCATGCTCAGTATATAAACTGGGGGGAGTTGGCAGGGGGGCAGCGATCGCTGCTTGAGGACTGGCTGGGCATTGGTTGGTGGGTGGTAAGCGGTTGCAACACTGTTTCCCCCCCCCCCCCCCCGGGTTTTGTTCCTCTCTCGCTCCCTTGTTGTTTTCCTTCTCATTACAATTTTTTTTGTTGTTCCAATTATAAACTGTTCTTATCTCAATCCACGAGTTTTCTCACTTTTGCTCTTCCGATCCTCTCCCCCATCCCACTGGGGGGGGAGGGTGAGCGAGCGGTTGTGTGATAATTGCCGACTGGGGCTAAACCACAACATAGGGTCTCAGAAATCAATTTATGTTAATTTCTGACTGAACTAGAGTTAAAATATTATAAGAACCTATTTTGAAAAACACCTAGCAGAAGCACTGCCTGCAGCACACATGCATGCGTTATCAGTTTTACCAGCAGTACCAATGTATTTTGCTACAGGTCAGACAGTGAAGCCCTTTTCTGACTATGAACAATACATGAGCCATAAATCCTTATGCCTAAATTTTAGTGTTACAGACTGTCCTCTTCTGTCCATTGCCATGATAATTGAGCTGCTTCTGCTTTACTTTTGAAGCAGAAAATACAATGTCTTCATTTGAAGCTCACTTAGTTTATAAGGGTTTATTTTTATTTATGTGTGGGGAAAACAACACAGTCTATTTTAGCTCAGAATGCATTGTAGTTAGTGGGTGACTTTGTATTCTTTTCTTTCATTTTCTTTTCACAGGATTGAAATCCATAATCTTGGAGTAACTGCTGTACAGCATACCTTGCATACGTACATCTACTGTTGGTAGATGAATCTGGTAGATGGTATTTGTTGGAGGCTGTATTTATCAATGGAAGGGAATGTCTCTTGGATAGCTAGATCCACAATTAGGAACAACTCTAGAAAAAATGGTAAAGATTGTGAAATCAGCTTAGGTCAGTGAGGGACTAATGCAGTGGGGTACTACTGGGAGAGGAATGGGCATGTTTGCTCAGTGTCTTATGCTACTACATAATTTTTTAAGTGTATTTGGGTGTTGGTTGCAGTTTCTGCATTGTGCTGTGTGGTGGGGATTTTTTCTGTGGCTCTGCTGGACCTTGTTCTTTCTTTACCAACACCTCACTTCCGTGACATGGGACTTCTGGCCTGATTTTTATCTGCAGTGTGTTATTACAGCACGTTCAAAGCCCAGTAGACTGGCAGACCTCTGGCTAGCCACACATTGTGTGTATATGTTCTGCTGCCAGAGATTTGGCAGGATTTGGTAGCTCTGATACTCTCCTTGTCTCCTCTACTGCACTCATGCTATGGAGTGCAGGTTCTTCAGATCATTTCCATATTTTGATGACTATAAATACTTGTTGCTAGTGGCATTTATTTTCAGTCAGCTGTTTGTCATTTGAGCACTGATTCTGGTTTGCCTCCTTTTAACTTTGAGAAAGGTGGGTGATTGTCAAGAATAAATATAACGAAAATGTAGTTCTGAGCTTCCCTTCACATATTCCAGGTGATTCAGCCTATGCTGTTTCATTGGCTTTCCTACAGATCATAAATACTGTTTGAGTGAGAGCTTTAGAGAATTACATTTAACATCTTATATAAATGGTTAGTGCCTTATTATTCACTGAAAAGGACACAGAGTAGCAGGAGATAATGGTTAAATTCATGGGCCTCTGCAACTCCAGAGTTAAAGTACAGATCATAGAGATGTTTTTTCATACCTTGTAATGAAAAAAGTCTATGTCTGTCTGGTTTGATGACATCAGTACGGCTTGTTCTCGTGGGAAATAATCTCCGCAGCAGATCTGTAGGAAGGAGCCTATGTGCCTCTTCAGCTTAATATAGTCAGTGCTATGCATAGATATGGAGATTACTGTAGGAGTTTCCAATGAAGTAAACTTTGCTTTAGGGGTTTGAAACTCTCGCTGGAGAAGTACTGCCTGGGTGAATGTTGTGACTCACTGGGGTGAAGAATCTTAAGGAATATTTCAATTCATTCCTCCTGACATAGCCTCCAGTTCTAGTACCTGAGGTTTAGCAGCATTTCCAAAGTACCTAGAGCACAAGCACCCTTCTTTATGTAACTCATACAGTATTACTGTGGGAGCTAAGGTGACTTTACCAAAGTTCATCTACTCCCTTCTCTGGTGGCTGGGGAGACCTTTATAGAAATGCTCTTGTGGATTCCATTTTTTGCAGTGACTCTACCTTATCACCAAGACCAGCACTATCAACTTGTAAGTCATGAAACATGAGAGAAATGGATTCAGTGTGAGGGCAGATTTGGAATGTTGCTCTTGAGAACAAAGAGAAATAAGTAATTCATAAAATGTCCATTTCCATTTCCATCTCTGTCCTTGCTAGGAGTGCCAGAGAGCATTTCTTCTAATGATTATTATCCTCTTGCACTTGCTGCAATTACTAGAGTATCCAGCGTGGCTTTGCGGGGCCTGGCCAGAGCAGCTATTCCTTTCAATAGATTCCTCGGCTAACACAGCTAGAGCAGAGGCTTGATCAACACAAACAGGATGACAGAGTGACAGGACAAAGGGAGGACATGGCTGCTGTAGTGAAAGGGGTAGTATCAGCCCACCATTATGGTGGGCCTATTGCAGTAGAGGTCTGGGGAGAATTGCAGGAGGCTGGCACATGGTTCGTTGCATGGTGTTGCTATCCCAAACCTATGACCCACAGTGTGTGTGTTCAGCAGAACCTTAAAAGGGAGTGTATTAAGCAGCAAGAGATTTAATAACAGTGCTTCGTGCTTTGAAGCTAAGATGAGCCTGCTGTAGGATTTAATTTTGCTTGGAAACTGATGCAGCAGGCTGTACCCCACAGCACGGTGGAAGCAGCCAGAGTAGAAAAACTGCTTGTAACATGGGACAAAGCAAATTGCAAAGAAGCCATTCAAGGGGCCAGAAGGAAGCCTTCTTTATCTAGAATGATTGAAAATTGTGACTAAAAAGTTCCTGCCTGTCATTCCACAAGATTAAATGCTCTGATCCACCGTTCTTTTTTTTTTTTCCTACTAGGTTATCTTATCTGTGGTATAGCTATCGCTTTGATGGTTTAATTGTACGTGTCTCTTGACCTCTTTAATGACAGCCCTCTGTTGGCCCACTCTTCCTTGCCTTGACCAGGTGGCCATATGGCATCATCTTAACTTCCTCCAGTGAAGTGTTTCAAGGGAAAGTGCTTCTCCCAGGCAAGAAAAACTTGCTATAGCATAAATCTCTCTCCTTCATCTCCTTGGGTCTCCTATTCGTGACACGGGTCTCCTGGGTCTCGTTGTGACTCTGCGCTTTCCTCCTCCCAGTCTCCTATTTGCAAATCTGCTTCAAGCCATCTCTGTAGTTTGCCATCATCTTTTATTCCTGATATTGCAGGGTTTTTTTCCATGTTTGCCTCCTCACTCATAGGTTTTGTGAGTCATAACTTCTTTTCTACACTTCATCAAAGTTCAGTAGCAGATGCTGGGAGCAGTGGAGAAACTGAGTTTCCTTTGCCATAAAGAAGATATGGCTTGTCAGGACTGGGAAGTATACCGATAGTGGCTTCACTTAAATCTTCCTACTTAACGTTGCTCGTTAAATTGTTGCAATACAAATCTCAGATAACAGCGTGTTTGGCCAGAGCAACCTTGCAGAGGAAAGTATGACTTGTAGTTTTTACTCAAACCACAAAAATAAATGCTAAATTCAAATTTCTTAATTTAGTTAGCATAAACATTTTTTCATATGAGACCTCAGAGACTCTGTTTGAAGGAATTGTTGTTCCAGAGAATGACTGAAACTGAAAAGGTGTATTTATGATTGGCATCAGCCTCACAACTGGGTGACGTATCATTTGTCCTTTTTTCATCAAGCTAATAATCATACTTGTTGCTCCCAAGAATGCTCCCATGTCCCTGTATGTCTGTTCTTCTGCAGTTTATATCTTGATCAGAATTACAGTTTTCTCAAGATAATTCTTTTCAGAAGGAAACTAAATGCATTTTGGCTTGATTGCATTAATGGTAGTGTCTGAAGTTGTACTTAACATGTCAGACTGTTGTACTACATAAATGCCTGAGTTAGCTGTAAAAAGGAGCAGGAACTTTATGGTGCTCTGGTTGTACATTTTGAATATGTGAGTTAACTTGTTTTGTAGTTGGCTTGTTTGTCTGACATGAAGTGTAGATTGTGCTGTAGACATGCTCAAAGCAGAAATCTATTGCTAGTGACACAAAGTTAAAAACTGGAAAGTAATTCAGTATGGTTATGGAGTTTTTATTACCCAGTCTTGATAATATTTAAATGTAAAATCAAAGGGCAGAGCTGAAAGAAATTAAAAGTCTGTGTACAGAGTGAACTTGTGTATTTCTTGCCCAGACTTCCTTTTACAAAGTAATAAAGCAGCAGTAGTGGTGCACTATTGTCATGTCAAAATTATACGAATAAAAGTTTGGGACAAAAATAAGTCAAGTTCAGAATTTCATCAGGCAGATCTGCATCAGTAGAGTGCATTTTTATTAAACATTCATTATTGTAATACTGTTGTAATATACTAATTGTAATACATAATATCTGTATCCTCAGAACAATTTGCAGAGATACACCTGTAGTAAATGTTCTTGTACCTCTGTGCTTTAGTCTTTGTAAATGTTCTTTTTATGTAGGTGGAATGGAAGGTAAATGTAAATATAAAATTTTATGAAGAAAAATATGGTGAAAAAAAATCTTTCCCCGGATGTTCACCTAATGATACAGGAGAGAACAACTCCTGATTCTTTTGTGTATTAAAGATTTGTATATTTTTTGGAGGGAGCCATTGTAAAATTTGTTTTTGTTTTCTTAATTGCACTGTCCAAATAATTTTTGTCCATTGCCACCTCGTTACAGGTGCCTCTGTTGGGCCACGTCCTTGCTTATGTCTGCAATTATTTTTTTTTCTTTCCAAAGTCTCAAGTCTACAGTTCATCTTTTGGCAAGTTCTGTGAAATATTGGGAAGTGTTTATTATTTATTCTTTTGCTTGGATCACATATGTTTAAATCTTGCAGATTAACTGTATTTGTGGGTTTTAGTGCAAGTTGGATGGAAGCTTGCTATATGGAAATAACGGCTCCCATCTGTTTTGGAATAAATTACTTGTCATAGTGTCTTTACAAGGTGAACGCTTGTCATAGACATCCTTCTGTTTCTGCCTTGATTATGTTTCTGACTTGACCACTTCAGTTTTCAGAGAACTTGAAAATTGCTGAAGAATGACCTTACAGACTCCATTATTAATCTCACGTACATAAAGGAAGGGTTTTCACAGAAAGCATTCAGCACTCTGCTCATAATGAGCTGAGGCAAGGAACATACGTGTTCCTACTTTTTTGTCTTCTTCCTTTGGCTTGTATTTTGATAGAAAGGGGTAAAATTTTGTAAAAGCAGATAAGCTAGATTTTTGCACCACATTAAATATTTAAAGAATTGCATTCAGGTCCACACATATATTCTCTTCTTCTGGGCCCATTTGATGTCTGCTCTTAGTATTTGTGTATACATTGGGTCTACTGTTAATTCCTTTATGAGAACAAGCTCTGAGAAGAAGCATGGTGGTTGCTGGGAATGTGGGAGAGGTACAGCAGATACCCAACAGCTGCCGTTGAAAGGATCCCAACACCATGCAGAAGCCACCTTCAGTGCAAAGGATCTCTGCTCGCTTAACAGTATTCCAGTGAGCCCAGGGAAAACCCTGTCTGCCATCAGTAAGTGACTGGATGTAACAGGCTGGGTAGCCAAAGTGAATCATTACAAAAGGAGAGGACCAAACGTTTTCTGGCAGCCCAGATGAATGGAAGCTCTTGCCAGACATAAACATTGCTCTTTTTAACCCTTTAAAATGCCCTTTAATCAGTGGCAGTTGCCCTAAGTGAACCGATTCTGATCTAATGAGAGATTTACTTCTCTAATCTCTCTGAGATCTGTCTCTGCTTTCAGAACAGGAAAACTACAGCTATCTTATTCTTCCTTCTGTTCTGCACCTTTCACTACCTGCTGCCACTCTGTGAATCTAGAAATATTATGGGTGGTAGAGTTCCCTCCCACTCCCACAATTTCACCTCCACATTGTGAACTGGTTATCTGGAAAAAAAAGAAAATATAGTTATATCTTTTACAAATCCTTCAAAATTATTTTGGTCACTTGAGAGTAGAAAAGACCAAGATACATTGGCTTTTTGGGGGATATCATGACAAAAGTACATTCAATTAAATTGTAAGGCAACAAATTAAGATACATGATCAAGCAGCATGGAGTCAAATACAGTTCAGTGTTGATAAATATGAAGTGGTATTCACTAAGGAAAAAATACTTGATTAACACCTCATTGCTGCCTGATTTTGAATTAGCTAAATGCACTTAAGACTTTTTCTTTTTTTTAAGCCACTAACTGTATATGCTTGCATGCTAATTAGTGAAAGTTTCTGTTTAATATGGATCAGCATGCAAAACAAATAAATGTTAGAGTATATGAGAAGGAGGTTTGAAAAAATAATACTAAAATGTAAATCCAGTATAGAAATGAGTGATGTGCCATGCAGCTTTATGGCTAACATATTCTGGTTGTACTGCTTTCACAAGGATGCAGCTAAAGTGGGGAGACTTTCTGACCATTGAAATGGAATTTGAAACAAAGGAAAAGGATGAAAATAACAAGTTTCCTTTTTAAAATTAAATCTCTGAAAGTAGGTAGTGGTGGACGTATACACTCTCACAGTGTAGATTGAATAAAGAGCCCGTCCATGTTTGGCTTTTCTCAAGGTAAGATGATAAAAGGACATTAAACCAAATTCTAAGGAAACAAACTAAAAACTAGCACTCAGGTTTTTTCATAATGCAGTGCAGTATTAATCTATGAAATGAATGCACTGATACAAGTTACCATTTAGGGCAGAACCTTGTTAGGATTAAATTAAATAATTAAATCAGTATATACATCTACCAAGAACACCCACAGCTTCAACAGACATGATTAAACAAAGATCTAGGAGGCATATACATTTTCATACTTCACTGCATCAGGCACCTAGGAAATGACAGAGGTTAAGAATAAATAATTTTCATGTTATTCGCATGTAGGATTTCAGCCTTTCAGACTGAAAAAAAATAACCCCCCCTGACTCTTCTTAACTCTGGAATTTTTGTGTGGGGGAGACTAAGCTGGGGGAGACTAATGTGTGGGGGAGACTAAGCTGTTCAACCGGTTTTAATGAGAACCTTGAACCATGTGAGGTTTAAAGCTGATGTTTCATCTGAAACATCAGTGCAGAATCCTGCATAATGCAGGAATAAAACTTGCCGTGAGAACTGCATGAACAGACTTTCTGATTTCTTTAGCATTTTTGGAGGAAAACCACAGTGCTTTTATAGCTTGGTCTAGAAATACCTGTGCAGTGCACCTCTTCTTACTTCTGGTAGCGAACAAGAGATTGGGATAAAAGAGTCAACAAAAGGAGATATTTCTCCAATGTCTACTTGCATTCATTCTCTTGGTGGGAAACAGTTATGCCCTTTTTCTTGGAAAGAAACTGAACTATTAGGAGCTTGGCTGTCGGTTCTGCAACTAAGGAATACAGAAACTGAAATTACTGTTGATGTAGTTAGGGTGGATCAGTAGTGGATAATACCAAGTGGTGGAATCCTATCATCTTGAAGGTACTTCTCAGGTGATCAAGTTAGCTGACATTAGATTTTCTCCATTTCATTTAAATACCTATCTTTGGATTATCTGTCTGTCTTTTTTGCCAATGGAACGTGGGTCAGTATTGATTCTTTAACTTCCATTTCTATAGTTGTATCTTGATTTGTAATAAATAAATGTTAATGTCACATAAATAGAGAAGAACAGCCTGAGTCTGACAACAATATTTGCATTATTGTTCCAGAAATTTTGTAGTGAACTTGAGTTGGTTTTGTCAGACACCAATAGCCTGAGGGTGGTGTCATCAGAGCTGTCCGTATTGTTTTGTCTGGAAGGTGTCATTCAGGACTACTTCAGTGAAACAGAACTTTCCCAGAGTGCTAATTTATCCCTGAATAGGAATACTGTGGTTTTTATGGATAGAAAGTAGAACGAAACTCATTTTAGATTTGGTGTTCTCTCAGACTTTCCTAGCCTCCCATTTTTTTAGAAAATGCTTTTTCATGACACCTCCTTAAGAAGGAGAGGATGGGGAGAGGGATGCGAGTTCCATGCACATCCCTCAGTTGATTTTCACAAGAATATCTTTGGCTTCATTAGGAATGAGGCTCTTAAAGCTCCTTCAAAAGCAATGCGCCTAAATCAAAACCAGATGTGGTAATAGTGTGCATTTCCATTATACTTGTCTTTCGCTCTTTTTCCCATCTACCCCTGCCCAATTCAACAAAAATAATTTTCTTTGGGAATGATAATCTTTCTGACTTTTTGAGGTTGTTTACACCATTTGTTAGGATCCTTCAGTAAGGGTGTTAAGTTTTTGCTTAACTTACCTTGCTTAATTGAATTCGGGTACCTTTATTGAAGAGTAAACATGAGGCTGTTTCAAAATCAGTTTTTCTGGCTGTAACAGTTTTGTTCTGAATTCAAACATCCAGTTTCTGGTGTACTTGCAGATGTGTCTTATTTTCTTTATCATGTGCCTTGTTTTGCAAAAACATCTTTCCATCTCCCTCCCACCATTTTACAATCCTAGAAAGGTTTTGCTGTTGTACAGTTTTAGTCAGCTGTGTCCCTCCCCATCACTAGTATTTTCTCTTTCACACTCCAGTCCCACTATCATATTTGACTTTTGTTTCTCTTTTTCCAATAAATTGGGTGCGTTCTAAATATTGCAGACGTTTCACTTAGATTTGTTTGAGAATCTTCCCATACTATTGGTACGACCATGGTCCATGACCCAGTTATCTCAGGCCTTGGCAAATTCCGTATTTTAACTTCTCCTTGGCCTCTCATGATCCTTTGTCTCCCTGCTATTATCTTTCACCTAAAGTCTTCATTTCTTGCAGTCTGCTGTAAATGTGTTCCTGGAATCCTTTTCCTGGTTTCTGATCTCTGTCTGCATCGCATATCTTCCCCTTTCAAGACTTAACACAACAATGCCTCTCTTTCAAATATATCTTTCTTCCCATCTCCCTCCCTCATGCCAAGTGTTCTGCCAGCACGGTGTGCTGTGCCATTTTTCCAGTTTCTCCCAAAGCTTGACTCATATCTTCCTTCACAACAGCTCAGGTTCCTAGGCATTAATCAACTCATAGTCTTACGATTGCATCTTAATATTTTTCCCCACAGTCTTCCAACACTGATCTTTGTAAAATTTGTTTAGCAGTCATTTTTGAAGACAAAACCTTCTGAGGGTAAATGATAAGTTTTTGAAGTAAATCTCCCCCCAATCCTTTTCTCTTTACTGAAACTCACTGTTGAAAGGTGTTGAAAAGGTGAATCAAGGTTTAGAAAGGCAACTTCATTCCTGTGAAGGGAAGGAGAACTAGGTTAGAGAGACTTGGCTTGATTTGTTATCATCTGCTGAGACCTGAATTTGGTTTTAAAACACACTGCATATTGATCTAGCTGAGTAACCATGCTGTAGTCTTGTACTCAATATAGTTGCATTCTTTGCTTTAGAAAAACTCTCCAGTATTCTTGTTCACTAACAATATTTCTTTTGCTTGCTGGTAGTTCGAAAAACACAAATATTTTAAATTTGGCTTATATGCTAGATATAGATATTTACACTAGTTTGTTCTAGCTAACAGTGTTTTATCTGCTAACGTTTCCTAGGTCAGCTTTTGAATAACTTTTCAAAATGAGGTCATGCAATTTCACAATGATGTTTTGAGCGGAAACTTTTATTTATATACTGAGCAAATGAACAATACGATGCTTAACTCTTCCTTTCTAGATCTTCACCAAACTTTTCTATTATACATTGTTGCATTTACATGATGAATTCTCTAAGTAAGAGCTTTCATATCTCTGCATCAGGGAAAACTAATAGCTCAGACTACATCTAAATTAGATTCAGTAAATAAATATGTGAAAGAAGTAGGTGGTTATTGCTGCAGCAGTCCTGCTAGTTGAACAAATCTAAACACCAGCATGCTAGATAAAATGAGAAATCTTTCTTTTCATTACCTGTACGCCTGTGTTAAAGCAAACACCTCAAGCACAATTCACTGCTTTCCTCGAATATTCTGTTTCATGTTTGTTTGCTTTTTAAAATACTCATCACATGAGCTAGAATTCTGTCAAAGTTTTATAATTCCTGTTTCTAGCGGTAAATTATGTAGATAGTGTGGCTTTAACTCATGTTTGATTAGATGCTGTATGTTTTTAAATTAATTTCTCTCTAAGCTCTTTGCAAGGAATAGTAACCCACTGCAGAGAGGTTACAGTACTATGGACTCTGTCTGTTCTGCCTTAATGATACAAGGGAATAGTTGAGCAAGAATAAATGAGGTACTTTTGGTGGGTAAAGATGTGCGCTGACTGTCAGTGTGAGATTGGTTCTAGGAGCAGTTAGCCAGCAGTAATAGGGCACACTTGAGTAATTGAATTTGCATAACAAGGCTTGCTGAAGAGATCTGACAGGCCCAGAGATTTGTCTGGCTGGAGATCTCCAGATGGACGTGACCACACAGCAGCTGGGTGGCACGTTTCTCAGCATGGTCAGCAACACCCAGACTGTCAGCTGGCCCCTGCAATTGCAAAGCCCTGGCAGGCCAGCTGGTGGCTTCTGACAGCCAGTGGCCCCGTTAGAGAATCTTTTCATTCTGCCTGTCAGGGTACAGGACCTGCAGGGACCAGTGGTAAGATGTAACAAGTCACCAGTGAGAGTTGTTAAGATGCTTCAGAAACCTGCTTCTGTTAAATAGCTGCTGCTTTACCGCTGAGAGTGAACCTTCTGAAAGCTTTTTCCATCCTTTAACAAGGACAGGACAAACCTGTTCTCCAGCATTTTGTTTGGAAATCTATCACTTGGTGTTAGTTTCTACATGTTTAGTTTCAATACCAATATTTCTGCATCTAACTAAGCATGCCCAGTCAGTGACAGAAATGCATTTTTATGCGCTTAATACATTTGTAAGACAAAATACTGGAGCTTTCCCCCGCTGTAGTCCTTCCATGAGCACTAATATTGCTGTATTCTAGATTTAGCAGGTTCAGTTAAAGGGAGCAGTTTATGGAAATACACCAGAAAGGAAAGTGTTAGTAACGATCGAGGCAACAACTATTTCACTTGGGCAGTATGCACAAATGTTCTGTATAGGTAGGAGAAGAATATGCATAATACTAGAAATCTCTTCCTCTGTCATCCTCCAAGAAATGATGTAAAAAATTAGGATTATCTCTCTCTTGGTCGAAGTTGCTTGGTCCTAACATCACTGAGCCCCGGACACTAAGCATTAAGCTGTTGGATTTAAACTCTTTTCCCCCTCCCAAACTTGGGAAAGTTCTTGTTCACCAGGAGTTTAGAATCCAGGTCATTCCACTCCCAAAACAGTAACAAAACCACTAATGGGAGTTACATACTCTCATCCGCTTATTATTTCTGTCCTCGTTGATGTTGCTTTTCCCTGTTTACAAGGTGACATAGTCGAAACAAGTAGGTGCCTGCTGTCTAACATACAGGCTACTGATTTCGGCGGTCCCTTTTTTGATGTACGCAAGCCCCCACAAACTGAGGGAACTAAGAATAGGGGTTTTTATTGGATGTAGTAGCCCTAGACATCCTAATTTCTTAAGGATCTTCTTGCTTCACTGAGTTTATTAATTTACTTTCTTTTGAGAAGGCTGGAGGAGAGACCTGTTTTCTGCTGTTCTTCAAGCATCAGTGTCTGGATTGTTCTTATGGGGTAGTCATCCATAGACTTCTGTCAAAACAGTAGCCCTAACTTTTACCTTTTTTCTGAAAAATTCTGTCAAAGTTGAACATTAGTCCCTTCCTTCTTATTGTGTTCTCTTTCTTTCTGGCAAGTAGTGTTCAGCCTGTGTAAGCCTGAGCAGTCGATTCTGCCACCAGGTTTTCTGCCTTCCTCACTTGGTTAGTCCTGTCACTTAAGATTATGACTCATCTTCTCATGACCTTTATCTAGTCCCTACCTTCCACCTCTGAAAGCTTAGGTACCTTTAACAGTCATGTGTAATTCTACTGTAGCCATGCTCTGTTACCACTCTCAAGTCAGGGCAACCTGGCTGTAAGGCTCTTCCCTACCCACTTCATAATTTGAAGGTAGCAGGGGGACCCCTGTAAGACTCCTTATCTAATTTAATGGTTCATATCTCTGCAGGTGGGCTGGGATTCCCTGCCTGGAGTTCTGCACCCTGGCTTTAGTCAGGCTGGAGTCTTTTTTTGATGAAGGAGGATGTTGTACCCAACTGAGTTCAGGATGCTTGGTAGCAGCAAACGCCTTCGTGCGCACAGAGGACTCTATATTTGTGACAGCAGTGTGAAACAGCCTCACGAAGCATCCCATTCATCCAGTCTTTGAGTCTGCTCTAGCACACTAATTTAATGCTGGGTCCCTATTCCATTTCTCCGTAGGCTGGCTTGAATTCCCTGCCTGAACTACTGCACCCTGGATTTAACAGGCTGGTGCCCCTCTGGCACTGCCTGGAATTAGCTGTATAATGTCCTATTGTAATTTATCTGTTTAATCTGTCTTGTTCTGCTGCGGGATGTATGAGTTCCCTTTTGTCTCAAGAAGAGCTAGACTAGACTGTTAAAATAAGGCCAAAAACTTCACAGTTTGGAGGGATGGGTGGGTTTCTTTTTATCAATATAATTTTCATACCACTCAGAGACTGTCCAGAAAGGGTCCTCTCCTTTAAAAGAACTCCATACGGATGGAGAATGAATAAGATAAATTGTCAAAATAAGGACCACTTTAATTGTTTTATAGGCTTTAGACATTTTTACTTGTATTTTTTCTTATTGACTGTAATAAATGCTTAGCATGCAATAAGTGATTTACAAAAAGTTCCACTGTGAAAGAAGTGGAATAATGCCATTAAACCTTTTAATTAATTTTTATATCTATTCATCAAAGAAGGCTGAAATAACAAGTAATAAATTTGTTGAGTCCTGTGATGCTGCAACATAAAACTCAAAAGATTTGGCTTGTAGAATGGGAACCTCAAAGCATTTCTGTTCAAACAGCAATGATGACTGAGCAAATCACTGGTTTGTGTCCATCAGATTAAAAAAATAGGCACGTAGAGAACATACTCAACAAAACTGTCTTCCCTTGCTACCCTGAGTTTTTGTTATATACCTTGTTTTAGGGTGGGGAAATATTTTAAGTCTGATGTGTAGATAATCCCTGTAAGTCCATATGCTAAATAAGCAGAAACCTTTTGAGTGCACTTTTATGTAATTCTGGAAATGCCCTTTTTAGGACATTAACCTACCATTTAAAATTTTTTTTCATGAATTTAAAAATAATATTATAGAGAAATATCATTGATCAACCGGTCTCTCCTGGCACAACAGGGCAAATCTCTAATCAAAACATTGAAGAGCTACCTCAAGAAGGGAGACTTTGCAAAATTTGGAGATGCTTACATAATTATTTTACTGTTTCCTATGTTGAGTTCTAGCTAACCCTTGACACAAGATGGAAAATAGCCTTTCTAAAAGTAAGTGCTGCATCTTTGCTTCCTGTAGGGGATTCTGATCCCTTTCCTTTTTTGTGTGTGTATTTTGCATTAAGAAAGTAAGTAGTTGTACTTAAGATAAACATATAGAGGCTGCACAGAGACAAGGAATGTAGTCTGAAAAACTGTACTCTACACGCAGCAAAAGGAATTGTTGAAATGCCAAAGTGCACCTTATATGTTTAGCCAAAAGTGATTAAGGTGCTGGTATTTCAAATGTTGTAGCAGGTATGATTACCTTCCCTGATAAGAGCGTAATGTTAGGCTGTGTTTAGCAGATCTGATTACTGTCTGTGTATGTCTGTGTTTAGTAACACTTTTATGCCCGTTGCTCAGTAGCTGGTTCAGGCATTTAATTTTTGATGTTATTTTGAATATTAAATTCACATTTGGAGCAGTTATTTATTTAAAATTTTATAGAATTAAATATGCTTTGTAAGTTTCTCAATAAACAACTCTCTTCCCTCTTCCTTCTTTCCCCCACTCTCCAGGAAAAGGGAGATGCAGGTGTCATCAAAGCCTCTTTTTTGAGGTTTCTCAGTACAGAGAGCACAGATTGACTTCCCACTGAGACTCTGGATATGTAGCCAAAAAAGTTTATATTAAGTATACTGACCTGATCATATTTTTGTATTTTCCCTACTAAAGCCCCCACTGAACTGCGGTATGGTGATAAATAAGGGATACAGCAGGAGCCATAGCCATACTTCATTTACATTATCTCTCCTATTAATCCAAGAGAGGAGGCACAGTACAAAAATTAGGAAAAACTTAGTTTTTTGAGGGTGTTTGTCAGAATTAAGTCAGTATTCTGAAATAAATTGCATTAGTTCACTTGTTCTTTCCAGTTTCCTTATAATTCTTTATGAATGAAAGCCCAAATCTCTGACTGCGCTACATTTGGGGGCAAAAAAGGAAAGTCTCCTAGTTACATATTCTGAGACCAGAGGAAGCACAGAAGGATTGCAGTCTAACCTCTTAAAAACCTTATTTTCTGTGTTTATATCAGGCAAGTGCTGTTCTTTCTTCTGTCTACATTCCTGTGTACTTAAGAAGTAATTTTTAAACTGTAGTGTTATCTCCCTATGAAGGCAAATGTATTTTTTTATTTTTATTTAAAAGCTTTTAAAAGCATACTTTAAAAAATTATTCTAGCCACTGTTTTCTCTTTTGCTAACATTTCAGAATGGTCTTGGGCATTTTATAGATAGCTATAAACCAAGTAGAAAACATGCCAAATTACTTTATTTATTCCAGGTTCTTGCTTCCTCATGATTTTTTTGTGAGTGAGGAGGAAAAAACAGTCCAAATCTATTGAACCAATTACATTCATGCTAAAATATTCTAGAGAATACCTGAAAATGGGAGGTTTGGGGCTACTCTCCAACTTCTTTCTTCAGTATTAAAAATAATTACATCTCTTCAGTGCATATGATTCAGTGCGTTTCTAATGCAATCTGATTTTTGTAAATCAAAAATTTTGAAAACAGAAAACAAATGTGACTCCAGATGATAAAATTGTTTACCCTCAAGGATGGCTGTTTCTTTCCTTCCAGTGTATGAATCATGTAGGTTTTACTAGTTCTGAGGTTGTTTTTCTCAACAAGTGGCTTTTGAAAGGATTTGTTATTTATTTAGATTTTGCTGCTAATACCTTTCTCTCTTCTCTTAAGAAGGAATGTTTCTGTGCCCTCATTGGAGGCCTCTTCCTTGTTGCTTTGTCTTTTCTAAGCAGTACAAGTAATTCTTGTCCACTATTAAATTTTCTATGCTTAATTTATCTGATTTTTTTGTAGCAAATTTATGTGCATAGGGAGTTTTTTCCCTCTTATTTACTGTTGTTAAGGTTGCTTCATATGAGATACATTTTTATTTCATAGTTACAGCTTTTTTTTTTCCGTCTGATATAAATTTGAGATCCCATACTCCAGACTGGTCATCTTCCTCATCTTTATTTTCATCATCTGTGGGTATATGTATGTGCAAATGTATGTGCAGCCATCATCAATGATTCAAACTGATCTCTCATCTGTTCCTTTAAACTTGCAGCATTATTTAACTTTACTTAGGAACAGGCAGTGCTCTACTGAACCTCTACTTCATTTTTGGTCCTTCCTTTCAACTGTATTCTTAGACAGGATGCAGTTCTGTCCTCCATCTTGCCTCTCCACCTTGGAAACCCTAGTTATCCCCTTCCTTGAATACTACATGCACCTCCACCCTAGAGTTGATATCTGCAATTTTACTGAGTTTATTTACAATGCTTGAGTTGCAAATAACATCTTTCTATCATATTTTGGTTGTCTTGTTCTCTTATATGGCCCTCTTACATGAGGAAGAGTAGAAGTGAAACAAAATAACACAGCAGGTAAATAAAGTGGACTGAACTACACAGGGTTTGGAAAAATTTGATTTATTCAGTTGTCATCTGCCTGCCTTCAGGCAAGAATGGCAGGTCCCTTTTTTCTCTAAGTTCATCGATGCTGTCTTCCATGTTGCCACTGTTGTGGTAAGCCACCACCACCTTCAAGATATTTCTAAGATGGTTTGGGAATCTGTCTGTCCAACATACGAATTCTGGTTAAACAGTTACTTAATACATGTTGTATCTTTGACACCCTGTTTCTATGCAGAATCTGCCACTTGATGTGACTTGTAGCATCCACCCAACACAGTCAGGACTGTGGAGGGTTGTTACCTTAGTCTGAAAGGACTGCTCTTTTGCTGGACTTTGGTTGTGTCAAGGAGCTGTTTGGAACGGGGAAAAACAAGACCCCCTCTGTTGTTCCTCTTTCTCTCCAAGAGGCAAAAGTGGTGAAATGGGGTTTACTCGAACAGAACAAAAATGACTATGACAAACAGCGTCTTTAAAAGGGCTCGTAGAATGAGTGGACAGTGAGGACCACAGAGGCAATGCAGCTTTGGATAGCAGGACTACATAGCTTTGTAAGAGCAGAAGATGCAATCTAACTTCAAGACTCATAGGTGAGCTGATCTGCAATAGAGTAAGAGGGGCACCATGATCGTGAAGGTGGTCATCAGTTACAGATAACGGAAAGGATTTTTTGAACATCCTAGCAGGCAGGTGTACAGTTTGTGCTTGATGGAGACCTAAATACAGCCTCTCTGTGTTAACGCTTCTTATTACAAGGCCTGATGTTTCCAAGAGTGAGTGTGCCGTGGCTGTGCTACCGTACAGCAAACCCCTCTTTCCCTTTGGAAGTTCGGAGGAGGGATGCAGAAGAGGTTTTAAACTGCTGTCAGATACTGTTAGCCATTTGGGCACACTGCAGCTAGCAGTATTTGCAGCCACATAGGACAGCCTTTGCAAAACAACCCAACACTTACTAGTCAACTGGCATACGGGAACTGTTTGGTTTCTGAATGGAAAAGCAAAGCTTAAACATATGTCTGTGCTGGCAGCATGAATTACTTTCCTGCGTAAGCGTCCAGATTTCCTTTATTCCTTCTTTACATTTCCAGCAGAGCTCTTAACTGGGAGTTCAGACATCAGGGTTCGTGTTTTGTCCAAGTCAGTTTGACATGTTCTTCTTTCCTTGGCTGCCAGTTATAAGTCAATACTTGGAGTGATCATTCTCATCTCACCCACGGTCATTCCATTCATATGTGGGCAGTTTTGGGGATTTCACTCAGTTCTTTTCCAGTCCCTTGTCCTGAAGATCCCTTAACCCTGTCAGTACCAGGTGACTACGTTACAAAGTGAGGGGTGAAACCATTGCAGTTTTCATTTTAAAAATAACTGGAGCAGTTATCACCTATTTTTCAGTACTGTCTTTTAACAATAAACCACAGTAGTTGCTATGCTTGTGTCAGTTAATATAATTTGACAGATAAATGCCATGTAGTCCTACCAGCCTCAGTCTGGGTTATTTATATACCACGATGTACAGAATCCTGAAAAGCTGGCTTAAAAGTTCTGTGTTTTTTTTTATAAGACTCCTAGCCAGGTTAAATTTAAAAGACATGTGCAGAAGATATAGCAAAATTGTACCAACCTCATTGTGACTGGTAAAAGGTGGATTTTTTCTTGTTTTCATGGTTTATTCTCCACGGAGAATAGATAAATATATAAAAATTGTGTTGAGTGGGGCTGTGTCATGATACAGAATTACATAAGGAAAATTCTTCACTGTAAATGTAATAAAATGTGGGGGGTTTCCCCTTATATTCATGAATATAACTGGCACAAGTTTCTAATCTTCTTGAAGTATATTGGTCTTATTAAGCTAAGGTAGCTTTCTTCTATGAGCTATGGAGCATCACTCAAACTGTTCCCTATTTTCAGATCGGTATTTTTATTGCCTCGTTGACCTTAGAAAAGCAAGAACGATTTCTGATCTTTTCTTGATATGAATTGACACTAGCAAGTCCTACACTAGCATATTCTATTTTTTTTCTTATTTGTATCAACCTGGGGTTTGTATTTGGACAGCCATTTTGAAGTGTTTCACTGTATATAAAAATAATAGGTCCTAATGGATTGCTTCCTGCTTGACTAGACAAAAGTATTCATTTAAAAAAAAAAAAAAAGTGCCTTAGCAAGTTTAAAAGAAACAGCAGAGCAAAATAAAGTAGATTTTCTGTTAATGGCTTTGCTTGATCAGGTATTTATATTCTGTGTATGATTTTATTATATATTAAATTCTGACAATAAGGTAGCTTTTCCTCTCTGAGGTCAGTAGTGTTCAGATTAATCAGGCTGACATTTCATGCCGGTGGGTCATGAACTGTTGATAATAGCATTAAATGGTGATTCACTTGCTGCGGGGAGCACAGCTCATTATCCAGTCACTATATTAAATCATCGCCACAAACAGCTAGAGTCCTGTGTGCGTGCATGCACGCATCTGCACACACACACACGGGAAAATCAGGGGTGGGCATCTCTATCATGTAGCTATCCATTTCTCTGTTTATAGCAATTGTTAAAGCTGTTTCCAGCATACAAGGATGGTGGACTTCTCCCTATTTGGGAGACTGGAATAGTTCTCTCTGAAAAAAACTGTTTATTTATGGAACAGGACTATGCAGTTTATTTTCTGGCTTCTCTCTGATAAAGGGGCATAATTTTTGTAGCCAGTTCCGTGTTAGACAGAAGCGAAGAAAAATACATGTATGTCACTTCTAAAACGTTAGTGTTGGAGAAAGAATAAAATGCAAAATGAGAACAACTGAAATCTAAATTGCTTGTGTTCACTGAGTATGGATTTTTATTTAATACTGTGTTTCAGGGGCTTCTATATTAGTTTCAGATGTGCTACTTCCTGTTAAAAACATTCATACTTAAAAAAAAAAAAATTAGCCACTACCCTAGTGCAAGAAAAAACATATCTATCATAATGGAAAATTTTAAAATAGAAGACTGTCTAAATAGCTTAACAGTGGATTAATTATGTTGAATGAGGGGAAATTCCACTCTCTAATGCTTAAAAAATTTTGCAGTTAAATGCAAATCTTACTTAAATTTAAGTTGCAGTCTTTAAAAATGAAATTTGAGTTGACTATTGCAAGGCATGTGTTTAGCAATGAATATGAAATGTTGGGCTTTTTTCTCCTACCTGCAGCAGAGAATTGGGGAGTTTTCTCCCTCCCTGTCCTCTCCCCCCTCCATCTGAGCCAGTATAATTTGTTTTAGTGCAAAAGTGACTGTTGTTCAAAGGCAATGCTTAGAGACACTTCCCTGTAAGATATGAAGGCTTACTTGAAGTATGAGCTTCTCACGGTCTTTGTAAGTGACACTGGAGAAGTTGGGGGTTTTTTAATATATTTTTTTTCTAGAAGACATTATGTTTAATCAGAATCTAAATATTAATTAGCATGAGAACCGTATTAACCTCAGTATTAACTTTAAAACCGAGAAGTTGGGATTTTTTTCACATATATGTACATTTTCATACTTTTATATAAATGGTTACAGAAGAGGAAACCTTTTTCTGAAGCAATTAGCACACTATATACTTTAAAAGAAGTAAAAAAAAAGGAATTATGAAGGGAAACATTTTAAATTCCTCAAATTGCCCCCCCCCCTTTTTTTTAGGTTAAATAGCAGCTAAAACCGCCAAGAGAAACAAGATAACATGAAAAAACTGTAGGCCACTAGAGGTCACTGTTTGGTAATCAACTTCTAATGAACCAGAACTGTCAGGAAGGCCAATAAATTACACTGTGGATTTTTCTAATTACGAATTCCTATTTAATCATTCAATGACAAGTTAACTGTGGCAGCAGTTCTATGTACTTTGCATACACAGTTATGTTAATGTACTATTATATTTCTTAGGATGGAGGTCCTCCATCATTAGAGCAGTTCATTACCAAAGACTCTCTTATCTAATCATAATTACTGATTATGAGAAATAATTAACTTTGTTACCCTCTTGATTCTGTTCGTAGGCAAAATGCACTCTTTTTCTTTTCTTTTTTTTTTAAATGGAAGACCAGGGCAAGTATTGACTTTAGAAACCTTTACATTAAAGAAAAATGGTTAATTTGGTTTTGTGCAAAATTGCTGAAGTTGCAGTGTTGGAATAGTTACAGTTAGTGGGGAAAAAAGAATTACACAAATTATTTTATAGTGAGTCTCCTTAAGTTGTCATTCAGTACAGTTAAATGTGAAAATGTGTTTTGTTTCATGAAAGTGCAGCATTTGGAGCATGTAAAGATTTGTAAATTTAAACCATATGATTGCGTATTTGCTCACCCTGAAACAATAAAAGTAATAATAAAAATAGTATCTCTTTTTAAAAATATTTCCGTACTAAACTTAGAATTAGTTCATACGTAAATAAATATGACTTTTAATTAAATTACAAGGGTTTGAACTCATTGGATAAGTGGCATCAAGTACATTTGAGAACATTGAAAAGTACATTGCATTTTAGGCAGGAGGGCAATGCTAAATCTAGTTCTCTGAAGGAGATGTACTATCTGTTTTGCAGAAGAGTAATAATAGAATTATGTGCGGAGGTTCCCTAAACAGGAAATAGAACTGGGAAAGGCCTTATAACGAAGGGATTCCTTAAATGGAAGCTCTGTATTTTTCCAGTTTAGGCTGCTTTTCTAGCAGTTGTTGTCATCTTGCATTATTATACTGCTTTGCCTTTTCAGTGCCGAATAAAGACTTTGAGAATTAACTGTGAACAGGCTGAAGTTAGGCAGCAGAAAATGCTCTGTTACTTTATGGATGTAGAGTTAGGCATGCTTAAAAATAAGCATATATTTTAAAGGAGAAGCTGAAAGATAGACTGTATGGGCTGTTTACTGTATCTGGAGGCAGGATTCAATGCCGAAGCGCTTGCAGAAAGGACAGACATATCTGAAGCAATGCACTCTGATGGTGGTTCAGATTATCAGAAAAATTCTTGGTCTCATACCACTGATGACACTTCAAGGGACAAGGCTCAAAAGTTCATTCAAGAATGTTCAATGCTGTCTTCAGTCCTATTTGTTAAGCATTTCTTTCTGATTTCAGTTGGTAAAGCTGTATCAGTTGTCCTGTCATAGACTGTACCCGAAACAGATAAAATTAAAACTCGCAGCTGGGCAACTCTCCAGCAGAAAATACTGGAGATGGCTTTCTTTTCAAATTACCTGCCTAATACTTCTTTCTGGCTATACATTACTATTTTATTTTAAACTTTTGTTAGATTGCTGCTATTAAATACTAGATACTTTTTAAATGTTGTAAATGTAAATATGCCCCTACTGCTTGGGATTGGGGTATGGCATCACTACATCTTCATCTCTTAGATAAACCAGAAATGCTTAGGAATAGGTATGCTACACTGTTCCACCTCATTTTAATGATTTTTGTTTTATTATTCTCTGTTTACAATGTTTTTATTTTCTTATATAACAGGAAAGAACTAATGAATGTATCGATAGAAATTTATCTGCATGACTTCAGGCTTCTGCAGCTGGCTTTCTAAGAAGCAAACCTTTTATTAAGCAGAGCACTTGAGCCCGTATCTGTTGAGCAATGCAGTTTAAATGCATACCTCAGTGTGATTATTTATATTTTTTTTTAGCAATGTGCTTAATGCCTTCTTTATTCAGCAAAAAAACATGCTGCAGTGTTTTGTTGCTTTTGGGGGCCTATATGAGGGTAACATAGTAAAGAAAATCATAAAGGACTAAGGTGTTTCAAGTATTTTGTTTTTGTAAAAGGGGATTAATATCTCATTACGGTTGTACTAATACTGGAGAAATATGTAAACAATAATATTAAAAAATCCTGGTTTGTTTTTCCTTCAAAGGTTCTTGTTTTTCTGTTATAATACAGTGTTTCAGCTATTGTATATGTATTCCACAATGCTGTGTAAACATACTTGCATTTTGCTGTGGAGTTAAGGTAGAATGTGAGAGTATTTTGTACTTTCCAGATACAAACATTCAAGTCCAACTAGCAAAATCTGCAAATGTGGTGGCGCCTGGCTAACTGCTTTTTGTCATTTACAGGGCTCGGCAAGTTTGGCCACACGTCTGGTTTTGTTGGTCGTGAATTTGCATGTATGTTGCTCGGTCAAAACAGATGAGACGACAAGCTGTGATGCAAAGGTGGACTGTTGGTTCTATTTGTGGCTTTTGCTATCCTGCACAAATGTTAGGCTTTTGGGGTATTGATGTTGTTGTTCATTTTGGTGTTATGTGTGGATTCTAGTTAGAGCAGACAGAATAGCTCTTCTGGGATTTTACCTTCTCTTTTTCTAAGGGGACATTATAAATGCTCACCCCTTTGAGCTTTTTCTCCTGTAGTCCCATAACAGTCCATTTGCTGGTTGCTGATCTTCTGCAGTGGAAGCTTCTGAAGAAAGTGGGGGTGTGATGGCCTCAGCGGGTGTTAAATATGCAGCTCTGTCACCTTTCTAATGGCAGGCAAAAAATATTCTTGTTTTTTGCAGTATGTGATTGAGATGAAGTTTTATTTCTAGGGCTTGAAGCCTCATCTGGGCAAGATAGGAATTGTGCTAGAGCCTGTCTGCTGAATTTTAGTTGCATGGAGGGTTAACACTGGTCCACGTAGTTGAGAAGCTGTGTGCATGTTCATGTTTCGGTTTTGGACTTCCCCTAAAAGACTAGAAATTCAAACAGTAGTGCTGGGCAAGAAGATTACAGGTTATTTTCTTTGTTTCTCTTGTATTTGATATTTCTCTTGTATTTGATGCAGTGCTTACTCAGAACCTAGCTATGGTTAAACCAGATAGCTTAGTGCCATGTGCTTTACATTTGGACTGACCTGAAGTCTGCTTTGAAAACTTGGTATCTTGGATAGATGGAATATACTGCTCCCATTCTTCACTGGCTGTCCAGCCTTCTTGCTAATGTTCAGATAAAAACTGAAATACTTGTTTTGAACTGTGCTAAGCTCTAAGGAGTTAGTTTTGCTGTCCAAGACTGTAGGTACTTGCAATTGTTAAGTTTTAATATTTCTGTATAGGTCTGCAGCCTCAAATGAGATTTAGACCATGTACCTAAATATTGGGGATGGATAAAGTAGTAGCTAAATCTGGCACTCCAGCAAGAACACCTAAGGGCTTTTATGCCTGCTTGTCTAGGGCTTTTATGGTAGAGTATCAATTAAAGGGAGAGAATAGGAAGGATGGCTGGCATGAACTACTGTTTTTAAATGTTTTTGATGCAGTATTTTGGGTATTAAAAATAAGCAAATAATTTAATCAATCGTACTTTATTTCCTTTCTTATTGCAGTGCTGTTAACCTTTTTAATTGGTAACTTTTCAGGTGCTTTGATATTTCTCTTTGACATTACAATGACTAGAACTAAATGTAATGCTTTTAAAAAAACTGCTGCAGACAGAACGATCTCATCAGGCCTTTCAGCTTGTACTTCTGTTGAAAAAGTTAAAGTATCTTCTCTGTCTTTTTGCCTTTTGCAGCTTATTTTCTTTGGCTAATCCTTTTGGAGGCATCAGTTGCTGCTTAATACCATCTCGTAAAATTTTCCTGATGCATTCCCCTCATATTAAACTGCCGTAACAACAGCTTCTACTCAGTTTTTGCATGATTTATTGAGAGGGTATATTCTTTTCTGTGTTTTGGCATCCTTCTATAATACATCTAAATCAAATTGAAGATTTTTATTCTGGCATCCATGGTCAAGTTCAAGTACTAATCCCTATAGATTTCCACTCAGGGCTTCCTCTAAAAGCATAAAGCTTCTCGTTACCTTTTTTCCTATTTTGTTTAATCAGTTCTTTATCCTTCCCTCTACACTACCTTCCACCTTCAGATCCTGATGATGTTGACATAATTTCTTCTGTGCCCAAAAAGGGATATCCTCTGCTACTATAACACATATATGTACCTATTGTTTATATACATGTATCCTCATGATTCCTGTAAATCCCTAAGGATGTTCTCTTTGAGGCCCCCGAGGATTCTTGCATGTACAGCAACACTTCTCAGATTGTCACGTGGGACTGGAGAGTTTGGTACTGTCTTTTGTCTTCGGACAACACCTAGCAAAATAGGGACCCAACTGTACAGCAAGGGAAGTGCTAAATAAAGGCTATTATAGCATTCTCTAGCTGCATCTTCTGCCTTCATATTATTCTAGGAGGAAAAAATCTGTTTAATTACTCCCTCTCATGCTGGGCTATCCAGCACAGGTAGCATATTGCGCAGCTCTCTTGCATCTTTCTTTCAGTCTCTGCTACTGCTAGGAAAATAGCTGCATGGAGCATTAATGCTGATGCACACAGTCTGATCCACTCTTCTTCATTCTTGCCTGTGCTTGTGGGAGGCGGGGGTGGAGGAGGAGGAGGGAATTATTATTCTGCTGCTGACACAGGGAGAATGAGAGTGGCTTGATGCAACAGAAGATTATGTTCCCTGAGGATAAACAAACAGAAGGAGATAAATTAGGAGAGAGGATAATCCTGTTAATATGTGCATTCCTTAATTCTGATTCAGTTTTTCAAAACATACGATTTTACAGAGGTTAGAGATTTAATTAGTACCTGTAAACCATCTCTTAAAGTTTACCTTTTAGATTGTGGAGTAACGCTTTGAGTTGGCATTTGAGATACACAAATTTGCCCATAAACAGGAATTGTAGGTCGTGATATGAATATCGCGTGAGGGAAAAATAATAATGTGCACATGACCATCCTTTCCTCAATTAAAAAAAAATAAACTTTTGTTCTCTGGACTTTTTCACAATACTGTTTGTTCGGAAGTGGGAGCAGCTTATTCCTTGCAGTCTTCTGTTGCTTTTTCAGCAGAAGCTGGGCCATTGTGATATTTATCTGAATTCAAACAAGGCTAATTAAAAGAGCTGCTGACAGTTGTTGTGATCTGACTTTGACTGGAGCTTGATGGTCATTATGGGTAAATAATGAACCAGGTCTGCAAATGTAGCAGCTGCCAACTTGGGATAGAAGAACAGCTATTGCGTCCAATTTAAGGATCTATCGACCGCTTCCTTTCTCCCTGCAGATCTTCTTCCTAGCAGAAAACTAATGTTTTCTACTGCTTTGTTTTGTGGTTTCAGCTATTTCTGATATAGTCTATAATTTCCTCTTAAATATTTAACCTAGTCCATTATTAGCTTTCAGAGTTAACAACTTTTCCATTGGGCTTTCTTTGCATTTTTATATTGTTTTGTTTTGTGGGTGGGTTTTTTTGCAGTTTGTTTTTATGTACAATGTAACTGCTTAAATAATGATGATAATGTGTATTTAATTTGCCTGTTGCTGCAGAATAAAAATCCGCTAGGCTTTTTTCTTTGTACACCCATAATCTAACAAATTGTATAATTGGATTATGCTGTAAAAGAGATGCTTCTACTTCCTTAAATGTGCTTTTGTCTGGAGTAATAGTGAGTGCTCGTTGTATAAATCTTCAGAGCACTGACCTGAACCTCCATTTCCATTTTTGTTCAAACATCACTAGTTTATAAAGTATGGTGATGCAAAGCTCTATTTATCAGAAGAGAGAAACAGCAATGACTTTCATTAAGGTGCACTTCCAAGTACATTGTTGCTTCATCATTAGCTTTGCCTTGTCCCATTAGTAAGCAGGAATGGGTGTGTTAAAGCGAAAATGGCAAATTTTAGTAATAGATTAATTCAACTTTCTTCTAGAATCCCTGCCATTATAAATGCAGTATAGGCATTTAAAAGCCACCACAGAATTTGATATACACAAGAATTTAGCGCATCTATGCAGCGTTTGCTCAGCTGCCATTAGGAAAGGCAGCGTGCATTATGTAAAATGTACGAAGGCACTTGTGCATAGTGCATAATACGACAGAACTAGGGATCTTGCTGAGAAGAAATGATCCCAAGCGTGCCCCTAAAAGACAAGTCTTGCTTTGAGATATAATGATGAAAAATTGCCCATTTATTTGTGTCTTTGCGTTTCAGCAAAAATGAAACTTTGACTCGTTGTCTGTGGTGCTGCCGCAGGGGTTTTGTGCATGTATATGTGCGTCCGTGTGCACGGGTGTTTCTGTTCTTGCTCTGGAAAGGCCAGCAATACGTTAACAAGGGGTTATGTTATGCTGGTTTATGTTAAACCAGATCACCCCCTAACATGTGCGGAGCCATTCATCTGTGTCACCAAAACCCAAGAGAACATCTGACATGGACTTTGAAACAGAAACAGTGATCACTTACAAATCAAACATGGCACGCTCTAAACCGATTGTGCACGGCAATCTTTTCGAGAAAGGACAACTAATTGAACATGATAAAGTGTAAAGTTAATTAACACCCTTAAATTTGTTGATTACTTTCACGGGATTATATTGTTCGTTGAGGAGCAGCTTTCCATCCCAGCTGTCGCCTTTTTAGCGAATGTCGCTGGTAAACAATAGAGACACCATAACAAGTCGTAAATGGTCCCTGTGACAGCAGCCCCTTGTGAGGCTGCATCTGTAGAAAATGATTAGAACAATTGCATTTTAAAGACGGCTCACATTGCAGCCCGGTCCCATCGGCCCTCTTCTTTATCTCCACTGATGGCAGACTGGTTAAAACATTTAAGTTCTTTTGAGCAAATTAAGTGATTTACTGTGTTTTAGTTATACAGCAGCAGAATAGCTTCATAGGTCTAGCTTTGATGCTGATTTTTATAATAGGGAGAAACACAAGCCCTTTGAGTCGTGTTGTGTTGTAGCGTTTTTTTCTATTTACTTGTTTCCTGGAAATAGATTGAGGACGGCAGACGTTGTCTATGAAGCAAGTAGAAAAAATTGATACCCTATTTATATTTTATAAAATAACTAGTCTCCTCGTGGTTATTTTAAATTTATAGTATAATATTAAATATTCTGCTTTTATTTTCAGTAGGGATTTGTAGCTGATTTTGCTTATACATGCCTTTTAATTGGTTTTGGATTTATATATGTAGCAAAACAATAGTGACCTTTTCAGTTAATCTTTCCTTGTGTATCTTGGTTTAACTTTTTGTGAATTGCAAAAGACAAAGTATTTCATGTGAGCTGGCGGGTACTTAAAAAGAACTGCTTAGTCCTTAAAAATGCACAGACATACACAAGATACACCGATGCAGGCTCTCAAGTTCAACCTATCTGAAAGAGAGCAAACATGACAAGAAACTGCTTGTTTGAGGCAACTACAGTCGCTTAAGCTGCATTTTTGCGAAAATATCGGAATAAAGGACCAGTGTTCCCTTGCACTTCCCAAAGCATAACAGGCAAAGCCTCAACTCTTATGCTTGAAGGTGCAACATTGTAAAATAGAAGAGGGGATTAAAACTCTAGCACTGTTTTTCTTGTTTATTTTTTTATCCCATTTAGATCACAAAATTAGTTGTTAAAATTCCACCTTGCTCAATAGACGACATGTTGAATAGAAAAATGACAAAATAGATGTTTTTTTGCCTAAGCTTCTTGATGTTATAGCCTTCATCTCCAGCTTGTCCTTCGGAGTCTCTGAAGCAGCTAGATGCTGTTATATTCACATTGTTTTAGTTTTTCTTCTCAACTTTGTCAGCAACAAATTTTTTTATCTGCAGGTGCAACGCAACAGTGGTTTAAATATTTTGGCACGGGGATATGCTTGGGTGCTCTGTGTTTTCAGCAGTGTAACTGTTTTCAGCATCACCACTGTGATGGTGCTCTAATGCATAGCCTTGTAATATCACTTCTTTTTAACTCATCTGCACCCTGCTCCTCTTATGGAAATGTAATAAAACTGAAACCAAAAGCAGATACTTTCATGTTACATCTTTACATTAACATCTTTTTTTCTAGCAAATGGTATTCTTAAAAATAAGCAAACTGATTGAAACCAAGCTGCTTTAATGATGTAGCTATAGAGGTAAGACCTTTTTTTTTTTTTGGAACTGTAAACATCAGCAGCAAGTTGCAAGACTTTTTCCAACATGTTAAATACCGTTGTAATAAGCATGGAAATGTCAATATGGAGGGGAAGGGTGGCTACTGAGCTAGGCTGCCTGGCCTGGAGGCTAAAACTTGAGGTCATCTCCAAACTGTCCCAGGATAGCTGTGACCAGTTGCCGTTGTCATATGAGGGCTCCTAAGCCTCCATTCACATTTTTGTCTAAAATTTTGAACTCAGGAACCACTCTGCATCAGGTTCACTGAGCAATCCATTGGCGATCAAAGTGAGAAGCACGTGGATTGAACTAATCCTTGCCCCACAAGTAACTCAGCCAGATGCAACAGGATGCTTTGAAGAACAGTTCTTTATGTACCTCTTCTGATAAATTAATTTTTCAGATCTTAGTCCAAAACCTTCTAGTACGCAAGTGGGAAACCCATCTCCAAGTGGGTATGCCACACTGCGGTGCTACTTTATAACTTCTCACCATGCTTTTTCCCAGATTCATTTTTTTGCATGCCCCCTCACTAGCTAGATCTCTTATTATATTTATCTGCAAACTTGTTCCTGTCAGTTTATATCTCTGGGAGAAACTCTGATGGTGTTGTGACCCACTGACTCAGAGTTGAGCTACTCTCTGGGATCTGCTGGCGTGACCTCCTTAAAGGATTCTGCATGCAGGTGTGGGGGGATCATCCTAGAGAAGCCAAGTGTAGGACTGCAGCCGTGGGCTCCAGCAGTCTTGCTTTGCAGCAGAGGAAATCTTACACATGCTACTCACAAATACAGTTTCTCAGAAACTATTCCCTGAGGATGAGAAGAGGCTTTTTGTATTTTAGAAAGAACAAATAGATTCTGAAGGACTTTTGACCCTAATCAGCAGTGGTACATAAAGCACTATCTTAGGTGGTAAGAGATCTTTAAAAAAAAATCAAAAGATGAAAAATAATCATTAGCTTTTTAAAATTACATTAGCTGCTCTGCTTTCTCCATTGCTCTCTTTAATGTTAGAAGCTGATAATACTTTAGTGGCTTGTGTTGTTGGTATGGAATCTTTGATTGTGAAATAAAGCTGTGCATTCTTGTCTAATGATTTTTTTATTTCTATTTTTAGCTGAAGTTACAGTTCTTGTACTCCTAGACTCCCTGCCAATTTTTTTTTAAATTGCTAGTGTTATAGATTTGCTGCGTTGCTTGTTTAATTCTGATAAAATAGCTGATAGTTGGAAGGACCCTAGATGATAAAATTTACCATGAAGTAAACAGGTTTTTGTTTTTAAAAAGATAATTTCCCAAGCCTTCTGCATTATACAACAAATTGCTCTTTTTTTCTACTTAACTAATTTATTTTTTCTACTTGAAATGTAAGTGTTTGAACAAGTGAGAGAGTGCAGCTGTCAGAAGATTAACCAGCTGAAAACTATTGTCAGCATTAATTTTGCTCTAATAAATGACTCTCTGAAGCTATTTAGCAGTCTGTAATCTAGATACAAGGCTATTGACCTATGATGGATAGTACTGGATTTTGTTTGTAAGCTTTGACTTAAATTGTCTACTTAATTTGCTTCAGGTCAGATCACAGGATTAGTGGTAAAGGCCATTATGTGGTTTGAATAAAAATAGCTAGAGGAATGGAATGAAAATCATTGTGTTTATTAATGTAGCAATCTTTGCGGTCATGTACATAGTAAACCTGTAGCCAACAAGATGACAATGACCTGTTTGGGTTAGCTCTAAATCTGGGCTTTGCTCTTAGCCCAGTTCCTGTGAGTTGCCTGAGGAGTTGTTCAAGTGAGATTAAGGATTGGCTGCAAATAGGGTGTCTCTCAACCTGAGCAGGAAGATCTTTACCACTGTAGATATTTCAGTACCTCAACAGTGTTGTATATATAGACTGATTTTTTTTAAAGCTGTGGGTCTGACTGAGTTCTTCTGGATGCTCCAGTTCTGGACTCACCAGTACAAGAAAGATATGGATTTACTGGAATGAATCCAGCAAAGGGCCATGAAGATGATGAAGGGACTGGAGCATCTTTCATATGAGGAGAGACTGAGAGAGCTGAGACTGTTTAGCACAAAGAGAAGGCTCAGGGGGGATCTTATCAATGTGTATAAAAACCTGATGGGAGAGAATGAAGAAGAGGGAGCTAGACTCTTCTCAGTAGTGCCCAGTGACAGGACAGGAGGCAATAGGCACAAATTAAAACACATGAAATTCCATCTGAAACACAAGAAAACACTTTCTTACTGTGAGGGTAGTCAAACACTAGAAGAGGTTGCCTAGAGAGGCTGTGGAGTCTCCATCCTTGGAGATATTCAAAAGCTGGCTGGACACGGTCCTGGCAACCTGCTCCAGCTGACCCTGCTTGAGCAGAGGGGTTGAACTACATGACTTGAGAGGTCCCTTCCAACCCCAGCAATCCTGTGATTCTGTGATTCTAGGTTGTAATATAGGTTGAGCAGCTACTTCATCAGTGGGAGCCTCTTTCCTCTACTCTGTTGCCTATTTTCACATAAATGGTAGGTATTTACTATTTTTGAGACCTTGATCTGTCAAATTTGTCTGAAATTCTTCAGTGACTTCAAAAGATGGTGCATGTTGGAAGGCAGGATGGGGGAAATAAATGCTTGACAGGTACAGAAAAGGGCATTTGTAGACATAGTCACACAGAGCAGTTGCACAGAGGCAGTGCCTCCATTGAAATGTTTATGGGAAAGCAAACAAAAGTTCTTCAAATTCTTCAGTGTGAGGAGCTGCAGTGTAACCATCCTTGATGTCAGAAAGGAAGTCCAATACTGACCACTTCATTCTTTAGCTGTGGTACAGCACTTACATGGGTTTAAGGCTTTAAGTTGAGAGAAGCTCTGATTAGCCTGCTGTGGTTGCCCTCTTTATCAGAACGTTTTGTGCACAAACTTGGTTGCCATGGTGGCTTAGTTGTGGCCTTATTTTTTTCTCTTTCTATTGTTTTTTATTGCATAATTTCATTTATTAGTGGGGAACAAGGAAAACAGAAATGTCCTGTTTAAGTGGGATATATTTCTAACAGAATAACTGTTTTGCTATTTGAGGTTAGATTGTATTTTTTGTTTGTCTGTTTGTTTTTTAAAAAAGCTCTGTCTTCAGCTGATAAGCTTTTTAAGAGTGCGTTTTCGTTTGTCACTACACAACATCTAGCTCAGTGAAGGCAGTTCCAGTTACACTCTGGAAACTATTTCAATAGAACATTTATTAATGTTTATTATGGTAGCTAGTTGGTGACAAAGAACTGTGAACCATAGCTGGAGAGTAGCCTGACTTACTGTAGAAACAAAATGGTCTGCCATGTGGAGGAAGAACAAACTGTTTCACTTGGACTTTCTGTTTGTAAGAATACTGTACCTAATTAATCACGTTAATTTGAAAGTAGGTCGTTATCTGCAGCTGTACATCCTAACAGGCCAAAGTTGGATGCATAGTACAGAAAATTTATAGTGGCTATGCTTCTTGCTAAAGTGAAAAATAGTGAGGAAGCTGATGTGTTCATCAGTTTGGGGCAAATTTTCCTAGCAGTTCTACACATTAAATCTGGTGAGGATGAGGAGATTAAGGATATGTAAGTAATTTATGTTAGAATTAGGCTTCTTTTAAGGAATAGAGTATTTCATGGAGATGATAAATATCACATGAAAAATTTGATGGTTTTGTGCTTAGGAACTGTATAATCAAAGAACTATGGTGTGTGCTTACTGACCTGCGGTAAAGATAGGATAGACTTATAGGAATAAAACTGGGAATAATGTGTGTGTGTGTGTGTGTGTGTGTGTGTGAATAATTTTTACATTGCTTTTTACATAGTTCTTTACATCGTTGTATATGTGTTAAGTTTCTGTGTAGGAAACTAACTCAAAGTTTCTCAAATTAAGTAGACTTTTGCTTCAGATTAGAAACATAATAAACTGCAGAGATTCAGAAGGCTTGGTTTTATATGCCTGTGTCTTTTAGATATTCAATTATGTGAAAATCAGCAAATATTGATAAAAATTAGCCTAGGTTTGGAAAAGCTGATAAAAGCAGAGTTAACTTTGAGCAATAGTTTGTCAATAGTCATATGGGAAGAGTAGTTTGGCAAAACAGAAATTTTATTTAGAAATTCAGACACAGTGAATTTTGTGGGGCGCAAAGTTGCAGGAAGGGTTGATTGTTTCTTCATATGAAACTATAAAGAGTGACACTGCCAGTTTTCTCTAAGTCCTGTGAATTGTTTATCTGCCAGTATTCCTGAAAGATAAAGCCTTCCATAAGGTGGCTTTATCTTCATCAAATGTTTGAGAATGAAGATCTCTGATCCTATAATAGGCTTACTTTTACATAGACTTTGAGGGGTTCATCGTAAGTGAAGTATTAAGCACATAAATTTTACATCATCAGACCCTTACTGATAAGATAAAGTTCTTAAGGTTTTTAAAAATATTGGTATTAAATCCAACGTTGTCTTGATTCAGGTGTCGGAGCTGCTCGAGCTGGAAACCTTACTTTCATGGTTGGTGGAGTGGAACAAGAATTTGATGCTGCAAAAGAGTTGCTGACATGCATGGGTTCTAATGTGGTCTACTGTGGAGAGGTTGGAACTGGACAGGTAACGCTTGCTGAGGCCTTACTAGTTATCTCAGTCTTTTATTTTTGTTGCTTTGTTTTTCTTTAATGATACCTACTCTTTTGAGTAGGTATCAGAACTAAATGCATTATAATATGTCTTCATACTTGTTTGCTTGTTTACTTGTCTTCAACTATATGTTTATGAAATAATCTCATGGCACTCTTCTCTAGCATCTTGTATAGCTTAGCACCAAATTGGCTTGTTGAGATTATACTTCTTAGAAGACATAGATTTTCATTTTGTTTCTTCTAAATTTAGATTTACTGAATGTTCTGAAGGACAAGGAGCCCCTACATGCCACGTATACTAACTGAGCTACTGTACTAAGAAAAAAAGTGTTTTCTAATCTCTGAAGGAACCATAGGGCAGCTTTCATTGACTTTGTACTATTGTAGATCTGTGCTTACTGGTGCTACCTTTAGAAGAGAGCTGTCAGAACATATTTGGTCATACTGTCCCAGATCTAGTTAAAGAAGATTCCTACGTGTTAGCTCTATGAAAATGCAGAAACTAATTGACGGTTTGACTTATTTTCAGGCTGCAAAGATCTGCAACAACATGCTCTTGGCCATCAGTATGATTGGAACTGCTGAGGCTATGAATCTTGGAATCAGGTTTGTTTGATTTTTGTATTGGATTGAAGCATTTTTTCTGTGTTAACAGTTTTTGTGTTTTACAGTTGACTTTCACTGAGACGATGATTAGATGGCATAGATAAACTTTTGCCATAAATTCTATTTGCCATATAAAGCCATTAACATGCTAAAGGGATTATTTAACTAATGCAGGGCCCTTCATAACAGGAATATTCTCTTGTATTGGCTGTATAGATTGTTGCATTCTGCATCTGAAGTTTAAGAGTTTATTTGTTCTGCTGTAGTGCAATGTACAATAATGTTTGTCTTGCATTATAAACATGCAGAGGTAATATAAAGGTAACTTTTTGTTTGTATTCTAAGCTAATGTACAGTGTGTTCAGAGTATTATACTCCCATATGGCTCTTGTTGGCTTTGTTTACTTTGTTAAATTGTTCCCAAATATATTGTAAAGTAAAACTTCTAGTACAGTGTGTATATCAAATTAAGATCAAAGCATAAAAAAGAACATCTAGCTCCCTGTTCAACTTTACCACTGCAGTTTGTCCTAATTGCCAAAACTCCTGCTTTGTCAAAAAGCTGGAGTATGTTCCACTACACTCTTGTCAGTGCTAAGACTACTGTTTCTTTTCTATCAGGTAATGCATCTGACTTGTAAGTGGCAGCATATTCAAACAAAATTATTTTTCCTTTCCAATTGTAACCTATTTATTTTGCTGTGGTCTTTGAGATTTTGTTTTGTTTTCCAATAGAGCGCATGCAAGTACCAGTTCAGTATCACAGTATTTGAACCTTCATAAATTCTCTTAGCCAGATCTAAATCATTTGCAGATTTATAGACAGAGAAGTCCTATGTTTGAAGAGATTATCTTGCAATTGTTTATCTTTTATGGGCTCTTCATGAATTATTTATCTGCACACTTGCATCCTTAAAATTGGCCTGTTAAAACTACAGATATTGTAGATACTTATCAACTGGGCTTTAGACCATGTATTCATGTGGATTTGATACACTATAAAAACAGCAAGAGGGCATAAAATGCTTAAATAAATAAAAAAAGAAAGCCTACATGTGCGTACATACACGAGGCAATGTAATGGATTCACATTTCCTCTTAATTACCATATCAAGATGCAGTTGTTTTATTGAATTGCCCTTGTCTCAGATGTTAGACTATCTTGACCTATTAAGTTGTCATGTTGTAATTGAGATAAAAGAGGAATTTGCTTTGCATCAGTGCTAATTGGTTTATCAATATCCTGTACCATTTACATTTTAAAATTGAGAGTCTGTAAGATACTGAAGCATGTCTGCATCAAGCCATAATAAAAACAGTAGCTTTGTATACAACTATTGTAATCCAGCATAGTGTAAAGCTTTCATCAGGTTCTGTTTTAAGTCATGGTTCACTTAATAAAGCATATGCAACTGATTTTTCATTATATTTTTATCTACATTTGTAGGAATGATTAGAGTTAAAATTGAAGATAAAATAAAATCAAGAGGTTTGGAAGACAGATATGCTGGGCATATAAGCCCTGTGCAGAATGAGTTGTAGTCACTGTAGCTTGAAGGTGTTTAGAATTTTCATTTTTCATTTTGTCCTTTTTCAGTTTAAATTTTGTCTGAAATTGTATTCAGCATTTGTGAGCAAAAATCCAGTGTGAAGGTGGCAATATGCAAACCTTCCTACCCTACAATCATGGTAATCAAGAAGGAACTGTACTTACTGTAGAAGAAACCTGCTGATTGTAACCTGAATTATACAAAGAGCAGAATCTCTTTTAGTCTGAAACTGCCTGAGGTTTAAGATAGAGGCAGCAATTTAAAGCCTTATGAAGTAATTTAGAACCCTTGCATTGATTTCAATGTGCTGTGATTTAAATCCTGGAGAAGATGACTTCTGCTTATAACTAGAATAAGAGCTTTCCACTTTTGGTGTGTACAGATTTCTAATGTACAAGTTAACAGTTGTAATTCTAATTATTAGAAGTTTTGCTGTATTAATAAATGTATTAGATTTTTTTTCAAGTCTAAAACTCAAAGGATAGTGTGGCTGCCTAGTCTGGAGAGTGTAGGAAGCTAAAGTCGATTTATTAGATTAATGCATATCTAGTAAAGAAAGTCTGACTCTGACTTAGTAATGGTAAAGGGCACTAGAAATCTAAAAAAAATCATAATAGGAATTGTGGAGCTTAGACATGTTCTTAACTTTTAGATAGAATATAAAATATCTTCATGTCATACATTGTGTATATCTGCTACATCATTTAAATCTTGAGTTTTAGGGAGTTTGGATAATTAATTATTCAAAATATTGGTGACTGAAGTAGATGTAACTAGGAAGTCGTATTACAGCACCTTCCAGAAACCAGTATATACTCTGAGCTTGTCTTCAGAACAGTGTAATATTAATTCTATTAATAAACCACTTCTTCTCTAATGTTTTCATAAACCATGTAGCGTAAATTTTCTTTTTCTGAAGCAGAGAGTTACTCTTTTATTCATTTTAGATTTTTAAATGACATCTGCTATTGTTTTATTGATTTTATATTTGAAATTACATAATTTTTCCAAGCTTCAGCATAAGTAGCAAATAGAATGTGGTGAGGAGGAAGAAAAACTGGCATTAATGAGCAAAAATTCCACAATAAACTCCCAGAAAAACAGGCAATATTGCTATGTAATTTCTACATTTATATTCCACTTGCTTTTCCACTTTAATCTAGCATCATCTTCATTTACTAATCATCTTCATTTACTAATGAAGATGTCTGTTTTCACTGGGAGTGATTTGGTTTAGATTCCGTAACTAATTAAAAAAAAAAAAATCTATCCTGAGTTCTGACCACTGAAATGCTTGTTTTGTTATGTTTTGTTTTTTTCCATTAATTTCCTGATGCTTTATGAATGTTGCTACTAAAAGTTAGAAGGTATGGCAGGCATTCTGGAAATTAATTCACATTTTCATTTGTATTTTCTTTTTTTCTAGCATGATAGTGCAACTTATCAGTTGCAAAATCTTGAGTAGATTTTGCTATACGGTTTTATGGATAATGTGCATATTACAAAATATTGTGTCAAACTAACACACAGAGTACATGTAAATTTCACAAATAAGAAATAAAAATATTAAGTGATACTGCCCACAGCCAGAGACTATTTTTCTTTTTGCTGATCATCTCAGTGTCAGTAACTTTCTTTTACTGAGCTCTGAGTTCCAGTTTAACAATGTCTAATACTAGCAAAATAAAGCTCGGAAATGAAATATTGCTGATACCTGGTTTGTGTTTAGGTCAGATGGAAGTTGCTGCCTTTCAGGCAGTTTGCAGTCCCTTCAGAAACTGCCTGCACAGACTCAGGGAAGGGCTTATGTGGTGCCACAAGATAGGACAAGGTTGCTTAATATGGCTGGGATATAAGGGACCAGGTCTATGGCAGTAACCTGTCTGCAGAATCACTTTTGTACTTCCAACAGCAGATAAAGTTGTCTCCATGAGGCGGAACTGCAGTGGCACCCAGATTTATGCCAAAAGCTGCAAATACAGCTCTTTCCTAAGCAATTTTACTGTATATAGATTTGTGCCTGCTTGCTTTTTTAGATATATAAAGTGAAAAGACGGTGAAGGAACTTTGCCCTCTGACGCTAAGTCTAAACGTAGTTTCAGCCTCTAGATCTGGTTTCTGTGAGCACCCCTGGACTGTAGATGGAAGACATGAGCAGAAAGGGGAGTCAACAGCGTAGAGAGGAGCGTGTGCTGCAGGCTGAGGGATGATTAACCCTGGGCACATCCCCACTCCAAATTTTAGAAGGAGTGCCTTGAGAAATAATTCCTCCAAGAGCACTGTGGCTCTGCTGTCTTCGGCATGGGGCTATAGCTAAGTCTTGTGAAGGTTAGTAATGACGCTTGAAAGCACGTACCTTGTGTAAAACGCCAACAGCCAAGTCATTTTTAGCTGTGGTAGAAGGTTCCTAATGTTCTGCTTGAATATTTGCAACTTCGTATGGTATTTACCCGAAGCACCTTGAGGTGGGAAACTCTCAACAATTCAGCTACTTCAGTTGTTACACCTTAAAATGAGACCAGGATGTATCTTTTTTGTGAGAAGCAATTTCAATTTTTCTGACTGTTCCGGACTGAGCTCTTGGAGGAGTGTATGAAAATTTCAGTACATGGTTTTATCAAAGCTCAGCAAAACTTGAGTTTTGAGCAGTGGCTTGAAGCATTCCTATTTTAACCATTTTTTGGTATGTGTGTCTGTTGCTGAGTTTCTGCCATTCAGTTCATTAGGAATGTTATTGAAGAAGCATTGATTTGAGGGAAGCAATTGTTTTTGCTCTATTATAAGTACAGTTAATACATGGACTTCTTTTCTGCTTATAAGGGAGAAGAACATTTTGGTAATTGTAAATTCACACGCTCATGCACAAGCTCTTGCCACGTCCAATGGCAAGTTGTTATGAGGACTGGCAGGCTGTCATCATTTTGATAGCTTGAGCGGTATATCTCTTGAACAGCAATGGAGCTCTTATGCAGAGAGTATCATATGTTCCCAGCCAATTTACAGGGAAACAGCAATAACATTTTATCATGGTTGAGAGCCCAGTAGCTGCTTCCTATTAAACTTGCCCTTTCAGATACCTGTCTTGGATTAATTTGTTGATTTCAAATGGAAACTCAGTCTTCTCCACTGAAGCATGACTTTCTAAGATAGACTCTCACTGAATGACAATTACTGTATATTCTAGCTGGTTTCAGGCCATTACAAGCTTTGGGCACAGTGGAAGACAGAGGACTTCTTCAGTAACTGATTTTAATATATGTCTAATTTTAACTGTCAGTTATATATGCACCAGTGGATGAATCCTCAGAAAGATGAAATGCAAAGCACTTCTAACTTGCTCTTATTAATGATACACTTGCTGCAAAGGAGAAAAAAAATAGGTTCGGGTCTCCTGAAGAGAATTTGCATGGTGTTTAAGAGCAATGAAGTTTGAAGAAGCAGGGATTTAAACTGACACTATCTTCCTTTTTCTTTTCCTGGAGCAAAAATATGCCAGATCTAGTGCAGACAATATTTTACATAACTGTATAATACACACATATCTATTAAAGTATACTTTCACAGAGAGGAAGTTGGAACACTGTGAGACGAGCATTCTTTGGGAGGGTTATATGCATTTTGAAATAATAAGCTCTCTGTCTTGCAGTATACTCACAGCTGTAATTATGGGCCTCTGCATGCAGCTAGATATGGCACAAGCAGGCACTATGTTGCTAAAATACTGATCTGAATGTAACAACGATAAGGAAATAAACAAGCCAAGAGATTGGTTTTGGCCAAAAAAGCAATCTCTGTGTATCTGAAAGCTCAGGTGTTGTCTGCACGCAATACGGGTTTTTTGGATGACAACAATTAAAGCAGTTGTTCAGAGTGGCTCTTGATTAAGACTTCGATGCACTAGGCAAGATAAAAGTACAATTCAAATACTGTGGAAAACATATTGGTGCTGGAAAATACTTTTTTTTTTAATAAATGGCTGTTGAAAGCATTCAGTTGAGTCAGAGGGTTGGAAAAAGGTGGGGAGGAGAATAAAGCTTGATCCCATTCAGGCCAGCAGGGGACTTTCCATTGAATTCCAGGGGCTGCTGCAGCAATTCATAAATAAGACTGCACAGCAATAATGCTAAAAAGCTACCTTTGCAGTACAGAAAGTGATCTTGCTTTGCATTAGGAGGGCAGAATTGCAGAGACACATGCCACTATGGGTACAGGAACCATGCTGTAGGGCCCACTGTCTCAAATGTAGTTTTTCAAATCCAAACTATCTACTGGAATAAATAGACATAAATTTTAGCAACTATTCCACTGGTAATGAGCTTTAGTTATCTACAAATTAAAACCTTGAGCGCTACAGTGCCTGGAATTGGTGTTAGGATCCCTATGGCTATGGAGATCTACAAGAAGTCTGTGGTGTAAGAGCTAATGTGAAAAATGTTGTCTTCTATGAAGGTTAAAGCTTAGCTTGAATTGTGTGGAAAAGGTGGGTTTTTTTTAACCTGTTTGCTTGTCCATGGCAAAGTAGGTTGTGATATATCCATTTTAAAATGTCCTTTTCTCATCTTGGATTTTTACTGGACATAATTCCCTTGCTTTCTTATTTGTCATGAGTGTAACTGAACATTGGTACAGGGCCAGATAAACTGCTGCTAGTCGTTGTTGGTATAAATGTAATTGGTGTAAAATTACACTTGCAACTTGATATCAGCATAAATGTGAATACATAAGAGGGTTAATTTTCTATAGTATTGAAGTACTTTCAGGGTCCACATTGAGCAGCAGTTTATGCCATCAGCTCCATGATAGAACAAATGATGTTTCTACTTGGACAAGTTTTGTTTTATCAGGATCAGTAACCTTATCAACGGTTGACCCAGAACTATAATGTATGCTTGCGAATAGATAACATATGTCACAGTGAAAGGCAGACTTGCCTCATAAGCAAGAGTATATAAAAAAGATTTAATAACAGCAAAGCAAAGAATGTACAGATGTATACAATAGTAATGTTTTTTGACAAGTGTAGTGGTTTTGTTCACTTATTAGAGTAGGATCATATGCATTATCTTGCTTACATCAAAAATGTGCTAGTGTGCACGTATAAACACATCACACAAGTACTTTCACACTGCCACACTTGCTTGTGAATTTTTTGCTTTATTTGGCTTTGGAAAATATAATTTGGATATGAAGAACAAGTATGTGACCTAGTAGGTAGCAGAACAGAGAATGTGTTTTAGTAATTGAAATACGAGAGAACTGCTCTTCTCAGAGCATGTTTATTTTGTTTGCACTTTCAAAATTGCTAGGTGGAGGGGATTTACTTAGTGGAAAAGGCAAAAAGCTCTGAAAACCTACTGCTTAAATGGTGGATTGATGCTCTTTAATTTAAGATACAGCATCCCTACCCCCAATATCAATACTCTGTCATTTTTCATGACTTATAATAAAGGGAGAGAAATGATGGTAGGGTCCTAAGATATAAAACAAGTCACCCATGTCTTGTGCATTTTGACATTAATACTTCTCTTCCTTGACCTTTGACAGATTAGGCCTTGACCCAAAGCTGCTGGCCAAAATCCTAAATATGAGCTCAGGTCGCTGTTGGTCAAGCGACACATACAACCCTGTTCCTGGAGTGATGGAAGGAGTACCATCTGCTAATAATTATCAAGGTGGCTTTGGAACAACACTTATGGCTAAGGTATGTAATACTTGCATGTAAAGTATGTACAGTTGCTTCTCTCTGGGCTTCTAGCAAACATTCTTCTCAGTGAAAATTTATGATTACAGGGAAATATGTGTGCATGAATAGAGGGGAACCCAACCTCTTACTCTGAATTAATGAGTTGTGTAGGGCGCTTTTCTTTACACTATTTCTAGAACCTCTTTCTAGACACTATTATGCTGAGCCACTCAGTGAGGTTATATGCACTGTCTTTTTGAGTTCTGCCTTAATCCAGGAGTGCTGATGGACTGGTGTGTGTGGCAAGTGCTCGGCAAGCCATTTTAGGTGCCTCTTGCATGACTGCTCTAGAACTTAGGAGCCTAAGCTCAAGAGAGCTATTTGGGGAAATCCAGGTGACATAATTAGGTGCCAATAGTGGCATAAGCATCTAAGATTTTGGGCCCAATCTCTTCCAGATACCTTAAACTGTGCTACTGGACACACCCTCTAGCATCCCCTTCCTTGCTAAGCTGACTGCTTGTGTGCTTGTCTTTCTGCCTAAGGCCATTCTGCAGAAAGCAGACAGGTTTCAGCCCACACCTCCCCAGACTGATTTTCTACAGGTACCTGCACCATGCTGTGAGCTCTCCTGAATTGTCTTTGTTGGTGGCAGAAGTAGTGCTTCTTATGAGTAATAACCTAGTAATCTAAATTATTTGCCCACAAAGTGGGAGATCTGGGGTTTAGGTCCTTCTCAGCATGAGGGAGTTGTAACCTACAGCTATCCCGTCCCAGGAGAGTGCAGTTACTGCCATGCTCTTGGCTGTTCTAGGAAGAGGACTGTCCTGAGTCACTCTGTGGTCAGGAAAGCAAAGCTCTTAGAGGCCAGAGGAAAGTAGGCAAGGAGGTCAGGGCTCTGCATCCCACTGATGAGGACACAGAGTTGGAGGAAGGAGCTGTAGAACTCTGACTCTTGAACTACTTCTGCATTTAGCACAGTGATTGCCTAAGGTAAATTATAAAACCAGCCCTGGAAGAGATCTCTCATCTAAGCATGTAAGTGCAGGAAATAATTTCACACTGAATAGTAGTTTCATGGGGATACTGTCCTGAGGGAGGCATTTGAGTTCATACCGGACAGGTTTTAGGCATACCAGTTTATGAGTGCTCCCAACTGGTTAGGCATTCTGGTCATTTTCAGCTCTTCCACGTACAGTGGAAATTAAGCACTTAAAACTAAAATGACATTCTCAGAGCTGGTGATCAAACTCAAGTATTGCCATGCAAATCTCCACAGTGCTGGAGTTCCTGTATGTAATACCTGCCTACTGATACTGTTCCTGTCGTTTTGCAGTTGATTACGTCAATTGGTGTGTTTGCACATTCGGTGGAATTAGCCAAATTCTGTCCAGAGTGGGTCCAGAGTGTTTTGCATGTGGTAGCACCAAAAAATTTTGCTAATGCTGCATGGCTCAAAACCCCTCAATGGTTGGCCTGCTACATTTTACATTTATGGACCAACAACCAGGAGCTTTCATTTCTTTGAGGGATATGTTAAAATATTGGAAAGCAGCAGTTTTTACATCATGTTCATGTCATTGAACATAGGGGACAATAAAGTGTTATTTAAATTATTGATTTATAAAATGTGTTAGGTTATTGTTTGGAGTTTGCCAGGGCTATTGATTAGAGATAAGCAACCTGATCTTGGCACTGCCTCAAAGCTCTCCTTTCCGTCTTGTGTGCTGTTTCCAGAATCCATTCTGCCTGCTGTGCCCCGTTTCACACTGCAGTCTCTATTCTCATGATTCATAACTCTTACTCTTCTGAGGTCCAGAATAACCTCATAGTATAAATGGGATGGGGGCACATATTTCCTTCCTTCCCTCCCTTTTAAATTTATTTGTAAAGGGTTTTTTTCTTTTGGTCTGCTTCTAAGAGGGACCTTCATCTGCTCTGGAAGCTGCTTTAAAAGATCTTCGTTTTGTTGGAGAAATACCAGCCTGGCTTGTGCCTGTCAAAACTGCCAGCTTTTGGTTATAAAGTGTCTGTGATAACTAAGAGGAGAGTTCCTCAGAAAGGTTTGTAATTGTTGTTTACCTGTTCTGACTATGCCTCTCCTGCCAGTCCTGCCTACGAGGCAGCCTGAAGACTGCCTTCTTTAGGCTGGAATCCTCAATAAGAAGGAAAGACACTAAATTCCTCTCATGCCTCTTGAACAAGGCTATGTTATTCTATATAGGCAGAAGATTACTTGAGTAAGTAAGCAAGACAGCTGATCATATTCAAGGTATTACTTGGTGCAGTGGTGACCTCTTTTAAGAAATTTCTCCTTCGTTTGTGGAAAGAATTTTGCTACTATCCCTTTCATCCTGGTATGTGAGATATTATGCAGTTTGTGAATTGTTTGAGTTGGGGACTTTTTTTCTGGGAAATACAGAGCATGCTTTTGCCACTTAAGAAAAAAGAAAAGGTATATTCAAAGGAGAAGGATGTAGGTACAACCCCAAGGTTGAGAGTAGTCCACAATGAGAACATCTAAGAGTGACTCAGTAACACAGTCACTAAACACAGTTACTAAACTTCAGGTTACTGCTCACATATCAGATGTGGTAGAAGTCAAAGGCTTTCTTAAAAGTATTTTGTCACCAATGGATCTCTCAAACAAAGCCAGGGGATCCTTATTTTAAGTGGTTGGGACAGAAAAGTTTGTCAGATACTTCTGAAAAGCTCTTCGGTCTTGAAATCTGATCTTGAAACCTAGTATTTAGTTAACTTAATGTGAAACCTGCTCTAAAGATTTTGCATTTAACAAATCTAGTTTACTTCCGCTTGCCATCTTTGTGTCCGAGGCATCGCAGGCCAGAAGCTCCATCTTTCATTTACAGCACAGTTGCTGATTAAATGTCTTCTTTAAATCCTGAGAAGAGCTAGATTTATATCATACTATTCTTGACTCGTGTCAAGACAGCCTTTGAGCTTTATTCTGAATGGCAGTTTCATTTACATCAACTGCAAAATAAATGTAAGGAACCAGGTATTTCCAAAGTGAGCATCGGAAGCAGATTCTGAGATAGAATCTGTTTCCATGCTCCAAGCTGAGAAAAAGTGGTTAGAATAGTCAGTACAGTGAGACATCTGGAAGATGTTGTCAGTTCCAAAAGAGTATGAGAGGAGCCATAAACTATGCTCTGATTTGTACTTTTCCAAAAAGGTCAGCAAAGGGCAAATTTCTTTCAGAGCTGTTTTGTACTATTTCACTTGAGGAATCACCGACCTCAGGAGAAAAGGTGCAAAATACTTTATAACCTGAAGCTAAAGATAAGCTTTACTTACATTTTGTATTTTTTTTTCCTTCTAAGCTCTAATTTATAGAATGGAATTTAAAAAAACCAAAACAACCTTCCTGCACTTCGGAGTCAGGAGTCCTTGTCCATGTAATTGTTGAGATGTTGTCTGGTGTTTCAACCAACTTGGAGCCAGAGTTTCATTATTAAAATGAATAGACCCGCTTTATGAAATTGTATTTATGCTAGCAGCCTATTCAGAATTTTCAGGGATTGGTTCTGTGAATGCCCCTTCAGAGAGAAATAGATCACAATCATCACTACCCAAACCAAGCACCTTCACTAGTTTGGAGTTGGACGATTTTGCCATTTTAATATTCCATGACATGATTTAAGCTTTATTGAATAAAATGGATAATATGGCAACAGATTTCACAAAGAGCGTTTAGAAGAGGCTAGGAATATGTCATGGAATATCTTATTGTAAGTGAGGTTAAAGTAACTGTTGCTGGATTTGTCAGGTCATCAGTCTTTCAACAGAATTGCTAGACAAGAAGGAATGGTCTGCCCTGATGCAGATGAAGAATATTTTGGATCCTGTGACATCTGATACGTATGTTTTTCCCATTTTCCTAGATCTTGAAGTCATTCAAGGGTAATAGGAAGAGTAACTATAATTCTGATTTGTATCAGAATGACCTTTATAGAGCCGATTTACAGATCAAAGTGACATTTACAGAGTAGAGTAAGATTTTGAATTTCCTTGTGCTAATTCAAGTCCAGACACACAGAAAGACCTGTCATGTAAGTCATCCCTGAGAAGCCAGAGGTGCTCTCAGCAGTATTACAGTCACTCAGTTCTTCTGTATCAAAGATTTGTTATTTTTAAAAAAACCAAAACACTGCAAATTCTATAAACCAACATAGTCTTGGATGGACAGCAAATCTAGGCACTTCCTAGTAACACTTGAGAGGTTCTTCTGCAACTTTCTTGAAATGTGGACCACAAAATTGATTCCTGTAGCAAGACCTTATAAAAGCAACCTTGAGGGCAGGCATTACTTTCATACTTAGACAAGAGATCTGTTTATATACCCAGGCCCTTGTTAGCTTTTCTTTCTTTGGTTGGTTTCATGTCTGATTCAGCTTAGAATTCAAGTCATTCTCCAGCCTAGCTTGTCCTTTCTGTCCAGCATGCGTGCAGCTAAGTATTTCTAGCTAACTATGGTTAGTCGTGGTACCTGGTACTTGCCTTTGAGTTCTGTCATATTTATTTCAGATTATAGCTGTAGTTGACCAAGGACTCTTGGAGGACAGGTTTCAAATTCATCCTCTTTGCAACCTCCCCTCCTTTTTTTGCCACAAATTTAGCATTTTAAAATGCAGTAGAATTATTTTCTGTATCCCTTTATTTTCAGTCATTAAAGAAAACTTTGAGTTGTAGCAGACCCAGGACAGTCCCCTAAGGAATTCTTTAATACATCCTTCCAGTTAGGCTGCAAACCATTCATATTCACAGAGTGGCCTGTGCCTCTCATTTTGCTGTTAACTGGTCACATTACAGTAAATGTATGTACGCTAAGTGGCTTCAATTTTGTTGTTACTCAAATCCCTTCTGCTTGATTTTTAACCTGTTTTTAGAAAGAAAGATGTCCTCTTGCCCGAACAAGAAAATGATGCCATTACAACCTATGTGAAATGCTTAAGTGAATAAATAGCCAGGGCAATTTTATTTTTGGAGATGACATAAAAAAGTGGGGAAGAAGAGTCTGAGTCTTGCTACCAGGTTGTGTAGTGATCTAGAATCTTAAAATTCCTCCTGTCCTGAAGGAGGTTGCATGCCTTGCAAAGTATGAGGGTTTTCTGTTGAATAACATTGAGTTACTGTTTTAAAAATTAAAAACTAAACAAGGCTCCCTTCTTCCAGGGCTGAAATTTTAAGGCTGGAGTATTGTATTTGTTGGCAGTAGAGTTCTCTTCACAATGGAAGCCAAATAACCTATAATATGTACATGGCTATTTATATGCTTGTTGTTTCTCCCCTGACTTTTTCTCTTTTTCTTTCCTTCCATTCTTCCTCTCTGCCCTCTTCCTCCCTCTTCTCCCTCCCCACAGGACCTTGGCTTGGCCCAGATTTCTGCCACCAACACAAAGACACCAGTTCCTTTGGGATCCCAGGCACATCAGATCTACAGGATGATGTGTGCAAAAGGCTATGCCCTGAAAGACTTCTCAGCTGTGTTCCAGTTTTTACGTGAGGAGGAAACCTTGTGAGCTGTCCTTTGGCAATGGACACAATAACAAACCACATTTTTTTTATCCTTATAGCTCGTTTGAGAAGTATGTGGGTTTAGTCAAATACTGTGCATCCTGATCCCATACAGACTAATCATCTTTGGTTGTCTAGATCACAGCGAACTCCGGGGTTTTTTCATAATTCCTGAAAAAGCAAGCCAGAGGAAGGGATTGTTTGGCAATTAGCCAGACAGTGATTTCTTCTTTTTTTAAGAACCATCGAAGTTTTTTTTTTTCACTAGATGCAATAAATAAATATTTTTTTTATGAAACACTTAACTGTTTGCATATAAAATAACTTACATTATGGCTACAAAGTTAGGTGACTCTTGAACAGTAAGAATGTTATATAGTGATTTTATGATATATAGTGATCTATTAAAATTAAAAATGAATACTTTATGGAAAAATGAAGATTTGTTCGATGAAGAAACACAGCTTGAGATGGAAGTGGTTTTTTTTCCTTGCACCTACCAGCCTTGAGTTATCAGTAGTGAATTTTTCCTGGGATTCAGGTTGCAGATTAAGTTTATAGGCACGCGTTTCTAAGTGGAGAGCTGTTACAGCATGTTTCCCTGATAGACTTAGTTAAAATAACATAGAATGTGTATCCCTCTTGTAAAGCTCCGTTATTGTATTTTGCTAACCCAATTTTGTATTTTCTTGTATTCTGTCACACATTTTCAGAACTCAAGAACAGCACTTACCAGAAGTTCTAACAAAGTATACATTTGTTTTAGGTAATTACTGAAGTATTTTAAAGCTAAACAAACCCCATTATTTTGAAAAGAAATAAAAATCTATACTGGTAAATACTTGCTATATGATTATTTGCTTTTTGTTTTGATGCACTCTTGTACACACACAATTAACCAAAAACCTGTACTAAGTGGTCTTATTTTTTAATTTGCTTGGTTTTCTACAGATTATCTTGCAAAACCAAGCTTTCTAAGAGCTCTTGTTGTGAAATGCAGATGGTAATATATTTGCCTATGTGTTACCTTAACCATTTAGCATCTCCTTGGTCTTGCAAAAGTACAGGTATACATTTGGCTTTATGAATATAAATACTTACGTTGATTTCGCTAGAACTACTCACATTCAGACTTACTTGCAGGCTCTAGGCTTAATGGTCAATTCTGCATTTACATTCCTATTTTGGTTGTATGATGGATCCTTTTATATATGCACATTTGGGTAACAAAATTGTGTGCTTGAATTAGCTCAAGTCTGTGAATAATGTTCTGAGAACTTGGACATTATATTTTAACACATTAGTAACATCATACAAAAGTCATTAAACAGTACTGGTTGATCTGTTCTCCTTTCAGTTTTCTTTGAAAACTGTTTGACATTCTAGGTTATTGAGGGATTTGGGGCTCATTAATATTATATATGAGTGTACGACTACTGGGAGCAATCTTACTTTTAAAAAATTGTTCATCTCTCTTTTGATAAAACTACTGTTTCTACAGGATTGCATTCATTCCTTGAAATTAGACACAAAACTACCTGCACTAAAAACTATAAAAATTGCAGTGTCAACCACTCAAGTGCTGGAAAACACAGAAACATGGAACCGTAGTTGCAGATGTGTGGTTTGACCTTTGATAACAATATCACATACTATAACATTTTATCCTATGGGACTCCTGCCTCACATAATACAAAGGGTGGACCTAGTCTCATAATGCAGTGAAGGACGTTTTTGCGAGGAGGATCCTTGTTCATTTCGAAGTTTTATAATGGATGAGGTAAGGAATTGTAGGAGAGTCCTGGTTAAGTTTTTCTCCTCTGTATTTGACTTGGAGATCTGGCTGGCATCAGCAGGACCGCTGAGAGATTCTTCCTTCTACTGTCCACCCCAGCCTGTAGCAGCCTTTGCTATGAATGTGTTTGCCAGTAACCCTGGACTTACCTATAACCTTGGGCATGCAGGAAGCGTAATCAGTTGTTTTCTGAAGCCATTATATGCACACGTAAATGTTGGGAACCATGAGGAAAGAGAATATGCTCAGTGAGACACACTCTGAAGCTTTTAGCTTCTGAAATCTTCAAGCCTCTGTTAAGCATGTGGAAACATCGTTATTATTTTTATGTTTCTCCCAAAGGCTTGTAGCTTAGGCTTCCTGGAGTTCATTTCTCCTCCCCCACAACCTCTGATCAAATTTTAAATTCCTACTCCAAAGCATAGGGTACTCAAGTTGGAGTAAAGGCTGCCAGAACGCTATTTTGGCAAACCAACAAAATGTTCTGTGGTCTCCTTCTTGGAGGAGGATGTTGGCTGAAATTAAAAACAAAACAAAACAAAAACCAAAAAACCCCAGCTTCAGGGCAGACAGCCAGCATGTAAAATTTTAGAACAAGCAGTTAGTTTGGCAAAGTTAGAAACAACTTTTTAAATAAGTCTTATTATGGAAAGTGCCTTGAAACCTTTAATGATGTCCAATACCTGAAGCGAGTAATACAATTTATATTAGAATACACATTTTTTTCCTAATTCTGCAGGGGAATATTGTGTGACTGGATACATATAATGGTTGTGGTATTCATGCTAGCTACAGTTATTCTGCATGTGCATATGTATATAATGTATCTTTTGCTCTGCATAGGGCATACTTCTGGTCTATGGAAATTAACCAAGTACAAAAACTATTGTCACTGCCGGAAACAGGTGTTGAAAACAGTAATTTGTTGAGTTGAATAGAAAGATTGTAAAATTGGTTGAATTTCTACACTAATTGCCTCCCAGTACATACACACAAATTAGGTGCAACAAATTAACTGCATATTTTGTAAATGTCCCAAAGGGAAACTTGAGGTAACTTCTTTTTAAATTAGTTTAAATGTTAAACTAGCCCTCCCATCATGCTTACTTTGGAAACTCACCTATATCAAATGCATTTATTGACTAACAGGAAAACATTGACAACCAATAAAAGTAGTGATGGTTTTAAAAAAAATCCTAAGCAGCCTTCTCTCATTTATGATTCAGTATAACCCGTCTTAAGCAACTATTTTTGGTGGTCGTTTAACAGAGGAGGCGTTCTATTAAAGCTGCTGAGTACTATATTGCTTTAACTTTATTTATGGCTCTTACAAGCCTCGGGAGGAAGAGGAGGTATTCTGACCAAGTAAAAGTATTATATGTGATATTCTGGCTCTACTTTAATCAATGGGAATTTTGCCATTAAGTAAAATACTGCCAAGATTTCACAGTGTGTTGGATGCCCACGTGATTCCAGTGCAGATGTGTCCGAGATGCAGGTCTGGAGGAGCTCAAGCGCATCCCTCAGGCAGCGATTGTGCCACATTACTGGCATCAGGATTATGAGAAGTTGGGGTGGTGGCTGTGAGAGGACGGAGCCAGCAGGAGCTGCTGAAGTTGATATTGCCAGTCTCCATCCCAGCCTTGTCCCACAGTGGATGAGAGAGATGCTGAGGGGGACAGAACAGCTGCTGTGCCTTCCTGCCTGAGAACAGAGCTACCTGTCTTTTCAGCTGTTTAAATCTTACGGCTCTTCGCCACAAGAAGATTTATTAAATGGTTTATGGAACAGAAAGACTGGGGCTGCCCCTGGAGCAAGCATAGAAGGGCTACCATCATACAAGGGCTGCTGTATTTACGCAATAGATGTCTTCCTATGCTTTTAATCCACCAGCAAGACCAAAGCTGCCCAGGCACAACTCTGAGGGTACTGACTTCACTGGTAGTGATACCTGTTGCTTTTGATTTGTCTTTACATCATCATCGTCTTCTCCTCCTTCAGATGTAATAGATGTAATTCAGCTTTCCTCAAGAGAAGTTGAGAATATTGCCTGTCTTTGCAAGGCTGTCTAATAAGTTGTGGAAACTGATGCTGTTTAGAAACCTCTGTTGTGTTTTCTTGGTGTAGAGCTAGGGTCCTCTGCAGTATTTCAGACTTAAGGTTTGATAAGACCCCCTTAAAGTTAGGGGACTTTAAAATGGGAAGCCTTTTTATTGACTTCAGTATCAAGTTCTTAGAACTCTTACTGCAAGCCTTGCAAAATTGAAAAATTATATTTCAGTAGTGGGGGAAGTTTAGTTCAACGTCTACAAATCAGAATAAACGGTACTTTTGAAAAGCTTGAGCTTTCAACAGCAAGGATGTCTTTGCCATTCCGTGCAACAGCATAATGGATGTATGGTCTTTCAAGGCTACTGGTATTTTTAAGATTTGTTGCTTTCTGTATATGATTTGTCACAACTCGTCCTGTCGGCTGGCACAGTTACACATTAATTTTTTTCCAATATGAATAATAGCAACAGTTACAAAGTTTTCTTAGGTGGACAGAGAATGAATATTTTTATGGTTGGCATGTTCAATAGATGTATGACATGGAACTAGGCATCCATATGGCAGTGATTTTTTTTTTGTTTTGGCATTCATCATGGATTGTGAGCACTTGGGGTAAATTGAAACAGGTGGATAAACCTTTCTAAAGTACTACATGTCTCATAATAACTACTGTATAATTAAAAGTCATCTGGCTCTTTCTGTATTTACACCCAACTCTTCCTTTTGACCTTGACCCTGAGATGAGGTCTGGATTTTCATTTGAGGTCAGAGATAACTCAGTCTGTTTCTTCATTTAGTTTTACTGAGCCTCCATTAGTGATGACAGTGTTCTGTTTGTTAAAATAAATGCTATATATGGAGATAATAAATGTGCTAACATATGTCTTGTGAAGTTCACTGATTTCAAAAAGACTTGGATGCTGGACAAAAACAACTGAAATACAAATGATAAAGATAAGTTTGCATGTACCTGAAATGCAACTACCCTGGAAAGAAATGCAAATATTGTTACAATACATTTCAGTCATTACAGTATTTTTAGAAAAGAAATTAATCGTATTTTGTCTTGTTGAAATTCAAAGGAGAAACCAGACAAGTAAAACAAAAGTAACAGCCTTCAAATGTGGTCAGACATAAGCTTTATTTGGCCAGAATCAAGTGTTGCTGCTGTCTGTCTTCCAGTTTGAGCCGCATGACAAAACTAGCTTGGATTTATGCAGGCGACTTATAGCACCAACAGCTTTAGGGAAGCAAGTGATGTGGAAAGTAACTTCAAGAATACTTCTTAAAATCTCTGAGCTGCCTACTTTGTTCTGAGTGCTTTCTTCCAAATGATTGAACGGTGTTAACTGGGCTGTAATCACTGGTTGCAGGCATACCTGAACCAGCTGTAAGCTAGCTTCTTTGCGTATCTGCAGCTCTCTAGTCCCAGAGGCTTTCCTGGGAAGCTGGGCAAATACTGGGGCAGCAGTGCTGTGTAGACAGACTGTTTCCAGTACCTGAACTGGCTAGTTTGTGGCTAGCAATAGCAGGTCATTTTTGCTTTCCAGTCATCATGCATGTTATTCCATGGCTATAGAGCCTGGAAGCTTTCAATGACCAATACTTAGCAGGCTAACACATTGGATGTTGTAGCTATTATCTGTTTTACAGCATCACCTTGACAGTCTGTGCCTGGGTTTTTCTTCCTCTGTATGATGCCTAGGACAAGGCCCCTTGGTGTTGTGTAATTGTGTCAGGCAGCCATCAGTCTGCAGTCCACAAAAAAGACTTAATTTCAGTCACTCACTGGTGATTGAAGCTGGCGCTTCAGACACATGGATTTAAGACATGCTTGGATTCCTTTGCATTTCTGCATACAAGGTTTTAATACAAGCTCTGCCTTGTTTGAACCTATCATCTATTGCACGGCACCAAGAGCCCACAGTGTGTCAGCTGGTTATTTTTTCCTGTATTTGACTGTGTTAGAGCTACATTTGCTGTTCATGCTCAAAAATAGCCAATTTCTGGTCCCTGCCAGCAGAAGGAGAGAAAAACACTGCTAAGCAAATGGAGATCGGTAGGTCACAGGACCTAATGCCAACATGTTGCTCTCACTGGAAAGCCATTGGATCCTGTCCCCACCTCCCATTGCTGTGACTTTTCTCCTCTGCTTGTCCCCCTTGGATAGATAACTGTGTTAGCTTACGTGTTGCAGATGCAAATGAGGTCTGTGTTTAATAAAACGAGGAAAAGTAGGCAGCATCTTTTTCTGTGTGACTTGCTAGGCCTATCAGGGAAAGGTGGTTCCTTGTAAAACAGATAAGGGAACCTCAATCCTGTCCCTCTGGCACCATGATAAAGACGGAGACACTGAGTCCCCAGACATCTTTCGATACCACCACTAAAGTCACAGCCAGCAGAATGCAGTTCCTGTCCCTCATCACACCACCCAGCTCTGCTGTCTGAGCAATAAACATCACACCAGCCTCTCCAAACTCTCCCTGGGGCCGCTTGTGGCTCTCGTTTTGGCAGCTTTGTCTGCCTTGGCCCTGGCTGCCTGGAATCTACTTCTGCGCTTCCTCCCGAAAATTCCTTTTCCAGCGCTGTGCCCGAGCTAACTGTAGGCCTTCAGTGTGCCTGCAAATAAGATGTTAGGTCTTACTTGCTTTCCATGTGCTCCCAGTAGTGCCAGAAAGCACATAATGAATGTGTCTCCCTTGTTTCTTCCAGACTTCATATGTAAACGGAGCTATAAACAGTAAGCCAAAAGGATGGGGATGGCAGGCATTTATGGGGTAATAGGAATTTGTTCATTGAACTGGTCGTTGTGCTACTTCATGACTGCGGTATCTCAGCTTTTTCTGCGAGCAGGAGCAATGTGTGTTTCTTTTCATATGAAGAGGAGCCAAAACTGGCTCTGTCCACTGACCTGTGGCTGGCTGTCGTTTTGAAACAGACTCATTGTTTACATTTACAGTAAAAATGAAAAATAGCCATTTTCATGTATTAAAATATAGCTGGTTTGCTTTGTTGGGGTTTTTTTAATCCATTTTCCACAAATGGATGTTCTAATGTGTTTGCCAGTATTTTACTTCCTTCTCCATCTAGTAACAGCCTGCATATTATAGGCTGCATATAACATCTAAAATCACGTTCAGGAATCTATGAGAAACTCAACTCTTAAGGTAACCCTGCCATGGTGCTGTTAATAACACATTGCAAACAAGAAAGTAGTAAGTGGAAATAATGCACTCATTTAGAAGTAATAAATCCTTTGATCTTTCTTTGAAGCAAGAGTATATGCTTAAACTACCAATTCAGGGACAACCAGATGCCCATAAAGAATGGTTCTTTGCTTTGATAGAAAATCGCTGAGGCCTGCCCAGCAGCTCTGGTCTGTAAACAGATTAGTTAAGTGCTCATCAGCTCTGATTTGCATAGGACAGTCTTTGCACACAAACCCTAGTTCCTTAACGAGCTATTTACTTGCAGGAAAGCTACTGGGTTCCTTTTAGTTAGAAATCTCGGTAGAAAATTGCTTTGTGAGAAGTGGCAGGATCCTGATTTGGAAATAGTGCCTTTCCTCTTCATAGATGCTAATAGGCAATTGGTGACTGGCAATCTGGCATGTTTGCTGAGCCTCTTTAGTGCTGGAGAGTGGGAATTAAACAAATAGCTCATACTTGGAAATTTGGAAAAAAGTTACGTCTCTCTGCTCATTGGTGGCTTTCATCCTCGGTTGGATAAGGAGCGTGCATGGGAGAGGATTGGGAACCAGACACTTTGTGTTCGGCAGAGCTGAAGTGTTCACTGAAGAGGATTTCGCTAGGCTGTAAAATACTCATCGCCTTTGAACAAAAATAAATGCCTCGTGGATGCTTGCTGGTTTGTGTGCAGAAATTGTGCGCAGCCTGCAAATTTGGCACTTGCATTTTTCCCCATTTAAACTTCTTTTGATCCGCACAATTACTTTTGTCTAATACAGAGGGAGGTCAGTCTCAGCCACAAACATAGCAGATGGTGAGATTCACCCTAGAGTATAGAAGAGCTACAGTACTTCAGTGTCCTTTGCATTTTAAAGTGCACTACTTCTCAACTGATTTCAGCCTGGCCAATGGTTTGCTATTCTTATGAATCAAGAAAGCAGCAAAACTGCAACTTTTTCTGATGGGGAGACAAAAATATCAGAAGGGGAAAAAACCACAAAGTATTACTGAAACCAGTGTGAGCATTTTCAGTGCAAACCTGCTGCAGCTGGAAAGGTCTTAAAAATGATAGACTAGATTCTTTCTATATTAATGATCCCACAAACTTTGGGGTGATGGGTATACAAATAAGGGCATAATGTAGGTATGTGTGTTTTAAAACAGAATACCAGTGTTAGACACAGGGAAGTTAATCGTGTAGTTCTGCCTTACCCTAGTAACAGTGAAAAATGTTACGAATCTGTTTTTTCACTGCTTACACTATTTCCATTTTGTGTCCCATTTTGCTTGAAAAGTAAACTTAAGTTAGTGTCTTTGTGCCTGAAAACATAGGGTGGAAGGCTGGACTGAGGAAAATACATATCATTTTCACAGACAGGCTAAATATAGTTAGAAACTCTTCCCTGTAAATCCCTGTTTGGTTTTCATTTATTTATTTCATCAGCCAGATGCTAGTTTTTCACTTCGGCTATGATAAGAACATTACCCAAACACTTCCTCAAAAAATAAAATCTAGGTTATTACAGGGCACTCTGCATCAGCCCATCAGCTGTCTGCCTTTGAAGGCTTGTGTTCAGCCTCTCTGTTTTATAGTGCCAAGATTCAAATATGGGATTGCCAGAGGAAATTAATTACTAGTAAATTTAGAACAAAGGAAAGAACCTGCAATTTCACAGCGTGTAAAACACCTTTTGGAATTCTTTGCTCTCTTCTTGGAAACCAGTGTGTCAAATTCTTGGAATTATTTTAAAGGGCTCGGTAAAATACGTAGCTATCCAACAAGCCATAATAAAATCTTATGCTTAAGGATATAAATAGCAGGCAGAAAATTATTTAACCTCTAGCCACTTTAGACCACATCTATTCAACATGCATTACAAAGCACTGTGGGGCTCGCTTTTCTGATGCCCTGGGTGCTGACTATGGCTGCAGGCAAAGAGTGGAACCTGGTGGGACAATGTTTTGATCCAAGGTCAGATATCCTCTGTTGCTGTGCTCGACCCCTGAGCTCTACAGCTGCTGCCTCCTTCCCTTCCAGCCCAACCACCAGAGTCCAACCAAGGGTGGCAGTGGGCTCAGGGACCCACATGGCTTCACACATCAGCTGTCCCACACGTCCAGCACTACCCAAGAACCTGCATCTTTCTGAGCTTTCTGGAACCCTCTTTGCTTCATGTCACCTCCAAGGAGGAAAAAGAAATGTCTTCCGTTTAGTCTGTATAAACCTGACCTTTCTATTGATTCTCTTGCTGCTGGTTCTCATTGCTCCCTCTCCAACAGTTCTCCTTTGCTTGTTGCCTCCAGATCACGGTCTGTAAGAAGTGTCTCCCACTTGCCTCCTCCCATAGCCACTCTGTCATGTGGTCTCCTCCTCGCTTCTTCCATCACGCATGCATGTCTCTGTCCCAAAACACCATCCACAGAGATGCATCACTTTCATCCCTAAAAGCAGTATATGATTCCTGCCCAGCCATTGCTATAGTTTTCTTTTCCTTTCTTCTTCCTTGTGAACTAGCATGTTTTGCCTCCCTTGGCTCTCCTGCTCCATTTGAACCACACTGTTGTTCTCTTGTACCTTTGAAAACCCTAATACTGATGGAGGTGTTACACATGCTGTGTAGTCAGTTTGAAGAGTGGGAATAGACAAAACTGAAGTCCTTAAGGAGGTTGGATTTTATGTCACCACATTCACTCTTGTTTTCGCATCTTGTACCTTGCTCCTGCTCCCTGAATTGGCTTTTTGCCTAAATGAGCATCAAGTGTCCTCTCACTTCTTCAAAAACAGCTGCATCAATATCAGCCTCTAAGGCTGTGTCTAAACCAGGGATGTAGTCCAGAGAAGGAACCTGCTTTACAGCATATTTTCTGACCGTACCCATTGACCATACTTGGATTCACATTGCAGAGCAATCCCAGAGTATGTGAGTGGGTTTCCTTTCAGATGAAGCAACAGAGCAGGATGGTGCTCCAGGTCTGTCTCGGGCACTCTGACTTGCTCATGGGCCTTCTGTGCACAGAACCAGACTGCAGCTGCTCTGGAGAAAACTCCAGATATAAAACACACACGGTGTGCACACTGGCTCCTCAAAACCGACTGTGTAGCTTTCCAGATTTGCTCCTGCTGTGTTGCTGCTGTAGACAGATCCTCTATGTCCTTTCAGAGAAGGTGATTTTTCAGCTGCTGTAAACCTCTTGCTGCTGTAAACCTCTGTTTGTTATTTTAACATTTGAGAACCACCTGTGCCACATCAGATCAATGTGATATTGCAAGCCTTAGCCTTCCAGCAGCGTGGGGTGGACCCTCTTCTTACTGGGGTTGATTTGGTATCCAAGCACATTTGTGGACTTCTGTGGGGGTTCTCTACATCATCTGAAGTGACATCCACACTGAAATGTATCTTCTGTTTGGTGAAATGTCATGTCTGTGACCATATTCTGCATACTGTAAATGCTCACTCTGGGAAGCATACTGATACTGGCCTAAATATAAATTAGTTGCTTTTCTAATACAGGAGTTGCAACACTCAGCTTTGTATTCTTATGGAGCTAACCAGGTTATTATTGTGGAAACAAGATATATTAACTTGATTTAAAAACTGTTCTCTGTGGGGGCTTGTTTTTATGACCCTGGATTTTAAAAGATTTCAAAATAGATTTGCATTCATGAAAAATGTATTTTAACAACATAATGGCTGACAGCTCTGCTAGTTGTAAGGAATTCCTTTGATGGTGAGCTACAAAGTCCTCAGTAGTCCTGGCAGGGATACAGGGCTTCCAACCCATTAGTCTCCCCTTTATTTTATTTATTTTATTTGAAAGCTTCCCTTCCCAAAACCCACAAAGGAAGAATAGGAAACAATCATCAGTGTGGAGGTGACTTTTCCACTTCCTTCTCTCTCATGTAGTTGTTAACAGTAATTTACAGTTGCTCAGTTACATTGAGAAGGCTGTGATCTTTCTACCTAAAGTAATAAAAATCAGTGTGTAGGTCTTATTAATTTAATGCATGCCATAAAGGCTAACAAATTGTACTGTACTAAAAGAATATTGCCAAAGTATTTACTAAAAAGCATATGATATTGAAAGTAATTCTGCTTCCCGTGGACTTCCTTACCTCTATGGGAAAAATTGTCATAGCATTAGGCGTGTTCATCAGCTGTGCTGTATGGCAGACCTGAGAAGTATTGTACTTTTATGAATGTGAAGGAGAAAAACTGCGGATATTTTTGATGCATGCGCACATCTTTCTTTCCTTCTTTGACTTGAGTTGTGCCGCTTGGACATGATTCTACCTTAAGCAACTCAAAAAATCTGAGTACTTCTGGAGTCAATGGAAGTTTTGTCATTTATTTCAGTAGGACAAGAGTTTTTCTCCCATGTAGCTAGTTGTTTTGGCATAACTCAAATTGGAATGTGGCTCTTCAAGTTACAAAAACTGTCAGGTGTTTTATAAAAATCAGATCATATAATTAAACCAAATAATTTTGCAAGAAATAGTGAATATGAAGAGTGTAGCTGACTTCTGAATTGTATTCCTGTATGACAGGATCTCTCAAAAATGAACAGAGGGGCAAATTGTCTGGACTTGAAAGTTGAGTGAAGATCAACAAACTTGTTGATGAAAGGTAGCAAAATATTAAATAGCTAGAACTCAGGAATTACAGGGTCACAGTCAGGAACCTGGTCTAACATTTTCACAGATGAAGAGGTAAACAAGAACAACCCATTGCTGAAATTTGGAGACTGTCATCCCTGTGGCCTCAGGTGTGTGGAAGAATCACAGAATCCCAGAATGGTTGAGGTTGGAAGGTACCTCTGGAGGTCATCTGGTCCAACCCCCCTGCTCAGTCAGAGCCACCTAGAGCCAGTTGCCCAGGACCATGTCCAGACAGCTTTTTAATACCTCCAAGGATGGAGACTCCACAACCTCTGTGGGCAACCTGTGCCATGCTCGGTCACCCCCACAGTAAAAAAGTGTCTCCTGATGTTCAGGCAGAGCCTCCTGTGTTTCAGTTTGTGCCAATTGCTTCTGGTCCTGTCACTGGACACCACTGAAAAGAGCCCAGAAGCTCCATCCTCTTTGCACCCTCCCTTCAGGTATTTATAGACATTGATAAGATCCCCATTCAGCCCCCACTCCAGGCTGAACAGTCGCAGCTCGCTCAGCCTTTCCTCACAGGAGAGATGCTCCAGTCTCTTCATCATCTTCATGGCCCTTCGTTGGACTCTTTCCAGGATGTTTTTTGTCCTGTACAAAAGCACATGTTAGTGTAATTCCTGAGGGCAGAGCTTCTCTGGGGAGGCACAGGGACCAAGCCCTGGTTCTCTGCACATCCTCTACCAAGGTGTTTCCCACAGACACCCAAGTGTGCTGGTCTCTGATGAGATGGCTTCATGCTCCTCTACCCTGTGGTGAGGTTAGAAACCTGTGGCTTCACTGTAGTGTTCTGCCTGCAAAGGGACCCCTTCACAACTGGAGATATCCCCAAGTCCTCAGTGAAAGACTAAAGTATCCTTTCTAAAATAAGACTTTCTTGTTCTATTCATGTTATAACCAGAACCAGCAAAAACCAGGCTCAAGATGAAAGGCCTGTGCTGGTGGTCAAACCAGTAGAGTAAAAGGAGCCACAGTGAAAATAGTTGGGGGTCTAAGTCAGAAATTCTTCCTAGCATGCAGTGGCTTTAACTGTTAAGTTAATGCTTTTTACTGTGGGAAAGAGCTTATGTCTGGTACTGTGCTGGGTGCTACAAATTTGCCTATCTGTTTCCCTTTGTAGGGTGGCCCTGTGAGTCGTGATAGTCGGAATCAAGGTGAAAAGCAAACTTTGCCAGGCCACGCTGAATGCAGTGGCAATGTCCTGTTTGAAGGCTTTTTGCTAATGGGCAGAAGAAAATACTTAGAATTCAACTGGCAATAATTTGATTTGCTGTAACTTGAAGTACGATGATTTTGTGCGTGACAGCCTAAATATTCCATTGATCTAAGCTGAACTACTATCCTTAATTTGAGATAACAAATAGCAAGCTGATCATAAACAAATAATGAACAGAAGGAGAATCTGAATTGACTGGATAGGCTATTTGCTGTGAAATATTCACTCAACTTTATAAATAACATTTGGTTTCTATCCAGAGGAGGAATGATTTACTTCACCAAACAGGTAAAATAGAATAAATAACAAGACCCTAATACACTGAATCAAATGAGAAAATAAAAACTGTGATAGATGTGACCTTTGGAGAAATGTTCAATTTTGTTTGTCACCGCTTGGAAGTAATACAATGTACCTAACAGGAGGTAAGAGCCAGGCAGCAGAAATGTCACTGTTTTCTGTTATTACCTTAATGTGGAATGCAAGTTTTTTAACAGATCCAATATATTTTAATAGATTGCTTGTTGTCTTTGAGCATTCATAGAGGTTTTGTATGTGGGATCACAAATGAGTATATCCTTCCACCCCCTGCTTTATAGCTCGTCACTGTCCAGTATTGCTGTAATGTGTGAATGTGTCTACAGTTTTTTCCACAGGATTCTTGAGCCTTTAGTATGCTGATGAGCTTGTTTTATACTTTGTTTCTTCTGATTTAGATCAAAAGGATGATTTGCACATGGGTGAGCCCCTTGCAATACACTTGATGCGCTTCCAAAACAGTGCCAGGGGACAAACCCCATTTTTATTCCATTGTTAGTCTGCATGTTCAATATGTAGGAATTTTCCAGAGTCTTTACTACAGACCTTATACCCCCAAAAATTAAATCTCTGTTCTCATAGAGACCGTCCTCAAAAGAGGCCCTGGCTACCTTATGTTCCCTCTTCAGTTACCATCTACCTTTAAGCAGGGAGCCTGCTGTGTATTGATATGCAAAACCAAGCTCCAAAGAAGTGACCTGCTGTGTCTGACAATTTCTCTACCAAGTAGCTTTTAAATTAGAGTTAACCTGAGATTTTGACCAGTCTGCTCATTTACACATCAATAATGCTCCTCCTTAGCACTGGTGATGTCCCAGTGTTACTTTTAGGATAAGGTGGCTAGCTTTGATATTTAGAGATATGCGCACATTAGAGAGCTGGATGTGATTCTGAAAGAAGTTCCAGGAGTGTTTTGGCACAGGACATATGCTAGCGATGCCGGTAAAAACTACAACCTGGAAAGCACTCATCACATGTATGCCTTGTCACAAAGATGTGCTTTGGACCGCTGCAGTGAGACAGATTACACGAGCAGAAGCATAACGTTACTGCAGAAACATCACCACCTACTCTGAAGCTTCTGACAGTGCCAGTTGGCCAAAGGCACCTCTCTTCCCCACGCTGCCTGGCCTAACTGTGCCAGCAGCATCCTGCTGCACAAACGTGGTCTTGGTGTGTGGAAAACATACCTGAAGAGCAATGCTCAGCTGGCTTTCCAAAGAGGAGGTGAAGAGCAGACCTGGTTAGGATGGGGAGACCTACACAGGGAGAACATGTCCAAGACTGGCCAGCCCTTTAGCCCAGCTGGCAATGCAAGCTCCAGTTCCCTTCCAGTGTTTGACACTGAAGCCCAAAAAATTTAAGTGAGGGAAATAAAAAAGTGCTGTTTGCTGACAGCGACAGTAATTAATCATCAAACAGTTCACAAGGAAAAGTGACAAAATCATCCTTGGGAATGCTTTTAACATATTCTAGCTCAGTCACCCAGCTACTGAGTTTCACAGTCAGGATGACTAACGGCTGTGCGACAGAATCTGTGGATCTTTGTCTTCTTTGCATTCAATATTAAACAGAGGCTCTGGCCTTATAAGGATGCAGTAATTACTGTTCAATACATTTGTCCTTTAGGATTTGGGGTGGGTTTTTTAGCTTTTTGTACTGCTGATTTGTGGTAGTAATACCCAGTGATATCTAAATGTGAGATACAGGTGGATTCCTGATGGATTTTGGCACTTACTGCTATGTCATAGCAATAAAGTTATTTCTGGGTCTATCTTCTCAGTGGTGTCAAGAACTGAGTTCTTATTGACATGAATTATACTCTCAGCTGTGTCTCCAATTTTTCCTTCCTAACTGTTTAGATTCAACAGTGCTTGTGGAATTGCTTGGAGAATAAATCTTTAAACATTCGAAGTTTGCACCTCATGGAAATATGGCTGTTAATAAATGCTGTGATTTATTTCCTGTGTGAATGTCTGCTCATATAATTGTAATGAAACAATTCATGCAAAATAGTTCTCTTTGAACTGTAGTCTTGTGTAAGAACAAAAAAGCATCGGGTCAGGTCTGACCATATAGCTCTGCCTCCTGTCATAGACAGGACACCATAGACAGGACAAGGAAAGGACACCATGAAGTTTCTCCTGTGTGCTGTCCTGCCCTCTTGCTATTTTGTACACATTTCTCTAGTTTTCTACTGGCCTGATCCTGTGAGTTGAGGGCACTCAGCACCTCTCACAAGGTGCTTTGTATGACTTCTTCATGAAAGATGTATTAATCTCGTCAGGTCCCTAGCATTTGAGCTGAAAGCTGCAGAGAAAGGTGGGCCTCACTGGCAACCACTGGGTTAAGATGGGCTTCTCTTGGGGACAAAAGCCACAAAAGAAGTGGTCATGTAAATTGTAGCGACGGGGTAACATGAGTATTACTATTTCAATTTTTGCTATCAGGGAAACTGCTTGTTCTTAATCCCACTTGTGTCATATGTACAGAAATAATCTCTTCAGAGTCTGGAAATGTTAAATTTCCTTTTAAAAGCCCAGAGGGGGAACCTGAACGTACAATCAATGCTTGTGTTCTACTGGTCTCGATTTCCAGACTGTATTTCCAAATTTTAAACAGCTGCTTCTTCCATTTTCATTCTATACCTGCTAAGCAAGGAGTGATCAAAATCTGAGCGGAGAAAATGGTAAGAAATTCCACTGGTGGCCCTCTTTTGTCAAGTCTAGAACTGTGGTTGCTGGATAACACTAAAGTAAATTAACCTTTTAAAAAAACAAAAACAAACAAACAAAAAATCCCAGCAGGAACCCAAAGATTCTGAAATTCAAATAATATCTTGATATTGCCAAAGCATCATGGAGTTGTACCTGCTTTAATGAACCCTGTTGTTGCCAGTAAAGGGCCTTATCCTGAGTCAGGAACCATTCCTAACTATCCCACAGACATTCTTTGAGCATGGAAATGTATGTTACAATGTTTTCCTATTTAATTGCTCTGATTTTATTTAGAGAGGAGGTTAGGGTATTAGGAAACGCCTTCAAAGCAAGTAGAAAAGATTAGTTGTGGGATAGGTAGGAGGCTGTTTTCTCACTGGGATCTTCAAAAAGCAAAGATTTGTAAAGCTTTCAAGATGACTGGGGACAGGACTGACTTCTTGTTAAATCAGATAGGGACCTAATTAGAGATTTATGAAAGCAACAAAGCACCCTGCAGCAGGCAGTTTCCCTGCTGGGAGAAAACTCACTGAAACATGAGGGTAAGGCTAATAGCAGCTACTAAGAAGAAAGAAAGAAAAAAAACCCCAAACATGTCCCTTTTAACTGTTTTAAACCCTCAAGCAATTGGACATCACTGGTCAGGGTTTAGAGGGGATAGTCTAACTTGCCTGATATGAAGACAGGAGACAGAAATCTGTTGCCAAAGGCCACAGAGAAGGGTTGAAAAAAACCCTAAGGTGGCCAGCAGATGAGCAGATATCTCCCCTCCAAGTAGAGGGAAGAATTAGCCTTACAGTTGCTAAACTCAGGATAACAAGTCTGCCTAAAGCCTTGCTTCCTCATTGGGAAAATAACCTTTGAATGGATCTCTGGAGCAAGAGAAAGAGATCAAGGAAAATGTGTCAATTTGGGATAATAAAGGAAGCAGAAGGGCCATAAATAGAGCAGATATGCATCCCTAGGCAGCAGCCACCTTTTTTCTTTTAGCAATTGACAGTGGCCCTCAAGGTGTTGTTACACATGATGGCTTCTCAGACTTGATACTGCATTTCTTCTTATTGCCATTTGCATAATATATGACCCTTTGCTTTTGTGTATATGAAACAATCGTGTGATAGAAATGTGAACGCATAGGGGGAAATCATCCACACTCCATCTGTTTTGGTGCATTTGGATTCGAAATAGGTATTTTTCTGAATGTATTTTTACAAATGGAATATAAAGACTAACCTGAAATTTTGATTTTGCGTTTCCTTTTTCTATTAAAACCAATAGAGGCTGAAGTCTGGAAACTGAGAAAGCTTCAGGGCAGAAACCTGAACAGCTTCACTTAGAAACATTCTCTCATAGAAACAAGCATTCAAAGCTCAGAAACAACATTTCTGTGTTCAGCATGACTTGGGCAGTCTGGCATGGCGGACCTTCTTTTGCGCTTTCTGAGTGCAAAAATGCTAGTCATTGTTTGCATGGGTAAAATTATGATTATTTTAATACATTGCAGCATCAAAAATAACATCCTGAAAGTTTCTTTAATGGGAAATAGTAAACAATGAAAATTACTGAAAAGTCATTTGCCACTAAGCATGATAAGCTCACTTACTTAGCACTAAAGAGGTCACAGAAGTCATGCCTATATGTGATGTCATTCTAGATGAAAACAAAACTTCCACTATTTTCCCTAATAAATGTTGAATATTTTAGTAATGCTTGCATGCTTAAGTAATATATGCATGCTCTGCTAGTTTAATTTTCATAAACTTGATTGATTCAAGTGTTGACTTTACTACCACAGCTTTTATATCCTTGTCTAATCAAACTACATGTTTATTATTTCAATTTTACATATTTTAGTAATTGGATTGTGTACCTTAATGGTACAGAAAGGTTTTGCATAGTTTACTAAGGAAAAAGCTGACTTGATACTGTTTCTCCTGTTTTAGTGCCATATTCTTAATTTTTCTGGGCCAAGCTAAGCTCTTCAGAAATTACTTTACAGGAAAAGTATATGATCAAGTTGAAGGGAATTAAATGAGACTCAATTCATTAGCTCTTGCATCCCAGCATTACTCCTGCTTAGCACTTGGGACTCTTCCCCTGCAGCTGCCTTAGTCTGATATAGTGGTCATAGCTTTCCAGATTCATGCAAGTGGACCCAATTCCTGTATTATTCTTATAGCCTTCTACTTGGAAAATTAAAATGGCTGAGTTCGAAACTTGCAACAAATATTCAGTTTTGTCTGCTCCTTCCACTTTCTTATCATAGAAACAATCCACAGAAATCATTCATTCTTTCTTTCCTTTAAGTTCACTTTCCAGATAAAATATTCAAATAGCATTTGCAATTTGGAGTGCCAAATTCAAGACTTCTAGTGAAAATTAGAGGTGTATCTAGTTGGACATGTAGAAAATGAGACTTCCCAACTTGCTAGTCAGTCTTGAAAATATTAGCCTTCAGCTTTAGCAATTGCAAGCCTTGTCCTTTGAAACATATTTTGGCTTTGTTTGCTGGTTTCCTCATCTGCCCTTAAGACAATTTTTTTTTTCACTTTTTGCTCTTACTAGGACTTGTATACATAGAAATATTGCAAGGATTGTTTTTCATCTCTACGTATTTTTAAAAGATCGGTAATTTAAAAAAGTTAAGGACCTAAGTCTGAGTTTTATCACAATGTGAAAAGACTTTTTTAGGTAATTTGTCATCAAAATATTCAGGTTGATTCAGAAATTTATTTTTTGCTGATGTACTCTATGAAAAATAGACAGCCTCTGTGAATTGCCAATATTATTGGATGAGTCTAGGATTTCTGGGGAGAGGGATAATTCAGGTACATTTAAAATATATACTCTTTTTGGTTTATATTACCAGAGGGGCTGTTATGTTTATTTTTAAAATAGATGATGTGATCAATGCATGAATTAATGTAATTTATTGATTAAGCTTTATGTTTTAATAGCTTGACTTCTGTGCCTCAGTGGTATGTTTTAAGCAAGTTCCTTTATGTGTTTTTCATAAACAAGATGATAACTGAAAGTAGATCTGACAGGTTGATTGTGTTTTCTCAAGACGAAAGTGTAGATTGGGCTGCAAGTATTTCTTCTCTGATATTGTTCTCCCTTTTATCACCCTTTCTTACACTTTCCAGCATAGGCATATTGCACCTCACAGGTTAGAGTGGACTTGCGGCCAACAAGGGTTTGAGCAGAAGGGCTCCAAGGAATGCGTTGGTGCTGTTGTGAGTGGCATCCATGATTTAGTAGGTGGCAATCTCTCTTTTGAGTCAGATTTGAACTGTCGACCCAGTCTGGAGTTTAAGAGACTGTGCTGATGGAGCTACTGTGTTTTGAGTGAAACTTAAAACCAAGGTCCTGTCTGTTTGTGGTCATTAAAGACTTCTGGCATGCATCCTCTCCTAAGCTGCTATATGGTATTGCACTAAGTGTTGCATTTCTGAAGTGGATTAAGAGATCCCTTTGTATGGTTTCTAAAGCGCTTTAGGATTTCGGGGATAAAAAAATACTATATAAATGTAACTTGCTATAATAATAAAATGAAAATACTCTCTTCTTCACCTTTCAAACAGGAGCACATCACCTTTAAAAAGAACAAAACCAGCTCGAGGTTTCTTTGGCACGTAAACTCAGACGATGTTGACCAGATGTGGGTCAAGATCAGCTTTAAATCAGGGTTTGGGTTTCAAGTTAAAGGCTGAACCTTGGCTGAGGTTCAGATTCTGGTTTAATGGCAGGCAAATCCCATAAGGGTCTCCAGCAAGATTTCATCTCAACATTGTGAAAATTTCATGGAATCACCTGTTCTCCTGAGATTCTCACATTTGCCCTCATCTTCAAAGAGGGTCCTTCTCCCCAGGCTGTGAAAGACAAGAGAGTGGAGGGACTGGATTTAAGTCTTTGAATATGACCTTGTGCTAAGACCTGGATGGCAAGGGTTCATGCCTGATAGTCTCACTGGGGCTTGGTTCTAATGCCAGACATAGAGATAGGTTTGGAAGGAGAGAGAGAGTGAAGTGCTATAGAATATCATGTAGCTTTACTGCTCCATATTTAGCATAACTCTGCAAGTCTTCACTAGTTATTTTTAAGACCCACTTGGTAAGCAAAACTGTAGGTACTTAGGCAGCACTTAGGCTTAGATCTAAAGTATCCACGCATCATTTACAAATATTCACAGTTAGCACTTTGGGAACCCATGGAAACACATGCCTTTAACCCATCACTTTCTAACTCTGCAATAATCCATTTTGCTGAGAACTTATCTTTCCACAGGTCAGCACATTTCTGTCACACGGGCTGGCAGTACTTGTCTGGGCAATATAGCAGTAGATCAACATTATGTGTAATCATGGCATGAAACAGTCTGCATGCTTCAAATCTGCCTTTGCCTCACCACCTCCATTTACTTTAGGATCTCTGACTGAGGAATTGAAGTTTTGGGACAGAATGGAAATACTTGCTAACTGGCAATTGTAAAAGGGGCTCTGTCCAGGTGGGCATGTCAAAGAAAATTTGTCTCCAGAGGTTAAAGACCATGGGGTGGAAAAAGCTAATTTGAGGATAACTCAGACAGGTGCATCGTAGACTACATTTGTGCTAAGCAACTGTTGGCAGAAATATTTAGCTATTTGAAAACACAGTTGACTACTAATCATGAGCTACAGGGATCAGCTCAGGAAGAAATACTGTCCAGCAAAATAATGTAGTATGAAATCAGAAAGCTCGTGCAAATGAAAGATGTTGGGGTCATCAGTTTTATTCACTTAGGTAGGGGTGTCTGGAAAACAGGAATTCTGTTCTGGAAAAAAAATCACAATGTTTGACATTCGCTTTTGTCTTGCAATGCAATGAGGCCTCAAGCTCAACCAGTTTTAAAGGAAAGAAAAAAAATCCAGCTCAGAAGATCCAGCATTTCAATAGCTGAGGCAAACCCAGGAAATGTGGGTGTTCGGAAATTTGACCCTGTGTGTTCACAACTTACCCTGTTCCCTCTGACCAGCCATTCCACTCTGGATCCCCCAAACCCTTGTAATATTTATGTAAATTACATCTTCTCACAAAATGTTCTGATGGATGGATCTGCATTTTTCCATGAAAAATGGTTTAAAACATTCTTTACGTGATCTTACTATCATTTTCATGAATAGGTGGGTAGGTGTAAAGGACTGTTACTGTTTGGACAGTAGGACAATATTCTGTAAGAGAAGCTGGCAGTAATAGACCAAAAAATATATAGCTCGTTAAATATGCAACCTAATCTGTGTCTGCCTGCTGACAAAATCATGAACCCACTGAAGACAGTAAAAACCTTCCTGAATGATGCATCAGGCTCTTGGTAGAGTGTTAAATAACTTCAGTTTCTGTTAAAGCTACAGCTTTCAACATTGTGTCCTGTATATAATGGGTATAACCTTGGAATATTTGCATGACCTTTTCTGTGTCTCTAGAGCCAAGGAGAGTATTTGGGCTGAGAACATCACAAGGCTGGGACCAGGAACATCAAAACATATGCATGTACTTTAAGTTGTTCCAGCAAAGGAAACTCGCTTTCATTGAAGTACTGTAAGTTGATCTAAGTGAGTTTTCTGATGTAATGAACTTTATCACTTTGATCCCCATGAAGAATCCATCTGAGTCAGAGCCAGAAAAACATGTAAATCTGACACTACAATAGGAACATTTGTTTAAAATGAGTAACACATCTTGATAGTTTTTTTGATAGCTAAAATAAGCTTTATGCAGTACAGTCTTGAAAGCTTGTTGAAAAATGAATGGATAAAACATGTTTTAGCTCAAGAGTCAGCTATTCAGTCAGATTGCTTCTTTCTTTTTGATTCAATATAATAAAAAGTTAAATCCTCTGAAGAGTCATTGTACCAAACTGACTGGGTATGTTATGGTAGAGCACATATTATCGTAAAGAACTGGTTTCATACAGATAATTGTCGTGGCAATAGAAACTGAAGCAGAGACACAGATGCTTGTTGTGTTCTCCTAGTCCTGCCAATGGTTATTTGGAAGCCTGCAATCAAACAGAAAGATGAGACTGTGTGCTAGGTTGCTGCACAGAGTTCTTTCCTACCAGGGTTTATGCAAACAGTTAAAAATACATATTATCAAATAAAGCTTATGCTGCTTCTTTCCATCTATACCTTCTGTGAATATATCAAAAACAAGTCCCTGGCAACTGCAGATTTTGATAATAAAATCTGATAGTCAGGAATATGTTTAGCATATTTTTTTCCGAATATTTAAATGTTCATCAGTTTATCAGAGTTCTGTACAAAAATACAAAATTTGAAGCTTAATGCACTCATAATGGTCATCACAGCTACACGGCTCTCAACAAGAGACATCTGCAGCCAGTTCCCCCGCAGGCTGTCAGCTGATATATTATCAATTAGCTAGCAGACTGACCAAACACATCTGTGCTATGTCTTGCCTGAAGATTGCTGAATCACATTGCCTGGTACTTGAAAACAGTGATGACTAAGTGCGTTAGAAAGAGCAAGATGGTGGTCAAGCAAATATAGAGAAAAATCTGCTCCCTATTGTGGAAAAGACCAATTTTCAAACTGCTCTGTACACAGCTATATTTATGGTCTTTTCTGTACAGTTTACATGGAATTTCTCATGCTGGGAATACAAGTAGTCTTCAAGCAGCACCACAAGAATGCTGCAGTCTCAATTCTTACACGGGGGCAATTTAGAGAAACCTAACATGTAAATACATTTTAGAAGGTAAAGAATTAAGGGATGATGGTTTCTGGAATAATCTGTGTTAATCATTTGTGAAATAACTCAGTGAACTGAGTTAGTTCAATAGCTCACATTTAATAAAAGTATGAGACTTGAATGAAAACCGGCAGAAAGAAAATGTAAAAACTTGAATTAGAAACACCCATTTGTGCAAGAGGCTGTGAGGGAAATGTCGGTAACAAAATTCTGAGTGGTTATTTTGGCTCAGTGGTATATGAACCTCACTACATGCCATAATTTATGATTTCTTATAGGGACTGTGATGCTGGCATAGCAAGGAACAGCAACTGAGGTGAGTGGCTGGCTGACAAACCAATTTAAGATGATGATAAGCACAGCAATGATGAGAGGATGTGCAGGGGTGAGACTTCCCCACATCTTAACTCCAGAAACGTTGATTAATGAGTTCATTGTAAGTCCCTTGCTTTTGCAAAAGCTTTGGATGACTTGAAGTATGAGCAGATGAGTAACAGAAGAGGGCAGTGAAACAAGACAGTAAAGAGACTAATCTTTCAGATGACATGGGAAGGCTTTGTGGAAGGACTAATTTCAGGCCAAAAATACTATGAATAATAGAGATTATTTCTGTAAAGAGAACATTAGTTTTAAGTCTACAGGGACGATTTCTAATAATAACACAGGAAGAAAACTAACAGAAAGCATCCTAAATTTATATTTTTAATATATTTTATTTTAATACATTTTTATGTATTAAAATAAAATATATTTTTTAAATACATAGAATCAAAACCAGCAATGGATATGGGCAAGAAGCTGATAAAATGTTATCCTCCATAATCTGAATTTACTTCTTGACCTAAAGTGAAAACAAAACTCAGAAAAATATGTTTTCTTGATTTCTCCATCTCTTATGTACGGTATGTAATTTAGCTGTGGTCCTGTCCTGTTGGTTTTTGAGGAATTCAGATTTTTCAAGTCCTTGGTCAGCACCATAACCACCGTGCCTTCTTCAGGCAGGAGCAGAGCCAGACACGGGAAGGATTAAGACCCCAGTGTGACAGTGGGGACATCACTTCATTCATGAAGAGACTTAGGCACTGTTTTTTGCAGAACCTGTCTGCTGGCTCTGGAAAGTTTTACTGGGCAATGGCTCTTGGAGTATGCGTGCATGTGCCCAGCTCTCTGTGTGTGTGTGCACGCATGGGCGTGCACTTGGGGATCTAATTTGCAAGCTGATCATGGATCCTGTCTTTTCCTTATGTCACTTTCCTGACTTGACTGAAAAGAATAGTGTCCTCCCCGATCTAGCCGAAGTCTTTCAGAGCAGAAAGGCAAATATCCCAGGTCACCACAACTGAAGCAGTGGCGGACATATGCAGATGCAGAATGTTACCCATCTGGTCAGCTTGTAGGTAAAAATTTAAATGCCAATAGGTTTAGATGAGAGCTTCACAGACTTGAATGCCCATGTTCTGCCAAGTCCTTTATGGGTCCGTAAAAGGACACACAGCTCCTTTTGCTGTGTCTACCCTGACAGACAGACCAGGGCGGCAGCAGAGGCCGGCAGTTGTCCATGCTCTTTAATTACTAGCACGCTCCCAAGCACGGTCCTGGCTGTGCTGATTGCCGTTCTTCCAGACAGCACACAGACACGCTTCAGGGCAGAGCATGTGCCAGGGACCGTTCCCAGCAGGCAATTTCGACTCAAATACCCTGGGTTTGAGGGGGTGGGGAAGGGAAAGAAGAGGCTATGGTATGTAGAGCTGAGCCATGCTGTGCTGCCTGGCCTCGGGGCCAGAGCATAGTCCCTGGTTATTTTCCTTACTAGACATTTCCTGTGTGTCTCAATTCTCCGTCTGTGCAAGAGCAATAGCAGCACTTCCCTGCTTTGCAAAAAATGAGTGCCTTTTTAATGTGCTACAGGAATAGGTGCTATTTTAAGTATTCACCAGAGATGAATCCAATATTTTTGCAGTTGGCTGGGAGAGTGGATACATAGTAAGAAATCTTTATCCCGCAATCAAGATTTTGACTGAGTTTCAATCTGCGGTGGTCTCCAAATCTGTAGTTGTTTGAATTTTCTGTTTAAGTTTGGCCCACTGTGGTGATAGCATTTGTGCAAAGTTCAAGCTTGAAACTGAACTGGAGTGGAAGGCGAGAAGGGTTCAACTTCATTGCTCTGCCTGTTGGGTTGCTTCCTCTCTGGGCAATGTAAAAAAGTCAACTGTCTTGTTTCTCCTTTTCCATGGCCAGGGCCAAAGAATGCAGGAAAATTAGCCAAGAGTAGAAAAAAAATGGAGTTCTGCTATAGCTTCAGGGATCCAGGATACTTGCCTTTCTCATCAGAGAGAGAGAGACCAGACTGATATACTATTTTCCATCAATCAAGTCAGCAAAACCAGGCAGAGCACTTCCTTTGACATCAATGCAGTGGTGACAGTTGTAGAGTTAATGCATTCCTTCTTAATGGAATACCATAAATCTAGGTTCAATGCTGCCAAAATAATGGCTGCAGTTCTCACTGGAGAAGTCAGCTCTCTCCCTGCATTCCCATGGCCCTAAACCAGTTTGGTTATAGAACTAATAGTAATTATTTACTGTTATTAATAATGATCTCTAAGACACTTTACAGGGATGGTTTACCTGTTCGAAGCAATGCTATTTCCTCTTCATTGAGCACACCACAGCCTTTTAATAATTGCACCATATTTAACAGCTTCAGAAGAATTATATTTCTGGTTTGAAACCATAGGATAGATTTAGAAAGGAACAATTTATTTTTTTCAAGGAAGATGTTTGAATTGTGTCAGAGATTCCCTAAAACAACCACAGCTTCCTCAGGTTTAGTGTCTTATTTATAAGGAAATATGTAAGGCAGAATGCAAATGTGACACTAGGATACAGTACTGATATGCGAGGGAAAAAAATCATTGATTAATTCACTAGCTGTATCATATTTGGGTACCGAGGGGGGGAAAAAACCCAGGGTATACCAGGATAGTCAGGAAATTATCAGATCAGATTTAGAGATGCTTTGGTGGTTCAAATGAGAATCAGAAGACTTGTTTGCAATCTCAGAGAGCTGATTTGCAGGGGGGATGCATAGCCCAGTGGCCTGCGGATAAAGGAACGATGAGCGAAAATTCTGTCGCAGGCATAAGCCCTGACACCGCTGGCAGCACAGTGTCTGCTGAGCATTTCCCTCACTGATCTTGATCCTCTTCCCCCTCTCCCACAAGAATTTACTCAGCCCCCAAGGGGATATTATTTGAGATTGTCTAACTTGCTAGAGTTAAACAGCTTTATAGCACTATTCAGGCTCAAGGCTTTACCTCTCACTTACAAGTTTATTTCACTCTGCAGGGATCATAAAGCACCTTTCAAATTACCAGCCAGTACTGCTGGGGTACAGCAGAAACCATTGTAGTACAAAGTCCGTTGTGCATAGGACTTAAGCGTAGCAATGCTTTTAAGCTCTCTCTGCATGGGAATCTGGAGACAGATGGTAAATGCCCAAAGGATAGGTGGTGCAGGGGGGGAAGGAGGTGGACCGTGAGCACGGGGTAACCTGCATGTTTGGTTCAGTGTGCTTCCAAAGTGCAAGCACACGGGCAGGGCTCCCTCAGAGGGGACCCCCCCAGTGAGAGCAACAGCACCCCTCCCTGCCTTCCTACCCATGTGAGGGCGGACCTCACCGAGGTACAGGTGGTAACAAGAACAATGCCCTAATGCTGCCCACCCTCTAAAGGAAATGAAAATTATTGCCCGTATTTTACAGTGGCCTATTAAATTTGGTGTTCGATTTAAGCATCCACAAGTGATCATATGAAAATCTCAGCTTTGGTTTCGTTCGCAGACCTAGACACTCACTTAAAAAGAAAATATGCAGGATGCAAATAAAACATAAGCAGAAGGTAGCCTAGGGGGTCCAAGCTCTGAAGGCATATAATGTGTGGATTCAATTTTTGGAAGGGATTTCTTGTCTATTAAACCAACCACTTGAATTTAATTAGGAAGTAAAGGCTTGATCTTGGCACATCTAAATCATAAATATTCAACTTGCATTTAGTTTCTAAATAGAGCCAACAGTGAAGGTAGGTCAGACTTGGAGAGGGATAGCAGGACCTACATGCTGTTCATGTTGGCTCAGATCATAGGACACGAATGGGGAAAGAGTGATGCTGGCTCTAGTTGCAAACACTTTGGTCCGGATGTATGTAGATTCACCTTTGGTCCAGAGCTATGAAGACATACTAGCAAAGAAGCAACGCACATTAGGTTGCTCATGGTGCTGATGTGCATGTTTGGCTTCTGGGCCACACAGGCTTGCATCTGTCCAACTAAGAGCACGGGCTCATCCAGGCAGGCATGCACTAAATCTGATCCCAGGGCCATTCCCCGACAGAACCGCAAAATAAACACATGCGCGTTCACGGCTTTCTAAAGCATACCGGATGTTAATAAGCAGAATAATTTGCAGTGGTTTGACTACTGCCTTTTTTTTCTTTAGCTTGTGGCTAATGCAAGAAGGCATTTCTGATCGTAATTATGCCAATGACCTATTGTCACGTCAGCTATTGCAAACTGCATTTACTCGAACAAAAAATTGATGGTGTTCTTTTTTATTGGACTGAAAAAAACAAGTGGGCAAGCTTTCAAGAATCACAGTCAGAGTACAGTATGTCTGCATTTAATTATGGGGTTGGAGCAATTAACACTTGGGCTCTGCTTTGTTCTGTATTCCATGGCTGGTTGTTGAGAAAATACAATTCTCAAAAGCTTGCTATTTAAAATGTATTTAGCCTATTTATAGTTAGCGTGGAGGGGTTTACATACAACTGCTTAGGGCTGTGAAGGTTGGGCTAGGACTCAGGAGACCCTGGTTCAATCCAAAGTGTTCTTTGTGACAGTGGAAAAGTCTTAATTTGTGCTGATATCTCACTGGCCTGCTGGAAAGTAATTCCTTGCTGTAAGGCAGGGACTCCGTTAGCCGTAAGGTGCTTGCAGTGTGGGCTGCTTAAAGTATGTCAGTCCTTTCTCAGGTTTTGTTCTTAATGTATGTGACTAACATGATTTACATCAGTTTTATTCTCTGATAACCAGAGACCCTTAAACCAAAGCATTACACAATGTGCAGCGTATATAGCCTTGCCCCTCATTCATGAATTCTCTTAAACACCTAAGTCTGACCTAATTCAAAACAATATTTCTCAAGCATGTAGCTTAGATTAAAACATATGCTTCAGACCCATTGAAGTAAAAAAAATTATGATACTAAAGACCTCCTTTTTTATTATTTCCCCTCACAACTTCACCTTGCAACACTTTCTTAATTGCAAAACAATTTTGGCTTGAACTTCTGTGTCTCAGTCTGCTGTACTGTGACCTAAAGAACAGTACATACACATGCAGAAATTAACTGGTCCCTTAGGAGCACTCTTGCACTGGAGAGTGAAGGAGGAGAAGGCATATTTGCAAATAGTTATATTTTCTTTCACCAACTTAATTGCTTCTGTTTGGAACTTTTAAAATCTCACCTTACCATGCAGTCATTTTCAAAGTGAGCACAGCATGACTGACCCAAAAAAATCTGTTTGCTTTTTTATTATAATTTTGGTTGTGATATTTTATTAGTGGGGACTGCAACACCCCAGAGGAGTAACAGTCAGCTGGTTGTGGCACTTCTAGCATTTCCTAGCTTATACTCTGATTAACTCTGCTATATTAATAAAGTCCTTTTAATATGCTTTTGTGAGAGTAATTTCCTAGGGCTTTCAAGAAAGCACATGGAAAATCAAACTCCATCCCATGGCATCACACTGACACTCCTATGGGTCATCAGCAGAGCTGGACCTTTGGACCTCCAGTAGGTGAGCTAATGGAGTAAGTGACAACAGTACTAAGTTGTCATCCTTCTGGGAGATTAGGACTAGTGTCCTGGTTTCGGCTGGGACAGAGTTAATTTTCCTCCTAGTAGCTGGTATAGTGCTCTGTTTTGGATTTAGTATGAGAATAATGTTGATAACACACTGATGTTTTAGTTGTTGCTAAGCAGTGCTTACACTGGTCAAGGACTTTTCAGCTTCCCATGCTCTGCCAGCGAGGAGGTGCACAAGAAGCTGGGAGGGAGCATAGCCAGGCCAGCTGACCCAAACTGGCCAAAGGGCTATTCCATACCACATGACATCATGTTCAGTATATAAACTGGGGGGAGTTGGCCTGGGGACAGTGATGGCTGCTCGGGGACTGGCTGGGTGTTGGTCGGTGGGTGGTGAGTGGTTGCAGCACTTGTTTTTCCTGGGTTTTGTTCCTCTCTCTCTCTCTCTCTCTCGTTGTTTTCCTTTTCATTACAATAATAATAAGAAGAAATATTATTATTCTATTTTTATTTTATTTTATTTCAATTATTAAACCGTTCTTATCTCAACCCATGAGTTTTCTTGCTTTTTCTCTTCAGATTCTCTCCCCTAGCCCACCGGGGGAGGGAGGGTGAGTGAGCAGCTGCATGGTGCTTGGTTGCCAACTGGGGTTAAACCATGACAACTAGAAATATTTACCATTTTTCACAGTTATTTGTTGATGGAGGAATAGTGCTACTCAGGTTGGGGATCTCAGGTACCACTTAATGGCTCTGGAAACATCTTCCTCTCCCCTTCTCAAGTGCAACCCTTTGCCAGGTGTCCTACAGCCTCTCTGTCCAAGTGCAGCATCCTCCTACCCCACTGCCCTTCCTCACTGAGCCAGGCAGCTTCTGCTCCTCATGTTCACCGTTCAATCCTGCCTCATATCTGGACTTTTCTTTCTTGTGTCCTAGGTCAGCCGGACCCAGCCTCCCCGCTCAGCGCCTTGTGCAACCCGTCTGCTCCATTCAGGCACACTTCTGTTTCACAGCCTGGTAACCCCAGTGCTGCCTCTGATGGTTTCTCACCTTTCTCCCATCCCACAGTTCCTTCTCAGACTCCAAATCCTGTCTCCTTGCTCAGCTAGTTGCCTTCTGCCTGTCTTGCCTTCACTTCTACTTTTCCATGTTTCCTTGCCAGCTTCCAGTGTCAAGTTCTCTGTATTAAAACCATTGGTCCACCTTCCCCGACATCTCCGGTTCTCCTCTGTTCCTTAATGTCAGAAAGGACATTTTCTGTTGCTGAACTGGCCTGGCTTAACCTTTGCCCTTAGCTTGGTACCTGACTCAGACCAGCCCAGAGGTAGGAATTTTTTGGAAATGCAGTGATACATAGTATATGATTGTTGAGTTTCATGGCAGTTGCTAGGCCACTGGAAAGGGATGCCTCTTATGGAGAATTGTCCATTTTAACAGTCCTCCAGTATTATTTTTCTGTCTATAATCCTTGACATTTCAGCTCAAAACAAAGGTAAAATGACAGTAATGGTGGTACAAACCAGGTTAACACAATCAAAAGGGACTGTCTAATTTTTTTTGCAGCCATGCTCCAGCATTTCTTATCCAGCAGAGTGCATAAACTGCACACAGATTCCCACATATGCACAGCCCTTTGCACAGCCCTTTGATCTTTGACAGGAATCTTCAGACACCCTTTGGACTGGGAGACACTCTCAGAGTCTCTTACAGTTGTGGATATATTTTTGGTCTGGAGTAAACACTTGATCTAGTTAGGGGAGGTTTTCTTACTCTTAAAATGGCATGAAGTCCTCAGAAGAACGTCATTGTGGCTTTGTACTTGTGGGAATATTAGCCGTTTATAATTATCTGGAATAAAATAAAAATGGAAATACAGAGAACATGATGCATAGTAAACAATCACAGACCTGTAAGACATGTATTACTCATGAACACAGGATCAAACAGCTGCTTTTCCTGCCTTTTACAAAGCGTTCCTGACATACTGTTCTCCTTGGTGAACAATTGCCATATTTACTGAGCCCTTGATGCTGATTCCTCACCTCTTTCCATAATTTCTTCCATTAAAATTCATGTTATCAGGACATTTTGTGCTATAATACCTTGCCACACTTTTTTCATCTCTGGGAGTCTAAACCTACAAAAATTCCTACTCTTGTGTTCACACCTGCCTCCCATTTAGTGAGGGGTTTTTTGTCTAGCTCTCTAAACCAGACTTTTCCTCCCAGCCTGGGAGGCATGATACCCTGCTCAAGTTAGGAGTGCAGCATCAGGAACCACAGTTTGCAAATTGTTGCCTGATTCCTTTCATCAGATCTCCAGAGCTTCCATGCACCAGAGCGCGACCACAGCTGCCTCCTCTTGGACCCAAAAGGGACAGAGCTACAATAAAGCAGAGAAATGAACTTCTGTTGCCTTCTGTGATTACAGATGCAGAATGATTTTGAGAAATTGCTATTGAGAAATACATCAACATATTGTTGATGCCTTTGGCCTAGTGAGTGATGACCTAATTTCTGTTTAATTAACCAGCAGCCAATTTACGTTTGGGTCAAAGTTTAAAATGTGGCTTATTTCTTATTGGGGCGAGCTGGGCATTATAAATGTGAATCATAACAGCCCTCAGTTAGGAATTAATCCTGCAAGGTGCTGAACACTCTGTGTGGGAGGGCAGGTACTCAGTATACCACCTACCTTATTCTTTACATCCTCAAATCACACCATTTCTCTGAAGCTGATCTGACAAATCATTCATGAAGGTCTATCCTGTAAATACAGGCATTCATACAGACAAATATGTTGTACTGTTCACTGAGGAAGCAGAAATTAATTATACTCTATGATCCTCATTCACACCTGCATTACTGCAGACTTAGGTCAATCTAAATCCGTTACCAACTCAAAACTGGTGGGAAATGGTCTTTCAATTATTTGTCTATTTTACTCTGATTTCTGCCAATTAGAGATGGCAAGAATAAACCAAATGTCTTGGTCAGTCACAAATAGATCTAACCTACTTCTTTCTAAGAAAAAAAAAATCTGCATTAACCTAATCAATAGTAGCATATTGCGTGACACAACGGAGAAAATAATTGGAATTAGTTAAGATAAAAATACTCAGTGTCCCTCGTTAAAGGTCTTTACAAGGGTAACTAAAATTGAAAGGAACAGTTGAAAGATCAGGGTCAACAGCTGTTTCATTTTTAGCTATTTTAATTCTAGTTCTCAATTATTTTAGACGCTATACTTAAGGGTTAAAAAAGGAAGAGCAATGGGAAGAAGACAGAGTTCTTCAGGGGAAAATTCATCAGTTAATTCAATACACACTGTATGAGAAAAGAATGAAAAGAATAGAGTTCTCTTGGTCATAAGCTAATAATAAAGTCTCTAGCCAATGTCCGGGGTAGGATCAGGCCTTCAGTGCTTTGAATTTCTGACTGGTGACACGTTGCTAGATGTCTAGCACACATGGAGAAGAGGTTGTCTTCAGTGGAAGTGGCACTGACAAGAGCCACTCACAATATCCTGATAGGTCACATTTTGTCCCGCAGTGCCCCCAGGTTCACGGCCCCTTAGTTTGGAATGTAGCTGAGGGACTTCAGTGAGGAGCATAGCTGATGAAAGCCCTTGTGCAGTCGACAGAGGCAAAGACAGGGAACCCTCCAGAGGATGTCAGGTTTTTTGTGGGGTAAGAGTAGCTCAGTTCTTTTAGCCCATAGCCAGTGCAAGGTTGTTTGACTTACCTCAATGCATAATAAAAGAGCTTTAAGAGAAGTCAAACAACCTCTCACTTATGGCCAGCCCAAAAAGAAGAAAGTAAACTCTTCTGTCTTCTCCTTAGTTTAACTTCTGCCTTAGCTGATGTCTAGGGCCTGAAATCTCTGGATTCAAAGATGGAAAATGGAGCATGTTAAAAAGACAAGTTCCTTCTCTTCTTTCTCTGTGGGGACTCTTCAGGCTCTCCTTCACTACGTAAAGTGGAGCAATCCAGCTACCCTTTTTTCATTACGAACTTTGCTAATAAAAACCAAAATCAGACAATAAAAGCACACTTTCTCCTGATGCTCTGTTTTCTCTTCCTGGCCCCACCTGTACTAACACAGTCACACTTTCAGTAGCCCTTACTGGAAGCAATGCCAGCTTTCAGTTTTTATTAAGAAGGCTAAATCAGGAGTTTATAATAGTCCTTTTATACTTTTAATGTTGCCCATTTTACTGCTGCTTTAACATTCACTGCCAGGACCTGGCTTGTATTCCATGTTCCCAGATCTGAACAACAGAACACCCCTATTAATTTAACCATGTCCTTTCTATTCCTACATTTCTTAAGCAGTACAGCTGTGATTTTGTCTTAATTTCCCTGTGGCCCTTAAACATCATTTGAATCCATACATGCAAAGGGAGAAAGTCAAAGGGGAGTTTGCAGTTCCCTGTGCCTTCAAGAAATCTGCAGTCGTACACTGCCTTTGCATTGCCACTGGGGAAAACGTGCCCTGTACGGAAGGGAATAACCATTGGGTGCACTCAAGGCTTTGACACGCCCGAGACAAGGCTCACCCAGCTATGCTGGTGCTTGAAGGAGAGCCATGGGTTTTGGTACTTAACTCACTGAAAGACAGGCTCCAACTGTTTTCCCTACTGATTTCATTATCTGCTTTCAAACTGCAGGCTGTGCAAGGACCAGCCTTCTTCCATGCACCCATCTCTCGGGTTTGGGTATCATTCAGCTGCTCATTGTTTCCTGCAGCTGGTGAAGATGTCAGAGACAAGGGAGATGGGGAGGAAAAAAGATAAAATCTTGTTCACGTATTGGTTCCTTGTGCTTTGGTGATGGGCTGTAAGATACTTCTCTGTGCAGCTGATTACGGAGCCAGATTTCCAAAAATATTTAGGCCTCTCAAACCAGAAGTGGCTAGGATCTTTCTTAGAGCTACCTTGCTACTAAGCTGTCATTGGTATTATAGGCAGTGGATGTACCAGCATCCAAACTTCAGTTTGAACAGGAATTCAGGCCAAAACTGAGATTCAGAAAGCCCCTGTTCAGATGCTGCTCCCTCAGGTGCCTAAAATTCCACTGGGGCTGCACTTTGCTGCCACAGCCCTTTCTTGAACTTAACTCTATCCATCTACCTCTGTTTGCTGGTATTCACAACCTCAGATAACTTGCCTGTCTGGAATAAAATGCCTGAAACAAATATTGATCGAGTTTGTGATGCAAACCACTCCTTAGGTACACTGTTGCTTAAGTCAGGTCAAAGATTCATCGTGCTCATTGTAAGGTTAGAAATATCAGAGAGACACACATTTGCACAGCACTGTTCCTGAGTGGAGATTGCTCCTGCTCCGGGGTTACGCACCGATGTACCTCTCCACCCTCAACACACTAATGAAAACAAATAGCGTGGTACAGTGTGACCTCCCTACAAGCAGAAAACAAGCACCATCGTGTACCTAAATGACAATATGTTAAGATCATTATCGTATTTAATATAGTCAACGCTATCACAAATCAGTAAAACCAGCAGTGGCATTATGTTCTTTTCTAAGTGACGGGTTTGTCAATAGAATAAAAAAAGCCTTTCTATCAAGACATGGTAACATAAATACAGGCGTCTTAAGGGAATACCAAAAATAACAACAGGCAGAAAGGAGATATCTCTTGCCAAAAAAAGAAAAAAGTTCAGTTATTGACTAATTTGCTGTAAATCTGTCTTTTGCTTTCTAATCAATCATTAACAATCAAAGGCCACCTGCCTTAATTGAGCCTAATTTTCAGGAAGCCTGATCTGGCATTCCTCGCACACTGCTTGGTTGAAGTGAATGTAGGAATAGGAAATATTTATAATAATATAGGAAATAGGAATAGGAAAGCACTAGTAAAGAAATAAAGCCTGACATTACAACATCTTTTTAAACGTTCACAAAACCAGTTTTTCAGTAGCAGACACAAAATATGACAATTGGTGGTAATTTAATAAACTAGCACAAAAATAATGTTTTTCTTCTCCTAAAGGCTTTTAAAGAGTGCATGCACACATACAAAATCATAGCTGTATTTATTTTTTTAAGCTGAAAAGCAACAGGCTATAATATGACCACTTAGCTACTGAAGTGAGTGGTTTTGTACAACCACCATCTTAAAGGCATCCTCTGGCATGTGGGTCATAGAAAGATTTTGGAGGATTTCAGACTAACAGGGGAAATGAATATCCTAGACAACACACGCCCTCTTTGGCACCAGGAAATATTTTAGTGGAAGGCTAATTAGAGCCCTAGCAGCTTTCTCCCTCCTCTGCAGGAAGATCTCCTCTTGTTTGGACTCTCTACCTGGCTCCATCTTCCTTACAGAAGCAGAAGAGCAGCTCCAACCCTCGCTTCTGACAGGACATGACACCATTTACAGGAGATGAAGGTTTTGGGGGCCTGGTCCTGGCATCATTGCAATGGTCTGACTGCACACCGCTGATGGATGAAACTTTTGCTTTACATTCTGCCTAAGTAATTGTAATAAATATTGATAGGTATGCTCCGTTATTAATTTATTTCTTGCAGAGCATGTCTGTGAAGCCACGGAACGACCTTGACAGAGGAAGCAGTGCTTACCAGGCATAAGTATCTCTGCCGAGGGCATGGCAAAGCCCAGGGGACACTGTCAACACAGCTGAAAGATACTGTTAATCAACGGTAGCTTCCTTGGTGCTACGGAAAGGTGAGGCATTGCTTAAAGGCAGAAATGTAAAAGTATCACTTAAGTATTTTTCAGGATTTCTCCCAAATGACATCATCAAAAGATGCAATAGTACAGGAACATCAGAACTGTAAAATGAGGCATTTCATTCCTTTACAAGGAGAGGACGTGTCATTCCTGGCATGTCATTCCTGGGCTGGTCTTCTTATTTGGGATTGAGCCTCAGGGCTGGGTTTTCCTGCAGCCGTGGCACCGATCCCCGAGCCATTTGGGGCCGTGCCGTCCGTGCAGGCACGGCATTGTGCTTATGTGGTGTGCCGTGGACGGATCCTGTCTCTGTAGGCACAGAGCACTGCTTGGTCTAGTCTTTTTAGAAGATCAAGGCTTCAATCTCAATTTCGATTTCCTCCATAAAATTTGTATGCAAATATTTGCCTAACTCACAAACCTATTATGAATGAGATTGCCCTTTGGGAGGCTGCCATTCAGCTTGGCTGCCTTTACTATAGACTTTACTTGTTGGCATCAGAGTTGCTTTGTATGTACAGACCCATCTGCAGCTGTAGCAGCAATTTTTTTTCCCAGCTTTGCCAGGTACTTTTGCATTTCAAAGGTGGCAACCTATTTGTCGCGCTTTGTTCATTAAGGTACTTAGAATATGTACATAGCTCATTTATTCATGGCATCACTGAGACTGAGCTGAAACTCAGAAACATATTTCTTTCCTCCTCCCCTGCATCAAAGAGGAAACACTTTGTAAACAGCCTTTTCAGCCCCTAGTTGTTTCTCTGTTTTTTAATATATAGTAAGTGGTTTGATTTTTCTGCTCTACCTGAAAAGATCAGCTCCTCTGTCCTGAAATAAGTTACTCTTAACTCATACATCATCTCCCCAAACTGACTGTTAATTTAAATAGCCAAAATTATCGTGCTTTGCATTAAGGTTCTATTTATGAGTGACTGATAAAGGACTAATAAATGGTTAATAGATGTTGTAATAATTTGTTAACTGAGTATTATAGAGTCCAACAGGTTAACTGGTTTCAAATAACCATGGCTTAAAACTGTCTATTATTCTTTCTACTGATGTCCTTAGTAGGCACATTTAATTTAAGCCATAATACATAACTCTGGTGACAGTGATATGTGTATATATGTAGTTTCTCCTCTTAGTGCTTCAAATATGGAACTTTGCAACCCCAAATATTTTAAAACAACAACACACACACAAAATCAAACTAAAATATTATGAAGTTAGTGGAGTTTTGTAGAAACCTTCCCCCATACCTTTTAGCTCAGATTCTTGATGGTAGTGAGGCATTTTTGAGAATGGGCAATTTGTGGTTTCTCACACCAAATATAACAAGTGCATTTTCTATGTCAGGCTTTGCAACTCCTAAGTGTTTCTCCAAGAGCTGTGTCACTCCTTCAGTGGCAAACTTCTGAATGCTCCAGAGAATCATGACAGCTGTACCCTCTTTATCTGCTAGATATCTGAGTGTACTTTTGGCTGATAAATATAAACTATAAAAATGTAATGTTAACAAATGTCCCCCTTCTTTCCACCTGTTCCTTTTCCATAACAGCTTTGTTATAGGAATGAAGCTCTGAAACTTCTGCATGCCTATCAAGGGAGACTGCATTGGTGATGGGGCAGAACAATATATTTCGTGAACAGAACTAATACCAATGGATACCTGATCACACAAATGTATTGTATGTCCCAGCTCCAATGCAGTCTTGGAGCTCCCATGAGCTCCACTCCCATGAGAGCTCCACCCTCCCAACCCATGAGTCTTACTGCACTAGAGATGCTTCTGTTGCTCTGTATTTCCTGCATCTGGGTTTTTGCTATGCTGCCCCATTTTACCCAAGCAATGCAAATGAGCCATATGATATTGAAAAATCTCATCCATACTTTTTCACCTGTGAGAAGCAGCTGGGGCTAAATTCTGATCCTTGCAGCAAGTAGTGAGTATCTCCACTTAAGCCAGCATGATGCCACTGCGGTCATGGAGATGAGACTTCGGGGTGATTTTGACAGAAACAGAGCAGGAGAGACCCAAAGTTACGCAGTAAAGGTGCCACACCTCTGTTCCAGGAAATTATCCACTGTTGATTAACTATAACCAACTAGCATTCACTCACTATTGCAGATTGCCATTAACTGAATGCTAACATTATTCCTATCCTACTAGTGAAAAGGTTCATTAATAGCAACAGCGATGCTGGGACACTGGGGCAATCATGGTTAGTGTTCTGCAAAAACATCTAGGAGAGTGCCTCAGCAGGGCCCTCACCAGCATAACTGATGGAGGGTAATTTCTATGACAAAAAAAGACAACTGCTCTATTTTAAGGCCATTCCTATAATTTGCTTCATTCTAATCAGAAGGAGAGAAGTTTATACTAAATAAATGCTCACTTTCTTCACTTCCCTCTTCACATCAGTCACTGCCAGCTTGATATAGAAAATATGGCTGTTAATAGCTTGCAGTGGAACAAACATTTGCATAACTGTTACCTCAGAGCCCATAACTCCCAGCTAATTGGCTGATGGTGATTAAAATGATTAAGTGACTGTAATTTATATGATTAACCAATTAAGCCATTCTCTTGTGATTGGCCCAGGGTAGGCTCTGGGATGTGAGCTTGTTTCCCAGCATGCATGCCGGCAGTGCACGGTATTAAATATTCTTTTAAATACTTGCTGTTGTTCCTGCCAACAGCACTCAAGGTGCTTTAAAGGTAGTTTAATTACTCCACATCATTTGTGTAGCACAGAGAGTCATAAGTTGAAGGCAACCCATGAATTATTAACAAAATAAATCTAGCATTGGCTAGGATAACACAGAATTACTGAAGGCAGTAAATAGGACAGTGAATTTCATCATCCAGAACTGATGGATGACTGACTGGTGTAAATGCAGACAATACCACTGCCTTGAACAGAAGCTATGCTGATTTACCCCAGTGAGACATCCAGATTTTGATCCTTGGAAACTGAAAGTTCACCAGCAGGTCTGAAAAAAAGGTAGAGGAAAATAATTGCAATTCTTTCTAGGTAAAAGAAGTGAACTGACTTGGTTAATTTGTAACTGCTTCCATTAGGAGTGCATTTGCCAAGGGAGTGAATGTTATTTGAGTGAGCTCTGGTTCTTGGAGGAACTAGGCAGGTGGGCAGGAAGCAATAATTAAGCATATTCTTTGTTAATCTCCTGCTAGGTACACTGAAGGGAAAACTTGCTGTGGTTTCATCCCCCTCTTTCCTTCCCCCTCCCACCTTCCTGTGGGTTGCTGTTGCCGAAACAAGGGACTGCTGCGTTTCCAGCTTTTTCCCCTCTCACCTCCTACCAGCAGACAGTTTAATTCCATGCTTCCTGAGGCTAAACACATCACCTTCGTCCACATTACTTTCAATTTCAGCTGCTGTGTGTCCTGAAACCTTAAATCCATTGCCAGTTAGCCTGGACTATCAGTTCTGATGTTACAGCATGGTAGTCTTTAAGAGATGAGAGTAATACACTTTTCTTTTCAGCATACCTCAGAACGGACTGCAATTTCCTTTGTGTTTTCTCATCTTTCTTGACTGGTTATTAAATGACAACATAATGCAGATTGCTAGTATTTTACTATCACGCGGGTTAACTAGTTCCATGTGCAGTTTTGTCCCAAACAGTGGCCTTGGCAAACAGGCAAATATTACACTTTGTTGTTGTTGCTACTGCTGCTACTTAACTGTATTAAGCATCTTTGTGCTGCTGGCTGGGTATTCCCAGTCCTTCAGTGGATGGTTTCTTAGGGTACGGTATTGTATTTTTAGGGTAGCAAGGTTTGAAAAGTCAATTGTTTCATGAAGGATATCAAAATCTGAACAACTGCTTTTGATCTGAGTGTTTTGTTCAAAAAGTCTTTGGCAGGATGGCTCTAGCGTCAGAATGTCTGTTTTACAGTATGCCGCAGAAAAATTAAATAAATTGCCAATACTCCCATGCTGAGCCTATGGTGGAGCCAGAAATTCATCCTCTGGCTTTGTGTCTGCTGGATGACATTGTCTCCGCATTGCTCACAGAAAGTGCCCAGCAGAGCTCCAGGGATGTCTGTGAAACTGCTCATGAAGCTTCAGTCCTGAAGTTTGTGTACATGTGTATCCGTCTGACTGTCTGTCTGTCACATTACTGATATGACACAAACATTTGAGACTTGACCCTGGGAAGTGTCGTGAAAGCTTCAGCTCCCACCAAAGTAAATAGCTATAACTTAACCAAAACAGAGAGCAGTAGTTAAGGCTGAGGCTGGGGCGCAGGAGATTCTGCCTCAGACTTCGTGCATGACCTTGGCCCGTCACCTCACCCCTCTTTGCATCGGTTCCCTGTTGTCAGAAGGAGGAATCACGCTTTCATCACTCCTAGCATAGCTTGAGGACAAGGCCATTAATATACATAATGCACTCACATAGTACCAGGATGACCTCCATGGAAAAGCTTATAAATAAACATAAATAAGGACCTGATGAGTAAAAGGCTGGGTCCTGCCCAGGCTTCAGTGAGACTTAAAAAGACCACACAGAAAATGCATCTTAAAATAGACTATTTGAAGGTCATAGCCTCCTACCCTTACCTGTCAAGACCTGAGCGGAGGCTTTGCCTGCAAAGTGATGGCACTGCTGATGACATCAGCACTCTCCATGCAGGTTTTGGCAGGTGTTAGCCATTCGTTTCACCTTTGCTACTGTTCACCCAGGAATTTCTTCGGAGTCATGACTCGCCGTGTGCTTTCGTGGCAACTACCATTTAGTTGTATGAAAAAACACATTTCTGCTGAAGATCTGCTGCCGTGATATCAGAACTTGAGAAAAGGCAGAGCCTCAAACTGGTTTTTTTGACAGGTTATAAAATATTAAAATATGGTAAAGTTTTAAAACTCATTTTTAGGTATGTATCTACAGCCAAGTCCTGTTGGCCTAAGGGATCAATCAATGAAACAACATTACATAGAAATGCTGAATTCATGTTATCCTGGATAATCTATATTTCAAAAATGAGACTGAGCTTTTAAATGACCCGCACATGGATTTGATCTGCTCCTCCCTTTTAACTTGCACTTCAGTAGCCTGGCTTTAAAAAAATTAACTGTTTCAGTAATGTGGGAGTCCTTTCATTCCTACAGTCTTCTGATTAGTTCCAATAAAACTGGATAGTAATAAAGTTAAAATCCATTAGTGGGTACAAGACACACAACAGAACTCGTGCTGGTATTTAAAAAAAATATCGAGCCATTATAGCCTCCTGTGCAAGTTTGAATTTAGCACAAATATTTTTCGCTTTTTGCTTTTTTTTGCTTGTTTTTTTTTTTTTAATTTCAAACCTCAGCAAACCTCTCATTTCCCCATGTAATACTATAAAAACTATTCTGGCAGAGTACTGCAGTAGTGGCTCAAAACATGACTGATGAAAACCATAAAAAAAGGACAGAGGTACCTTAATTAAGAATTAGACTGATTTTGAACATTTAAGACTTCATCTACATGTAAAGTGGTGCAACGGGAGTGGATCTGTAGAGGGAAATGTTTGGTACTGAGGACCCAGTGTGCACATTGTCTGTGGTAGCGCTGGGGGACAAATTGAGGAGCTTTCAGACCAGCACCAATAGACGTCCATGAGTGACTGGAGTGCTCTGTGCTCTCCCAGAGAAGATCTTGCAGTTTGGTTTCACCCAAAACGGTCCAGATTATGTGATGAGGCAGCACCCTGATGCAGCTTCAACAGCCTGTGCAGGAGCTCACCCTCACACCTAATGCCGCTGCACAAAACAGTGCAAAAACCTCTCTCTTCAGCTCCTGGTTCCTAATGGTGCTTCCTAATTACCGAATTACAAAACTCCTCAGAAACGCAGTGCGACTCTGAGGTTAGTTCTGGCCTAACGTGGTGTTTGCACCAACTCTGGTCCCTAAGCCAAGACGGAGGCATGACCCGATGGGCACCCCCAGCACTCAGCAGCTGGGTCAGGTCCCACACAAAATGCTTTTTGTTAAAAGAGGCTACGTGGAGAAATCTCCCCTTTCCTGAGGTAGTCCCCAGGAAGGATGGCCAGCCCAGCCCAAGCAGCTCAAAAACCTCATCTCCCTCATTCCTGGGCAACCAACTGGGCTGCAGGGGACATTTCCCCAGGCTTTTAGCAGCCCCGGCTGAGGAGGAAACTAGTCCTGGCTTTCTCTTTCTCTGGTTAAATGCCCTAACCACTAAACAACTATACAAAAGGACAGGCATCCCCAAACCTCCACCAGGAGCCAGGTTTTAAAAGGGAAGACAGATTAACACAGTGCATAGATGAAGTACAAACCTCTGACAAGTGCTTGGATCAGAGGGTTTCCTCACAGGAAAACCAGTAGACTTTCTCCTCCTGAGGAATAATTGGAGGCCTGGCAGGTGTGCCTGGTGCTTAAAATAAAATAAAAAATTCCATGACTGCACTTTTCAGTGAAGTCCTCTTTTCCTGGATGGAAATCAATTAACTCTTCACTGTGCCTTGAGGCTAACAGACAGGAAAGAGGTTAACAACAGGAAAAGAGACTTCAGCTTTATTGTACAGCAGCATAGGGCTCCCCATGCTTGATCCACTCCATGAGTCGTCTAATCCAGGGTCCCGTCTCTACCGTGAAAGTCCAAGGTGTTTAAGCACATGCTTAACTTCAGGCATGGGAAGATTTTCAACAGCCTGGTGGAAGTCTGGCATTCGCCTCTCCTCCTCCCCCCGCTTTGGATGGGAGTTGCACACCTAATTGTTCCCTACCCCTTTGAACATTTCCACTCAACATGCTTTCCTAAAAAGAGAAGAACTGCTGAGCTGGGGCCTTCTGGAGTAATGGCTCCATTAGGGAAGCTGCTTGTTAGCCTCTGTCGTCTAGTGGCTGGCTTTTGTCCTCGGGCATGAGGGTTTATTTGCATGCTTAGGAAAAATCTTTTTAAAAATCATTTTCAGATGATGCTAGCTATTCTTTTAGGCAATGGTCTTACCTTTTTCAGTCCTGTCAAGTACTTGGCTAAAATGAGGGTCTGTGCCACCCTGGTTAGGCACTGTTAAAAAAAAAAGTTTCCCTTTAATTTTATTGACTGTCTTTCATTTTTTAATTAAGACAGTGGGTAACCAAAAGTGCAGTATCCCATCGTCTTTATACTAGATATGATGCTATATCCTATTATCAGCTGTTAAATTCATCTTCTCCTTAATGTAAATCCTATCAAAATAAGAAGTGTTTACGTACTCCTCATCATCCTTAGCCATTTCCAAGCTCTCCAATTTCTGTTATGTCATCTTTGAGATAGGAAAACAAAAGAATCCTGGTAAGATTTATATCATGCCATTATAATAGTCCCTGGCTTAGTCTCTATCCTCTTCTTCATTCAATCATTTTTTTTGCTGTTTCAGGTGGTGCTGACAAGTGATTGCACAGTAGCTATAGTGAGAGCAGAACCAGATCGATTGGATAGTTCAAATTAATCTTTCCACTATGGATTAATTTCTATTTATCACTTAGACTTAATATCAGCATATTGCTTTTTCACCTCATTTGGATAGGACCCTACCTCAAGTTCCTAAATGCCTTCTCTACAGCATTGCTACTTTGCTATCCACTCTTACAAAGAGTGATGATTACTCTCCCTCTCCCTCTGTACAATGCTGTCTGTAGGGAAACGTGGCCTTCTACTTTCTCTTTGGTTTCTGTACTTGATAAGATCAGCTTCCTCAGACACACACTGAGGTAGCCTGTTCCATGATGTGCCCTGTACAATGGTCCTCTTCTTATACATCGATAAACAGTGAAGACTATGTGGAGCAATAAACATCATCTTAATGGATTGGTTGCATAGACCATAGACGCTCATCTGCTGATACCTGCATTTAGTACAACTACAGCACAAATATTAGTGGACAATCTGATATTAATTTAAAAACATCAGGTTGTGGAAAACTTCTTCCTCTGTTGTCAGTCTGTTGTAAGAGCAGCCTTGTTTGCCTCAAAAGCTGCATGTTTCCAGTTTCAGTTCTTCTGCTTTTGGCTTCTGCTGCCTGGATCTTGTTATGCATTTGTTAATTGAGAAGCATCGTAGTTACTTACAACTTCTTTCTTTGGGTGGATGTTTATAAACCAGTATTAAGTTAGCTCTTACATTTCACCTCCATATGCTAAATATATAAAATTTATTTCATAAGGTCAACTTTCCAGGCCCCAGATTATTCTTATAGATTTTTTTTCAGGCAATGCTTTGATATCCTTACTGAGGAAGGACACTAAAAAAGAGACACAGCATTCTACTAGTGAATTAACTGATACTGTATTTATAGACAATATCACCCTCTTATCCTCAGTTCTATATCAAAACATCACATAACCCTTTTGGCCATAGTTTTACGCTGAGAAATCGTATTTAATTGTCTGTCTGCTGTGACCTCTTAGTCCTTTCCAAAATCACTTCTTTCCCAGTGTTAATAGTATACATTCTCCCTACCCGATTTCTTCCTACCTATATGACCTTCTAAATGACTATGTTAAAATGCATATTGTTTGACTGTTTCCAGTTCTTCATATTACCAGGATTATAACAATACCTGACCTATCCTCATCATTATTTAGCCACTTCCTCCATCCTTATCAGACATGCTTCATAACTTCTACATTCCGTATAAAATTATTAATATTTCTTTTTAGCAGACAACCAATCTCCACAGAGCCCCACTAGAAATACTCTCACACATTCATGACTTTTCATTTATAATTATGTTTTGAGATATAACAGTTAGGTAATTTTTAACAGTGCGATATGGTTTTTAATGACCTGCTTGCATGAAATGTGTATGTTCTGCATCTGCGCTTAAAAAAAATGTTAGGACAGAAAAGGGTTGGCATTAATTTGTCCTTTCAAAAGTTTGACAAACATAGGAAAAAGTGATTGTCATCCAAGTTTTCTACTGAACAGTCTTTTTCACAATGAAAAAAAGTTCAGCGGTACTGAAAACTTGCATTTCAAAAAACAATTAATCATCAGAAACACTGCTGTGATGCCTTCTGGGACTTATAGTTGAAACGCTTTAATTTTACTTCTTAACTCCCTAATTGTCCCACATATTTGACCTTACACCAGGATCTCCCTCTGAGGTATGATGGTGCATTTTGAGACTCCTTGCTTCACAATATTATAGGCAAAACTGATGAATCAACATTGAAAGGGGGGAATTCAGGTGTGAACAGCATGTCTGCATAGGCACATTTAGGGTCTGAAAGGAAAACTTACAGCCTTTCCGTGTTTGCATTTTGTGATGGAAGGACTACATTTTCTGTGGAAACTCTTTGAAGCCCTAATTTGTGGAACATGCACCACTGTTCTGTGTAGAAAAGCATTTAAATGCTGCCAATTTTCTTCCCTATTCAATAAAGCACTTAAGCACATTTACTTAACATTGAGCACCTGTCTGCTTTGTGTAGCCCCCAAATTTCTAGTCTTGAATGCTGAGATGCTTTATACTAATTTGAGGTTTTTTTCTCACTCGTTCCCCATACCAGCTCAAACCTTTTGGTTAACTCAACCTTTGGTTAACTCAAGTTTTGGTTAACTCAACAGATTTTCTTTACTTTCACCAAACAGACTTCATATACCCGCTTAGCTGAAACTCTCTTGTGCCTGCCCTCTGAGTAATTCTCCTTGCATAAAACTTCTCTCAGCTAGAATATGGTTGGGAGAGCAAGACTGCCGGCAGGCCAGCTTCCTACACACATCTGAGAGCACACACACACACACACACCCCCCTGCTCTTTCCCTCTGGTTTCTCTCCGCTGCTCCACTCCTGACGCAATCCTTTAGAACTACTGCTGAATGCATTTCCCTGTAAGTTTGTCAAATGGCCTAAATGGGGCAACCTTTTTCTCAGCTTCTTGGTGGTATATCAAGACAGAAAGCCACAGAGATTTTATTGTGCTACAAAATTGGGTCAAATGTACCTTCTGAAAATGCCACCCTCTACTGAGAATAGAATGCTTAGCCAAACACATCTGTGTTAGTTGAACCATTTCTCCCTTTTTTAAGAAATATTAGGCCTCAATCTGTATGATTGCCTGTAATGACTGTAAGAGAGGATTCAGGTGGTTTCCCACTCTGCAATTGGCACTTTGTGTGGTGTTTAACAGGCAAAATATCTCATTGCAAAGGCAAATATACTTTCTTGGTATGCACAAGAAAATTTGAACCCTGATATCATCTTATGTGAAACCAGTTTTACAACCATGACTATTCAGCTGATTGCATATCTCTCTTGTAGTTCCCTTCCTCTTAACAGAGACAGGATACAGGCTTAACTAATGAGAAAAGGTAATTTATTCAGGCAAAATAATTTATTGGCATAAATCAAGAGGACACTGGTGGTACTGGAACTGTGGTGGCTGGAGCAACTGGAACGGTGCTGGTGAGGGGTGCATCCTCAGCTGCGCCGGAGGAGTCTGCAGGTCTGTACGAGTAACACAGGTGCCTAAGTCGTGCCCTTTCTCTTTTATCTGAACTTCATCTGTCTCTTCCTTTTCACTTGCAGAGTGTGTAATTTATACAAAATACTGCTTAGCTTTACAGTATTTTCTCATTCAAGAGGAAGGTTATATTCAAAACTTTGGTGTGAGTACAAAGGGAAGTGCTCAGTGAATTAAAGTAAGTGGAAAGTAGCAGGGAAGAAAAACAAACACTTGGCATGTTTCATAAGCTATGGACAGGCAAAGGGACAAGGTGCAAGCTTCCAGGCAAAATGACATTAAGCATCATCAATCTTTGACCTAGAAATAGGGAAGGACAAGTGACAGAATATCCAAAATTAGACCATCTCAATGGCACAATGTGGTGTCAACTCTAGACTTAGCTCCTAATTTGATTGCACAGTTGCATCTTATCTGCTCAGAAAAGGCTTTTTCCTAAGCTCTTATGAAATTTCCTCCTAAATGAGTGTCCATGTCTTACCTAATACAACAGATGTGTGATTCTTTAAATGATTTTTAAATGATTCCTGCTTCACTTTGAATCATTAGGCCACACCAGCCAGAAATACAAATCTTGTTATGAAAACACTTATAATCATCTTGCCCGTAAATGTTTATACAGCTTACTGTCTTAATTAACCCGATCCAAAAAGCCTAGAATATGGGGATGGTATTCTCCTTCATAAATGCAGATCTTCCTGTTCTGGAGCCGCCCATGATCTTTATAGCTGCTCCCCATGCTGTGGGAGACTTGGGTTTGAGACTAGCTCAGCCAGCCTGGGTGGTTCAGAGTTTACATCTGTATTCTGAGCTTTTAAATGCACAGCTAATAGCTTAAGTTGACTACCCAAGAATAATGAGATGATGTTACACCTTAGTGCTTGGGGTTTTTTCTGGCATTGACTACCTAGAACAAGGGAGGTCAGAAGTGACTCTCCTCTCTCCAGGTCCCTTATAACCTTTGACTGCATGAGTTACTCACTGTGGCAGATGAAGATCAATTAAACTGTCACAACCAAATGGTCAGAGAAGAGCTCCCTGAAGAATAATGACACAAAAAAGTTTCTCAGAGACTTGCAGCATCTTATAAAAACAGCAATACCACCACTATGACCAATATACACTTCATTATGGTAGAGATTCAGGATTAATATCTAAGAGGCAATCGCTGCAGTGTCTACTCCAGCAATTATTTGTATATGCACACACGTAGGAGATGGAGCAGGAATAGTGGAGAAATGACACACAATGCCTCTTTGCTTCCCTAGCGATGTCACACTTGAAATATGAAGCACTCTCTGAGCTGATGACTTCCTTGTGCTGCTTATACATTATCCTGCCTGAGCAACAACCAAGTTCTGTGCAACAGTACTTCATTATTTTAATTAAGCTTATTGCAAGAGTAATCATCATTGCCATCAGTATCAATCACCAGTAATATTTCCAGTGATGTCTGTAAGTGATGAAGGTCCTAAATGACAATAAATAATAATGCTCCTGGCTTGAGTTGACACTTCATTGGACTTTGCCAGGTTGCTCTAAATACTCCAGGGCTTGCTACAAAAAGAACTATTTATCTATGACAAAAGCTGGGTCTATATCATATTTGTTTTGACTTCCCCAATAGATATGTTCATAATGTTTGCAAAATGTATCATTTTGATTATAGCAGCTACCATGTCTGAAACACATTTTAAAAGAAATTAGAGAGGTCTCACTCCTCTGCTGAGAAGTACTTTCCCATATATCCTTAATTAATATTAATTTGAGTAATTTCTTTATTTTCTTGGAAGAAGACAGAGTATAAAGTTGTTTGGATTACAAAAATGCCTTTGCTGTTAGTAGGGAAAAGTCTGAAGGGACATCTTTATGCTCACATCTAAATAATCCCACAGTGTCAAGATCTGATTGAAATGTATTGCTTACATATTTAGTCCAAACCATCAGTACACTTGCTTATTCTTGTCATTATGCTGCTATGGTTTAAACACCTGCCTATTCTGGTCTGTGCTACAAATTTTCTTAGCTGGATAAAGACATTTCTGGCATTTTAGAATTATTCTCATTTCTTTGTGTGCTTGTTAATGGTCTGAGGATGATCATTTGGAATTCAACAAGAGGAGACACACACAATTGTTCCGGAAACATAAACCTTAAAATATCAACATAATATTTCCAAGAAGTTTCAAAATATTAATATCATGGACAATAACCCTAAATTATCTTTTTATTATCTCTCATTAAAAAAAGCAAAATCCAGGACTACTCAAAAACAGTCATCCACCTCAGCAATAGCCAAGCTTAGCTGTAAGGTCAATAGCTGACAGTCCACCCTTCTTTTTTCTCTCTGTCCTTCTTTCACCTCTCTCTCTCCTCTACAAAAGGCAGGCACTGAGCAGATGTCGCTGGGATCTTTGATGGGTGATAGCAGAGAGGCTTGCTTATTGCACCAAATGTTAGACAAGACCGACATTTTCCCAAATCAGATTTTCAGGAAATTGAAAGTTTTCTAATTTGTACATATTGATAGGTGACACGACGCAGAAATTCTCTTTAATGACACAAAACAGCAGAAAACACAGCACACGGCAATTTGCAAGACAAGAGCTCCTGTAAATACCCACCTCAGACTGTGGGGGGGATATAATTATTCAATAAGCTCCAAAATAAAACCTGTTGGAAGTAGACATCCAAAGGATCGTGTTATACAGCACTTCGAGCCAGGCCACACAGCCATCCCCCAGAGCCCCTCTGGAGCTGTGGGACTGTCGAACAGCTCAGCTCTCCTCAGCAGGGCAGAGATGGGTCTGGGGTGGACTCCTGCCTCCTGCCCAGCTCCAGCTCTCCCCAGCCAGGGACTGATGGCAAAGGAGAGTGCAGGCAGGGTTGCAGGTCCTCTCCATCATAATGGTATGAACATAATTTTAATGATCTGTGTTAGATGAAGCTGAAGATTTCACTGATTTCAATGTTCTCCATGGAAGTAGCTCAGCCAGTATAGTTTTGAATCCAAAACATTGCAAAGAAAGCCGCCTGAAAGAGTGAGCAGTAGAGAAACTGGAGGCACAGGAATTAAAATAAATTGTACAATTCTCCTAGATGAAGCAATTCCTTCTTTCTCCATCACACACGCTGCAAAGGGACACATGTCTGCATGAAGCGCTTACAACACTGAAGACCATTCCCACATTTCTTTCTTACTCCCAACACTCATTTCATGCAGCCTGCCACTTTCCACATCCATTTTTGATAATGCCAATATTTTATACATGGTTAGTTTAGGAGACACATTTCTCTGCCTATCTATCTACCTATCTGTCTACCTACCTACCTACCTCCCTACCTACATCTCTCTTCTTACTGAGTCACTCCAAAACCCAATGTAAAAATGCAAACAGTGCTCTTTTTCACTTTCGAGGGGCTGAACTTATGAAGTGTTACACTAAGGTCAGACAAATTGTCCACAAAGGCACTGTTGTGTCCCTCTTTGTGGCTGTTCACTGCTGGGAAGATGCAGCCTGGTCCAGCCTGGATGCTTACAGAAAAGAAAACCCTCAGAGGTAAATCTCTCGTGTTATATCAGGAGTTTGTCACACCCTCTGTTTTCTGAACATAAACACAATGCAATTTTGCTATGAGAGCCAGCCTGTTCCTGGCCAGTCCATCCTTCTGAGGACTGTGAACACAGAAACAGAAACATTATCATTATTATTTTGAAGCTTTGTTCAGTGCATAAAGCTATCATTGCTTCTCTGAATGGGAGTTGCTCTTCCATTTTTTCCACTTTAGTGCTGCATCCCACCTTCACAAAGATGTCTCACTCTCCCAGTTTCTTCTCCTTACAGGTGTTAGATATGCCATATATCTCTTTCTATATATCATGTTACAGCGAGTCACGCTCCTGGTGCTTTGGGCTCTTTTTAAAATTACATTTTACACATCAGTAAACTTGTAATGTAGGAACTGCTTTCTTAGTGTTATTTATATCCCTGTGTAGCAAAAGAATTTGTCAGAGAGTAATATGAATGTTATTTATCTGACGGCTCAGCTTTATTGACTGCTACATTTCATATCCTTCAGTACTTTTTGGCAGAGGAGTAAATAACAGTGCTATTAACCTCTAGCACCAGTATAAAAATAGGCCGTTATTAAGGGGTAAATATTACTTTGATTATTATTGCCCTAGTCTGCTTTCTCTGTAAAAAATGAGATCCCTTTGTGGATCTAAAAAAACCCCCAAATTTTATTTAAGTTGTAGACAGTTACCTGGCCCCTTGCTCTGGATAGTTTTTGGTACCTTTCAGCAGTAAATAAGGAATATATCATGCTTCAGCCACCTGACTGGATAGGATTGAAATAAGGATATGAAAATAGTAAGAACAGGGCAAGTTAAACCAACGTGCTTAGGGCTGCGCTGGCATCTGTCTGTGCTGCATCAGTGGCTGCCTTCTGTGACCCGTTCTAACCTCAGATAAATACCAAGCACACTTATGAAGGTTCAGACCTATTACCGTTTAAACAGCAGAAGTCTCAGACAGTAGCAATGGAAAATGAGTTAAGCCCCAAACCCTGAGCCCTTTCAGCAAGAATTAAAAGGCACGCAGGGCTCAAATCCTCAGAAGTCTTTTTACATCAAGCTTCCTTTGGTTTTGAAAATCAAGAGATGTGATATATGCAAATACCTTGGGAACCAGGGTCCCAGGACCTCACCAGGGCTGTTCAGCACCTTGCAGGATCAAGGCCTTTGCATGCGACCCTCTAAATCCCCTTGAGTGGCAATATTTCATTACAGAGAAGTGGCATTTTGGTTTCTATGGCAATTGCAGCAGCAGGAAGCATTAGGGTTTGTTACTCCAGAGAACTCTATCTTCTGTTGCTGGATGCAACTCTCCTCTTTAAAATCTCATCTGCTTCACCTAGAGAAAAAAAAATTAATGACTGGTAGCATGAAGAGATTTTCAAATACCCAGTAAATAAAGCAGATTTGTACATAAAATGTAAACATATATATCAGGTTACATTAAAAGGATGTGAAGAATTAACACACCTGTAACCTCTGATGTCTAGTCCCTGTCTTTTACACTCCTAGGTTTAACCCTTCTGTGTAAGAGATCAACACCAAGTTGAAAGTACCATTATTTCAGACTACAGAACATGCTGGATTTTGTCTTATGGAGTATCTTTGCTCTGGTAGATATTTTAGTCTTTTTTACTTCATTCGTCAGGTGGCTTATGGCAATTGTTTTAGTGACAGCTAAAGCCAGCATCTGCCTGGCTCCATGAATCATCTCGGGAAAGCAATCCCTGTCCTTTCTGCAATGTGGGACAATGTGCAAGATGTTGTGAGCCTCACACGGGCTTAGCAACACCTGTGCTAGTGGCAGGATGGGAGCAGTTTCCATGCTCTTAACCATAGTCCTCCCTGAGGACTCAGTGAAGGCATTCAAGCTTTTAGGTTTGAGAATAGTATCAATATTAAGCACTGGAGCTTAGCCTGAAAGAAAACAAAAGAATGTGGTAGGGTGAGCCATTTTCTCCAGGCAGCCTCCGGAGCCCCAGGTGCCACAGGAGTCCTCTTTTTTATGTTGGTGAGAGCTGAAATCGGCTGGCAGAAAGACCACAGGTTCACCCCCGGCCACAGTGGCAGTGGTGAATGTTCTCGTGCTTCAGGGAGCAGCTACCCTCCCATCCCAGTACCAGACAGGTCATGGCAGGAACTTGCCTCAGATGGCATGTAGAAAGAAAGGCTTGTTAATCCTGGCCAGAGGAGCATCAATATGCACACGGCCATTAAGGTGGGATATTAACAGGGTCACTACAGTCAGAAATATACAAGGCCATGTCTTGAGTTTCTTGACACTTATTATGAACAAAACTTCATTTGGTCTTGCTAAACAGAATCACCTCTGTTTAAAAGGAGCGTTCAAAGATCTCTGGAAACATTTGTTGGGTTTTTTTAGGAATAGGGAATCAAAATTATTTGGCAGGCCTATTGGAGACCACAATGACTTAGAGCCAAAATTGATTTGATATTATGAACAGGCAGAAACAACTTAGAGCTTTAACACTCAAAATTCAGAAAAGTAACTTAGGAAAGAAGAATGGCTAAGAGAAGCAAGAATTTGGAAATGGTAATTTTGAAAGTAACAACGTAGAATGATGAAAACTTTTCAAGTGAGCCCTTAACACTTGGCCCAATTTACTGTGTCTTTTCAGTGGGGCAGAGAAACTTTCGCTACATACCTTTCATACAACCAGTCTGATTATATTCTTTTTGATCAGACAAGAAGCAGATGGAAAACAAAAAGAAATTTAAGAAAGCAACAGCTAAAGCACAGTGTTCTTTATATACAAACTTGTTTAATGAGGTTGTATCTGTTATGCGTTTAATTGCTGCAAATCTGATCTTCATCCATTAAAAAAAAATTTAGTCACTACTGATAAAAAAACATACATAGTTTGCAGTCTTACTGAGTATGTCTCCAGAGAGACTTTTGCAAATTTGCTGTCATCTGTTTAATTGTAAGTTTACCAGCTTATTTTGAAAAGTGGTTCCAAGTTTAATTCATACATGCTGCTTTAAAATCATGCACAGAAAAGAATTCTATATTGAAAATTTTTGTTTTCGCTCTCTTCTAGTAAGCAGACAGGAAGTTAACATGTATTCCACAAGATTTACAATGGAAATCACAATGAAGCATGCTATATCTCAAAATCTAATTTAATTTCATATTTTTAAACAGAGAACAACAATCCCAGAACTGTATCTGAAATAAAATCAACATCTGTTTCCCAAATAACTGGGTCCTTACCCAAATGGATTACAGCACTGATCCAGATAACTGGATTGGGTATAAGGTGGCCCATGTATGATATATATTGTGTTTATAGGTTGGTATATGTCATAATACAATATTTTTGTTGTAAATAAGACAATAAAGTCACACTGAGAGAAGAGATTTCAAAAGCTCAGGAAGACATTTATTCTTGTAGACTTAGAAAGTTGTCTTCCTCCCTCCCTCTCTCTCTTCGTCTCTCCCTTTTTCTTTCTTATTTGCAGTGAGACTCAAATCTCAAATCCTAGAAATGCATTAAGTATTTTTTCACTTGGCTGTTTATCAGTTGTGATTTTTACCTCAAGCCTCTGCACGTTGACTTTTTCAGAAATAGTAGGTCATGCAGGATGAGTTACTATGCACGAGCTCAGCTGCTGCACAATGGCAGGGCACTGCAGAACCTCATGTCCAGGGACAGATCATCTTCAGCTCAGGGGATTGCTATGCCCTGACCTCAGGAAGAAGTTAAATACTTTCAAAGCTCTGGAAGTCACAGTTTACCCAAAAAGTTTTTGAACCACATGAAACAAGCTGGTGGTGTCCAGTGTCTCATGGATGGATTTTGTGTACCCATCAAGTTTGAATCTCTCTGTCTCTGCTCACAGAGGCAACAGCACTGTTGCAGATACCCCCATTGCCAGCTCCTGTTCTTAGGCATAACTCATTTTTCTAGTAAGGAAGAGCCAAAGAGAACAAACCTCAAAACAGTTAGACATCTAATGGTGCAGGAGCTCAGGAGGAAGGAATATAGGACCAGTGGAAAATGGAAGTTCAGAATGAAGCTACATGGAAATTTGTGTAAACGCTGCAGCTCCATTTCTAAGCATGAGAGATCTTCAGAAGAACATCAAGCTATAGTCTCATACATTTTAATGGCCCCCAATAATACTCGTAGTTCCCTGACACTCTGGACTGTTTATACTTCCTTAGAACCTAATAACCCATTTTTGTTCACCTGAGACAGCTACATCCACAGGGAACATGGCAAAAGAAAAGGTCTGGGGAAAGATGGTTATGGGTGCGATGAACTCAGGTCTGCATAGAAATTATATGTCTGCAGGTAGTGAGCACATCTTTGTCTCTCAATTCCTTATGGTCATGACAAGAAAAAACAGATACAGGAGAAGCAAGTCAGAAGAAAAAAGTAGTAAAATGGAGAAAACAGACAAACTAAGGTTGGTGGGAGGAATGAGAAGAGATTAGAAGTTTTTGTGTGTTCTATTATTTGTTCGGTTTTGTATGTGGAATTAAGATTTCACGGTGAAAACGGTCATAGACTAGGTCCCGTAGAAAAAGAGAGATGAAAAGACTCACAAAGGTAAGCAGTTATGCAGAAAGTGACCACAGCTTTCCCTACCAAGAATAAGGACCATTTCATTAAAATTTATCATAACTGCAAATTAGCCAGCAGAAAAGCAAATAAATTTCATAATCACCAATTTCCCTGCTGCTCCCTAATATGTCAGATAAATTAGTTTTTATACATCCTGTCTTGCAATATGAATAATTTATCTTTTGAACTCCCAAAGCATTGGTTGTGAGAAATGTTCATTTTATTTATTAAAAAAATACAGCAGCTACACACTTTTCAAGTGCTGAGAACACTTTAGAGTAATCTTGTCTTTTCAGAGTGCTCTCTTTAGGAATGGACATGGTATATTGACAAAGGAAATCCATCTAATGAAGAATAATGTAGAGGAATATTACTTTTGCAAGAGGAATATTTGTGCACGGTGATTTCCAATCTTTTCCTCTGTGCAGTTTTATCATTGCATTTTTATGGTACAGACATAGCTATACAACCAGGCCAGTCATTCAGGAAACACAGTACTGATTATATTGATACAGTTGACTCAATCTTCAGAACTTTCCATAATAGCGTGGTCTTCCCACTGTTTTACTTGTGACGAACAGACAAATTTTTTTAGGCAATTCCTTGTAATTTTAAACTGTTGCATTTATCTGAATTGATACAGAGAGGTAACCAGCAATGCAATAAAAATACATCATTTACATCTTCCTACATTTAAATATATTATCCACACTGAAAGTTATTAAGAGCAAGTTATTTATTTCATACTCAGGGTTTCTGAAGTCTGCAAAATCAGCAGTATGGAAATGAGTAATTTTTGCTCATCTCACATTGTTTAATAGGTTAAACTGAGCATAAACTCAATGGCAGCATTGTGATTCACATCTAAACTAAGCTTTGTTTCTGTCATGGTATACCCTTCTATTCCTTAAGTGCCTCTCCGATTCCCACTGAAGTCAAAGAGAGTATTTCCCTTGACGCAGGATTACTGTATAGGATTCTATACGTGCATTGTGTGCGATAGCTATTGTAGATGCATGTGCCACAGCCCACGGATCTTGGATATGCTATAGTGTGTACTCATTTCAGGGACTCTAAAATCTCATAAGGCAAAATCTTCCTAGGGTAGAAAGCATGTAGTTTTATTGGAAGAATTTTTGTTACACTAATGGCATTAAGTAATTTTACACCTTTTTTTTAAATAAAATAATATTCACTAATTACTTCTTTAAAATAAAAGAATATTCATTATTTATTTATTTATTTCCAAGATTTCTGAACTGTTAAGAAATTGATCACTTCAGAAAATATTGTTTTGTCATGTGAGTCATTCCTAATGTGGAGTAGTCACTTTGTTTTTGTAAATTACATTAATTGTTTTATTTGTTTTCCCTCTGGAAGCTGTAAACACATGTATAATTACTGTAAATGGGTTTGTTTTTCAACTAGAAGAGAATTACAGCTGGTTCTGCAAGAGGGCTTAGGTGCCACCATGTCCTGGTTTCAGCTGAGATAGAGTTAATTTTCTTTATAGTGGCTGGTATGGGGCTATGTTTTGGATTTGTGCTGAAAACAGTGTTGATAATACAGAGATGTTTTAGTTGTTGCTGCACTAGGCAAGGACTTTGCAGCTTCCCATGCTCTGCCAGGTGCACAAGAAGCTGGGAGGGGACACAGCCAGGACAGTTGATCCAAACTGACCAAAGGGCTATTCCATACCACATGACGTCATGCTCAGTATGTAAAGCTGGGGAAGAAGAAGGAAGGGGGGGACATTTGGAGTGATGGCGTTTGTCTTCCCAAGTAACCACTACGCCTGATGGAGCCCTGCTTTCCTGGAGATGGCTGAACACCTGCCTGCCCACGGGAAGTAGTGAAGGAATTCCTTGCTTTGCTTTGCTTGCGTGCACAGGTTTTGCTTTCCCTATTAAACTGTCTTTATCTCAACCCGCGAGTTTTCTCACTTTTACTCTTCCGATTCTCTCCCCCATCCCACCGGGGGGGAGTGAGCGAGCGGCTGCGTGGTGCTTAGTTGCCGGCTGGGGCTAAACCACGACACACCGTCACATTAAGTGCCTTTGCTGGCTCAAGCCCAAGGGGATCTGAACACTTATTGTACAAGGGCATGCTCTGTCTGTCCATCAGCTCTTACAGAGCTCTGGGGTGGGAAAGCCTTTCTTTCTCCTATTGAAGCTTAGTCACTTTGTGTTTGAATTAAATATTCTTTAGAATAAATGTTGTGATCACCTATAGAGATCTTGGGGTGGAGAGGCCATCCAGTCAGGGCAAAAATAAAAGGGCTTGGAGCACCTGGAGACTCTTCCTCCCCCCGGCTGCTGCCCACCTGTCTGCAGCACATCCCGCACCTCTCACTCCATTCCGGTGATCCCCTGGAGATCCCAGAATCAGTTTTCACTCAGTGTCAGGGGCCAGAGAAGGACCTCCAGGAAGAGGAGAGGATGGTGACCTTGTGGGGACCAGGTAGCACAGGGTACACTAGTACTTCTGCTTGTCTCTCTGGGGCCCCAACCAGCCATAGGCTGTTCTTTCTCCTTCCTTCCTCACCATGAATATTTAACTAGCCTACATGTAGCAGAGCAGCTTCAGCCAAAGTGGTTGAATCTAACTTCCCACATCGCCTGGGACAATAAGGCTTTTCAAAGAGGACGTGCATGCATGTCCCAGGAGGTAGAAGAATGGTTTGGTCCCAGGTCCTTCATATCTCGGAGGAAAGCCCTAGTTTCTGGGTTCCTGTGCAAAAGGGCACAGGATGACATTGGCAACCCTTGCCAGCTGCACAAGATGTGCTCAGGCACTGCCGGTGTGTGCCTAAACATCAGGCATTATAATACCCACCTATCTGGAGACTACAGACAGGGCACTGAATTCGTCTGGAAAATTAAAATTTCTCCAAGAGCTTTTAATTAACCTTTAATTTGGGACACTTAGTAGCCTTGAGGATGCTAGGATTTTGCACTGGTTCCCAGTCCTGGGGCCTAGCTGAGCTCCCCTAATTCAAGGCCCAAAAACTGATTAAGCCAACATGGTCTCACTGCATTTTAGTTTCTGCTGTTCCTGGATTCAGTTAGCGGGCCAGGTTGGCCTACAGGGCAAAATAGTGTCAGGTCTTCTCCCACTAGTGCCATCTGGAAGGGTTATTACAAGCATGAATGGATTGCCAAAATATTTTTGTTACAAATTTCAACTGCATGCCTTATGATTGCCACAGAGGGACATTTGGCTGGCATGGCCAGTTCAATGAGACTTGATAATTCCTGGAATACTCGGAAAAAAGGTAAGCTGCCACCATGTAGGACTTGCTTAACATGCACATTAGCAGTGACTTGACAGCAGCTGGAAGCCTTTGCCCACTCAGAAGCGCAGCAGGGAGATGCAACTCCTCCTTGCTACGACATTTTCTCAGCATATTCAAGACACGTGGTAGGGAGGAGGGTCAGGATGCCTAGCACTGCTCTTGGCTTTCCAACTCTGTAAATATCAGCCTTTTCAGGAGAATGCTCCCTAGCCAGGGAGAGCCACAGGAGATGGTTTTGCTTTGCGAACATGGTATGCATCCCTTGCAACTGTATTCATGTTAGAAATACAATCTAAATTCTTCCTTGCCTTGCTGACAAAGCATCGGATGCGTAAGGAGAACAGAGATACACTGCTTGCTTGGATCAAAAACCAGAAAAAAGTCTATCAGAGCATTATGCCTTTTTAATAGTTACAATTCAAGTATAAGTGACGTTTTTTCACACCCTTCTCTTCCTCCCCTAATCCAAGCAGTCTTCTGCTTCAAAATGTCTGTATTGCTTCAACATTCTGCTTCTCTGGGAAGATAAAGCTTTCTATCTTTAACAAATTGTCAGAAGTATAATCACCGAAAAGTGCAATTAATTTCTTCAGAGTTTACTTCTTTGTATATGAATCTTTTGCACCAAAAGAATGGCTAATTTTTCCACAAAAAGGCAGAAGAACCTATGGTTCTTTAGCTGTCTGGATAATCTTTTAAATTTGCATATAACAAGTGAATAATGTCAGGACTTGTGTCTTCCCCTGCATTCTCCGCTTTCTTCTTGGTGAGACCTCAATTACAGAAAAGCTTTCTCTTCTTTACATGGGAGAGTTATTTGCTGTATTTGATGTGCACAGTAAATCAGGTCTTTGGTACTGCTGTACTTAATATTAAGCCATGAGTTTTCAGGGAAAAGGTAATGCATGAGCAGAAGTTGCAAATTAGGATTATTTTTTTTCCCCAAAATAAGCCTCTGGGGCTAGTTTCTGTCTTTCTTCCTTTCTTCACTTCTCTCTTATCTTTCTGACAATTAATAATAGTACAAGCAAGGTAAAAGTTTCAGAACAAGAATCTGTTGTTGAGTTTATTTACTGTTTACAGAGCTGGGGTACATGGTAAGGAATTAAAAAACAGCTCATCAAAATTTAACCTTCCCATCCCTTTTATTTTTATTAAACCAACTCCCTAGAAGCAAAACTAATTTCTCTGTACGCACCTGCCTTACATGAAATGGTGTGACAGAAAAACAGCACAGCATATCACAAACACACCACCATCATTTTAATATATTTTTTCACCTGTGTGTCTTGTTTCAATGACAGAATATGAAGTTATGATGAGGGCTGACATACAGCAAAAGCATGGGATACACCAGAGAAGGAGAAGATGGCAAATAAAAAAGACGGACACTTGTCTGAGAGGTCATCTTTTACTCTTAGCAGCTTGTAGAAAACTAAAGTGAGGTTGCTAGGTTGGAGGAGAGACTCAGAAGTCAGTCAGTCAGCCATGTTCCTCAAGGTGGGTCCATAACTCTGCCTGCAGAATATACTAAATGGCACAACACCAACAGGTGTAAGCCTACGCCACAAGCTAGCTAAAAGCTGTGTCACCCCAGCTTCGTGGTAATATACTTGTCTCTTAGAAGGGTGTAATTAGCTAGGGCACTACCCTTCCTACGGCTACATGGCTGGTAGTCAGCTCAGAAGTTGGTTGCAGTGAGCTGGCAGTGGGTCACAACCCAACAGAGCAAATGTGTAGGTGCTCCCTGCAGATGATCCAACGTCTGTTGGCCAAGAGACCTGTAAGAGAGAAACATACAGGCTTTGTCTCACAGGTGGTTCCTTTTCTTCTCCTACATGATCATCATCAGTGAAGAATTTCCAGGTTACCTTGTACTCTGTGGGGTATTTGTGCAGCCCTGATGATGTTTACACCTAAAGAGAAAATGACCCAGTTCCTGTGTCTCATTTGCAGAGCATGAACAACGTATTTTTTCTTGTGAGTAGTCCAATGTGGAATAAATGAGCTGAAGATGAGCACCTGGAGCCCCACCATGCTATTTTACTGAGTCACCTTGCAAGGGCACAGCCATATTTGCAAGCAATGTTAGGCTCAAGGCCATGCCTCAGGCCCCACATCTTGATCCTATTTTTATAAGAGTCCAAATCTGAACCTCTAAAATCTGGGAAAGTTCAAATGTGGATTCAGATTTTATGCTACAGCCATAAAAACTAATAATAACAAACTCATCGGAAACAGGATGCCTTCCAAAGACCTGGCATGGTGAACACATTAACAAAATATAAAAGGAACAGTTAGGAAAGATAAAACTGTTACTGATAATCTAGATGAATCCTTTGCATTTGTGCTCACTAAGAGGACCTCAGCGAGGTTCTTACAATAGAGCTGTTCTTTAAAGGGATGAGTCTAAGGATCGTTTTTACATTTTAGTGTTGATACAGACTGTAGGACAACTCAGTAAACTGAACGCTAGGAAACTGCCAACAGTCAGACAATATTCACACAAGAGTTCTAAATGAACTTAACTATGAAATCACTTTATTAATTGTGGTACAGGTAACTTACTGATCAAATATGCCTTAATGCCAGCTGAATGTAAAGTAGCAAAGGTAATATCAAAAAGGACTCTTGGGTTGCTCATGGGAATTACAGTCTGACTTCTCTGCCATGCACCCTGGTAGAGATTACAGTACAGAAGGGCTAGTAGCTATATAGATAAATGTGCCATAACAGGGAAAAGTCAATAAGGCTTTTGTCAACAAGTCACATCTCACAAATCTTTTAGAGTTCTTTGATTCGCCAAAGTGTAGGAGGAAGGCACATTGCTCGGTCACCTGCCAGGCATGCTCAGGACAGCAGCATGCCAGGGCAGGATACCACTGCAGCTCTGAGGGCTGTTGGAGGGCTTTCACCCACTGCAGAGATTTGGTGCCTGATTCTCCTTTGCTTTGGCAGTGCAACTTCATAACCACAACAACCAGGATCGCTCCAGTGCAAGAGACACAGTTTCAAGGGGTTTTTTTTTCTCGCAAAGAACTCTAACACACACTAGGTATGGATAAACGAATATAGGAACTCCACCTTTATGTCTGTTTTCATGGCCTTCTTGTTTTGAAGGTTTAGCATATCTTCTATCATTAATACTCTAGTAATTTTCCTTCTCTCCTTCAGACTCGATTTAGAAACAAGTGAAAAGAAAGACACTTTCAAGCATGAAGAAAGGAGAAGGATGCTGAAACATAAAAGGGGAGGTGTGGATCATTAAGTTTCTGGTAAAGCGATAATGTACTAGTGTATGATGATTGCAGAATTCAGACAAAGATGGGCAGTTAAAATGGAGAAAATTGGGTAGGAAAAATGAAGAAAATTTAAACTTGAAAAAGAAATACTAGCCTCTACAGAAAATAGTCTTTAAACAATAGCTTTTTAATAACATCTTCATTTTTTAATCAAAATCCTTGATTTTTTAAATATCACAATGTGATATTTAATTTTAAATATCAGCCCTACAATTTTCCATTAAAACTAATTTGCACTTCTGATCAACTGCAGTAAATATATTCATATAACATAGTATGAGGTATCTTGCGTGGCATTTGTGGTCTATCTTTTTTTGTTAAAGGCCTAATGAAGATTGCATTTGCTTTATTAAGTGTAACAATACGCTTTGCACTATTTACTTTTGAATTACAGTGACACCAAGCACAATTTTTGTACTGGTGTGGGCATCTTACCATAACCCATTTTCATGCATACACATCCGATACTCTTTCTCCAGTGCCAGCCTGAATAAAAGAGCCTTGGGAGTGGGAGAGGGGTGTCGGGGACATGAAGGCTCTTTGGCTGGATGCTGGATGGGAATACAGCTCCACCGTTACTATTCCAGCCTGGGAGTGCTGCGCCTGTTCTCTCCTAAAGGATTTGGTTAATAATCACAGACCTGTGTGTCCCATCCTGCACAATTCCCCTACTCGCAGTAGCACAAACAGTCCCCAACAGAGGTGTGTTCTGTGGTTTGGGGGATATACTGCATGTGTTTTTCTCTTACAGTTAACTTGTCCTTCCTCGAGTCTCTTAGCTTGATCATGAAATTAGCCCCTGCGTGCCGGTTCTAAAACCTTGTGCAGAATTTATGACTGATAAACATGCACTGTGCTTCCTCCCTCCGAGGTGCCTGCTTTTCAGTAAGGAGGGAAGTGATCTGTTTATATTTACAGGCTGTTTCCTTGCCAAAAATATCACAGAAATGAAGGGCAGTTTTAACAGATGCCAAGCCTGTCGATTTGGCACGTTACTACTCCCGCGACTGAACTTGGTGGTTTCACACGATTCTTTTTTGACTTTAAGCTGTTTTGCTGCCACTGATAGACAGCGAATACACATACTCTGCCTGTCAGGCAGTGACCAGATTTTTTGGCTGAGGTTAGGGAGTTGGCGGGTTACCCGCCCTGTGGCTGTACTTGCGGTGTGCGCAACACATATCACCCCCCCTTCCCCCCTCCGTGAAACTCAAGCTGGGGCCTTTATGGTTTGTAAGCAGTAATTCTAGGAGCTGAGCAGCTATCAGCAAGCTAGCCCGAGCTGTGTTAAGCTTTCCTCAGTTGGAAGTTGTTCTATGTTATATATCACTCAACAGATCTATACACTGTGGCGCTTTAAAGAACAGAGCTCTGTCTTAACTTGTAATCATTTTCTTTGAACTCAGATACTGTGAGAAATGCCAATAAACCCAGCAGAGACTATTTCTTACCAAGAAAGTGGAACTGTACAGGAATGTGGATTTGAACAACAGGCTCACAGATCTCATAAGCAGTAGGGTTGCTGGAGGAGGTAAAGGGGCACACACAGCGTTTTGGTGAGAAACAGACTAATTGCCCTTATCCAGATCACTGGCACTATGTAAAACAAATGTGTAAAAATGGAAACGTGCAACCGCTGTGTCGTTGCATTGTGCTAACCTACATTCAAATTCTTGGCACAAGAGCATCTACTTGGGAGACACAGAGCACTATTATACCTGTGTTGGGTCTGTTGATGCGTTTCATCAACAGCGTAAGAACACGGAAGGTTACAAGAAAGCAACAGCAAAAGGGACTAGAGAAGGGTCCACCAAGCTGATGTGCAAATTTGCATGGGATTGCACACACAGGCAAAACCATATGACCTCAAGAATGGGGAGAGAAAAAGCCTGACCCCTGGCTTAATTTCCCTTCTGTATCTGTAATGGAACCCAGCCAGAAACATTACATCTGATCCTCCTTCGATTTTGAAAGGGTTTTCTAACCGAACTCGCATCCAAATGTTTTTCAGGCCTATGTTAATACATGGCTGTGCGTATTTACAGTAAAGCTGCATAGCTGTTCATATTCACATGAGCAATGCCTCATAGCTGGCTGACAATTTAATGAGACATTCTGAATTTTACCTAAGGCATTCTCACCAGTAGGAAATCCTGTTAGATTTACAAGTGTCCATCTGTTAAAATCCTCCAGAGTCATTTTAGATGCTACACTGTTTGTTGGGTTTTGACCTCCTTTGCTGTGATTGTTCAATTAGTTCTGTTGTGTTCAGAGCACATTTGTGCTGTGCATCTTGGAATGCACAGTAGAGAAAGAACAGCCATTTTTAAAGCTCTGCTCTGGTGAGATTAAAATGCCAGCCAGGATGTGGCATACATTCCTGCTTACTTATTTTCCAGGGAAATGCAGCTAATGATTCCTTATTTTTCTTTATGTGGCTACCCTTGTAAGCAGAAGGGTTACAGTGCCTAAACTGAGTTTGATGCACTTTGATTAAACTTCTTTTTGTCCTGTTAATGCATCTTGAAAGCATTAAGTGGGATCAAATGGATTAGGGTTTCAAGAGTCTTTGAATCTATTCATAGACCAGCAAATTACACTCTATTTACTGTTCACTTTCTGAGTCAGTTAGCTTATCCATAAAATGGGCGTAATATATATGAACAGTGTGAAAAAAAATTGTGCAGCATTTGAAAATCTTTGGGTGAAACAAATGTCAAATTCCAAAGCAGTCTCTTAAAAAAAATCCTGTTATAGGTTCCCTTACGTGTTAATGACACCTACTCCCTGTCTCAGCTTTCCTCCCCTCTGAAAGTGCAAGAACAAAATTCAACCCCTGTTGCCAGAGAAAGCAGAGGACAACAGATCAATGTGGCTTACACCTACACTTCGTAAGCTCTTTTGGCAGAGACACTCAGACCCTACCAATACTAAATGGCCAAAATGGCTCCGCTTCGTCCTGTGCGGAGACCTCTCTACAGCTCTCTTATCTGCACGGCTCAAGCAAATACTGCAGCCATAAAATACACCCCCTCTGTATGTTCAGCATGCTCTGCCTGAAAAGTATATTGAGCAAGGGATATAACAATTGCATCATAAGGTCATAAACTTATAATTAACTGTAACTAAATACACAGAGCTGGTTCTTCTCCTCCCCCTGCCTTACTGAGGAGCTCTGTATATACCCTTTCCCCCCCTCTCTGTCCCAGCTGCTGTGTGATGGCTCAGTAGCATGGGAGGACCCTTGGGCTGGTATGTAATTTTAAATCTTGTAGAAGATGGCCATGGCTTTTGGGGAAGATACTGTTACATGCGTTTTGTATGGCTAGAGCAATGAGGTCGGTCCCAGGGTGCTAGGAGCTGTACAAACAGTAAAAAGATAGTCTCTTCTCCCTCTTAAAAGACAGGAGACACCAGATGGGTAGATGCTAATGGGGGAGCAGGGTTGCCCACTGTAGGCAACGGGTCCAATGGCCTTTTCGAGGGCAGCATGGCAGAGCACAGCTTTGAGACAGCATTCAACTGCAGATAGTGAGGTCGTCTGGTAAGGATTTAGGGATGTACCTTCCGTATCTGAAGGCAAATAGGTGAGAAAGCACTAAATATTTTGGGGGAACACATACCGGTCGGAAATGGTAGCTGGAAGTACTAGAAAGGGAAGTAAAAGAGAGTGAGCAGATAATGTGAGGGGGCCTGAAAATGCAGACGGACCATGTGTGAGAGGTGACATATAAAAGCATGATGGGCACCAAGTGATGGGCTGAGAAAAGGAGCTTGACTGCAGCATTCTCAATGGCCAACAACCAGCCACGAGTCTGCTAGCCAACAAAACAAGACACTCCTCCCCGACATCCTTGCCCAGGCTATGCCTGGGGAGTGTTTGGGGTTAAGCCAACGCCGCTGTCATAACAGTCACGAGAGCTGGATGAGAAAGACTGTTTCTTAGGTTTTCTCTGCATGTGGCCAGGATGCAAGGACCCAGAGAAACACCCAGTAAAAAAACAGTGTCTGAGTTATGAACTAGAGTACAGACAGGGTGGTGACGTGCTTCACGGTAATAAAATAAGGAAATAGAGTGTAGAGGTTTGATTCTGGAAATATACTGAATATTGGGTGTTCTTTTCATGTTGAGGAGAGGTTTACTGGTGGGACAGTTCATCGAAAGCTTCATATAAGGTTATCATGATGTTGTTTTGCCTGTGAACTTTGTAGTACTGGAGAGCTAATGTTATATTATCAAGTATTGTGCAAAGGTTTCTTGAGTGTGCTGGGAGTCCACAAGAAACTCCTGAATTTGAGTCAGCATCCTCTTTCATTGAGAGACACCTCAGATTCAGAAATAATTTATAGTATTTAAAGGAGCCTGGGAGACACAAGGTCCCACTCAAGCTAAACTGACTGAAAGTAAATGGGGGTGGGGGGAGAAGTCTTCCCTACCATGATCCTTTTATTCATTATGACCCTCTCTAGAGTTTCTTAAATTTACTGCTTTCAATCCACACTACTCTTTCAATTGTGAACTCTTCATAGATCTCTGGATATGTGATCTCTGAATTTGGTCCAGTGAATTTAAAAGAGCCTAAGTAGTTACCCAGGCGCCAAAATAGAAGAGTTAAGCAATAAAAGACGTTAGTAAGTGAACATTAATGCCAATAAGTAACAGGCTACATTTTTATTTCAGATGCAATCCCCCAGGGAGCACGTTACATAGCTGTGCCATTGCAGCAGGAGCCCCCCGAGGCACTGTAACTCAGCAGCACACCTTCTCCTCTCCTATTCCCTCGGGCAGTCATTTACCTCTGGCCTAAGCCAGAAATAAAATAATATTCCCCCCTTCTTCCCACAGCCCCCTCAAGCGCTCACTGGCTCAGCTGAGCTGGCGAGCGAGAATGGACCCCAGGCTCTACTCATTTCCTACCCTCCAATTTCTAATCCCCAGAGAGGAAATAAGCAGATGTGTGGCCCTGCTTGTTTCATGCACCTGGACAAAGCCAGGGTAATCCATGCGGTGTTGTAAGTGGGTTCTTACTCCCTCAGGCAGCAGTGTACTACACACATGTAAAGCAGAGCACTGAGTTTTGCTTTCTTCTGGCTCCCTCGCATATAAGTTCCATCAGAGTGTACCCTTTCTCCTACAGCCAAGAGACTTTTTTACATCTGAATTTGGGTACAACAACTCTTACTTAAAAACCCTAACCTACATCCCACCCTATCACTGTCCAAGGAATACTGGACTTTCACCCCCAAAATATTTTACTCTGAAGCTAGGTCTGGGCTCCAAAATGGTCATGTGGCTGCTAAGCAAAGTGCTGTCAATTCAACCTGTGAGGCAGGGTCCCAGCTGGGAAGGGGGGTGACATTCCTCAGGAAACAATGGAAATATTTTGAGCAAAAATAACTACCATTTTAAAAGGAATTTATTGGGGAGGGCAGGTGGAAATTGGAATTAGATGGGAGTCTCAGGGTGCCTGTAACAATAGGGAAGCTGATGGCAGTGGTGCAGAGCAGCTGGAACAAAGCTCTCCCTCTGCGTACCCTGGATTTGCTGTACTCCCTCCAGATTTGCTCCTTTACCTCTATGGTGCTTATCTTCGGTCCAGTATATGACTTAGGGTGACAAGGCATGTGTTTTGTCACGGCATTTTATTCTGGCAAAAAACTCTCACAGAGAAGCACTAATGCCTTCAGAGTCCTCTGGCACTCTCCCTTATACCTCCTGGGAAACTTGTATAGACTGTACCAGCAAAATAACTCTGCTGCTAGCGTGAGCAGTAGCGCCAGTGGGAAGCTCTCCAGGGATGCGTGTATGAGAAAGCACCGCCGCCGCCTGTCTAGAGCATAATTTTTGCACAGTAGGTTGCTGTGGGCAGCTAAAGATGAGAATGAACAAAAACACGCCAGGAGGAACCTGAATTCAAATGCACCTTCCCTTCCTCTAAAAAACACTTGAACTCTTTACTCAGTGAACGCCACTGCACAGAGAGACCACAGCACGCCTACTGGGGAAAAGAAAGGCACATTTCTGTCTTCTCGCTGCTCCAGCAGAAAGATGGAGAGTCCACACATGAGCATCAAAGGGATATGAGCATGTACAGTGGTGCCACGGTCCCCCAAGGAAATAACCACAGCTGGGGAGGCGGGTGGAAGTCCCCACTTCTCTTCCTCAGGTCACAGGAAAAAGTGGTGGCAGTGTACCCCAGAGGTCTGGTTTCAGAGGAGAAATCTAACAAAAAGTAACTGTCATGATTTCAAAATAAAATCTTTTACATTTAGTAGGTCTGATTCATGACTCATGGGGTGCTTTGGAGGGCAGGGTCAACCAAGGGCCTGTGTGAATCTCAAAACCAGATTTTCAATATCTGTGGATGGCAAAACTCCTTTAAAGTCAAAATTCATTGGCCTTACTGCAACTATCCTGACTTACACTGGCCAGTGAGGTGGTCATAAGAATTTTTATAAGCTTGTATAAAGCTCCCAATCCCACTCTTACTGTGATCCCTGGAATGACCATTAACTACAATATATTGGTGTGCTTTGTGCTGAAAATGGATTTAACTAACATTCAAAGTTAGGCTGATCACTGAGGTAACTTCGCTTTAGTTTTAAGAATAACACCAGCTGAGCCGTGCGCAGAAAAGGTATTTGATTGATTCACGCTTTTAAACAAACAAATGAAAATGTCAAAAAGCATGTAATTGACTGACAAAACAAAGATGGCAACAGGTTATGTTTGCAGATATATAGCAGCTTATGAACATTCACTGAAGTTGGAAAAAAATACACACGGGGAAAATTTCAGTGTGTGAAAAATAAAAAAAATGCAAAATAGGAAGCTATCAAGAACATAGGAGAGTGGCTGGTCAATTAAGTACTGTGTAAAGATTTCCAATTTTCTTGTAGTAAATTATTTATTTAGCACTTGCATGCCATCAATATATTTTACAAGTTTAATACCCAAATTATAGCTACCCACCCATTTATGGCCTTGTAAATGAGTCCTGACTTATCAATGTGAATTCTTGTTCTAGGCAATGTCAAATTTAGATTGGATTTGGATGTATTGCTTTTACCCTTATCAAGAAGGTTTGCTAGTGTGGTATTTTATTGCTATATTTAAAATGGAAAGTGCTTTTAAATAGACTTGCCTGGATAGCACAACTGATCACAGCTCAGATATGTCATTTCCCAACTTAAAACCCTGCTCTAATCTAGGCGGGAGTCTTGGAGATCCAGCAAAACCCATTTATTCTGAATGCATTTCTCTGCAAGCTCAATCCTTTGAGATGAAGTAGAAGAGCTATTGTGGCAACAATGACTTTAATCTTAAGTAAGGATGGCTGGAGCTCTTAAGTAATAAAACCAAATGGTAATCTGCATGTTTCCTGATACTTTATAAGAAAAACAAGCAATAAAGAATGCAAATGAACAAGTGTAATGACTTCCTAAAATACATTGCATTATATTTGGTTATGCTTAATGGCTTTTATTCATGTTTCACTTTTTAGTAAAGGTAGGAAACTATCCAGTAAAGGTGAAGGAATTATCAGCGGAGGAGAATAATATGTAAGTGACCAACTAATCAAAAAGGCACATGAAAATAAGAACACTGTTGTATAAAATTATATCAAAGCAACACGAGTATCTGGAAAACAGAAAAGAAATCAAGCAGAAACATTACTTGCATTTGACTAACTAAAAGCAGGATGTGGCCCAGTGTAGCAGCCCTTTGGAAGGTTAATAAAAACGGCATTTGTATTCATGACATCAAAGCTAGCTGAGATTTGCATCTCTGCACCAAAGGGTGTATCTACTAAGAGAGAGTAAGAGAGGGAGAAAGTAAGGGATAGGTTTGTAACAGATTAAAAGGGTAGCCATTTTATTATTGGCTGCAGCCTGTTACTAACTTTTCTGGGCCACAATTTTTCCAAGCATTAACTGTCACCAGTAGAAGACCCTGAGGCAGAAAGTGGGCTGGGTTGGAGGCTGCCAGGCAGGCAGTACAGTCTGGGAGGAAAGCCCGGAGGAAGAAAGGGGAGGCTGAACTGAGAGGCACACTCAAGGGAGATGCAGAACTGGAAACTGCCAATTGTATGTAGGGCTGTCCACCAGATTTTTGCACTCTGATGTCCCAGTGCTTATTCTGAGTGCACTCCTGGGGTTCAGCAAAGATCTACGGCTCCAGCAAAGCATGCTACATCCCAGTATGGAGCAACTATGGGGAAAGAGGCTGTCTGACAACAGCACAAACAAAGCTTTGGTAATGGACCCATCTGCTGACAGACAACCAGAGGAAGAGTAAATGAGAATTGCAACAGAACAGCACAAGTTTGGCTCAGTAGGGCAAGCATAACGGATTGCATGCAGCAGTTAAGGGAGCATGAAGATAGCACAACTGGGAAAGCAAACAAAGCCAGGGATCTAAGCAGGCAAGTACAGATCCAGCTCTCTAGCTGTTCAGGCTCGAGTTACCCATTAACAACATATGGCTGCATCAGTGTAAGCAAGCATGCATAGCAAGGGAGAAGGGAGCTTCCAGGCAGGCATTTTGCAGCCATTGATATTGGATGCATCTCATGTGCCGTGAGCAGTCCAAAAGCTTGGCATCTCGGCTGTCTAGACTCCTGCAGTTGTCCCTGGAAGGAGACAAGCTCCTCCAGAGAAGATTTCATCACACTTCTTCTCACACTTGTCTTACAATGGGATGAAAAACTCTCTTTTTCTCAATGGCTAGCTTAGACTAGGACCCTCATTTTTTTAGATAGGTAACAGTACAGGATTTGGATCCTACCCTTAGTACATACATCTGTCCAGTCAAAGAAGTCAGGACCACTGATATCAGCAGCCTGCTACTGGCCATTCTCCTATGGCCGATGTCTTTGTCGCATATCTCCTACCTTGCATCATCCAGCCAACTTACTTTGAAAGGACTTTTACTTCTGTGATGGAAGAGGTTGGGAAGACTGCTGTGCTTGTTCAGCTCCATTATGTACAATACCTTTCCTTGAATCCACAACTGTTTCTTCTTACTGTTCACGTGTGCATTTGCTATCTATCTCAGCCCGATAGAAATGTTGTCTGTTGGAAAGTACCGATAACAGTAATCAGCATAGATAAGCCCTGTATATTGCAGTAATTTCTGGGTGGCACCATTTGCCTGCTGCCTCTTACATGACTGTGTCCTTTTGAGGGGTCTGCAATATAGACAAAGGCAGGTTAAATCCCTTTTTCCGTCCCTATCTGAAGATTCACAAACATTCAGCTTTCAAAATAAATACTAAAAAGTTTGAATATTATTTTTTTTTTAGCTACTGACTTCAGTGGGAGCACAGCTTTTCCAGCATTCAGCCCTTTTAATAACTTCATCCTAAATCAGGACTGCATACTGGCCACTTACAATAACCCCCAGTTAATTTGTTATGGGCACTGTCCTATGTCACACTAATCTCTCTTGTGAATTTACAAATGCATCATAACCCTGTTATCTCAGTCAAATTCCCTCTTAGATAACTATTTTCAGCCTTGTTCCTGCTCCCACTGAATTCAGTCTTAAAACTCCCATTGTGTTCAGGGGCAGAAAGATTGGGTCATTGAGTCCTACTAGTAAATTCAAGTTTATTCTACAGTTACTGTCCCACATGATTTTGTTGTGTTTTGGAACTGTTAAACAGTGTAGTCCACTTGAAGGAGGCATGTTAGTTGTGAAAGCATCATACAAAGTCTTGTCGGGATCTAGTTCTCCTAGAAGAAATACATGTTGCATAAATGCAGTGTATTGTTCATATGTTTCTAGTTACTCTTTCGTATTTCATAATCAGCTCTTTTTTTTAATTACTTAACATGACTGTATAATTGTGGTCACATGTTAAGACTAAAATCGTGCCATTGATGCACTGTAGGGGTGGGAGGGAGTGGGGGGAAGTCTCCTATTGAACTATAAATAGCCCTTACAAAGTGAAAACAACCTAATCCTTGTTAATCACAAATTAGGAAGGAACGTGCCAAAAATAGCACGATGATGGAGTGTCAAATCAAACGCCTCTGTGCAGGTAGTTTGTACAATACCAGGTGACTATAACTGTTGTGGGAATATCCTTGCTCAGGAAAACAGTCTAACTTGGTGCCAACCAGCCATCAATGACTGGCTTTCTCAGCGACTCTCTTTAAAAGGCATCTATGCAACAGAAACGAGTGATATGCTCCATTCCTCCCACGTTACTTGGTCTCACTGGCAGTACAGTATAGTTGTTGTAATCTTAAACCAGGCAGTTGTTTGTACAGTAGTTAGTGTAATGTGAATCTAACAATGACTGTGCCAGATAACTCTCCTACACAACTTCTGAGAGCACTGTGTATATAAGTTTGTATTAACAATTCACCCTGCAGGGTCTGCTAAAATGCTTCCTCTCAGCAAGGTCTCCTGGATTTTCAGGCTTCGTGACAAAGCCTTCTGGCTCACGCAGTTTGATCAATTTCTAAAGTCTCGACTACGTTCAAATATTTTATAATAAGAAACTGCATTTTTTCCACTCCTAGACTCCCCTCATTATATTATATTATATTAGATACATTACATAAGCTGGCACTTTAGGTGCTTTATGAGTTTTCCATAAACCCTTATTTACTAACGGCTAGCCTGACTTTGTGAGTCTACTGTAAGATTTGACCTTTGCTAGTAATGGGAACCTGGTTCGAATAATGTTTATAGTACCTTTAAAAAGAGGCATCATAGAACTGCAAAAAAAATCATAATAATTATGATAAAAATATTTCCTCTATATCATACTTTAGCCAACTTTCTTTCACAGGCTGAGTAGTGTCTTTCCAGAAACTTTTAGTATGTACCTTTATTTTTCTCAGCTATGAATTCCAGGTTGAGAAGTAAAACCCTTGGAGTAAAAGCAGAAATAGACTAAATCTGGCAAGCTCTGCTGAAAGGTAAAACTCGTTACCTTTGTTAAGAGTTCCACACCCAGCGGCCGGGCTCATTAACTCCATCGAGCTTACTGACAGCCTACTTTTTCACGGTTTAAGAATTTCGAATGTGCAAAATCTCTCACTACCTTTATAAGCCAGTAGTCCTGATTTCCAAAGATGCTGGCACTGGCAGACCCAGAGAAATAGCTGAGATTTTAGTTTGAAAGTAATCCTCTCCAGCTGGATAGGAAACTCTGATCCCATCCCAAGACATCATCACCCCCACCAGAAGTTGTATCAGCTTTGCTCGGGTGACTAAAGGGATGGTAGGATTAAACCACTACCATATGACATGCTACCATCCCTGGATTTGACACTTTTGGAGGAAGCATTTTAAAGTAATTCTGGTGATAGCCAACTGGAAGAACTTTTATTGGTACACACACAGAAGTGAAGAAGAATTTAGAAAAACATTTGGGAAAACCTTCCCACCTCACAAACAAGCGTGAATATTTACTAGGTAGGCCTGCGCCTTAATACACTTGCAGTTACTTTACAAAGATGTACTACAGGGAGATCTGCTCTTAATTACCTTAAAATACAGCCACAGGAAATGGCATAAGGCTGTGATAGGCTTTGCAACCTTGAATTCCTACTTTTAATCGGCATTAGCCATTTTAAATTCAGCTTTTTAAAAGTCTTAGTAAAATTGACCTTAGGGAACAATAAAATGGCAATTACGTATGACAAAGGTATGGAGCAGAAATTATTAGTTATTACCTCAATAAAAAAAAAAAGATGGGACCGTGAACCTACTGGCCAAATTCCAGGAAGCAGGATAGGCTGCTTGACCTTAAGGACCTTAATGAAGAAAACCCAAACATTTGGAGAAGGTGTAACTCTCTAAAGAAATCAGGGCTTTTTTTTTTTTAATCTCCCAATTTACTACTGATACTGTTCTATATTAATTTTATGGCTTCGCTCAGTCACTTTGATATATCATCATTTATTTGCTTGCATTACAAGTCTCCTAATACATCATCGCGTTGTGCAGAACGTGCTGCAATGTACCCTGAATAGTCACTAGGTGGTAACATATGCAGACTTGAGCATGCTTGGCCAAATCCTGCACAACCTAACGTAATGCGTGTCTGCACTAGAGAAACTTGGTCCACCTTCTGATGGAATGATGTGAAGTTTTACGGTGTCTCACGATGTTTGATAGAGATAAAACCTAGAGAGCTCATCAGATGACTAAAACTGACAAGGAGGATAGCTGGTTTTCATGCTGCTCTGAAGACTCCTGTAGCCATGTTCGTCTCCACGCTTGTCTGCGAAGCCCGGTCTGTAGGAATCCCTATGAAACTTGATAGGGGAGTTCAGAAAATTACTTGTTTTCTGTTAAATGCTATCAGCCTTTCCCATAAGGATAAAGAGACTGTGGTTTGCAAGTTTCTGCCTTGGTGCTTTTGATATATTTGCTGAGCGTTTCCTGCTAATACAGGGCAAGGTTGCCCCACGCACCCACGCCAGGGAATAAGGAAGTGCGATTCTCGCTGGGTGGCCCTCGCGCATCCCCCGTCTGTGCCTGACGGGCAGAGCAGGCTGCCAGGGAGCCAGCAGAGCCCCAGCCCTCCGCTCCCCCACCCCAGCACGCAGCGGGAAGTAATTTACTGGTGATCTGGGCCAGGAGCAGTCTGCTTTGCTCTCTGATTAATGGAGAACCACAGACGAAAGCATCGTTCCCCAACTCCCAGGGCAGTGCAGCTGAGAGCAGCTCTTTGGCTGTGTTTTAGGAGGAGCTCGCTCTCTGGCGAGCACCAGGGCAGAGCCAAACAGATCTAGACAGAGCTGTGAGACACCTCCAAGGCTCAGAATCTGCTTGCCCCTTTTTTGGGGGCACAGGGGGCATAGCAAACTGTGGGCCATATTTGCTGCTTCTATACTTGGTCCTTTCTGAAAGCATATAACAGCTTTCCTGCAAAATAACAGCAAAAGGAGAGAGCGAGAGAGACATGGGGTTAGCAAAGAAGGTACAGGATGGTCCAGATAGAGACATCAAGAGGGAGAGAGGCTGATTCCCAACTTTTCATCTGCACAGAGCTAGAAAGATTTCTGCTTCTAAGTGTGTAGCACTATTTTAAACCTTGGGCTCCCATTTCTGAGTTAATAAGCCTGCCCCGAAGAAAGGGAGGTGACTGAAACAGGAGCATGTGGGCTTTATTTGGATTGTCCCAGCTACTGAGTCTGCCCTGCAGCTTACTAAGTGATTGGCACATTAATTAAAAAAAAATCCCCAGACATTTCTAAAACAAACATGCTTTGTCCTTTCTCCCCCTTCTTTGAGGGACCTTTTTTTTGTTACCTTTCCAACAGGCTTAGCAAGAAAAGAGGAATCAAGTGAACGAGCTGTAGAACTGGTAATTCCGAAGGCCTGTTTCCTTACCTTGATTGTGTACATGTGTGTTGCCTAATATAGCAACATAAGAATGACATTTTCTTGACCATCTGAAGCAATACATGACACCTGGTATGCTGAAAAGGAACATAAGAATCAGTGGGGTTTTAGTCTGTATTTTTTCATCTGCCAGATATATCTGTAAGAACATAGCAATGATCATTTACTTATTGTCTCGGTGTGCAGTTGGAGCGTTTTGTCTGCAATGCAAATGGAATAATAAAAGAGTGAATCAAGAATAACAAACAGATCCACATGGCTATTGTATGGAACTATGACTTCATGTTGACTGAGCCAAAGGGGTTTTGCCAGATTTTTTTATTCATGTTGGTTTCCTCTGGCATCCATTTGCAGCACCATAATAATGATGAGATTGTTATTGTAATCCTTTATTGTAAGTACGGTTATTCAGCAACAAATACGGTGATTAAGAAAGTAAATATTGATAGCCAGTTCATGATGATTGGTACAAATTGAATGGATAGAAAAGAAAATGCAGTACCTGAAGCACTCACACTGAAGAACTCAAATCTGGAGTCAGGATAAATAGGTTAGAACCTGTTCGACTACCCAGAAATTTACAAAAAAAAGAGTGTAAACTTGTAAACAAGGAGGAGAATCTTAGAAATCATCAAAAACTGGGCTAAAAGGGACTCTGAAAATGGTCTAGTTCTTCTCCTGACAGTTTAAAAAAACCTCCAGAGATGATGTTTCCACAGCTTCCCTACATTACCAACAGCAATCTGTATTGTCAGCCATCCATACAGCAATCTGTACTGTTAGCAATCCATACTGCTTTTTCTTCATGTCTAGTCTAAACCTCCTTTGCTGCAATTTAAACCCGATACTTGCTGTTTTATCCCCAGCGGACACAGAAAAGCTTATTTCCTTTCTGTCTGAACTGCCTTTTACATATTTGAAGCATTGCTAGCATTGCTTTAGAGCTGAAAAGAAGCAAAAAGGAATACATCCAGTGGCATTGCAAGGTCTAATTGAATCCTTAGCAGGAGAAATCCTGAAGTCCTTGTTCAGTATAAAGGATTCTGGTGATTCCACAGAATTTTGCCGAAGTTCTGAAAGAGGCATGACACTGCCCAGAAGCAGTTGCCAGACAAGGAGATGAAGGTGCTATAGACTTGGAACAGAGTCACCTGGAACACACCCAGCAAAGCAGGTGGGAGGAGGAAGGACACGGACAGCTCTGAAGATGTCCTGCCAATTCCCCTAGCATAGGAGAAGCTCCCCGCTCCTGCAGTACTTGAGGACAGGCAGAAGTGACTGGGACAAGCATCCTGCTAGCACCTGCAGGGACCCACCTAGCCTGACCCCTGCTTGTCTGATGGTGAGGGATAGGCCATAGGGCAGAATGAGGCTAAGAAGTACAATGCATCTGAAGCACTCCTCAGATTTTCAGGACCCAAAAGATTAATTCAGGATGATATAGATGTATTTCTGTGGCTCTGATCTAAACCTTTTATAGTTCATACACTGTTGATTTGTAAGAGGAAGTTGGCACTCCTGAGAGAGCACTACATGTGATTACTAAAAATATTCCATTTTAATTATAAACGAACTTATGGCATAATTTTCATTTCATAGTGTTTAGATTGTATCTGTGGCCTCACAAGGAAAAGGATTCTTTTAACAAGCTTTAAACAAGAGCCAAAAAAAAAAAAAATTCTAAATGATGGTCTGGTGTATTCTTGTCCACATTAAAAGGAATTAGCATAGATATGCATTTTTAAAAACAGTTCTTAAAAAGTGATACAATAATTCTCCCCCAGAGTGCAAAGATAATTACACAGTATTGTTGTACCAGCTTTGTTTACTCTGTTCATGTTCCAGATAATATTAAAAGCCATTCTAATTGTGAGCGTTCATATATGCTTAAGTCTATGTGAAAAGCTCCATCATTAGGAAGGAAGACCTAGCCTAAAGTGATAATGTAAAGCTAGATTCTTATGTGGCTGCTAGAGGAGAATGCAGACTGGTTTCTTTTGCCATATGATTCCCCCCACTCCTTTTTTTCCCCTTTCTTTTAGTTCCTCGGCTCCCTTTGATTTACACTCTTGCTGGTCTACTGTTTTGAGAAGCCAATGTTGTGGAATCCTTAAGTCATCTGTGACCTAGGTCACTACAGACAGGAGCAATTTAGTAAAAGTATTAATTGAAACTCTTCTGGCAAGCCCTACTTCTGCAGATGAAGTTACACATCAAACCTACACAGACTGCAACTACACTTCCGAACAGACTAAGATTTTCAATATCTCATAAACAGACTCCTCAATCACCAGAATCTAATAAGGCTATAATCATCATTGACACTATAATGATTAAAATGAATAAAACCCATTAAGAAAAGTCATGTTGAGTTATTAAAAGTTTCGCTCTGTGTGATATGTAATCTTTTATCCATTTTTTATGATGAAATCTGTAACCATCTATCCACAAAAGACCATTAATTTACTGCTCTGTGGATGTTACCATGCTCTTTAGTTTAACAGCTTATCATTGATTTCTTGAGGGAGATATTATATTTGGAGAAATACACATGGAACAAAAGCCAGTATGTTGCTGTAAATTTGCCACTGACAGGATGATCAAAGTATTTTGGTCTGCTCAAAGCAGAGGGCTGGTGAACAAGTTCAGAAGAGCCTATGGTCATATCCCTGCTGTTGTAAGCAGACCCTGCGGCAAGGCAGCAGATACATGTTTTCAAGAATCACAAACTCTTGTAAGAAAAGGTCATGTGCACTGCAGGGGGAAAAACAATAAAATTTCCATTAACTAGAGCCTAGTTAACCGGCTTATTGGCATCTATTAGAAACAAATTGCAAACAAAACTGATCCTATTATAAACTTCCCCTTGTTCCCTCAGTAAAATAAAGTCACTGAATGGCCCACAAAAGGCAGGAGGAACACAGTTTGTCAGATTACTTGCTTTATTTTCAAGGGAAGTATTAAGTTTCACCCACTGAAGGGTCTACAGTCATGACTGGCAGAAAATTACATAGTTATGGGAAATACGTGAATCAGTGCATCGGAGTAACCTGGAGAGGGGAGGCAATGCACTCCTGCTCACGTTCTTTTAACAGGGACTTTATTTTTTCTCCTAGGCAAACAGCAATAAAAAAACGTGAATGGAAGGATGTGTACACAAACTTTCGGTCTAAGTGGTGGGAGAGCACTCTTCCTGAAGTGTACTTCTTCTCATAATAAACTCGGCCTCAGTATCTTTATTGCTCATCTCCTTTTTAATCTTGTTAACAATAAAGCCTAAAAATGTTTTGAAGAAGTCAAATAAAGGGTGTAGTCTTTCATTTCTGAGCATTCTTTCCATTTACCTGAGATAACTAATAAACTGTCTTTCCCAACATTTTTAATGCTGGGTCAAATCTTCAGCTAGTGCAAAGTCACTCAAAAGCAGTGAGGATGTGACCATTTTTCCTTGCTGAGAAACTGACCCCATCTGTATTTTTCATTTTTCTTTTTCTTCCTTTAGGTGCCTCTTAACACTTCAGATATAGCTGTCAATCAAATAAAATTCCTCTTGGTTTATCTGAACAATGTGCCACAAGCCAGTATCACAGAGATGTAAGTCACTTTGTAGGGGGAATAAAAAAACGAATGTTTGCTTTTCAAAGGAATATTGGCAAGACAATTCTAAAAGTCATATATCACCTTCCCCTTAGCAAAAGAAAGTAGGGGATGGAGGATGCAGGACATGGACAATACAATAATGACTGTGGATGTCACTTTGCATAGAATGGAGCTGTTGGGAAACTGCTCTGATTTAGGCACGCGGTTCAGAGACAAGGGTGTGCCGAGGAATTCACAGAGAGGAGCTTGCTCTGGCCAGCTCTGCCCTTTCACATGCTCTGCCAGTGCAGGATGCTGCTTATCTGAAAAGCCCAATCTCCCCAGCAATGCTATTGAAAGAATAACAGAAAGGTTTCTGAATAATTGTTGTTGTAGTAGGAGTTTGGGAAACCATCTGAAAAGGTAAGTGTCTCTCTTCAGAGTAATAACCAACCCTTACTTTGAGTGTAGTGACAAATACCTGTCATGATCACCTGGTTATGTACAAGAGCTACATGCTCTACTGCAAAAAAAAAAAAAAAGGAGAGGAAGGGGATCACCATGAGGAGTCCCTCCTGAAGCCTGGATTCTGGATTTACTGAGTCATCTATGCTGAGTTCTACTGCGGCATTTCTTTGGTCCCTATGATGCTATTTTTCTTTCCTTGCAAAGATGAGCGAGAGATTAAAATTCTATTGCACAAATCCCCCAGACTCACAGAGCCTCTTGCCACGGGGGATCTTTCACATTGTTCAGCCTGACCTTTTGCAGAGGACAAGCCAGGCAGTTTAGTACAGTTGTTGACAGATTGAGTCCAATGACTTAGGTGAATCTGAAGTATTTCAGTTCGTCAGTCATATGCTGATTGTATGCCATTAGTAGAAAACGGGTAGTCTGAGGTATTTATGGTGAACTCTCCAACCATCTATCCACTGAAGAGCATTAATTTACTGCTCTGCAGATGTGACCATGCTCTTTAGTTTAACAGTTTGTCTTGCTGCAGGGCAGGGAATTTGTTAGATTCAGTTTATTCTGACAGGTGACCTATATTCCATGTTGCAAAAAATGGGGTTCCTGCCAGACCTTCCCTCACTCCAGCTCTGGTCAATGGTTTGACTCTGAATAAGTCATAACACCATGTACTGGGAAACACCTGAGAAAGGAGGCTCAGAGTGCTCTACCGTCCTGCCTAGTGTCCCAAACCCAGCTGTTGCCAGCGCAAACGCCTAAACAGGAGGAAAAAAACCAAATCCAAATTAAAATTCCAGTTGCATACCAAAGTGTCAGGTATTCCTTCCGATCTTTGCAACTAATTCACTAAAACCCTGAAGTATGACTTGACTACAGTCATGTATTAATATAGAGCTTCAGCTACTATGAAAGCAAAGATTTCTCCTCTGTCCCTGGACTAAAAATGGAAGGGAATAAACAGGAAAATTTTTGGCTTCACAGATGTTTGATTCCTTAACAAATACTGCAGACCATAGTGAATGACATCTGTTGCCAAAAAATTTAAAGGGGAAAAGTTGTTAGGTAGATGAAAGTTTGTTAAGAAGTATTCTATGGTAGTGAATAAGGAAAAACAGAGGAAATTGTCTCCAGCCTTGAAGGAATATTTACTTTAATACATCTCAGACAAAAGGTAAACTGCTAAATATGTAGAATTTTTTAAGATATTAATGAATTTTATTTTATCTTCATGTTATTAAAAGTATACATCTTTCTTTCAGCAAGGCAGTGCAGAGTTTGTTGCATGAATGTTTCCCTGGTATTAATCTGAACTGTAATTAATTATAATCTTTTGAGATTACTCTTTTACTGTCCAAAAAAAGTGAGGGGGGTGGGGGTGAGAGGCAGTGCTTGCAGGAATGATGAGAAAACAAGTCACTCTGAGAGTTTTAGTGAAGCTGTTCATTGGTAAGGGATGATTATGGACTGATGAGTCAGCTGTTCCACAATTACAGGTGGAGAGAGCAATAAAATCTTGCTGAGTTTGGCTATTGAAATTATATGGTTTCATAAATAGTATAATGTTGTTCTCAGCAGGTAAATGTTATATTTTAAGGATGGCCACTTTGCAACACATAGAACTATCGGTGGCTGAAGGTCAACAGGCCACCTGCTAAATGATAGTATAAATCCACAGAATTACTTGATAGGAGAGTAATTGCTGCAGCTTTCTTCTTGTTGTGAAATTATAGTTTACTGAATAGGCAGTATTTTCATTGTAAATATTTTCCTACAAACATATCAAAGGATAGAGGGCAGAAGAAATTTTTGCCAACATGCGCATCTCAGCAAGAAGTACCACATTTTATGATAAACTAGTCATAATGGTTGGTCAATTTTTCCTTCCAGCTGGTACTGAAAAAATAGTTTTCTTTTTCCTTTCTTGCTCAAACTTTACTTTTAGAAATTTAACCTCAGCACTGTCTTTAAAAAGGTGGTAAGAGTATGCATCTACAGATTCCCAGATGTGACTGCATCAGGAGGGCGGGCTTTTGAATTATGCTTTTTTCTAAACAGGGAATGTCTGCCCTTAACAAAACACAGAATATGAGGAATATAAGCTAGCTTGCCCTTCTTTAGCCCCCAATTATGTTTTGTAATTGCTCCTGACCCTTGTCTGGTGGGACGCTCCTTCCTCCCTGCTCTCTGACTGTATATTTATAGGCAGAGACAGTTGAGTGGTTTCACAAGCAGCCCAGTGAAGCTGGAGAAGTCACTCAGAAAACCGGCAACACTGCGTGGAGAATTGGCATGCCACACTCCTGCCCAAGGTAGTCAAAAGATTATTTCCTTAGCAAAGCATTAACCAGATCTTGGGATACCCTCCCACGTGATAGCCCCTTAGCAGGCAGTCCCCAGACTACATCCCTTCCAGTCCAAAAATCAGCTAACATTTTCTGAGGATCGGTCTGTAAGACTGCTATTATTTCAGACCAGTCTGAAAATTTATCCACACCTTTTAGCAATCATCATACAAATGGCCCGCAAGTCCAATGACACCTTAATGATCTTTTTTATAAAATGTTCTTTTTAAGGAATATTTTTTACAAAAGGACATACAACATACTTAGGAGTATTTGCCTGGTAGCAAGCTTATTTATACCCAATGTGATGCTAAGTGTTATAGTCCTCAAATTACAAATACCTTGTTCTCACAGAGGATGCAAGCAAGGTCAAAAAAGTTCTCCACTGAACCCAGTCATTGCAAAATCTAGTGCAGATTACTGCCATGAAAAACTGTGCCAGTATTTAAAATGGTTAAACAGAAGGGCTTGTGATAGAAAGTCATCTTTGAATGCTTATTTCCACATTTGTAAAGGGCATAGGCTTTCAAAGGAACTATTAAGAGTTGTCTAGGTATAATTAAAATGCCATAATTCACAAATAATAAATCGCTTCTTTCAATTACTCTTCTATCTAATTATACATCAGTGCTTAATTAATATTTAGCAGTGGTGTGCTCTGTCAGTACCTAGGTCTTTATATAGAAGCAGGAAAAATATTTTGGGTTGGAGTCCACCTAACCAGCTTCTTACTTGCATTCAGGTATCTTTCTTACACACAATAAAATATAGACATTCTAAAATGAGAGCCTGAGTTGTCTATATCACTATGTCAGCAGTGAGAAGCAGGTATGTTTGAAGGCTTTTTGGGGGAAAATTACACTAAGCAGCAAGGTCTCACATTTCAAGGTCTGATGTTGTTGTCTCACAAATGGAGTTCGTTACCTGGTGTGCAACACCCAATATGCACACAGAGCCAAGATATCCGTTTATTTCAAGTTTTGCGCAAGACCAGGTGCTCAGTGGTAGCACCACAAAGCTAGCACACCGCTCATTCATACAGGTGCAGTATTTATACAGTCTAGTTACACATATGCATAAGTAATTATGCAAAGCAGTTTTCTATTGGTCTACATTTTCTCATCTTACTCTTAAAGCTACAGTACTATAATATTCTGTGCATGCCCAAAGGTGAGGGGTCTCTGCTTGGGCCGGGGTCTCCAGCTCGAGGGGTGTGACTTTTAGTATTATAATGAGGATAGTTCACGTGAGGGTGCTTCTTATCACGCTTCTCCTAGTTGTTTCAGATTGTTCCCAAAACATCTTAATTAGCTTACATATTTCTCCAGGATGTGCTTTACTCCCAAGGACAGTAATTCTTGATTAGACGTTCCACATCCCAGTATGAATCCCCCTTATCAACTTTACGTATGTCTCGGCCTTCCATTATCTTTAGAGCACTCATCATAGCTAAGTGCTTAGGTCAGACCAATCTTCCATACATACTTTTATAACACTGAATCAGATTGACTACAATTCCGCCCCTTGAGACTATCTAAGAATATTCCTTAGATAAGTCTCACTTTCTCCTCAGATTCTTTAGCAACACTTGCAGGTGCATTGTAGGAACACATATAGACATACAAAGATATGTTAATAATATTATTATTCCCAATATTATAAGAAAATACATAAATAATTCCCTTTGAGCACAATCTATATTGGCTATGGATTCTATCTGAGTCCAAGTGCAGTTCATTTAATTCTGAGTCAGCTTCAATTTCAACGGTGCTGTTTAACTCGATGTCTGTATTTCTGGAGGGGAGGTTCTCACCCACGTGTAGTGAATCCAAGAATCTATTCCTTTTACTTTGATAGCTGTGGGAGTAATTAGCAATAACAAATATGGTCCCTTCCAACGTTCTTTCAAAGGTTCATCTTTCCAGGTTTGACCATAGACTTGGTCTCCCTGTTGAAAGGTATGTACTGGAGTGTCTAGTGGAACAGGTGTTCTCTCATTCAGGTACCTGTGAAGGAAAGGCAAAGCACACCCTAACGACAGCAGATATTAGGTTAGTATCTGGTCTCCACTGACATGCATTTGATCACTCTTTCCTGTTAATTTATTTACAGGATATGGTTTACCATACAGAATTTCAAAAGGACTAACCCCCTCCCTAACTCTAGCCCTGATTCTTATTAGTGCTGTAGGTAGAACTTCTATCCATTTCATCTGAGTTTCCTGGCATAATTTTGAAATCTGTCTCTTTAAGGTTTGATTTATCTGCTCTACTTTCCCACTGGATTGTGGTCTCCAAGGGGTATGTAAATTCCAATCAAATTGTAAAACCTTAGCAACCTCTTGTACAATTTTAGCAATAAAATGGGGCCCATTATCTGAGGCCATTCCTTCAGGAATACCAAATCTAGGGATTATTTCTTTCAACAGTAGTCTGACTACCTCTCTGGCTTTGTTGGTTCGGCATGGGAAAGCTTCTGGCCATCCACAAAAGGTATCTACCAATACCAATAAGTATTTAAATTGATTACACCTAGGTAACTCAGAGAAATCTATTTGCCAGTACTCCCCTGGAGTTTGTCCCCTTTTAAACTGTCCCAGAGGAGGTCTTTTCTGTATCTTTGGATTGTTCTTGGAACATACTGGGCACCACTTTACAATGGCATTAGCTATTTTTTGCATTCTTGGTCCTATGGCATATCGTCTAATGTCTGCTTATTACTGCATCTGCTCCCATATGGGTTTCTGGATGAGTCTTTTTTATTAATTCCCTCATTAGTGGGGCAGTGACGATTATTTGTCCCATATCAGTCATCCACCATCCATCCTGGGTTTTGGTACAGTTTGGAAGTTTTGCTAATTGATTCTTTCATGATACCCTGTATCCAGCAAATCCCAGGAAATTTAACAGATCAATAGTGGCTCCTTTGCATTCTTGTTCCGAGGCAGTCCCTATTAATATATCATCTACATACTGTAGCAAAGTAACAGAAGGATACTCAGTTTGCCATTTTTCCAGTTATTTAGGTAGTGCGTTATCAAACAGGGTAGGGCTGCTCTTAAATCCCTGGGGCAGCACGGTCCAGCAGAGTTGGACTTTTCTTCCAGTGGTTGGACTTTCCTATTCAAAGGTGAACAATGTCTGACTTCCCTCTTCCAGAGGTATACAAAAGAAAGCATCCTTCAAATCCAGTACTGTAAAATAAACATTACTTTCAGGTATTGATGATAACAGATTGTATGGATTTGGAACTACTGGATGCACATCAACTGTAATCTGGTTAATTTCTCTTAAATCCTGTACCAACTGATACTCCTGTGTTCGGGGCTTCCTGACCAGCAAAATTGGAGTATTATATTCAGATTGGCATTCTCTTAATAATCCATACTGAATAAAGTCATTTATCAACGGTTCCAAACCTATTCTGGCTTCCAACTTAAGAGGATATTGTCTCTTTCTTACTGGTTGTGCTCTGGGTTTCAATTCAGTTTTTATGGGTACAGCATTTTTCACTCTTCCTGGTCTCTTGGTTGCCCATACTGTAGGTATCACAGCGTCCAGGATCTCCTCTGGGATGTTGATATTCTCCTGTTGCTTCACAGTCAATAAACAAAATTGTGCTTTCCAGGCAGTTTCTTTTGGTAGATGTAACTGTATTGATCTATCAGAAAAGGTTATTTGTGCTCTGAATTTACAAAGTAAATCTTGCCCTAGAAGAGGAATGGGGCAATCTGGCATATAGAGGAACTCATGAGATACCACTTTACCTCCAATTTTACATTCCATCGGTTTCAGAAATGGTTTCAAAGCTCACTTTCCTGTGACCCCAACAATAGGCATATATATATTACTTAAAGGTCCCTTACAGCTAGTCACTACCAAATGGGTGGCCCCCGTGCCTGTCAGAAAATCTGTAATTTCATTCCCCAGCTGAACTGGAACCAGGGGATCGGCTGGGGAAACATCAGTGTTCTCCCCTGCTCCCTGTCAATCCGAATATGAGGTTCCCACATAATTAGATCAGCCTCCCTTGTAGATCCCCGCCTTTGGGTAATTGGTTTTCTCTTCAGGCATTCATTTTTCCAATGTCCGTCCTCCTTACAGTATGCACACTGATTCAGTCCTAACAGATGACTTGCAACAGGGATAGACCCAGGGTTCCAACCCCAGCCTCTACCTCTGCCTCTGTCATTTCCTTGATAATATCCTCAACCCCTTCCTCTGCTTTTTGCCGAATTCTCTGCAATTGCTGCGGCCAGTAATGTAGCCTGCAGCTTCCTATCCTTTAATTTTTCCTTTTGTTTTTCCCTTTTCTCTGTTTCATGCCAATTATTATACACCTTATAAGCTATTTCTATCAGTTGGGATATAGACATTCCTGCTCCATCCGCCTTTTGTACCTTTTTCCATATAGCTGGGGCAGATTGTCCAATAAACAACATATTAAACATTTTCTGAGTAGTCTCTACCTCTGGATTCAAGTCAGTCCACTTCCTAGCTGTTTCACACAATCTCTCATAAAATGCTGAGGGGCTCTCATTATTTTCTTGTTTGTCATACAATTTTGCTAAATTTTTAGGTCTCGGAACTCCATGTTGTATCCCATATAAAATCAATTGTTGATATTGTTTAATCATAACCCTTCCTACACTGGTATTGGGATCCCATTCAGGATCATTTTTAGGCATGAACCTAGCAGAGTCATCATGGGCATTCCACCTTTGATTTTCCTGTTTGGCTTTTTCCATTACCAATCGTCTTTCTTCTGGAGTAAAAAGAGTGCTTAACAGTGTCTGCTTGTCTCCCCATGTAGGGTTATGATTGCATATAATTGTATCCCCTAACTGATATATTTTGTCTGGGTTTTCTCGGTAGGATCTAACTGATTGCTTCCAATTTAAAAGGTCTGAAGTAGTAAATGGTACACGCACATACACTGGTAAGCCTTCCACTCCAATTGCCTGTCGGAGTGGTGCCTGTATCACAGGTACGAGCTCGAGTCCTTCTGGAGATTGGTGAAAAGTCCATCTGGGAGGACTGTTCCCTTACTCCATCGGACTCAGTTTCATTGTTTTAACTCCTCTCGATTAGTTCTTGATACCGATAATTGAACATCCTCTGGTTCCTCATTACCCCGATACATCCTTTTCCAATATCACATGCAGAACAACATCTTTGGTTTTTTCTAACCCATTTTCCACCAAAACATATATAACATCAGGATCATTATTTAACAGTTTACATTCCTTTCTGATTTCATTATTATTTTGCAACGTAAAGGACAAATCAACATATGGTACTTCATCCCATTTATCCTTCCTTGTACAGAAAAGCATCAATTGCAACACAGTATTATAATTTAGAGCTCCATTTTCAGGCCATTTTTCATCATCGCCTAATATGTAGATTGGCCACCACTGATTACAATATTTATGGAGTTTTTCTTTAGTTAGGGGATCCCCTCCAAATTTTTGCCAGTTCTTCAGGATTCATCCTAAAGGAGTGCAGGAAGGTATCCTGGTAGAGGGATTTAAACCCATATTATTTCCTACGAAAAACTTTGTTAACCAGGACTTCATGTACTCAACAACCGAAGGATATTCCGATATTCCTTTCAAGACTCTATGTACAGAAGTATAAATAAGCTCCTGCTGCAGTCCTTTTATGGGCATCTTATGCAGAGCACTTTCAGAACAGAAACTGATACTGAAACAGAAGCAGATCGGTATCGAAAAAGAACCAACATTCCATACACAAACCAGAACGAGGGACATTTCCCTTCATTACTCAAACAAAAATATGCTACTGCCACGTATCTTTCCTGAAGTGTCTTATGCAGAGCCCAGAACGAAAACTGAACCAGATTTCCCACTCACCAAGATGTCCTTCTCTGCAGTCCCCTAAGATATCTCATTAGATTTGTGTTGCACCATTGTGTCGCTTACCGCCCGACCGCAGAAGGGAGGCCGAAGGGAATCCCCTATGAACAGGTCGGTGCGCGCCGGAATCCATTCAGACCACCACTTCCCATCAGGACAGCAAGACGATCCAGGCAAGGCCTTATGGCAGTCCCATCTGGGTCGCCAAAATGTCGTCTCACAAACAGAGTTCGTTACCCGGTGTGCAACACCCAATACACACACAGAGCTGAGATATCAGTTTATTTCCAGTTTTGCGCAAGACCGGGTGCTCAGTGGTAGCTCCACAAAGCTAGCACACTGCTCGTTCATACAGGTACAGTATTTATACAGTCTAGTTACACATATGCATAAGTAATTATGCAAAGCAGTTTTCTATTGGTCTACATTTTCTCATCTTACTCTTAAAGCTACAGTACTACTTTAATATTCTATGTATGCCCATGCTTGGGCCGGGGTCTCTAGCTCAAGGGGTGTGACTTTTAGTATTGTAATGAGGATAGTTCACGTGAGGGTGCTTCTTATCACGCTTCTCCTAGTTGTTTCAGATTGTTCCCAAAACATCTTAATTAGCTTACATATTTCTCCAGGATGTGCTTTACTCCCAAGGACAGTAATTCTTGATTAGACGTTCCACATCCCAGTATGAATCCCCCTTATCAACTTTACGTATGTCTCGGCCTTCCATTATCTTTAGAGCACTCATCATAGCTAAGTGCTTAGGTCAGACCGATCTTCCATACATACTTTTATAACACTGAATCTGGTTGACTACAATGTTAGGTATGCAAAAGACCTTAAAATACGAGTCTAAAGGGTGTAAGGAGAAGGAGTAACTACAGAGTGGCTACTGGCGTAGGCTAAGGCACTACATACTAGAATAATTTCCTGTACAGCTCTGCTGGAGATTAGTGTTATTTTTAAGTGGGTAAATAACCAAGAATCATTGCTTTATGTGAAGACTCATCTTGCATAGACAACCATGCTCAGAGGCAATATTCTTCTCAGATCTCCATGGATAATTTGTAATAGCTTTTTGCTCACCAGAAGTTGTATTACTGATTTCTTTCCTGTCTTTTAAAATTTGTCATTAGTTTATATTTTAGCATAATAACAATGTGTCTGCTGGCATATATATTATGTTGGCATTCTGAATGACTATTGCAATGGCTGGATTCATCCTGGACTCTTAAACTGAAAGGTCATTTTTCTCAGATTTGCCATAAAGTCTTGAATTTGACCTCTGAACTCTGCATGACTAGTCATGGAGACAATCCAATGGGACAGTTACACCACCGACTGAATCTTCCATTATGGCTATTGCAAGGTCCTAACAATCTCTGGCATAGAGATTGTTTGATAGAGATTGTGGGTATAGATAACCCACAGGCAAACAGCGTATCACTTTGGCAGCAATGCTAGAATTGTATTAATTTACAAAGCTAACACTGAATTTGCAGTGGTGCTTGCTACTTAGAATCTAATTTGTTTTCATTTATCTGAAATTATCTATCTCTGCACGTATCTCTACTGATGTGAAGATTCGCATGCTTTATATTCGCTGTATTTAACATAGAAGATTCTCTCTCTTTCGTAGCTGTTTTGCCTGCTACCCAGGTTAGGAAAAGAATGGCAAATATTCAGAACAATTCTGTTTTCATGCAGCTTGGTCTATATCACAATGTAACACCTACCTGTTCAGATTTAAAATTTAAAGTCCCACATCAAAACTTTTTAACGTGAACTTCTTTCCATGCTAATTCAGCTATCGCATACTATTCTGTACATAATGAAGTGTGTGCCATCCCACTGAATCTCAAACACATGCTTATAATTTGAATGGAAATGGGCCAAATGGTTTTACAATGACTCTAGTTCTGCAAAGACAAGTCCTCTGTGTGAAGGATGTAAGATGCTTTTTACCTGTTTTTCCATATAATAAGGGAAAAACATTCAGCAGCAACACATGAGGGTTTAATGTCTGCACCTTTGGTTCAGTTTATTAACATTTTTAACTTTCATCTTTCAGTAAAAAATGACATAGGTTGTTACATGGGAAATCCTAGATAATATCTCTGTAATACATTTGAGACAGATCACTATTTGCAACTGTTTAAACAAAATTTAATGTAAAAAAACTTCAGCTTGGCTGGCCTTCAGGCATCACTTTAAAATAACCATTGAAATAGAAACAGCATTATTCATCAAAACAACAACAGCAAGGTAACAGAAACTATATGCTTGGTAGAACTTGCAGTATCATTATTGCATATAATTCCAAAATCAGGAGTTAGACCTTAAAAATAAGGAGATTTGTTCAGCAATCAGGGTATTTAAAAGCAAAAAGTTCTAGTCTTAAGCACCACACTCCATGTTTGCCTTTCAGTTACAATTTCAAGCTTTCCTTCACAAGGAAGAGGACTGGAAACTCATTTTCTTTGAAGAAAAGCCAGGATCTTCTCAGTCCTAGGACCTGGGGCTTCAAATAAAAAATAAAACATTACAGGAATCACAGTATAGTCAGGAAAGTTGGCAGCCCTGTGGCATGACAAAACGGTTACATTGACTTGCTCAATCTAGCATACAACTTGCTAGCCTGGGCTTCATGCGGCCAAAGAGTTTGTTGAGCGCTGCTTAGCCCTGAGAAGGGACCTGGTTGTCAAGAAGAGCTACAGGCACTCACACAGCCTCGTGTCGAGGCCTTCTGCTGCCATCGCTTGCATATGGAAAATGTTAGAGAACCCAAATGACTAAAGCAGGCAAGAGGAACAAAAAGAGAATAACAATGACTTTCACGTGTCCCATAAATATACCTTGGCAGTGAATCCATTTGCAAGCACAGCACACTAGACAATTAGAGGCAAATTTTCAAATGTGTTCTCTTAACTTTTAATGCAATATTGCATGCCTGGTTTTCATAGGAAAATTTTTGGCCTGTGTAAAACTCATGTTTTTGAGTTGAGTTGCATGTGAAAGCTGGCATGCAACCATTCCTTGTGTAATTTCAGAGGCTGTGAAGAGGGGCCTTTGAAAACTGAACCTGTTACCATTCTAATGCAGAGATAAAATATTTTTTCTTTCCCTTGATCTCGCAGGGTTTTCACAAGCTTCAAATGAAAATAAGTGTTAACTCCTCTCAGTAATTTTCGCAAGATGTCTCTGGTAAATTACCCGCAAGATGTAAGTAGGTTCATCTGATAGCTGGAAACCCTTAAAGTGTCTATTAGAAAACTACACTGATGAAAGACTTTCTTATTGATTGCAATCATTATTAGCTCAACTGGCCTGAGACAGAGAATAAATATGCATTATATCTCTTGAGAAAACAAGTTTCACAATTATACAGATTTTATTAGACAAACAAGATAAAAAAGCATGTATGGTCAGCTCCTCTTTGGAGTGGCCTGTCCAGCTTGGAATCATTACGAGAGCTAACAGCAGCTCTCTGTATTGTATGATTCATCTGTCCCTATAGATAGCCCTATATATCACTGCAGAGTGTGCTGATTAGAAGGGATGTTACTAGGACCCAGAGGCCTAAATTGCTGTTTGATACTGCATTAACATTTCACATTTATTAACTCAACACACAAACTATTGATCTGAAAATAAAATTAGTGGTTGCGCTGGCATAGTAGTGAAGAATAGCTCTTTGTAATGGAAGAAATTCTCATTCTTGATTGCATAACAGTAACCATTAAATTTCCTTATTATAAAGGTGTCTAATTAGCAAAGATTTTCATTTTTTCCCTATACCACAGGGGGCCAATCACTATTCTGAGCACATATCACTTAGGTGCATAAAAATTTGCATTGTGCTGTTGGTTTTCCTTTTGAGAGAATGCCTGGGAATATATCAGAATATAGATATGGCACAAGTATTTTCTACATAAAATTAAAATTCAGTTCAGCAGAAAGTGTGCAGGAAGGAAATGTATTTGAAGGTCCTGTTTCCTCTCTGTCTCCTTGTTCTTCACCACTCCCAGCTCTGAAAACTTTGTAATGGATATTGTTACCACAAAAAGAAAATGGCTTTGTTGTTTGATACAAAATTTCCCTGCAAAACAGAGGTATTTAATAGGGCTCTGCTTCTTTTGAACATCCTCTTGCCTCACTTAGACTACAGATGCCATTTAAAACCACAGCTTGCATTTCAAGGATGCATGCATCAGAAGGCATGACTCAGTTTACTTCAATTCTCTCTCTGCCATATAGTCCAATGCTGTGAAATAGAAATGAGAAATGAGAAATATATTGGTATACACAACCAACAAATGAATGACTTTGACTTTTGTTTCCCGAATACTTGTGCTGCCTATGTGTTTACACTATAACTATAAGGCTTGTCAGGCTAATCGTTACGGCTGTCTCGTTGATCTGATTCTGAGAGACCACTATCAGCATCTTGCCGCTCGGTTATGCTTAGGCCAGCAGGTTCAGTAAGTGCAGCAGATGCACTGAAACGTGAGCAAACTGTTTTGAAACATAATAATGCAGTGTTCTTTCAGAGATCCTGCACCAAACTTAGAATTATCTCAAGTGATGGTGTCAAAGTGCATGTGACGCCTGGTGGGAGTTAATCTGTGCGCGTGCCCAGTCTCTGTATGTGGAAGAGTGACAGGAAATAGTCCTATCCTGGTTGGGTCCTATACATTTTTATCCAAGTGCAAATCAGTGTCAATCCTCAGAAGAGAGTTTCTGTGATACGTTGACAATACATATAATATAGCACCTGCAATTTAAAAGCATGGTACCGTTTGAAGTGTTAGGATGGGGGTTTTTGTTTTCTCCTAGTAATATATACCTTTCTACCTTTATAACTGTACTAAATTTGTATATAACAAGCAATATTAAGTTTGTAATGCTGTTATGAGGATGGGATATAGATTGTTGTCAGAAGATATTAATTTTAGCTCTGGACTCAAAGTAGCTCAACTATCTATGGCTGCTTTATGGAATGGCTGAATGGAATGAAACAGCATTACGGACACAAGCACAAATTCCTAATTATTTTGAGGGGAGAGAAAGGGAAAGACAAGAGGGGAAAATATTATTTAGTCTGTACGTTATTCTTTCAGTCCTGGTTTGCAAAGGCTAAAATAGATGCACAAAGCTACACTCCGGCCAGTTGCTCCCTGCGACTATATTGATTTCAAGTGAGAGTTCAGCACTATTTGGAATTAGGAAAAAAAAACAAAAACTGAAAGTCATCATGATTAAAAATTTTCTTTCCCAACTAGAACTGCTATTTCGACTACAACACTCAGCTACTCAGGACAGTGTTTGAAACTGGGTTTCAGCTCCTTCCAGGCAGCCTCTGAATCATCTCTTGCTACTTGTGTATTTCTTACCATTTCTGGCCTCTGTTTGGAGAGCTGTGGAAATGCAAGTTTTCTCTCCATCTTTTTATGTAGCAAACCCATATCCGAAATGAAGAAAGGGTCAAACTGGTGGTTAGATATATTGTCTTTCATTCCAGGGCTTCTTATAAAAGTGCAGCTAAGACAGCTGTGGTGGAATCAGGCCGCCAAGAACGCCTTCTAACACAAGGGTATACCCAACTGGTTTATATAACCTTAATTCAAGCAGCACAACTAATGATAATGATATGCTACAGTAGTATTATGCCAGGAATGTATGAAATCAAGAGAGAACATTTCATTTTAAACTTTGCTGATTTTTCACATTTGCTTAGCATTTTCTCTAATGATTTCTTACACTGTTTTTATGCCACCTCAGATAAAATGCCATCATACATGATATTTGCACCATTAGGCACAAAGTAAGCATTAGTTATGATTAGAGGCAATGCTGTGAAGCATTAAAAAATGTAAAGGAAATGGTTTTCAAGCATACTCGCAAAGACTCCGAAGCTTGAGTGTCATTTGCTTTCACTATGCCAGCTGGGTGATGTTCTGCATTTCAACAAAGCTGGCTACCATTTCCAAACAGATCCATACAAGATTTTCATTATTCATATTTGAATGAGAGTCCAGCAAAAAATACATTCACACACACACATACACAGCAGAAATCCAATGAACCTATCTAGAGGGAATTAAGTGAAACAAAACACAATAATTACAATTAATCATCAGTGAACATGACCATAATGACATTCTTTTCAAGGAAAGGAAACCATTTTCTGTCATAAGCTGCATCTTGTCAAACAACACCTCTAATATTTGGTTTTTATTAAGACTCTTGTCTTTGTGGAGCATAACAGTGATTTTGACTTACTGCATAGATAAGGGGTGAATAATGTAATTAGTCTGAATTAATAAAACTCATGCTTTTGCACTATTCCCACGTCAGTATGGGAATTTTTCCCAGCTATTTCCTAATGCAGGAATCTAATGGAGTACAGTTCCACGGGATTAAGCCTCTGCAATTATTCTGTTCATCCTCTGGCTTGTGAAGAAGAAAGAACAAGACTAATTTTGAGCTGTGTGAACTGTTCTTTCAGCATTTGGCTAGGTCAATTAGAGTGTAATAAATAAGACACATGGAAGAAATGCTGGAACAAGCTAAGACCAGCTGAAATCAAGTCCCTTGGTGTATATGTAGCTCAGAACTTTTCATGTTCTTGTCCCATGTAAATTATTACAATTTTTCTTTGTGTTTGTGTTTTCTTATTTATTTACCCAGAAAAGCTGACCTAAGGTCCAGAATCTGATTTTCTGTGAGGTCAGTGTTTGTAATACTGTAGTGACTCTTTTTGAACCATCAGAGACATAAAAGGCATTCAGATGATTTATTTGAGTGGATCTTGCTGCCAGCATCTACCCTGGTGTGAATTATATGCATGATTCCATCACAGTCCATGAGCATTAACCCAGCAGCACTCAAAGATAGAAGACAAAAATATTGCTTGTGTAAAAAACCTTAAGGTCCCATATATCCACACTCTCTGTGCAAGAGACATTTGTCATAACTTCACATTTATTCTTTAATTTTGATGTTGATCATTTTAACAAAAAAAGATTAAACACCCAGTTTAGAAGATAAAATAACTTTCAGTTTAAAATGGTTGGTTGTCCTCAGAATTAGGGTGATTTTCTAAGGCAGGAATGAAATCTTGAATTAGACCTGCATAAAATAAGTACACCTATGCCAAAATCTTCTCACAGAATGGCTAAGGTTGTAAGGGACCCCTGGAGTTCATCTGGTCCAATCCACCTGCTCAAGCAGGGCCACCTACACACCTACAGTTGCCCAGGACCATGTCCAGATGACTTTCAAATGTCTCCAAGGAGGGGAATGTCACAACCCCCCTGGGCAACCTGTGCCTCACCCTCACAGTGAAAAAGTGTTTCCTGATGTTTGGCCAGAACCTCAGACTCCTTTCCTCTGTTTTTTGCTTCCACTGAACACAAGGAATTGTAGAGCTCATGAGAGCTCGTGGGAGCTATGTCCCTCCACGCTGCTGAAAGAAGGCAGTATGGACACAGCTCTTCTTTGTTTCCCTGCAAGTGAGCTCAGATATCCTTCTCTTTCTAACTCTCGCTGTTTAATAACATAGTTGCTTCTGGAGACATTAGAAAAAGAATGCTACAGACTACCAACACAGTATGGACCTCACCAAAAATACCAGCATGATACTTGCAGCTCCCTCTGCTTTGAGTTTCCTGTCTCAAAAAATAATTTAAAAAAAAAAGAAAGGTTTACTCTGAGAGGAAGGGGAATTTCCCTGGTATACAGCAGGGCCTAGGAGAATGAGGAAAAATGTCATCACAGGCAAAGAATAAATAGTCTGAAGTAGCAACTTACTTTCGGTAATGCAGAATGCAGCTATGTCATCGAAGAAAGAACCCACCCTCTCCTGTTCACGATGAAGCCCAGATGTTGGCGTCCCTCCATTTGTGGTACTATAACACTAGAAATGGGACGATTTTGTTATAATTTTCAAACAGATCTTTTAATCAGTTGCTAATTGACAGTGAAATAAATCAGTAAATGCTGGAATGCTTGTACGGTATTTTTAGTCTCAAAGGTCATAATAGCAGAATAGTGCAGATAGATACCTTCAACTTTCAATACAGTTCAAATTAATATAAATCATCAGAACAGGCTACATTTGGAGGAAACTCGCTTGTTATCAATTATTACTTCAGCTAACTGTTATGATTTCAGAAGGGACAATAGCATCAGGTTAACATTTCATGTAGTTCTTGTGAATGTGTGCTGTTAAATACCAAAACCTGTCATTCTGCTCCTTCCAAGAAGAGAGAAGTGTCTGAAAAAAGTCACCGCAAATCAGTTTAATCTATCTGGGAGTGAAAACACAAATCTGTCTTCCTCCTAACTTTCTTTATTCCATCATGTTACTGGTAGGAAAGGGCAGAGCTGCTATTACTTAGACCTGTATTTCCACATCTTTATGTGTTTGCATTGCTTTGAGCACAATTAAACCATGAATTTCCTGGGTTTGTAATGATCAGGTTTTGGGTGATTACAGCACAACCACAATGCTCTTGTATTATCAGTGCATGTTTTTAAATGTCACTGAATTCTAACATATTTTGGCCCTGAAGGTCTAATCAGATAGGAAGTGTGGAATAAGCAGAGATGGATGCCTTTGTATACATAACATACTAGCCTGAGACTTTGGTCACTCCCATAATGTAGTCAATGATTCGAATCCATGTATTTTTTAATGGGATTTGATGCTGTGACATGCTTTTATCCTTCAATCTAGCGTATATTGGTTCCCCACAGGAAAAGCCAAAACGCCCATGTTTTTCTATGAGTCAGGCAGATCACTGATGGCAAAGGAGCACTGGTTTACCTTCAAATTGCTGGAAGCACTGGCCTTTATAAAACTTCTCTAGTCATTAATGTGCCAGTCTTTTAGCAGTGGTCTGCTGGGAGGAAGGAGGCTGTGGAGGCACCACCCACAGCCTTACCAAGGTAAAGATGACCCATAAATGTCAAACCTGAAATGGCTACTCTGGATTTCAATGCAGATTAAGGATTAGGCAGTAGGGTGCTCTTTTACATGTGAATAGGCTCACAGGAGTACAAAGAGAAAGCCAGAGAGCTTGGTGTTAGCCACTTGGTTTTGAAGCACAAATGTAACATCTAAGGGGAAAATGTAGACAGTTGCCAGTGGCATGGGTTCAGCTAAGTCACATGGGGAATTTATTTTTGTGGAAACAAATTCTTACACGTTATTTTATTTGAAACACTGATACTTGAATTACTTGTAAAGTCTTGCAATTTGTTTAGTTACTGTAGGCTTATCAGAATTCATTACAAGATATTTCATTTTGGCCCAGGAAATGTCTTTCCTTTTTTAAGAGAGAAGATAAAAACATACCAGCCCTCAGTATTCTAAACATGGAATTAGTGTCAGATAAGTGACGGTCAAAATCATCCCCTATCTAAGACTCTGGAATGAGAAGATGTTCTTCAGGCTTTAAGAAGGCTACAGCATCCCATGGCAAATGAATAGCTGTGAGCTGATTTTTTTCCTTCAGAAGAGCTTAGACAAAAGTTGTCATATGCAGAAGGAACAGCTGTGCCGTATATCTTTCAAATCTACAAAACATTTGCATTAAATCACAAATGAACCTCTAAGAAATAACTTCAGAAGAGCCTGAATTCATCCCTTTCAGGATATGCAATCTAATCAGTACCAAGGGAAAGGAGAAATGGATTAGAAATAGCAGGCTCTGTTTATTTTTGTCTGGAAACTATGGAATGTACATTTACCGCTTTGTTTGAGAGCTCAGAAGTTATAAATACGGCCTATACTCAGTATTATTGCCTCTGTACTCCCCAGATAACTTACATAACCAGAAGAGCCATTTAGAAAGAGACTGGTCGAAGCCAAAGCTTCAAACCCAATTTCATCTGTGATTTAGGGAGCTGAGACATTTCACCTGCAAACTTTCAGGTATGAATCAGCTGGTACTGGTCCAGTTCTGAATCATATTTTCTGGTTCAGACTTAAGTGCCTCTAAGGTCCTTCAGTAAAAATGGACTTTGTGAGATTTCTGCTGTCTTAGGCAAAAGTCTCAGAAATACACTGCAAAACTGAAACCCCACTTTAAACTTAGAATATGCCAAAATGCACAACCTATTTTCAAAGTTCTCCTAATATAAAAGTTTATTTAACTGAACTCTTAGTAATGTGGCTGGTTGATAAGTATGACTTAACACTTTGGCCTACCTGAAGAAACCAAGTGTACTAAATAGTTTCCTCTTCTGTGGTGTGAAGGAAGCGAGGGAATGCACCTGTTTGCTCAGAGATCCTAGTAATTTTTGGTGGTGAACTCCTAAAGGAATAGGCTGTCTTGACAATGCCATGCTGATGTGGCCAGAGGATACAGCTGGAGGCTGGCATCACTGCGCAGCTACCTGCACAGCCTGTTCTTGAGCCCATGAGAACAGATCTTCCCAATTCAAAGACAGCTTTCCCTTTTTCACCTCCCTGCACTTTTTATTCCTTTTCTTCCATTACTTGCAGTCACGCTCCCTCTCTCTTGTTGCCTGTCCTTGTTTCTTTGCCCCTCAGACAGTTCTTTCTATTGTTTTTTTGCTACACTATTTGCTGCCACCACCTTTCTAGCTCTGTTCCTAATCCAACCCAAAGCCTACAGGCCTTTCCCAAGGTCTCCCAGAAAATCCTCCCCTTTTTACCTCACTGTCATATCGTCCCCTATGGCAGTGCACTCCCCTGCCTCAGAGGGCAGGGGGAAATAGCATCCTCTCCTCGCCTTCTCGTCCTCCATCCTCTGTGTGCTCCCTACCGTTGTCCTCCAAGGGAGCGAGCAAGAGACTAGTTCATGCTACCAAAGGGGAAACAAGTAAAAGGAGAATTTTGCTTGCCCTGTTTATGAGTGACTTTCCAGCTGAGTGGGGACAAACATCTTAACCAGGTTTGGCTCCAGGCAACGGGAAAGCAGGCAGGACAGCAAATAGTAGAGGCCAATGCAACAGTCCCACTGCCTGCAATGAATGCCAGAGCCCAGGCTGGTTGCTGCCCCAGGGTACAAGGAGTGAGACTGAGACTACCGGGAAACTCACAGCACCTCTGCCCCAAGGGCTGCAAGCTTTGCCCTCATGCCCTCTTAGCCCTCATTCAGGCTCTGCCTCCTTTTCCCCTTTCTCTGCCAGCAGAGGCTGAGCCCTGGTTTCAGATCAGCTCCATCTCTACCTGACAAGCTGCCTCTATCCTGCCTGGTATGCCAATGCACGGACCGTGTGGAAGGACAGTACCCCCAGGCACAAATGGAAAGAAGAGAAGATCACTCTGAAGGAGACTTCTGCGCATGGAGAGTAATGATTTGCATTTTGGTTTGGGAAAATGAATGCACTGTACTAGTCATATGGAGGATCAGGACAAAGAACAAATTTTAAATGGCAAAATTTTGTAAGTAGGACCAAGGTCACCTATCAAAGAGATCGTGCTAAAATGCCTCATTATGCCTGACCTCATGACTCCTCCCAGTAGCAGTGCTCCTCTTCCCACACAGCTCACCAGTGGAAAGTGTATATTTTTGTACATCTCACGCAAAAAAGTAGCTTTTATTTTGCTTACAGAAAATTAGCTGAAGGCAAAATCAGGCTTAAAATGGAAATTATCCCACAAATTTGATTAGATATACATTTTATTGACAAACTCTCGAATGCTTCTTTTATAATATTTAAGAATTCTCCAAAGCTAACATTCAGTCCAAGAGTGGCTGGAACAAATGATGGGAAAAGTCTGATCAGATGTTGCTGGCCCACCGATCTCCATGAAACACGAGTCATCTTTATCACTATAGAGAGCATTCTGGGGAGACTAACGATTTGACATGGATGCCATTCATCCATGCGGATGGAGCCAGCACCCAGCCAATGCACCATATGAATTCCACATAATCCCTCTTCTGTAGGCTTCAGGGTTATATAGGCTTTATCCAGGCCACAGAGAGCCAAGAATTTTACCCATGGGAAGTAAAATAAAAACAATTCAAGACAAACTGTGAGGAAAATGTCACTGATAAAGGATTGCAGGAGCAGGTTTGGAGAATGCCCCAAATTCACTGAGCACTGAGGAGTTGAAATGTCAGTACAGGGAAGATCCGGACCACTTAACAAATGTTGGGTCTGCGCCTTCAAACAATTGCTTGTATGAGTGATTATCAACAGAAGTAATTCCATGAAACTCAGGTCTAGATATTTGCAAAAATGTCCAAAACTGTTTTTTCAGTCACCAAATGGAAGTATGTTCCCAGCACCATCTGAGGGCAGCAGACGATGTATAGACAGTCTGGGTAGGTATTTTTTAGTTAGTTTTCTTTAAAAGGTATTTTAAAATGTGATGCTTCGGCAATAGTAGAGGAAATAATAGGAGAGAAGGCAGAGTGTAGGAGAGGGTTCATGTTCAGAGAAATCTTTCATATAAATTTGCTGCTAATTGCTTCCTTCTTCTTAAGACACCAAATGATGCCATTGATCATCTGCAAGTGCTGAGGACAGCACAAGGATGGTTAAATGTATCAGTAAAGAAACATTCTTAATGAGACAGAAAGCAGGGTAAATCTTGACCAGCAAATTTCACTGTTTTGTAATTTAAAGGAATATCGACCTTATCATTAGTTTTACTTATTTTTTACCTCCAAGTTTGAAGGGAGAGTGAAAATCAGGTAATCATAGGGAGCTGTGAGTTGCTGTCATTCATATATTTCAGTAGTCCTTAATACAACAGTTAAAATCCCAAACAGAAAAAGGATGATCTAGTTTTTCTTGCTGCTTCACAATATCATGCTGTGAAAATTTTGTGAGGTCATCACGCATCCACAATTTTAAAGTGTTCATAATAACAGATTTACTCCAAAAGTGTTCATGCAAATATTTTAATTCATGTTTTGTCAAGCTGCTTTAAACAGCCAACCCTTGTTGTAAGAATATGCTAATATGTAATTAAACTGCACTCACGTTATGCCATATGGTACATTTGAAACATAAAACACTCTTCTATTATTTGGGGAGGGTCGTTTGAAAAGGAAAGGAAAAGAAAAAGAGACAACCCAGGGGAAAAGACAGTTTATCTGTCCTCCCACGCTTTACAAGCCAGCTTTAGCATTAGGCACTGTTATTCTGGATGAGATTTGACAGTTTTGGGGTTAATGGGTCTTAATATTTTGTTAAAGAGAAAGGCATGTGCTGATATGCAACAAAGACCATTGCGTGGGGTTTTTTCTTTAAATGAGGCATAATTAAGTTTTTAGGGAAAATATTTATCTTTTCTATGAAACCATGAGCAGGTAAACACGAACACATGGGGGAAGTAAGCTTTGGAGCCAGTGGGAGTTTTGCCATTGGCTTCTGTGGGAGCAGACCCTGGTTCTCTGCCGTTTTCCAACCTGATATTAACATGCAAGTCAGGATGGCTGAGAGGGAGAGATAAAGAGAGAAATGCTGGATTCAGAAAGAGAGTTTGGCAGTTAGGTGCTTAATTACATAGCGGCATGTGGACAATGTTTAAGCAGGAGTGCAGACGCAGGCAAAAATGATTAATCTCTTGTTTTAATTATACTTGATCGTTTGATTGTGTGGTCATTATTGGAAATGACCTGGTATTTCATTTGGGAACTTCAGAGTAGCAGGAAGGTGAGGAGATGCTGTAGTCTAAGGCATTAGCTTCTTACTAGTAGCTGTTTGTATTTTAATGTGCTTGACAGGTCACAAGTGAGATGAGTGATGGGCTCAACCTAACCTTTGCCAGATGATCACCTACATCAAAAAACCCTGCATAATTCATTAAATCATTCAAATACATTTCTCGGTAGAGCATTCATTGTCGACTTTTCTTTTTAATGATAACAGTCCATGATACTACCATCTGATGGCTATTCAAAAGAGATGTACATGAAATTAGTCAGCCAGTGTGTTCAGCTTAGTTCCCAGAACCAAAAGCCCAGGTCCTCAGAGCTATTTTAGTGTCTAAGATAAAAAGAACTCCTCCTTAGCACTCCTCGGGATTTGGGTGCAGGCACCCCCAAAATCCAACCTACTTTGAATTTGGTAGATACCAGCAGAGAGGCCAAAAACTCAACAATGTTCTGCTCAGTGATGTGGTGAAAAACAAGCACCTCTTGAAGTGAACACTTCAAGGTGAGAATGTGGCAAGAAGCCTGAGCTGCTATACAGAGAATTTTAGTTTTCAGAGTTGGCAGGCAGTAGCCTTTCAATGCAGGGTTATTGCACTCAGAAATATGTTTCTGGCCTCATGGGAAGAAACACACTGCATTAAATTCTGCTGCAGCATGAAAGGGTTGAAATGTTTCTTTCACATGATGTAACCTCTCAGGAAATCTAACCTGACAAATAAAATAAAAATACTCTCTCCTCTCCTTCATCAACAAGAAAATAACCACCTTGTTAACCAACCGAGAGTGCCATATGTTTTACCTCAGCTCTGCAAAGTACTTGCTTATCTTAAAGCACGTATCAAAACTGATTCCTGATCTGCAAGGCAAGAAAATAGGGCGTGTGGCTTAAAACATTTAAAGCCATCATGCCACTTGATAAACCAATGCTAGTGAGAACCATGTGAAATTGTTGTTGGCATGTGACTGCCTTAGGACATTTTGGCACATGGGATCCACTACAGACCCGTGAGGACCGAAGGGCAGAGGAAGGTCTGGCTGTTGTCTGTCCGTGGCTAGCCCTATTTTTCATACGCGCCCAGGTTAAACTCTTGACCCCGTTGAAATGAAGAATATTTTCATTTACTTGAATGGGACCAGGCCTTCGCCCATAGACTTTAAGGATAACAGTCATCTTGTCTGATGGTCAGTTGTGGAAACTCATCTAGAAATCCCTATGTTAAGCTCAGAACTTCTGTCTGAACTAGGCTATATATGCTTTAGGAACATGTGCAATGTTGATTTAAAGTTTTAAAATAAAGAGTTGATTGCATACCTATTAAAGTTATTCCAAAGGCTAATTACTCTCACTCTTAAAAGACTGAGTCTTACTTCCCATCTTAATTTGTGTATATTCAGCTTCTAGATGTTGAATATCACCATGTCTGATAGTCTGAAGAACTCACTTCTATTAAAATACCTGTACACATTTATAGATCACAATCAAAACAGCTCTTAATATTTTCTTTAATAAACTGAGGAGACTTAAGCTTACACAACTTTCAACAGGAGAAAAAGTCTGTTGGCCAGCCATCACATAAAAATATTTCTAAATGGGAAAAAAGTGAATGGCGAATTTAGATCAGATTTGAACACAGCCATGCCAAAATGCTTTTATTTTAACATGTGCATTAATATAATGGCATTATATATTTAAATAGGAACCACTGCATTGCCCTGATAATAAGATGGCACAGAACTTTGCCACTGTTGAAAGAATTATAGCACTTTTTTCAAAATGTAATAAAATAGACAAAAAATTATAGAACAGTTGTCCAGGAAAGACAGAATTTGTAGAGTGCTGGCCCAGAGAAATAAACGATCCTTTAAAAAAAAAAGGACTTCAATGAGAAGAGAGAATGAGGAGTCTGTCAGGAGGAAGAGGGAGGTGTTCCGCACACTGGAAAAATGTGTCAGAATGCTTGTGTTCCCAAAATGAGAAAGATAAAGAAGTCTTGGTAAGGTCCTTCTCTGCTAACAGGAACTGGAATGGGAGAAGTCGAGAAAAGAAGAGTGTGAGATAAAACATGACTAAAGATGCAGATAGGGGCTCTGTAAACAAGAATGAGGAGTTTGAAGTGGATTTGGGGAATGAAAGGAAGACAATGGACAACAGAAGGAAGGAAGGATTTGTCCGCTGCAGATTACCAGAAGAAGATAATAGCTTTCACTGCAATATTTTAAAAATAACAGAGAAAAGCAAAAAGGAAAAGGCTAGTAAGGCTGAATACAAAATTAACTAGGACAGGAGAGGGTGAAAAACAGGTAGCTTTAGGAACTATTATTAAGAAAGGAAGATTTTAGAATAAGCAAGGGTTTAAAGACATTGAATGGTCATAAGAGAGGTGAGCTTGGAGAGAGGAAACTTGTAGAGTCAGATATCATCCACACAGACAGTTATAGCTAAAGGTTCAGGAATGGTACTGTCCCTAGGCATGCTTACGTCTTCAGGGAAAGGGAAAATAAGAACTGATCAAAGGAGATAATTAAAGGGCAATAAGAGAAAATGCAGGAAAGATGGGTGCTGTTGAAGTTAGTAAGTTGAAAGGGGAAGGGTGGCAAGAAACAAATCAAGAAGCTTAAGAAATCCTCATTATATGGGGAATAAAGATCTTGGTTAAGATGACTTCCTTACAGAAAAGTGGACTACAGTGTGAGTTGGAGGGGATTAAGAGGACAGAAGGAATGTATCTCATTGGGAGCCTAAGGCTAACAATACTTTTGTTGACTTTACTATTGCCAACATTTTAGCCAGAAAAACTTTTGCACAGATAAAGGAAGTTCAGTTATCCCATTTCTCTACCTCACTCTACTGTTTCACTGTCCAAAATGGAATTCTATTATGAAAGAGGATCTGAGTGAAAGGATATAGCTGCAAGACATTATTCCTCATTCTGCCAAGATTTCTGGAAAGACCAGGTGAGGATATCCTTACGAAGGTAAGGATAATAACACTTACTTTTCTTTCAGGGTGGTAAAAGGCTTTGAAAGCTTCTAAAAACTGAAATGAAAAACTATAAGCAGGAGAAAATGAATCTATGCAGTGATGAACTGGTTTAATTTTCTTACAGATTATGTTACTAATCAATCTCATCTGAACATATGGTATGACCTACCAATATGAAATAAATGAATAACAGCAGGTAAAGATATTCTTGATGTTATCTATAAATGCACGATGTTTACAAATTATTAGATCGATCTATAGACTATATACTTATTCAATATGAACAATACAAATGTTTTTATATGGACATAACTTGAAGTAATAAACCTCAGAGATTTGTCGGGAGGGCTGGAAGTGTGTGCTCTCCTGGATCTTTTTTAACAGATTCCCAGCCCATTGTCCTGATTTACCTTTAAAAAAGCACCAGGCAGTTATCAAGTATAGCAAAATGGTTGTCAATGAGAAGTTGCTTCTTTGCTATAAGTGCTAAAATAGATCTCTCCCCTGCCTCTTTAACTGTGAAGTGCTAAAAATTCACAAGTCTTATGTGCATGGTATAGCAGTTTTCATTTATTGTTACCCAAAACAGATTTGGAAGGAGTGAATTAAGTCATCTTGAAAGAAAGCTGAAATGTGACAGAAGTGCAACAGATTTTGAAGTTTATTGCTCTACAAATAGTTTTCTTGATTTGAAGGATATATTTCTAGCGTAGTATTGTTTGGAAAGTTAGGTCACAGTTTGGGATTTGGATAAACTTTGTATGAATAGTGTGCTTCTGTTTTGTTCTTCCTTTGCATCTCCATATTTCATCTTGATTTCAGCTTCATACTGAAATGCAGGTAAATTCATACGGAAATGCAGGTAAATGGGAACATGTTGCTCTTAGCAGTCTGTGGAAGGCTAAGGCTGTATCTTGCTAAACATTGACGGTGAAACGTTGCCACTGGCCTCTCTCAGTGTGCTGTCTGCTCTCTAGACTTCAAAGAAAAGCAATTTCAGTTCTAGAGATTCCTTATGTCCTTATTTAAGGGGAAGGGGTCAGTTCCTAGTTACTCAAGCACATCTGAAAAATGTAACCAATAAATCTATTCTTAAACACTATCAAATTATCTTTGTAAGATGGAAAAAAAAAACTAAAAAAAAGTAATTTGTGTGTACTGTGAAGTCAAATTTTGTGTTTCTGTCTAGGTGCTTTTATTGAAATTTGTAATGACTCACCACAAATTATTCTCCTGAGTAGCCTGTGTGGGCTTGAGAGCCTGTAGGTCATCCTAAAAGTCCCAACTAATGCAGGAAAGTCTTCTGCAAAGGGTTAATAAATGCTTTGTCTAGTTTAGTTTTCAGTTGATTGGGCAATGACAGTCTTACTGCTTCCCCTGAGAGATCTTTTCATGTAACATCAATTCCACAGTAAGTCATTTCTGTTTCTCATTCTGTTGCCCTATAAAACTTTCTGGGGGGCAAGGGAAAAATAATCAAAATGAATGAGTAAGGCCTGCGTCACATTTAATTAAAAATATTTTTGCCCTTGGAATGAAAAGGTATGGTGATAACTGGAGTCACTGGGGAGTCCTGCCTAAAAAGTGTTGGCATCACATCACCTTATTTCAGTACAGATACAAAACTGAACAAAATGTGCAATTATGTCTCAAACAAAAATGCGGTGCTAGACATCAAATGCATGTAGCTGAAGCACCATATGAACACATGGCATCTTTGCTAAGTAATTTGCTCTTAATTGTCAGCACATTTAGTACTGGCATTTTTAGATACATTTTTGGTTCATTCTCTAACAAATGACTCTACACTAATTGTTTCTCCCAGCAATTTATTGCACAGCTGGGAGACTGAGTTGCAGAATTGCACACACACTATCTTGTATTGAATTCATTTCTTGAAAATGTTTAAAATTCCATGAGGTAGTCAAGAATTATTTTAATTGCAGTGTCTACAATGAAAGTATGGAATTAATTAAATGTCTTGCAGGGCAGGTAAAGTACGGCTTTCAGAACCTATTGCTTAGGAATGTTTCAACAACTGTAATAGTATAAATCAAGATATCTTTTAGTAATGGGGATAACTGTGACATTTCAGAGGATCTCTTAAAAGCATATTTTTATTTAAAAGGTGAACATCTGCTAAGGTAGCAAACTCATCTGTATGCTAAAGAATTATCTTTCTGAGGATCTTTCCATTATGAAATACCTGTCATGATTCTCTTGTACAAATCTGTTAGGCCTCACAAATCTTTCTCTCATGTCTCTCCTAAGAGACACTTATCTTCTCTGATGAGAGATAAATGTTCATAATTCAAAAAAATGTTTTAATCTTAAGCAGACCAAAGTCTAAAGGCTTACTAAGGAATATTAGCTAGAACAGTATAAATGGAGATGGATCTTTAGAAAATGGGATGCCTACTGTATGTTGGATTAGCTTTCAAGAAGCGCTGATGTCACATTATAAGTTGGGAACAAATTGCTAAAAAGTCCTTCTCTCTTAGCTCATGAATCACACTGCTCTGATGTATCAAATCACATCAAGTGTGATCAGTCAAATCAACTGACATCATGAAGTGTTTGGTGATTATTTTTTTTTTCCATAGGAGAATGATCTCATAGCTCTCCAACTTTACACTGGAAGCAAGATCTTGAGACATCCAGGAAAAAGTGGTTGTGTGAAGCTGGAATATATTTTAAGTCTGAAGTGAGCAAATTCCTGCCAAATTCTTCAGGGCTTTGTTTTTTAAAGAATTCTTTTAACAACCTTTTGACACTGTAAAATTATTTTTATAATTGAAAGTACTCCATGTTTTTAGTAGTCTGTGAAATGTTAGTACCGTGCATTACTGCAGAGGCTTAACATCACCTGTATACCTTTGAATGCAGTGAGCCCTTTGAAATCCTGGCCTCATCTCAAAGACCTATCTTGTAAGCTGTAATTTTTCTGTAAGAGTTAAGGTAAGCACAAGGACTTGGCCATAACAGGATGAATTCACCTAGTCATGTTTCTCTTGGCAGCTAAGAAGACCTGGACCTGTGAAATGCTTGGACTGGAAACCCCAGCTACTGCTAGCACAAGCCAAGGCCTGTTGTCAGATCCATGGCAAACACAAGGTCACAGAAGATAAAGCTGGAGTTGGAAAGCTCCATATGACTTCACAGCAATGACTCAGATGATGGGTGGGGAAAAGAGGGTGGATCAGGGACTTGCCCATCATTGAAGGGACTCTGGTTGTAGGCAACGTCATAAAACAGATCTGCAAGAAGTTTAAGTCCGATTCACACACAGCCCCATAAAAAGAGAAACTGGTTTGCTGGGGTTTGGGTTTTTTTGGGGGGGAGGCAGGGGGCGGTCTCAGAAAATGCCATATGCACAGGTGCACCTAAATTCTGTGTGCAGTTTCCAAGATAGGGCATGCATGCAAAAAGTGGATATGCAAAAAACGTAGCAAATCAATTATTTGCACATGCAGTCTCCTATTGTATGCACATTCAGAGTAAAAATGTATGCAAATTCTGCTCTTTTTTTCATTTTATATCATGTTAACTTACATAAAACTTTAAAAATCTTGCTGTAATCAGTTAACTGTACTCTTTTAAGCTATTTACAACTCTCTGAATATACTGTTTATTTCATTTTTAACCACTTAAGGAAGTTATTAGCTAGTATATTTTTACATTTTGTTTCAGTTTGATTCTCTTCTCTGTGTATTCTCTTTTTTTACACAGGACAAAAACATCCCTTTTGATTTTAGCTATGAAGGGCAGGAGAGCATTGCAATCTAATAGAATAAATGCAGCCCAAGCTAAATTGGCATAGCTCTGTCAGTGTTACTGAGTGGTGTCTGCTTAACCTAGAGTTGAATTTCCATTGATTTCAATTGAAGAAGGGCTAAGGTCCTTAATCAAAAAGGAGTAGAACCAAATAGTTCTTAGCCGAACAGTTTTGGGGTTTTTTTCTCATAAATTTGCAGGCTGAAATCCTAAATTGTGTAGATTGCTTATCAGATTGTATTATCTGCTGATGTTCAGCCTCTGCTAGCTAAATCAACACCTCTGAACAGCAAGACCGCAACTTTCTATAAATCATAGTTTAGTTAAAACACCCTGTCTGTGACCTGCATGCTACAGGGACGGGTACAGCACCTGAATAAGTGGAAGGGGAAATGGAGGGGCTGGGCAGCCTATGATGGTGACAGCATCATATGACAAAGTACACGCTACTAGGGAAGGACTAAATAGCCTTTCCCTACCCAGTACTGCTGTTCTGTGCCAGCAGGGAAGCTAAAACACCTGATATCATTTTTAATTTAAGAGATTTTTGTAAATTTTTTCAGCTGACAGAACGAAGGATTTGCTACTCTGGTAAAAATGCAATTTTTTTCCAGCCATGTCAGCTGGTCCAGTAAAAGACAACCTATTCCTCCAAAACTTACGTCTCTTATCCTTGGGCCAGAACTGCTACTTTAAATAATAAAGGCGATGCTGTAGTTGGCAAGTAGTGGCAAGTACCTTATTGGCTCAGTTCATTTCAGCAGGCTACAAGTGATAGCCAGCCTTATCACCTGAAAAGTTGGTGTCTACACTGAAGACCTTCACTCTCCTAGCATCCTGTCCAGAAAAATCACACAATATACACACCTGCCAGATTGAAGTGGGGAATATGAGTAACTAAGGGCTTTTGTTTGCAACAGAGAGCTGAGGGGAAGCAAAACATAGGCAATTTGTTCTGATCCGCCCCTTGAAAAAAAAACACCTTAGAGTGGTTGCATGTGACTGGTCACATTAGGGCTGCTGTGGGAGAGGACCAGCTTTTGTGGTCCCTTTGGCTATGTGTTCTGGGCCAGCCTGAGAGGTGCTGCCCACAGCCCGTTCACTGTGAGTCAGTGAGTCATGTTTTGCCCCGGGAGGTGTTTGGGCTCTTGTTCAAGCAGCTCTTCCTTAGGATACCATGAAGGTTATCTTCTCTGGGGCCACAAGCAGGGGTGACGGAGATGGAGACAGCTCCTGCTCACCCAGCAGGACTGTGCAGCCCTTCCTCTCCTTACCACCAAAACTCAGTCAACTCCAGCCCAGCTAAGGAAGCTGCAGTTACAGTAGGGCCAGGACATAACCCAGAGACCGTTATTAAATGTATTTTCTTCTGGAAATTAGAGTACAGTAGCTGGTATTTTAGTTAACCTTTGCAATGACATATTTATTCTGGTGTACCCAATAATTTCTTATCGCAAATTTTTTTCCGCATGGAAACTTTAGACATTTCTATTCCCAGAAACGGGCTTGAAAGGATTCTGTTCCCACTTCTCTGTAGAAGTGTGATTATATTTGTAACAATTAAAAGTGCAGTTCCCCTTGGGGAAATGTCAGTGGTAATTATCACACTGATGATTCAGAGAATGCTTCCTTCTACAACTGGTTCTTGATAAATTGCTGGTACTTGTTTGACACTCTCAGTTCTCCTGTTTGAGCAAATAATCATCAGGAAAATATCCACATAATCACTTCATAGTCAGATGTCAGTCTCCTTTCATGCTGAAGTGCATCACTCTTGCTGTTAAAAATCACAACCACATCACTATGTGAAAGCCAAAAAAGCCTCCAAAAACTCGTATGTGTGCCTCATATTCAGTGTGCATCAGTAGTAACTAGAAGAGCTATACAACTAAACCCACCTCTAAATAAACACCACTTGGGTGGAAAGTGCAGGGATAAAATGCTTGCCTTACTTTGGCAGCAGTACATACCAATAATGAAACCTTTCATGGAGCTGCTGGTCTTTTCTCAAGTCTTGTTCATCATTGTCTGTGTTTTCATTGTGCATTTGGCTTGCAACTCACACTGACCATGTTTATTATACCCTACACCACTGGGCCAGGGATCAGTCAATAGAAACATTTCCACTGACTTCAGTGGGTGCTGAATCAAACTTTTCATCTCTTCATGAAAACAAATCTCACATCTTCTCCCTGTGGTCCCAAACTCTACATGTCTCACATCTGCACTCCCCTCCTTGAAATCCTGCTCACTCGGTCATTCCTCAGTTGGTGTTTGCTGCCTTGGCCTTTATTGCAGGCATCGTGTGCAAATACTAACGCATACCAGTATCTGCATATCTTGCAGTGGTAAACCACTGTAAACCTTACTGTGTCTTTCCTCTTCCTTTCATTACCCACACAATTTCCAGTGTTGTCTAACTGAGACCAAAAGAGTGTCAGATTATGTTCTCAAAATAATATATGTTGGAAAATAGTACTCCTTTATCCCAAATTTCAGTCCTTTTGGTAGCTGACTACAGCTCTGGTTTTCTCTCTCCTTCTGCCTTATTTTTCAGTTCCCCTATTGCTAAAGATGCAGTTCTTTCTCACGAACATGTAAGAAACTCTCACATCCCAGACCAAAGCCGTCACAGTTGTGATTCTTGGGTGTTTTTGTTCGTTTGTTTTCTCAGCCACAGGCCTATTTGTATACTTTATTCACTCTGAGCGCAGAGAAGCACATTGGTAGTTTCCACATACTGCAATTCATTTTCACTACCTAAGTAAAGTCCCTTCTGTCAATATTAGAACACAATACACTGGTTTCTTTTTTTCTTTTTTTTCCCCCCAATCCCTCCCAGTAAACAAATGTACTATCCCTTTAACCTCTGACAAGCAACAGTCTTTCATGGAGCAATGAATGGATCAGCTTTCCAAAAGTGGTTCAGCAGCAGCAATTCTGGGTTATGGCCTTCTTTGAACTCTTAATCCATCATATCTGATGTGCTGTCTAGCCCCTTGACTGATTTTCAAATCGGTCTCTAACTGCACAGAAGCTACCTATGCATTTGGCCAGACAAATCACATGAGCAGATGTGAGGTGACCCAAACAAGGTACATAAATGATGTGTTTGGGATCAGATTCAGTTGCCCGCTGTGCTAGATGGCACGTAGACACTAATTAAAAAGACAGTTCTCACTCCAAGAAGCTTCACCACTGCAGTGGAGGAAGGAAACCAACACCTAGGAAGTGGGAACAACAAAAGAAGCATAAAACAGTGTTTGGAAACTAAAAGAATTAAAGAATATTAAAGAAACAGCTTTGAAGTTGCAAGGTCAAATAACCAAACTTAGGAAAAGCCAAAAATTAGATTGGTTTCGCTCTACCTTTCCTTATGGGATTATGTGCTGTCTTTTTCAGCAGAAATATTTTGTCATTCAGGTAAGAGGTTATCGACCTAAAGAGCAGGTACTTACTATTTTGTTTTCTCTGCATTGTGTGCTCTCTGGGTGCACTTACTGCACGTCTGCCATGAAGACAGAATTATTCATGGACTTTGCCATCATATTTCTCTCTGCTGGATCCACAGTGTCCATTTTCACAACACCTGCAGAGGCCCATTGTGATAACCCAGCCAAGGTCTCTCACCTAGCAAAGTTCTTGGTAGCCCTTCTCGTAGTGCTTACAAACAAGTCTCTGGCGCTTGCTGAGCTGATGGTAGAAATCCATCATACATATTAGGAAGACCCTGGGGTGGATCTTGCTAATACCTGGGCTAGATGCCTGGTCATGAAGCAGTTGCCCTTTGAGAGCTTGGCTCAGCCTACTGCTGAGGCAAGGGAACATTCATGACCTTGGGAACACATTCCTGGCACTGGCACTATAGAAGACTATAGTCTTCCACTGAATATGGCTTTGGTGGAAGAGTGGAGTCAGTGACTCTGTGTCACAGAGGACTGAGCAGTAGAAAGGCCTACAAGATGGAAAAGCTACCTGGGGTCAACTCCATACAGGGAGAATCTTCAGGAAATTTATAGTCAAATCCAAAGAAAGACCCTGGCTCTTGAAGTAAAAATTAGGCAAAGTCTAAGCACTAACTCCAAAATTGCAGTTGTAAAAGTCTCTTTGCAAAGCAATCAACCTCTAAACTTCATATGTGCTTTTCTTTTTTATTGTAAAGCTCCCCAGGTGCCAAGAGTTGCATCTGCTATCCTAGAACTGCCACAGGTCAGCGGTTCTGAAAAGTTCATCCTGTATCCGACTCCTACACTAGAACAGGAACTAGAAACTGTCCATCCCCACATCCTCCAAGAGGCTCAGTCAGAAAAGTGTTGTAGATGTATTCTGCCATCACCTACAAGATCTGGCTCCACCTAAAATGCCGTAGTTAATTTCAAAATTCAGCTGAAAAAGAACTGCCTACTTTCATATGTATATATACATACGTATGTATGTATATAGGTGCTTGTGCTTTACTTCCCTTAATAGATTTACACCCCCTATCTCATACTTCTCATGCTAGTGTCCTCATTTCCAAGCTGTGGAATGTATCTGGGGTAGAGGAACTTTCTTGTGCCACTGCCCAGGGAAGAAGTAATGATTCAGTGGGTCAAAGACTGAGAACACGAGAGCGATGATGGCTTTGTAGCCCACTCAGCCTTAAAATACTCCTACAGAGCTCTTGAGAGCCATAATTTTTCAAAGACTTGCATGATGGCAAGTTTGGGGAGCGTCTCAAAGGAATGGTAAAAGGCGCATCCTTGAGTAAAGGCCACAAATTAATAAAGGCTGCCAGATTTCAAGATAGGGGAGAGATGACCTATGTTTTTCCAAATAAAAGGTCAGCAGAAATTTTTAGCATGGGAAGAACACCATGTTTTTCTCCATATTCCTTCTTAGAAGTGACAGTTTATTTTCTGCATAAATATATGTGTGTGCATATATATAAATTCATCATGAAGTGTACACCCAGCATAGAAAATTTCTATGGTGTTTGGCAAAGTTGAAAGTTACTCAAAGAAGTATCATATCATGGGAAATATCAGGCAACCACAGTAACAGGCAGGGTTATCAGTCTGGCCTGTAACAAAACATATGGCTAGAGAGCATCATGCACTGGCAATTTTTCTGTTTCACATCAGTGACCAAATATTTCAGCAAGGAGCTAGTGAGAAAAAGTAAGTTGGAGAGGGGGGAATATGTAGCAGACCTCTGCTCCTTAGAAAATATGTATTACTGCTACCTGTAAGAAAATTTGACCTGTGGGCCAGCAACTTGACTTCCAAGAAGAACATTTTTTCCTGAGCTTAAGCTGCGAGCTGGGACAAGGAGCTCAGAAGTGGGAGCAAATAATGTGGAATGGTTGGGTCTGCCCATGTGGTTCCCCTTATGCCTTTCTCAACTAGTCCTATGGCACACAACTAGTTAAAGACCCCTTGTAGTCAGTGGGAGGGGGCAGAGAAGGCTTTAACTCAGCTGCCTGCAAGATGATGAGACCAAGCTGAAATTCTGTATAAAAGGTATCAGAGAAACATGCTCAACCATTAAGTAAAATGCAGGCAGTTGTGAAGAGGGGCTGCACTTGCAAGGAGAGCCACTGTTTCCACTAGGCTGGTTCAAGGAGGCAGGGTTGATCTGTCAAGGAGATGCTATAGCTGATGGTTACTTGTAAAGTCTGAAGTCAGTTAACTGCTCACAGTTTAGAGGAAAACATGTTTAGGTTTTCATTGGCATATACAGAGATGGCAAGTCATTGAGTTATGAGTAATGGAATGCCTCTCACTCCAAAACTGCAAGCAAGTATTACATTGCTTAAGTGTCTCCAGGCTGGACTGCATAATTTCCAGGTAATACCTTACAGAGTTTTCCCAGGTGGGAGTGCCACAAGGTGAACCAAGTTACAGCAGTTCTTTCTGGTTTAATTTGTCTTTTGGGGGAGATTGTGGGAACTGCAAGTGTTCTTCCTCAACACTTGAAACATGAAATTTGTGTTTTATTGTATCCACCAAAGCTATATATTAGCTTAAAAACAGCTTTTCTGAACTTTTAAGTTCTTATGAATTCTGCTATAAAAAGAAAAATCAAAGTCTGTTCTACACACAGACGGTAACAGGAAAGCTACATATACTCGATTTGGCATCTGCTCTCAAAGACATGCTGTATATACTCATATGCACACACAATGGTCTTTGAATAAGTAACATCTGTAATGTTATATTTGCTCTGATTAATGAAGAGAAAGAATGAAGATCTCCTGAGCCCTTGAATCCTGTTCTGCAATTATGTCACAACTGATCTTTATTGTTTCAGCTGATTATTTATCTCATTTCCTCATGATTGTCTTAAGTTGGCTCCTTTATAAATTAGGTCTTGCTGTTAACAGCAATCATTAATTACCCTTACAGAAGGCTTGTGTCTGCAGAGGGAGATGTTGCACTTACAAGTTCTGTTTTATTCAACTTTGGTTTAAATTGTTTGCTGCTGCCATTTCTGTGCAAGCTCCAGGGATGATCCGGAAGCCAGTGCATTTATCAATAATACTTCAGAATTTCTTATGTGTAGTGCTGAGGTTTGCAGATCAGCTATTATAAGCAAGCCATTTAAAATGCAAATGTTGTCAGAAACAAGGAGAAAGTACTTCTAGACCCAACAATTTGGACTACAAACTCAATGCCTCTTTAAGGGAGATGAATGAATGTTGCGCAGAACTGAATCTGATTAGGATGAAAAAATCATGACTAAATTCTAAAGTATGTATCTGCTGAGAAGAGCATAAGCGTTGTTACAAGGCACGTACTTCCTCACTACAATTTTAAAAATCCTGCCTCAAGCATCTGACAGAACAGGGAGGTTTAGTATCATGTGCTTTGCTACAAATACTGTTTGCATACTAAAGCCACAGTAAAAAAGGTAGCAGGAGCTCCAGAAGTACCCCAGGTCCCAGCAGTGAACCCAGAAGCTGGCATTAGGCACCAGGACTCCCTCTCCAAGAGCAGTGGAGTCTGCATCCTGGGATGGGGCTGCTGTGCAGTTGTGTCTCCCCGTTGGGGGCCAAGTGGATCACACCATATACCCTTTCTGCCTGCGCATGAGGGTTTCCTTTAGAAAAAAAAAAAGAAAAGTCAGAGTGTGTACAGCCTAGTCTCTCAAGCTGTTTGGGATCCCTAGTTCCTAGTCCTTGTTCCTTCAATCCTCTTTGCATTAGTAATTGGAGTCTGGCAGCAGCTGAATAAAACATTTCTGGGGTTAGGCAATAGCTGGACAGAGTTTTTTGGGGGGATGGGTACCTTGGGTCTGCTGGAGTTAAGCTTGAGATACCTTTATTGGCCTATAGACAAACCTAATGTGAGGGGCAGAAGGGATTTTAAGATTATGCCACTGGAAATACTGCAACATGAGAGAGAAGTGGTAGTAGGCTCTTACCTGCAATACTGTGTTACTGCAAAGAGGACAGCAGAAGGATGCAAAACTAATGAATGATTAGAAGTATAGAAAAGTTTAGCATAGATTTTTAAAGTGAAGAAAAATGCAAGGGGAATTGGATGTGTTATACAAAGCATCAGAAAGAAGACCCGTGCAAAAACAGCTCTTTCAAAGAAATAAATTCTCTGTAGCAGAAACTACCTCCTTGTTGAAATGATTGTCCCATTAAGTCATCAGGCTGTGTGGTAAAGCCAAATCACATGAATGTTAACAGACTAACAGACTAAACAAAACTATCTGTGACAAAACAAAAGATAACTAGGCCACTACAACTTTAATGTGAGAGACAAATTCAAAGATGCAAAGGTATTTGAAACATAAGAAAACATGCTTTCTTCTAATCCAAGTATCTAATAAGTGCTGAAAGAATGAAGCGTACAATTGAAAACACATGCCCAAACTGAATGTGAGACTGCAAGGGGAAGCATGTTATAGAGACCGGCTTTGTTTGCAATAACCCTGGAGAGAATTGACACAATGAAAAGGTGTTGGCACTGGTGTCTGATAGCAAAATGCAGCTGGAGGATGAAGCTCTGTTAATGATACAAAGGTTTTACTAAGTCTTTTAATTAATTCTACACTAGTATATTCTATAGCAGGTTGGCTTCTGACACTGGAAAGAAACGGATAAAAAGTGAATTCCAAATAGATAGCGGAGCTGAATACAATATAATCACAGCAAGCGCCGTGCCCAAGGTTAGAATTCAAAGCTCTGCACATTTCAAATAGCAGGATCAAAATGAGTCCATTTGGCAAAGCTGTTCTGGCCTGTCTGCTAACAGATAGAAGAGTTTGAAATAGTGGAATAAAAAGTCCCAAGTGTGCTTGATTGAAGAGCAGTCTGCAAATGCAGATGATCAAATTGAGTAGATAACCTATCTATGGAATTGAATTCTAGACTTCCTTTCGAAGAATGCCATGGGACATTGAAGAATACAGGGTGTATTAAAGGCGTGTAGCAAATCTTATAATTCTGAGGCAGTTTCAAAGAGCGTAGAAAAAAAATCAGCATACCAAAGTTAAAATGAATAGTTGCTCACGGGCAAAGCCATAGAAAAAAATAATGTAACATGCAACCAACAAAGAATGAGAAGATGGCAACAAAACTAATTGTCACCAAAAGTGTTTTTTTCTTTGTCTGCTTTATTAAGGAATAATCCTGTTAATAGGATCTGCCTTTTTTTAAAATTGTAATATACTTAGTTGGCAAAGACATCTGCATTTCTCTAGCAGACTCTGAATACTTTTTGATTTAATCCAGATTCTGATATAAAAAGTAATATTATTTGAGTGTAACATATTAGATGAGTTGAAAACCAGATAACTAATAGATCAGCAGAGGAGACAGTCCTCACCTAAGGGAGAACTATCACAGATCCTCCAGCAGTTCTCCTATGGATCACCACTGCTCATTAATTTTATCAATATTTTCAGGGAGGGAATTGCTGGAAAAGAATGTGAATTTCTTTGAACATAAATACATTTTAAGGATATGTCACTGACTAAATTACCTGGATCACGTGGTAAATGGCCCCACATCTGATCCCACATTTGACTTTATCACAGGATGTGGATCTGGGCTAGCCTGTGGTTGAAAGGGTTGAAAGCTCTGAAGGATTGAGAATCACTGAAAGTGAATTCTCAAGGTGATGTGGTAGCTCACAGGGGTAATTCAAATGGAGGCAGCAAGCACAGAGAGTTTTTCTAACTATATGTAGCATAAATCCATCATTAGAATACAACCTTCACCTTGGAAAGGATGCAGACAAATTGGGAAAAGATTCAGAAAAGTGCTAGAAGAACTATTCAGATTCAAAGATACAATTTAAGATTTGTTTTAATGCACCCATGTACCTTCACTTCTAATTTGTTATCACTGAGCATCGCACAAAAAGGTCTCCATGGTGGCACAGAATGACATGAGATGACTGAAAGCTTTGGGGAATGTAAAAGTTGTCAGAAAAGGACTGAACTGAAACAGACTGAGATCAACAAATCCCTAAGCTATTGACTAAGGGCTATGGGGATGTAGCCATCCTTTGCTAAACCAAATGCTTAGTGCCGCAGGCTTTCCAAAGCATGGGCTTAAACAGCATGCAGAGATTAAAAAGTCACAACCGGATACCTGTCAGTTTGCAAACAGCCAAAAGACACTGAAGTGACAGAAATGATTATGTTAAGAAAATGAGAATCAATGCACTATATAAGCAGACATGTTTGTGAAATCATCCTGGAAGTGTCTACTCTGATACTCACTAGAACTCGTGGCAGAGGGTTAAAGAAAGACTTTGGGGATTTCAGAAGGAAACAAGAGGAACAGCTAGATGAATATCCATACAAACCTTTTGGACATCCTTCCACACTTAGAAGTTACAAAGAGCAGAAAATCTGAAGTGTCCTCAGGACTTTGCTTCTGGTCTGAATCTGAACTTTTGCTTTGGTGGAAGAATGGGACATGTACTAATAGGACAGAGGCTGTATGAATAGTGTGCCCTGTTCATGGGTGAGGGAGTGGCTGGGAATTAGCTAGAACAGCAGGAGGGTATTAGTACGATGACTCCAGGGAAGACAGCTGAAGACACAAACATGGTTCCAGCTGCAAATATGGTATAATAAACAACAAATTTTGAAGCAATGTAACAAAGAATGTGAAGAAAAGGAATGTTTTGGATTCTTCTACAACAGTGGTAGGGTGTGTGGATAACACAGTCAAGGAACAGGAAAGTGTCATTAGCGAAATGATATAGTCAGCATCACTAGCACCTGGTGGGATGAGTCATGTGAACGGAGCATCACATTCAGATTATAACCTGGATAAGCAGATAGAGTAGGTAAAAGCAGTGAGCTGAAGGCAGGAAGACCAACTTGGTAATTATAACTCACAACTAAAAGGTCTCAAAAGCATATGGATCAATGCACTAACTAACAAAGACCAGGGGTGTGTCACAAACTGCCAAATCAAACCCAAGAACGGGATGAATTACCTCTTAAACATTTGTCTGCAATATCTAGGAATAAAAATAGTAGCATCTGGACAAACTCAGTTCAGCATGTGTGCTACTTTATCTCATGCAGCTAGCAGTAAACCATCACTGATAGTTTCTAAAAATCATGGATAATTCCCCAACTTGAAAGGCATGTTGTCCAGCATGGAAAAAAACTATTTTTTGGACCTTGTTATGATGAATTAATTTTTAGACTGGAAACTGGTGGGTGGCAAGAGACCGGAAATTACATTGCATATGAGCAATACTGAGCAATATCTACATGGAAGGCAGCTTCTTAACTTCAGAATAGTCCTGGGAGAGAATGAAATTAAGGCAAATATCTTAAGTAAAAAGATCACCATACAACATGCAGAGGAAACTATATTAGATAGCAATTAGCATACATTAAATGCTATAAAATGCAGAAAGTTGATAAGAGAAGCTACGGACAACAGGAAAAATCCAGAGGTAATATAATAATAATATAATAAGCAGTAAGAAAAAGTTCCAAAGTATACTGAAAACAAAATAAATTCTCTCAACAGTGTAGATCTGATACTACCCAGACGTGGAAAATCAGTGTTTTAATCTTCATTTGGAAAGCAGGGTGATGTAATCTTAACAAAAGAGAAAGATTAAGTACTTTTAGTAAGATTATAAACTAAAGAGGATGTTAAACAATGCCTAGTGGGATAGAGAAATAATTATCAATTAATTTGCAGTCTTTAAAGAAGTGATTGAGGAGAACTCTGATGTTTATTTGCAGGTGAATACTGGTGAAATTTCAAAAGAGATAATGTTGTGCTGCTACTCAGAAGGAAAGAAGGAGGTGACCCAGTAACTGTGGGCTGATTGGCATGGCACCAATATAAAAGAAAATAAAAGCAAAACTAACATGGGATGAATTTAATAAAGAATTCAGGAGAGGAATATAAATTATGCCAATCAACAGAGTTTTATGAAAAATAGGTTTTGGCATTGCACATTTGATTTATTTTGATGAGATTATGGGTTTAGTTTATTAATTACTCAGCCTCAGCTTTTGTAAGGAAGTTATCCCACAACTTTCTAATCTTAACATATTCTAGAGTATCCCTATATTATACAGTACCCCTAATCAGCAGGGGTCAAAGGCTACTTTAAGCAAGTTAAGAATTGGCTGATTTAAAGAGCACAAAAAAGAGTTGCCAGTATAGACATCATCGTGGAATGGGATTATAGCTAACGAGATTATGCAGAGAGTGGTGTGTTCAACACTACTGGCTGTTGTAATCAGGGGGTCAGAAGTAAGTACATGCCCAATGTTGATCAAATTTGTGTCAAGGATGAATGTGCCACATTGTTTATGTGGCACCTGCATCCCTATGTAGCTGTTACCATCTCTATGAAAAGAAGATGGTTTTTAGGGGCCTACAATCCCTTTTTTTTCCCTCTAGTAAATCTGTTCTTCTAGGTAACAGGGAAGTCCTGCAGCTAAGGTGTACGAATGTCACAGAGAAATTTGACCTGACAAACAGATTCTAAATATTGCAAAACATAAAATAAGACATTTAGGAACAATGGATGCAAGCTGTCCTTACAGACTGAGGAACATGTCCTAGAAGACAGAGGTGGAGAAAACCAATGTTATAGTGGAGCAATGTGTGAACATGCAGTCCCATTGCAGTGCTGTAGAACTGCATTTGGGTTAGTGCAGTTCTTGGTTGCATGTACAGGAAATATTAAATAGATATAAAAAGACAGACTGCTGCTGGAACAAATGCGGAATACCCTCACACTGTGTAGGTAGTTATGGCTTCCATGCTTTGAGAAAGGAGACTGTAAAATTGCAGATTATGTAAGAGAAAGCCTCACTCAGAGCTTAATAACTGAAGAAAGTGCCTCACACTGACAGGTCACACAAATTACGTTTGCTTAGGTTGTCGGAGTGAAGACAGAGAGGTACTTTACTACAGTATGTAAACTTCTTTCATGGAAAATAATGGATAATAAATGTTCAGTAATTTAGCTGAGAAGAACAGAATAATAAATTGCTGAATAATTTTTATTAGAAATAAAGAAAACTGGAGGCTTCTTTTTTTTTTTTTCTGCTTTATTCTCTTTGCTTTTGCCAGTGAATCATGGTTGGTGTATACTACCAAGATTCTCCATAAGCTGATATGTCAGGTCACATCAGGCGCCTGCTTTGAAAGTCTTTCACTGTCAAATGCAGTGTATTGGGCTCAGTAAAAAATAACTGGGAGAAATCTAATGGTCTGTGATGTACAGAACAAGCTGTAGGTTCTTCTAGAGTTAAACTATCAATTTATGAAGCAAAATTATAACAAGTCTGGGAAATAACTTCTTGAAGACTTACTGAAAAAGCATCAATATGAGGGGATAACAGCAACTCTTGAATTTCTACTGGTGTGGCAGATTACAGTAGGCATCAAGTAACATCCCTTGCTGAAGGGGTGGTTATGACGAACTGAAACAACATGGACACAGATGCTCAATTTTACAACTGCTTTTTCAAGGAGAGGCTGTTGTGAGAATTATGCTCCTGCATAAAAAAGTGATTGGGGCTATCAGGATAGATGATTTTGCCCTTGGTGGAGTTATATACCAATGATATGGTGTTGCCATATCACCATGAAGCCGTGCATCATGGTGTAGAAATGTCACCCTAACTGCCTACCCAGGTATCGAGAAGTTTAAAATCAGTCTTTGGAATATCTTTCTTTTGGCTAAAGAGGGAGGCTGGCACTGAAGACAAAGTACAAGATTTGCATTAGATGTATCACGTAAGATTCTGAATATGCTAAAATTGCGTGATATGGCTGATCATCACTTGCTCCAAATCGCAGGTGACTGCCCCTATGTGGTGTTAAGTGTGATTTGGGTTTGGCTGGGGAATGCTGGTTTGGGGAATACCGTCTCGGACAATGCTAGGGAGATCAGCACTGGGAGCCAGAACAGTTAGTACCAGCATCTCTTATTCCTGCATCTGGATCTGGAGATCCCAGACCAAATTCCCACTGGCAAATGTGGCTTTTCCCCTGTAGAGCAGCATTACAAAATGGAGGTCATGTTGCCCTTTTTCCTGTCTGTGTTGCACTATTATCTTACAAATGCTTGGGCACAGTTCTTGAGCTACAAGTGGCCAACTGGAATATGTCATAATACAAAAATCGGTAGGTGTGTCAGAGACACGGGTGTCGGCTGCCCTACTGTCATCAAAAGTAGGGAAGTGTAATTAGTGATGCTACTGCCTTTTTTGCTACTGCCTGTCATGATCTGAAGTTAGATTAGATTAAATGGGCTAAATAGATGCAGATTAACTGCCTCCTTACCAGCAACGCACGATTCAGTTGCTCAGCGCTGCGGTACAGCTCTGTTGTAAAAACCTGCCTTTGTGACCCAAATGACACGCAGGCTTTCAGGTGGGAAGCTGTGACTGCCAAAGCAGAGGGGAAGGGGTATGGGGTCATGCACCCTCTATGTTCTTGTACCTCGTGAGCCAGTGTTAATGGGCAGTAACGCACTGCTTGGGACTGAGAACGGCTGAGACACTTGGGCTTGTCCACTCATCCAAATCCACATTGCCGCTGAACCAGGAACAGGTTGGGAACATCATTTGGAGCCAAACCAATCCCCATCAACTGGCTGAGTGCTCTCCTGCCTCCGGAATACATCCTAGTCCATGTTTCAGCTGGCTGTGAGGGTAGCATAAACATCGACAAAGCTAGGGTTTTCCCCCCTCTTCTTTTTTTTTTTTTCTTCTCTTTTCTGTATGATTTTCTACTTAATTTGTAGTTATCAGAGGAGGCAAGTCTGTGCTCCTTTCTAGCTGAAGGTTTAGTAAATCAGACCTTTTGGGTTTGGATTAAATTTTACTTCAGGTCAGGTCATTCGTGTAAAGTGGTTTTGGAACGTATGACTCAGTATCTCCACATTAGAGAAAACTTCTCCCTCTAAAGTACACAGGCTTGAGTAAACGTTAGAATAATTGTAGGATAATTCCCAAGAGTAATTCACAGTCTATGGGAGTACAAGGCCACATATTAATCATGTGGATCTAGTAATAGTAGTTGCTTTATTTGCTGTGTAATTCATCTTTGATCCTGCAGTGCAATAGCAGTAAGCAAACTTCCCCTAAGGAAGCAAAAATGCATTTTGGGATGAGTTAAGACCTTCAGAACTTGGTCCCAGGCAAACAAGGTGGAAAGTGTAAAAGTTTTTAAATTAAAATTTAGCAAGGTGAAATCAACTATTTAGAGAACTGGCTGAACAGACTGTTGGGGTCTTTTCTCTTGTACAATAAATTGAGAGCACTCATCCCAATGCAAATTAGGGTCTCTCTATAGAGTGGGGAAGTGGCATTTTTTGGGCTTTGATTTTGGTGGCAATGCATGACACACATCTGGGTCTTAGCTTCTGAGGACTGGACATAAAAGGTGCTCTTAATGTCACACTGTATTGCTGCTCGGGAAGAACGTGGCAAAATGATGGTATTTTAACACTGAAAACGCCAATGCAGAAGAGCAAATAAAATAGTTCAGCTTACAAATATCGATCAGAGATGCTTTCCTATAAAAAGTCTGGTGACCGAGTTTCGAGGTGTACCCGGGTACCAGGAACTGATGGCTCCGGAGGCAGCCTCGGGCTGCCTGCCCTCCCCAGAGATGCCTCCCTTAACGGCGGGTTTGAGAAGCCAGCATCGCTTTCCGTTCTGCCAAATTTATTTCCTTATTAATCAAAAAATCTCATCTTCCTCTGGCTTCGGGTGATTTTTTTTTTCTTAAAGCGTTGTACGACTACCCGAGGAAGAAGAAAAAGAAAAAAAAAAAAGAAGAAGGAAAAAAAAAGAAAAGAAAACCAGAATCGCGTCAAGGTGAGCTTCCAGTGACAGCTGTCTTTTATTCCCTTTTTTTTCTAGCACGCCCCTTTTGAGGGTTCTTGTCAAGTACGAACTTTCCCCCCGCCTCTCCCTCTCTCTTTCCGAGCGACTTCTGATCTCAGAAATGTATTTCATACGTTTGATGGATGAAGCGATCAATTTCTTTTTCGGCCGAGCGTTTTTGGTTTGGAATAAATTGGCGGCGCTTTTTCCTCCCTGCCTGTTTGTGTATTTGTTTTGTTTCCTCCTCCCCCAAGGTAAATCTAGACGGCTGTAATGGCATCTATATCTACAGTACGTGTCATTTAAATAAGACGTTTTATCAAGCGTCTTTAAATCTGCAGTCAGCCTCATTTAACCTCTAAAATTACGCTTAACAGGCGACCTTCATTAGCCAAATTGGAAGGAACGTGCAGTATGTTTTAAGCAGTGTCGTTTCCACCCTGATGACCCCCCCTCCGCAGCGAGAGAGGGATTTCATCGCGGAGACTGGGGTAAATGTGGGAGCAGCTACACCCCGCGCCCCTCCCTGCCTGGGCCCACGGGTGTCCGTGGGCAGGGAGCCCCGCAGGACGGTCTGCAAGCAGTTGGTCTCCGGTTTGCGAGGTCGTTTCCCCCCTCCTGCTCAGAGGGATGCAGGATTCGTGCCGCCCGGACGGGTTCTTTATTTGTTACCTTGCGAGCGGGCAGGGCTTGCCGGGAGAGCGCTCGCCGTCCCCGCTCCCGGGTTGCCTGTCCCAGGGGACACCAATTAAAGGCACTAATTGGACAGCGATACATCAAAGTCCGCCGCTGAGCCTGGCTCCTCGGAGCTCCGGGGGTCCTGTAGTCAGGCTTTGTGTTTTAGGCACCGGCCTTGCTCCAGGATCCCTTGTCGGACGGCGAAGGGGGGAGCAGGGCCGCACACCCACGCGTCACACACCCACGCACCCGCACGACTCCTCCGGTCCGGCCCGCTGCTCGAGCATTGTCTTGCTCTCCGCGGGCAGCGTGACCACCCCGCTCTGCGGCCAAACTTTGGTGGCTCCCAGGGGGTCTCCGGTGACTCCTCGGCCGCAGGAGTTAGACGGGGCCGGCGGACCCGCGCTGCCCACGGGTGCTCGCTGCTCCCACCCTCAGGCTCCCGTGGACAAGGGACGCGGGGCCGGGCCCTACCCCTACCCCACCCCAGGCGCTCCCTTCACGCCCTGTGCATGGGGGTGAGCCTCTTTGGGGCAGCAGGTGTTTCTCCGAGCCCGGCATCACCTCTCGAGTTTGGGCAGGAGCCTGAAACGGCCCTTCCAGGCAGCGCCTCGGGGCCGGGGGGGAGATCAAGGCTTTAGGTGAATAGGTCTGTGTTTGGAGAAGGAGGAGGGGGTTACACGCTGGGACACTGAGGAATAAATCGGCCTCTCCCCTGCTTTCCAGCTCCCCTTCCAGAAATGCAACAATTCTCCCAATGACCAAATAGCCTGCTTCAACCTTCGGGGAGGTTCCATTAACCCTGAATTATTCGCGATCCCGGGCTTTTCCAGGTGCGGCTCGTCCAAGCCCGAGGGAAGAGCCGGCATTCCCAGGCGAGGCGCGGGGAGGCTCTGCCGGCCTCACCCCGAGCCCGGCGGGCACCGCGCCCCGGCTGCCCCGGCCCGGGGGGCATCGGCAATGAGCGCGGCTGGGCTGGGGGAGGCGCAGGGCTCGGGCAAAAGCAGGGGCGGTGGTACATATACATATATGTATCTCTCTCGAATAGGCAGTCCGAGGCAGAAAATGACAGCCCACGCCGCAGCCGGGGTTGGCATCCCCAGGCTGAGCAGCAGCGCGGTTCGCATGTTACGACGTAGCTGAAAGCTGCTTTTTAACGTGTCCTTTCTGCAGGCATCGCTCTCGGGAGCAAAGCGCGGCCCCGCGGAGATGGGGCCCACGGAGGAGCGGCGTCCGGCACGGGTGCTTTCGCTGCGGAGCGTAAGAGCCGATACGTCGGGGCCGGAGTTTGGCAACGGTCCCCTTTACACCCCACCTGCAGCTCCGCTCCCTTCCTCAGGCCGGGGAGGATGTGCCGGGAGAGCGAGGAGGTGTTTGATCATTTACTGCCCACGGAGGCATTTGTTTTTCATTTTGCAAACGCTTCCCTTTAAGTAATTGTTCCTGTTAAGAGCGTCTACCTTTCACTGAGCTTGGCCGCGCTATAAATAATCTCGATGAAGATGCAAGGATATGACTTTCACAAGATTGGACAATTGATTAAATCTGTGACCTGCAATTGCGAATAATCTTGGAAGGCTATTTAAACAGATGAAGGCCTAAATTGTCTTGCTTGTATCTGAATTAATTTCTCATTCATCATCATTATGGAGTGATTGGTTCTATTCAGGCTTTGCAGCCTGCTGGAACGAAACTGGATTTAAATGAGACTGTAACACAATTTAAATGCTCCCCAGCTTTAACGAGGCCAATCGAGCAGCTGCAATAAATACAAATATTTTTCTAAACAGCCTTGTTTTAAATAATTACTTAATACTTTCATGTGATGTTCTTAAGTGGCAATTTCTGTCTCTGAAGTCCCAGGCACTTCTTTGCAGAGAGGGCAGCAGGGAAAATCACTTTGTGTGTTTGCTTTGTGTGTGTATGTGCATGCAATACACCGATGGAGATTCTTTAAAACGGGGTTTGTAAATATTAGCGTAAACCTGCGCTACGTTCTTGGTCGTAGGTACGACGAAGATTGATTTTGTTTTAAATCAGTTTAACTGATTACAACAAAACTCAAAAAAAGCAAACGGTGAATTGGAGGCCAGATGTTGTGATTTATTTCTTTTCTTCTTTGAAGATCCCGGATTAGCGATTTCTTCATCCCCCTACTTAAAAGAAAGAGAGAAAAGAAGAAAAACTTTCCAAAGACCGATTCGGGGGGGATCTACCCTAATGGCAGCCCTTCGCTGGTACCAGCTCTCCACACCCGCACGGCAGTCAGCCCACCCGCGGGTGCGGAGCGGGGACGGGACCCTCTTGCCTTCCAAAAGCAACAGCGAGAAGACCCGGAGGGAGCGGGCAACAAACGAGGGGCTCCGGGGTGAAGGGTGCAGCAAAAGAACGTGGGACTGGATTCCCTGACGCTTTACACCCACCCAGGAACCTGATGCGCCTAAATGAAGCCATTTGCCTTAACGACACTCCAGCTCGTCCTGACGTCGGCTTTACCCCAGGGTGACGCTATTGTAAGCAGCAGGACAGCGGGCCTTGGGGTGACATATGGTGGAGGGTGTTTTCAGGGGCTAAACTCAGTAGTGAACTAAAGTAGCCAGGCGAGCGGGAGAATAATAGAAGACAAAGGGATCCCTCAGATATACAAGCCGAAAGCTAAAGGACCCGCGTGCCTTTCTGCAGGTGCCGGCAAACGACCTAACAACCGAGCAGAAAATGTGAAATATGGAGAGCCAATTTTCTAATGATTTGGGCGCTGGAGTAAAGAATAGTGCTGGGAAAGCAGATCCGATCCAGTTTAATCATATAAGCCTAATAAAAACAGATAGCCTGAGACGGGAAAGTAAGCGGCAGTCTCGGTACTAACTCACTTAATGGTACAGGAGGTGACACATAAAACACAACAAAGATGGTCTGAGTAGAGCCGAAAAGGGCCGAGCGCTTTGATAGTAACGGAGCAATTTAATGCGCGAGTTACAGCGCTGCTCCCCGGGATCGTTTAGGCTTAACCCATTCTCTAGAGCTCATCTTCTTCCTCTTCTGGTCCTTTTTTTATTAGTATTATTATTATTCAGTTGTTTAAAATGAGCATTATCCCAAACATATGCAGTGCAATCAGCTCGGTCACACTTACAAGAACACGCTTTAATAAGGCAATCAATCACACGCTAACAAGGCGGGGAAGGCCTTTCGGAGCTGAATTTGGCTGGCTGGCAAGCGGAGCCGATGCGGCACATGGGGTACCCCGAAGACAGTGCCCACCGCCGGCTCCCTGGGGCAGCGCTGCCTGCACGGCAGCGGCGAGGGCAGCTCCCCGCGGGGCCCCGGCCCGGGCCTCGCCCTAACTCCTCGAAGGGTCTCATCCCCGGCCAGGGCGAGGCGACGGAAACCTGCCTGCCTGGTGGCAGTGGCTCGGGGCCAGAGGCAGAGCCTCCTGCCGGATCGGTGCCCTGTGTCTGCCCCCGCCGCCGGCGATGCCCCACGCGTGCCCGGAGCCGGCGCCCCGCGTGGAGCCGCGGACACCCCCACCGGCGGCGAAGGCGTTAACGGCACCGGCCCCACGCAGCAAAAGGAAAATTTCATTATGAAGTAATGAGTAATTCCTCCCAGCGAGATGTATTGTTATATCTTCCACTTCAATTTAGGAGCACAGCGGCTCAATTACCTAGAAAATACAGTCAATTAAAGGCTGCTGATTGGACACGAGGACGGATCATCGATCTTGTACTTTCCAATATCGCTCCAGACACCTCATTTTCCCTCCCCTATTAACTGAAAATACTCTTGGCATTACTGCGACCCGCAGCCTATTTACCTGTCGCAGCCAATCTCTGCCCTGTGACCGAGCCACGGAGAAATTCACAGCCACCCTTTGCCGCAGCATCCTCCACGAGCGGGCGGCTGGGAGGGCGGCGATGGCCGCCCGGAGCAGCGGGGGAGAGCGGGGACCGTGCCGGCTGCGGGCGGGCCGCGTCCCAGGCTCCCGGTCTCTGCCCCCCTGCTGCCCGCTCATTTAGGGGGGATGTCCCCTTTACGGGTGGAAGCGGTGTACAGCGGGTTAAATAGTCTCTTTCACACGCACACCTAGATATATAAAATATATGTATTTGAAAAATATATATATTATATTGCCCTGCGCCCTAGCCGGTGGCATTTTGCGAACTGGGCGTTTTGCGAGAGCAAACTGGTGCGGTGGGTCTTTCCGCAGGGGACGCAGGGCTGCATCCCTGGCCGGATCCTGCCCTGCGACCGCGGCCCAGCAGGTGCCTCCGCCCGGCCGGGGAAGGGGGGGCCGGGAGCCGCCTAGGACCCCCCGGGTTTGGCGGGCAGCGCTCGGCTGCCCCCGGCCTCTTCAGCGCTCCCTTCCCCCGGGGTCGGCGGGGGGTGGTGGCAGGCACTCGCTCCGCAGCTCCCGTTTTGTCGGACTCGTTCTTCTCCTGTCTGCTAAAGACACAGTAAGGAGGGGAGAGGCTTGCAAAGCCCGGGTGTTGTTCGGCGCTGCCCTTGGACGCTGTTTACAATTGTTATTTCCGGGGGGATGGCGGGGGAGAACCTATTTGTGAGTGTCCAAAAAGGGCCATCGGTTCCCGTGTCCATGAGGACATCTCATTCAGAAAGGGCGGAACAATCTGCCCTTAATGATTTAAAGATGGTGACTTTGGATCAGTTTTTAAAAAGCTCTAATAAACGAATTATTTTGATTGGAAAAATATATCCTGGCACGCCCGTGTCTCTTCCCTGCTCTCCATCCGCTATAGGGAAACGCTGCTATTCACTCCCTGCCCTAAGGACACAAAGTCTCCGGTGTGACAATAAACCAGAGGCTCCTCAGCAATTTAACACAAAGTAGATAGCGGAGGTGTCAACACGTCTTTGTTCTGTCCAGCATTTATTTTCCTGCTTGTTGAAATGTAACTATTAGAAACTGCACGAAGGTGACATTCGTCTTAAGCAACACTTTTACTTTTTTTTTAAACAAACACAATAAAAATATGGGTGATACGTTGTTAAAATGTGTCTGTTGTTATTATCGTCGTTGTGACAAATTATGACAGTGTATTCTTTGGGCTATTTTAAAATAGAATGAAATAAACAATTCCGGTTTTGGAAGAAACTACTACCCAGCGCGGTGTCCGTGGTTTTTTTTAAATTTTAGGTTGACAGAAATCCAAGCAAAAGCAATGATGCTACCTCCTTCTGAAATACCTGAAAGAAGAGGCGGGAGGGGGGGCGGGGGGCTTGTGAAAGAAATACTCCTCAAGAAGGAAGAGGGACCAGAGTGAAGGAGACATACAAATGCAAAGCTTAGGGGTGGGGAAGGAAACACAAAACCCAAGGCATGAATTCAATAATTAAAAAACACAAAGAAAGAAAGAAAGAAAGAAAGAAAGAAAGAAGACACAGCAAGGAAAAGTCAATGAGAGAACTGCAGGCTGAAGTACAAAGGAAGGGAAACCGCCTTTGCTCCCATTTACAGACTGGTGATTGTCTGAAGGAGTTGTGCTCCCTGTCACCTAATCTCTTCCCTTGGCGGCTTGTTAGCGTTTGGCACGGGGTCTCTGCTCACAGAGCATTATACATTCGATATTCAAAAACCCTCCTTACATATACATCACTTGCTAATTTCGTCAGTGTGTGCACATTTCAGCGACTGATAATAGGACATTGTTATTTAAAGGACAAATAGCTCTGACCCATAAAGAGGCAGGAGCTCGTATTTTTTTCCCTGCCAATTCCAGTCTGCCTCCTAAAAATAAAAGTTGGAATGAAAGAGGAGACGAAATGCTGGATTTCTGCTCGAAACGAAGGAGGAGACAAGGGAGAGTAAAGAATGCAATTAAACCACGAAAGTAATGTACAGAATGTCAGTTTTTCTTTATGGTAAAGCATTGTTTTTCTCTATAGAGATAACTGGATAATACTGTTGAGTTGCAATCCAGAAACCTTTTGGTTTTGCTGTTTGCTCGTTGCTTTTATTTTCTGAACACTCTGGTAGGTTACATCTTTGCTTTCTTCATGCGCACAAGCCATTTCGTTATCGAGATAATGTTTCTTTCAAGTATTTCAGATTTTCCTTCTCTGTCTCGTCGGTTTGTGCCTAAGGTTTGTTGCTGTGACCCGCAGAAGCCCCAGCCCTTGGTAAGAAGTCTATCCATTGAACAGAAAGTCCCATCTCTTTGCTATAGGTTACCGAAGAGTATTTCATTCGGGGTGGTTTTCTTCCTCTTCCGTGCCTAAAATCCTTCTCAGAGATAAATCACTAGTCACTTCTTCCTTCTTTTTTTCCCCTTGGAATGTAAATCCTTTTAAGACTGAGCTATTTTTAGTCTTTTTTTCCGTAGGTGTCCACTTCTGGGGAGAGAGCACGATCAAATAAACACGGGCTGTAGGTACACTAACTCGAAGAGACGCCCGGGAAAGGGGCGAGTTTTTAATAACCCTGAGGCGAAGGTTTATCTCGTTAAAGGTACTTCTTCTCGCTGGTCCATGGAAACTGAGGTGGCTTTGCTCAGCACAGAGGGCGTGAAAGTGAGGAAGGAGTCAGTCCTGGTTGTGGCCGAACAGGTAAAGTCTGATCCGGAGGGTCTCTGCGCCAGCCCGTTGGACTGGCCGCCGTGGCAAGCCAGGCAGGAGCAGGGGTTGCCCCCGGCGCTGCTGAGTCCATGAGTCGGGGCAGGGTAGAGAGAGGGATGCCTGAAGGCGCACAGCAGTTCTGGTCGCGGGTAGGGGTGGGAGAGGACCCTGAAGGTGTCCAGCGGCCTCAGGGGGGTACTGAAGGGAGTGGCGGCCGAGGCCGACGTGGCGCCGATGCCCATGTGGGAGTAGTAGGGCAGGGGCAGGTGGGACGGGAAGGGGTAGGGCAAATTGCCGGTGGCCGCCGCGTGGCTCATCATGTAGGTATAAAACGCCGGGTCGGCCGGGTGAGGCCAGGTCATGGCCAGGCGCTGCCGCTTGTCCTTCATCCTGCGGTTCTGGAACCAAACCTGCGGGGAGAGGGGAGGCGAGAGCCGTCACCCGCCGCCGCCCGCTCCGCCCGACCGCCGGCCCCGGCCCCGGCCCCGGCCCCGGCCCCGGCCCCTGCCCCTGCCCCGGGGCGGCGCGGGCGGGAGCGGGTCTGCGGCGAGGGGAGACGGGCGCCGGCTCTCGCTCCCAGAGGGAGTTGTCATCACGTACGGAGGGATCAGTTAAGCCCCTATAAATCTACAGGGAGACCCAGCGGAGCAGCACTTTTAGGGTGCTTTTTTCCTTTCTTCTTGCTAGGGCTTGTCCTGCTGAACCCCCCGGTCCCTACGGGACAAGCTGCCTCCTTGCTGCCGTTTTGCCGCCAGAACCACCTGGGATTATTGTTATCGGTTTTATTTTCATGTGCAAATGTTTTTGAAAAGGCAAAGCAAAGCAAGATCAAAACAAGAGCTCCTACTGGCTTCCTCTTCCCTCCCCCAAGAGCTGAGCGAGGTTTGGACTGGACTGAAGGGAGGATTAAAAATAATCTGCTAGGGAGAGGCCGGATTAACGGTGCTGGCTGGGATGGCTCCGGGAGCCGTATCCCCTCTCCCGCATTGCTGCTTGCTGCAGGGTGCGAGTAGGGCCAGGAAAGGGGCGGGGGGGTGGGGGGGGGAGAGGGAGGGTTGTGCTGGCGAAGTGCTTTCCCGAGTTTTGCAAGGAAGTTTGGCCATATAGATTTATATCGTGCTAATTGGAAACATGTCCGAGCTGCGCGTACCTTGATGGTGGTTTCTGGCAGATTTAGAGCAGCCGCCAGCTCACATCTCCGGGGCCTGGACACGTAGTTCTCCCGGTAAAACTCCTTCTCCAGCCGGGCGATCTGCTCGCGGGTGAAGGCGGTGCGGTAGCGGCGCATCTGGTCGCTGGCGCTGCAGGCCAGCGAGCCCTGGGAGCCGCCGCTGCCTCCGCTGCCCTTGGGGTGATCCCCCCCGCCGCTGGGGCTGCCGGCCAGCGCCTCGGAGCACGGCCCTGCGTGGGGAGCCCGGAGCAGAGACACACGCTCGGAGGCGGGTGGGCTCGGAGGGACGCTCGCCGCCCGCCTGCCCAGCGAGCTCCCTTCTCCCCCCAGCCCTCCCCATTCGCCTTTTCTGTGCCTGCCCGGGTGCACTGACGGTGCTGGGGAGACGTCCAAGAGGGACCGGGGGGGAGGGCAGGGAGAAGGGGATGCAGCACCGGTTAAGGGTTTGACGGGTGTTTATTCACTCTGGCTGGAAGGCTACCTGCCCCCCCCCCCCAACACACCCCAACACACACGCACCGCCCTGGGGGTGTCTGCTCGATGCCCCCCCCCGCTCGCTTCCCGCACTGTGAAGCCGGAGGCGGCCGCCGCAGCATCCCCTGACCCTGAGCGGCTCGGAAAGGCAGGTGTGCCCACCGCCCGAGCCGCACAGCTCCGCGGCCCCTTCCTCCAGCCCAGCAAGGGCCCAGGAGCAGAGCAGCCGGCAGGCAGGGACCCTGCTCCCTCCGAGGGGGAGGTGAGGCCTCGGGGAGTCTCCGCTCAGCCTCCAAAGCCCAGGATGGGATCTTTTCAACGAGGCTCTAAGGGACGAGAGAGGGCAGACAGCGCTCTCAGCGCTTCCCGGCTTCTTCTTGAAGTGATGGAGGAATGGGGAGGGGGGAGAAGTGGGTTGTTGTCGGGGTAGAGGGGGGCTCTGCCGGGCTGGGAAGGTGGGAATAAGGAGTGGGGGCAGGGGGAAAAGGGGCCTGGCCGCTGCGTTTGCTTTCAAATGCAACTCTCCCTCATTGTGCCCGAGACCAAAGGCAATTAATTCATTGGGACCATTTCCGAGCTGGCGCCACCGAGACATAGAAGTGACAAGGTAATTTGGACCTCTGCTCTTTTTTTTTCTTTTTTTTTTCTTTTTTTTTGTTTAACCCGACGTGCAAACAAGGACCTCGCTGCCGCACTTGGGGCAGGCAGGAGTCGGCGAGCGATTTTACGGTCTTTATGGGCGCATCCGCACTCGCCCGGGCACATTTCACCCTGCAAAACCACAAACAGCTCTCGGCCAGAAAACCCGTTTGATCTTGCTCACACACACACACCCCCACACACATACAAAAAACCCCGCCGGTGGGGAGGCTCGGAAGGGATTTCCTGGATTATGCACTGTCCAGGCGATGGGGAAGAATAAAAAAATAAAAAAGATGGAGGGGAGATAGTGGGTGGTGGTCTTGGCCAAGGGGGTCCTACGGGACAAGCTGCAGACCTGATGCATCCACGGCGGGAAGCCTGGCTCCCCTCCAGGGACGCGGGGGCTGCCCGGTGTCGTGTCCTCTGACTCCCAGACAAGTCTCCCGGTGGCAGGGAGCTGAGGAATCAGCCAGGAAAGGAGATCCCCCCCTACACACCCCGACTTGGCTGCCCCTCGCTCAGCTGGCGAGGGGAAGACCCCCTCCGGCAGCCCCCCCGCCCCCCCAGTGCTGCCCCCCAGCCCCGGAGCGGGCGGGGGGCTGGAGGCATGGGAAGGAGTTGGGTACCTTTGCTGTGCTGGTACTCGGCGCTCCCCGTGGCGCAGTCCGGGGTGCAGCTCACCTCGATTTCCTCATAGAAATCCGACTCGGTGTCCGAGCTGCTCTGCTGCCCTTTGCTGGCGGGGGGCTCCGGGGCGGGGGGCTGCTGTCCGGCCGAAAGCAGTGCTGCCGCCGCCGAGCGGCTCTCCGGCACCGTCCCTGTCCCTGGCAGCACCTCCACCTCCTCCTCGTCTTCTCCTCCGCCACCTCCTCCTCCTCCTCCTCCTCTCTCCCGGGACGACAAGGGGCCAGGTCTGGGGCTGAGGCAGTTCCGATGGATCATCTTCTCCTGCGGCTCCGGAGCCGGGCTCCCCACTGCTTCGGACAAATTAGGCACCCTCTTGCCAACTAGAGCGCCAAGTTGTGTCCCTTCCAGAAACATCACCACCTCCTTCCTGGTTTCCATTGTGGCTTTGCTTAAGGGAGGGGGGAAAAAAAATCCAGATCTCTTCCCCCCTCCCTCCCGCTCCCGCCCCAGCCTTGTGCAAACCCAGCAACCCTCTCCTGCCAATGCAGAGGTGCAAGCCGTGAGATAGGGTGACCTTGTGATGCGAGCGCTACACTCTGCTGTGCTGCTCTGGGAGGGATCACCATTGCCCTCTTCTTTCTAAGCTGTCATCCTCAATGGTGCAGTCGTCATTACAGTACCACCGGTGACGCCACACATTGATTGCCAGTGGATAAATAGAAACGTCTGCCATGGGGAAGATGAAAGGAAGAGCCGGAGCTAATGGGCTAAATGCGTGATGCACCAGGTGTAGGAGCCCGAGATGGAGAGGGAAGTGTGAAAAAGAGATGCATATGGAGCTGAGCTGCAAAGAGGTTGTAACATGCGGAGAGAGTTCCGCAGGGGGAAGCCTTGCCTGACAATTAAATAGCCTTTTGACTGCTTTAAGCCACAACCTTGATGTAGAATTGAGGCGAAGATCCCTAGCCGCATCCTGGAAGTGAGAAGATACGTACTCAAGCCTCTTCCTTGGATGCATTATTTATTGCTGGCAATCGGCTTCCGCATAACTGCATATATAAGGCTTTAAGAATCTTTTGCAAACTTGAGGATAAGGAAATGCGCTGCTGACATCTGAACGCAGAAATAGCCTTGACGTCTTGTTCTGGTTCAATATCGGTTCCTATTCGTATAACTGTTACTGCTTTCTATTGACTGAGATTAAAACGTTAGTTTAAGAATTGGAAATGCGGTTACGTATTTATTGCGTTTTGCAGCTGAAAAGATGCAACTACGTCACCTTTCGTAGCTGTAGTTATTCTGGCTATCCGCTGTTTATCGTTTACTCTTATTTCTTCCTTCGCAGTTCCCATTTGTTCCGCGATTCTTGCGCTTTTAAGAGGGTTTTACGTCTCCTCCCCTTTCTTCTTTTTAATTAATTGTTTTGCATAAATTATTATCTGCTTTCAGGAGGAAAAACTGCAAGAAGAAGGTCTGCCAAGAATAATTCAGGCTCAGAGAAATGCAAGTTATCAAGGCCAGGGCTTCTGCTAGCTAGCAGATGTTGTTAAAACAGAAATGACAAGGGCAACCATTTGGACAGCACTTGTCTGAAAATAAGGGACCTTGTACCGTAAATATAGCGGCACACGTAGTCTCTTTGGCATACTGTGATATTTCTAATGAGTGCGGCAAGTTTCTCATCTCCAGTTAATATTGACTCGCACGTGTCGTGTCAAGTCATTTTCACCATCTGTGGTAACTAGGTTGTTCTAAATTTTTTCTCGGAGTGTTATTGGCTAGTCAGGTTACAGAAAACATTCAACCAATTACGTTCCCAACCCGGTAAGGAATTTACTGGCATATTTGAGGTGACGTTGCTTCGGTGGGGAACAGGCAGCGCAAGAGGGAACACGCTGGGATTTTCTGCCTAGCCCTGTGAGCAAGGCGGGCACGATGCAGGGAGACAAACAAACAAACGAGTAAATAGGATTCCCGGTCCGCTGGATGCATGGATTAAGATGTGCTCCCAGCAATAAGCATACTGATTTCAGAGGGATAAACCAGGAATTTTTACAGGGCTATCGCCACCAATCTCTCTTTCTCCCTGTGTAGACACGCAGGCACGTTTCCACGCACACACACATCATGCGTACACCACGCTCCGGACTGCGCTGCTTTTCATCACACGTGTGATGCGTACACTGCTCCGAAGCGTGCCAATTTCTTGAAAACTCACTGCTAAATTCCCTTTCCCTTCTCTCCCTTCCCAGCCTCTAGACCGGCGTGTGCCCTTCCAGCTCCGGGTGAGCACCCGCCGCCCACCCCTGCCGCAGCCAGGCTCTGCTCCTCGGGCTGTGCGAGCGAGGAGCTGGGGGAGCAGGATCAGCTCCGGCTGCTGGAGGAGCAGGCGATGGGTGGATGGATGGGAAGAATGGAACGATGGATGGACGGATGGATGGATGGATGGATGGATGGATGGATGGATAAGGCAGTCCGGCTCTGCCGCCTGCCCGGCGGCCGCGGCGCGCCGGCTCCCGCTGGGCGGAGGCGGAGGGCCAGCGCTGATCCCGCTGCGCGGAGCAGCGCGGAGAGGCGCGGAGCTATGCGGCGGGGCCAGGCGAGGCAAGGCGGGGCGCTCGGACAGCGCTGTGCCCGCGTCGCGCTGGTGCCGCTTCCCACGGCTGGCGGCATCGCCTCTGCGCTATGCTGGGGGGCTGATTTCCCTGGCACCTCCGGGAGGGTGTGAAGGCCCAGGACACCCCAGCCTCGCGGGGAAAGTCACCTCCAGCCTCCTTCCTAGCTCGGCCAGGTAGCCGTGTGGGAGGAGGCTGGCTGCTGTCTGTGGCGGAGGGAGAGGGTTTCCCCGTGACTACGAGTTTGGGGGAAGCAAGAAGAGGGGTATTCATGTCTCTTTCTAAATAAAACAGTAACCGGGAGCTGAATTCAGAATTCAGGGAGCGCTCCCAGAGCGGGCGATGAAGGCGACTGCGGGGAAATTAATGGGAAATCCTGTCTCTCGCGGACTGGAGCCCTGGGACGGTGCCCGTGGATCATGCTGGCCGACCCCCACAAATTTTATCATTTTCGTTTCCGAGCCGCTGCTGCCTCCTTCCTCACCCCATTCTTAATCCGTTCCCACCAGGATGCCACCCGCCGGGTACCTCGGGTGGAAGGTTTTGTTGAGCCCGAGATGGTGGTCATTGCCACGGCCAGTCTGTCTCAGCCCACAGCAACACAGGCTGCGGCACACCCACGCAGGGACAGACGCACAGCCCCGCACACATACAAGCTCAGTTTTTTGCCAAGGGTAAACGCAGAGAGTTAAAGGCCCGAGTGGAGTCTAAGAAAAAAAAAAAAAAGGCTCTGTTGGACGGGAGATTTGGGGTCGACTTAGCGTGGATTAGTAAAGGCTTCTTAAAGCGTCCGTTTTTACATCCCCCAGGAAGAGTACCGCCGGGACAGCCCCTCGCACGTCGACGAGCCGATGTCGCGGCGTGGCGGAGCAGGGACACCGTCCCGCTCCCCGCCACGGCGGAGCTTTGCCTCGCCGGGAGTGCGGGGTCCGGCGCTCTGCCTTCTGTCTAGTGTTTCCCACAGATCTGTCAAGCCCGATTTGGAAGGAGACTCCCTCATTTGGGATTAATTTCCAGGCAGATTGGAAAGTGTATCTCTACGGGGTTTTCCCCCCCCCCCTACTCCAGACCTAGATTTAAAACCTATTAAGTCTCGCTCGCTCGCTCGGTCACAGACGGGATGTCAAAACTATCCTCAAAACTTTTCAAATTGATTTATTTCTCCGAGTTTACGGCTTTCCTTGCTGATATACGGCCGAGGCGAGACCAGGGCGACCGCGTTCAAAAGGGTAATACGCCGATTTCAGCGTTGCCGCTGCTGGAAGGTGCCTCGTATACAAAAGCAAACGAAACAGCCTCCCTTCCCAAAACAAGGAAAGAATAGGGGGACATTAAAACATTGTTCGAGTGATATGCTCATAAATCGGGCATGTCCCTTGAAAGTGCTAAGCCTGGGGAAGGAAAGACACATCACACACTTCTTACCCGCGGGATATTTATTTTCCTTCGCCGGTCAACAGGGTGTCAATAACTTTTGACCGATACTGTCCAATTACGACTGTGAACCCACGATGCGCCTCCAGTTTCTCTAAAAACCCAAGTCTTGTCGTCTTTAAAAAAGGAATAAACTTTTGACATATCGCGGAACGACTTAGTGCCGCAAAAACTAATACGCGGTACAAATGGGTGACCGAACCAGAAAGCCTATTTTTAAATTTTTAATGGGTAGTGTTAACAATAATGGCGTAATTATCACTGTTTTATTAAGGCTATTTTTTACGACATGGTTAGAGGTGGAAGCTTTGGAGAGAAGAGAATAATAGGCGCATTATCCTGGGGTGTAAAGACAAGCTGGTACAATGACAGCACATAACACGTCAGTGGCGTTGAGGAGGGAGAGGACAGAGCCGTGAGTGGGCTGTGCCTAGGAGAGCATGTAATGGTATTTACAGGATCCGACCCAGGACACGTTTCTGCCTCTGTGTAGCTCTGAATGTCGGATCCCGGCATCTCTACGGAAGGCATCTGCCTCTTCTTGATCCTTTTTACCTGTTGGCTGCTGGAAGCTGCGCTTCCCGGCCACCACAGGAGGATCGGGGGGGGGTTTACTGGGTTAGAGCAAAACCTGGGGGGGGGGGGGGGAAAGGTCCCGATTCCCTCTCCTAGGACATTCAGGACAAGTTTGCCCGTGGAAACTAGATCTGATGCTTTACTGATTGCAGTGAGTAAATCGTGCAGGAATTTGGGCTTTCGATTTCAATTGCTATCGCTTCTCGACTCGTCGAGAACCATAAAACTGCGGCAATCTTTTAACGTTAGAAAGAGCCGTAGAAACACGATCTGCGTGGCAAACTCCCTGATTTGAAAACCGAAGAGTATTTATGGGGTGAATTTCATTCGGTGGAAGGCGCAGGTAAATGAAAATCGACAATATTTCAGCGGTTCCCTTGACGAGGCTTTTTGGTTTTTTTATTTTCTTTTGATTTATAAGAGTGGAGCTCGCAGCCCCCCGCGCTGTGCATCTTCGCGAAACCCGCCCGCGGGTGACGGCCTCGCCTGAGACCTGGTGCGCCTAAACGTCTCTTCCAGAAACACTGAGGGGCTTTAGGGGGTCTTTGGATGCCCGAAAGAAGAGCCTTAAGGGGGGATGTAGCATCACCAAGAGAAAACCGCAGGAATGTCAGAGGCGAACACACAGCCTTTCACCGCATTTAGTGTTTTGCTCCAGCCGTGCAACGGCGTCTGGTGTTCTCCTTGTGTTTTCCTCCTGTACCCAAACCCGCCCCTTTTATTCCCATTGTATTCCTACCCCTCGCCCGCAGGAGTCTCACGACCTGGAACCAACCTAGAGCGGGGAAAACCCACCCTCCCGAACGCGTGTTAGGGCTCGGTTTGCTGAAAATCGTTTCCCGCTGTATTAAAACAAACCGGCGGCCCTGGGGGGCCGAGAGGAGCGGTGCTGCCGGCCGGGGCGCGGATCTCGCCGGGCGCCCGCCCTCCTGGCCGGGACGCCGGTAGCCGCCCCGCGGCCGCGCCCGCGGAGACACCCGCTATTCCCCCCGCCGCCGCCCTCGGGCAGGCGGCAGAGCCCCGGGGGAGACCGTCTCCCGGCCCTTCCCGGAAGGAAATGGCTGAAACGAGGGGCGTTTGCGATGCACGGTGTCATCTGCGCCTGCTGTAAACAAGCGGCGCATGGTCAGAGCCGGCGGCTGTCTGCGCCCTCTTGCTGGCAGCTTTAGGCCTGGTTCTGCTCCAGGCAGGCCAAATCCCGGTATTTTCACTGTGCTGAAGATTTTTTTTACACGGAGCCCTACCAGCACGTGTGGAGAGGGGCGTAGCTGTGGATCACAGCATAGGAGACTGACCCTAAGAGATGGAAATGGAATCCCCATTTGCTCTGCCTAGACAAAATGGATGCAAAAGTCCTGGCTCATATACTGGATCCTGGGGACCCTTTTTATCCCTAGGGAGGTGGCGAGAAATCCCTACCGAAGGTTCCTTTGGAGATGCGGGTGTCCAAGGGGTACAAGATCTGCTGAGGGACGTCTCGCAATTAGAGAAATGCCAGAAGCGGGTATCTTACTCCAGAGACCCAACTGTGCGCCTTTTGTAATGAAAGGGTGATTTCCTCTTTGATTTGAAAAGGAGCAGATTTGACCCCATGGGAACAAGCTACGAATGTGCGTAAAGAGATTCCATTTAGGATGACAAGGAATGGAAAGTTATATATGAAACAAACAAATGAGAAGGAGGAAAAAAGAAAAAAAAAAAGAAAAGAAAAAGGAAAACCCAGCCATCTAGGACAGGCATCTCAATGGCAATTCCCCCACTCCTCACTGAGGCTGAGTGACCCGAGAGAACCAGTTGCACTGATGAAGAAGGCTTGTTCAGTTTTTGTCCATCTCTGCCTCATTCAAACTCCCCCCCAAAAACAAACACACATAAAAACTCAAATATGGACCCAGAGGGCGTGTTGAAGGAAAATCTTACCTAGTTTTTACTATCAAGAGTCAAAGGTGAGCCCCTTAACCTCCAGTCCCACCTTCAAGAAACTTCATCTACAGCTGGCCAAGCTGAGATGCCATCATCAGTTATTGCAGTGCATCTTAACAAGAGGTTTGGCTGGTTTATTTTTGGATTGACACCTCTGTGCATGGCCCTCAGGGATGAGGATGCGCAATGACAGGCTGGGTCTGTCCCACAAAAAAAAAATGTCTATCCTGACTCTCTGAGCAGTAGTCAAGTACTTCAACACTGCTGCCTGACTCAGAAATGCCCAGGTTTGCATCCTGGGTACTGGATCCCCAATGCCTGACCACTACCTCTCTGTCCTGTCTGTGAAACCTGTGGTCCCCTGGGCAAGGACAAAGGTGACTGATAGCCAAGGTGAGCGTGGAGCAGCAGGGAATGTGCACTGAGCAAAGCCCGTGACCCAGATGAACTGTGCTGATGGGGATCCTTCTCCCATGGCCTGTTCTTGCCCTCCGCGCTCTCAGAGCTCAGCTCTGGGCACACCATGCACGTCATGTCTCAGATGACTATTGGGCCTATGAGATAGTAATCAGGGCAAAAGCAGACATGTAGGAAACTTTCACAGCAAGTCATGGGCTTCTGCCAGAGAGCACTGAGTTCAGCCCAGGAACAAGTAGGAAATTCTGAGAGTTTGTCTAAAAAAGCTTACACCAGGGCAAATAAAATGTCTGGAAGCAGATTCATTTATGCACTTCTTTTTTTTTTTTTTTTCTTTTTTTTTCCCTCCTTGGTTGATGCATATTTAAGAAGAACCCAGAGATTTCACTGGAACTACTGACTGACTTTTGATCCTATCTATGGGTATGTAGTATCAATAGTTTCTGATAAACACTGCAGCTGAGTTTTTCAGTCACTGAGGGCCAGAAACAGTGAAAGGATGAAGTGGGCAAGGAGACAAACCTGAGTAACCCACCACTGTAACAGAACAGAACTGCATTAACCCCTTGAGGCTTGTCTTTCAGGCCTCCTGTTTCCCAGGCTGAGCTGAACGGGGAGAAATCTGCCTCCGCGCAGATCCCAAGGCGGGCCCCGACCTTGACCATGTTGCTCCCAGACTTGGAGAGAAAATTGCGGCCTGCGTGGGCGGTCACTGAGATGGAGTTTCTTCCCAGAGCGTCGGACACCCAGGTGGTCCCACGGGATGCCCAGGATACCAGGGGTGGGTGGGTGGGGGGAGATGCTGGCTTGAGGGGAGAGCCCCTGCAGCTGTAGGGAGGCTGAGAGACAGATCACCACATTTCTGCTGGAAATCAGGGGCATATCAGCATTGAGTGGAGAGAAAAATCTGGACGTGTTCATGCAATTGCTTGTTGTGTTGCCTGAGAACGGGCGTGAGAAAAGATAATGTTAGAAGCAAAGCCCAAGTGCACGGGTATTCGCTGTTTCCGAAAGAGGAAATGAGCATGTACTGGGAAACCCTGGCAGAGAAAAGCAAGGGCTTGTTTCTTGGGCAGGGCAGCACTGTGCAAGGCACGGCTAATAACATGAAGGCTGCAGCAGGTAGCCGTGGCACACAGACGGGGTCAGCTGCTCGCTCCAGGGCTTCCCTGCACTGCCTGTCCCATGCTGGACGGCTCTATTTCTCTGCCGCCTTGGAGCACACGCCTTTAGAGACTCATCTCCCAGGAACTAATCTCAAAGTCCCCGGCAAGTCGCATCGACAAAGGAGACGAGGAGGGGACACGACCCAGTCCCGGGCGTGTGGGGGTCCGGGAGAGGAGGGGGTCCCTGCCTTCCCCGACCAGCTCAGACCTGCGCACGGAGCCCCCCCCCGGCCGCATCCATCCTCCCCGCAGCGCCGACCGCGGCATCCCCCCTCCCTCCCACCCTGCGGGCCGGCGGTCCCTGGCTGTGATCACCGCGGCCCTACACTAACTGCTGTCTTCTTGCGCCCCCCACTGCTGATGGGCCGCAGAGATGAAAGGAGCCAAGCCAGCCCGCTCTCCCTCGCGGATCCTTTTTTTTTTTTTTTTTTTTTTTTTTTCCGTGCCAGGGAAGCGTGTGGGACAAGGAGCAAGGCGGACAGGCAGCAGCTCCGACCGCTCCCGCCCGGGACGCCGGGGGGCTGGTGTTTCCCCCGCTTTCTTCCCGGGGGCAGGGACGGAGCCAGCGGGGCAGCGCGGGCAGCACCAGCACCGCCCGGCGCCTGCCCTCCCGGGGGCACGGCTCGGCAGCCCGCGGCTAATTCGCTGGTTCATTCAGAGATGACATCATCCTCACCATCATCACCCCTCGAGGTCAAGAACATTTTGCCCAGTCCAACTTAAAACTGTTGGAAAACACGCCCGGGGAGAGTAATCACTCTTGCAAGAGGTCTTTCTGTCGCGGTACCCGGGGCAAGTCGCGATACATGACAGCAGCTTGGCCGGAGCAGCCTGGTCCTCCCTGCCGCCCTCCCCTCTGCCGCTCTCGGAGGGTCTCTGGTAAATCAACGTTTCCGACGGGCGGCCAAGGGTTTAGATGTGCGGAACCTGAATACATCGAAATAAATATGCCTCTCTGCTTTAATCCCCTTCGTCGACTTCTTCTAAGACATAATATGGCTCTCCCCGTTGAGACTCGTGGCGTGTGCCATATACAACATCTTATCCCATATGTATATACATATATACACACGAACATGCACATATTTATGGCATGTCTGCATATAGACACGTTCTTCCCGCCCTTGTTGTCCCATTAAAATCCAGTTTCGAAAAATCTGCTCAAATCCAGAAAGACTACATCGATGCGCCAGTACATGCCTCCTTACTGTGGGTACAGGGCAACCTGTGGGAGTTTTTCATTTCCAGTCCACAAAACTCGTTTTGAATGCTTTTAGTCTTGCTGCCAAGCAGCAGTAAAAAAAAAAAAAAAAAGAAAGAAATAATAATCAAAGCATGTGGAACACATCCCATGGGCTGCTCCTTTCTCGTTCGGTGCGTGGGTACGCCTTTCTTACCATTTTTCTAGTTAGCTCCGTAAGAAACACGAATGACAACAGGTTTAGCTTCCTTCCCTGGGTATCACTGTGGCAGGATGGTTCAGTAGGGAAAACCTTGAAACACCTTTATATTTGAGGGTTTCCCCCCCATAGCTCTTCCCCCTAAAAGAGGACCACGGGATTCAGCCCCCACCAATATTTTGGGAAGAGCGGACGCCAAGCCCGGAGCCCTAAGCTTGAAGCGGGGCGCTTCCCCGGGCGCTGGGGGCGATCCGAGGCCGGGAGGGCGATGAGACCCGCGGCTGCACAAGCCCCCACCCCCCCCAGGCGAGAGCCGCAGGTCGGTCCCTTGCGCAGAGCCGGGCTCCAGCAAACACGAGCAGAGACACTCGCGCTTTAAACTCGTTTCCACTTTCTTTTGCATGGCAGCAGGTTGATGGGCCCTTGAGACGCATGAAGTCCGCCCCGCCTGCGCCGGTTTACGGGGAGCCACGCTTCGCTAAGGCATCCCGGATCCTCTCCCTGCTCCCATCTCCCCCATCGCAAATAAGCACTTTGTGAAGAAGGGGGGAAAAAAAGTCTGATCGGGTTACTTCTGCTTCCCAAATATGTTTCATTTCAGGCACTGCACTTCTTCAGCAAAAGCCCAGCCTGTCCTTCGGAATCGGTGTGTTTCTTCTGAAAAAAAAAAAAGGGAAAAGAAAAGAAAAAGAAAAAGAAAAAGAAAAAGAAAAAGAAAAAGAAAAAGAAAAAGAAAAAGAAAAAGAAAAAGAAAAAGAAAAGAAAAGGAAAAGAAAAGGAAAAGAAAAGGAAAAGAAAAGAAAAGAAAAGAAAAGAAAAGAAAAGAAAAGAAAAGAAAAGAAAAGAAAAGAAAAGAAAAGAAAAGAAAAGAAAAGAAAAGAAAAGAAAAGAAAAGAAAAGAAAAGAAAAGAAAAGAAAAGGCCTCACAACTCGGAGAGAAGAAGCAGAAAAAAACGTTGCGAAGAGGGAAACGTTTCCTGGCATCCAGGCTGGTTGCAGGAGAGGAAATGGGATAAAGAGGAAATGGGAGCCTGTGCTCCCAAACAACCCCCAGTGCGGGGAAGGAGAACGCCTGGGGGCTGCAGAGGGGAGAGCCTGCGGGGTGGGGGCTCGCCGTTTGCCCCCTGACGGGCGGCTGAACACTCGTGGGTTTTGCAGTGGGGAGATCAAACCGCAAACCCGCTCTGACCGACCAGCAGCGGGCTCCAGGCAGAGTGGGCTGAGCTCGCTGCCCGCCGTGCCCCGCAGGGCACCCTCTCCCGGGGCAGCGGGAGAGAAGCCGCCCGGCTTTGCGGGAGCCGGCGTATTTTTAGTTGCCTAGAGGTTATTAATTCACACATTCCCCGAGCAGAGACAGCGGGGCGGTTCGGATCCTGCCCCCGCCCCCGAAACTGGCGGGGCTGTAGCCAAGGGGGTGCAATTAAGCCCCTGCCGTGGTGGTTTCCCACCGGGCGCAGGCACGGAGCGCCCTGGGAGAGCGGCTCCGGCGGGCGAGGTGGGGCTGAAGGCGGCACCTCCGACCCGCAGCGCCGCGGGCCCCGGCCGGGAGGGAGCGGGCGAGCCCCGGAGCCCGCAGCAGCTCCCGGCCCCTGCCTCCCCCGGCTCCGGGCACAGCGCTGCGGGGCGAGCAGCCCCCTTTGAAATCGGGGCGTTATCCTCTATAAGGGGCCCTCTTGCAAGAGGGGGCAGTGGACCAGGTCGGCGGTGGCCTTGGGATGGAGAAGGGTAAGGAGAAATCTCTCTCCTCAGCCCTTGTCCCCCTCCCACTGGGCTGTTTCTGGAGCTAGTCCCTGCACCAGTCCCACACCCTGGCAGCCAGGGGAGGATGTGGCTGGCTGCCCAGGGCCATATTTTCCCCATCAGGACCCTGAGTACTCCCATTGTAGAAAAGATAATCACTGATGCTGTAAATATAAAGAATCCAATGAAGAACCCATTCCCTTGAAGCTATGGGAGTACCCCTGGCCAGGCAGCTAGGGTTCAATGCCCTCCACCTGCCTTCAATAGCCCCACGGCCCACTTGGCTGGTCAGCAGCATCCCCTTGGCCCAAGAGCACCAAGGGTGATGGGCCAGGGCCCAGGCCGTGCAGTTGGCCCCAGCACCAGTTTGCCCAGAGCCTGGCCTCCATGACCCCCTTGGCTTTGGGTGTAGCAGCAGAAATGACCTCCCTCTCCCACAAGCCCTTCCTGAAATGCCAAGGACACCAAGCCAGAACTGGTTTGCTTTATACTGCCCAAAAAAAGGCTGCTTTCCAAACCACTCGTGGGGCTGGAAAACTTTCTGCCCTCGGGTTGGCATCCCCCAGCAGAGCACAGAGGGGAGGCACCAAAACCATGTGTCAGAGGTGGCTGCCACACGCAGCACAGAGCCAAACAACCATCCTCCCATTTCATTTTTTTTTCTTTTTAATGACAACATCGCCGTGTGTGCTCGTATAAATCCTCAGTGATTTCACAGCTCCCCGCGGTAATATCACCAGGCTGACTCTTCTGATTTCCTCCACGCCTGCACAGTTTTAGATTTATAGGTCTCTTACATACTCATTCACAGAAATAAAGAGGGCGGGAGTGGGGAGGACTTGATTTCTGGCTGCTCTCTGAGGTTTCCATGCCAGATCCGTGCAAGATTGAGGGCTTTGGAAATGTGGGTTTGTAAACCAATCCCTTAACTGATTACACCCACGTTAGGGAGTTAGGCACACACTCACACGCACACATGCACACACGAAGTCACGCCTAAAGAAGGGTTAAAATTTGTTAAAGTGCATGCTGTAAAAGGGAAAAGGAAAAAAAAAAAGACCCCCAAACCCCCCAAAAAATGAAGAGTCTTGAAAGAATTTTTGCATGGCAGATGCATTAATCCCATATAATAACCACTCTGGTGCCTGCTAGGTCAAAACTCTCCCAGCACTAAGAAATCCAAACTTTGTGTGGATTAGGATGAAATCAAATGGGTATATCAGCATGAAAATTGGACAGTGGAAGAGCAGCTGCTGGGGAGGCCAAAGGGTCTGAGTTATCCAAAGGTTAGGGCCCAATCCAGCCATCACCAGCTGAAGGGAAACAAATGCAAGTGGTGATGATGACAGGGAATCAGGAAAGAAGTGTCCTAAACCTGAGAGCTCTTTGAGTAGGGGAGAATTCTCAGCTCGTCGGTCTCTACAGGAATGTTACTCCACTCTCTTTAGTCCTCCATAGCTGTATGTTTGCCATGTATTTTCCTGCTAATAGCACAACATTTTGGGAGAGCCTGCCTCTACCTCCCCCACAAGAAATATCTCTGCAACAGAGCTCCATGGGGTAAATGCCCAAGAAGACAGCACGTGGATCTTCCTCAGACCTCTGGCAGATAAAAGGAGATCTGCACATGTACCCAGTGAAAGCAGTCTGGAACAGAATCTAGTTTCTCATTTCTGAGACAGGAGCACATGTACGAGTTAAGGATGTTCCAAATGAAAACACGGTGTCTTCCAAGCCCTGCAGGGAGGTGAAAGGCACCCGCACTACACGAAATGGCAAATGCGCTGCCCACAGACTATTTTCCATGTCATCAAGCCTTCACACCAGTAAGAGATCCTTCTTAAAGAGCAGTAATCTCCTATCAAGACCCAAGAACTGGAGTTTCTGATGTGCAAGTACTTGCCTTTAGATGCACTTTGGGTGCATTAATTAAAGGATTAGGCCTTCCTTCTCTCTCTCCCTCCTGTCTGGAAGGCTTTGCACACCCTTTGTACAGTAGAAGTTAATCAAAGCAATTCTAACAGTTATTATACCTCACAGTCAACATAGTGGCGGGCATTTGTATTGTGCTAACCAACTCCTTTCTGAGGTTTTGCATATGAAATGACACCAGAGCGCTGACTTTCAGGTGCCTACTTACCACACAACAGAGAAGGTGGACCTGACCTATGAACTAGGCAAGTTCACAGAGTAATTTGTACCTTGTAATCTGTAGAACTCGGGTGATACAGCTCAACATACAGAGCTATTCTTCATGAAGTCTGTGACTGGAGGGTAAAGACTTGTTCACACATGGAAATGCTTAAGAACATCCACACAGGACTTGCTGCTCTGCCTCAGATCCACACCCCATCTCAGCCCAGGTGAATTTCCTGGTTAGACAAACCCCAGTTCCCAATGGAGATAAGGAAGAACACAGGAACTTGTTCGGAACGAGAATGTTCACATTTGGAGGTACTCGGGGAGGGCCATTGTATTTTAAACTCAGATCTTATCTTAATTTGCATGAGCTTTCAAGAATAGACACTCAATAGCATGGCATGATCCTTTCAATAACTTCCTAGTTTGCTGTCAGTGTCTTCTGTTGGTTTGCACTAAATCCATCTAATCCAAATGTAACTAAATTAAACTCAGCTGAGATAAAGGGCTCCCACAAGTCTCCATGTAGATTTCCAGCTCAAGCCACAACCCAGACCACTTCTGCATTAGAGGTTGGATATAAAGTGTTGAAACTAATTTTGTTTGAAATCGAGGAGGCCTTGCCTGAGCAGGGAGGACCTGGTCACCCTCAGCATGCCTGACAGGCAACTTAAGCAATGATGATGTGCTCAGCTGTACGTTACCACCTCACAGCTATGACAGCACAACTGATGGACACGGGACCTCTTAGTCCATTGCAATGAAATGGAAAATAGGTTTACAGAAACTGCTGCTGGAACACATTAATTAGTCTCTCTGATTCCTGAGTCCTGACAGCTTTGCTGACAAGGCAGAAGAGATCTCTACCTTCAGCTGCTTCATTCACAGCTACTGTTATTAATTAACCTAACATTATTTCAGTTTAAATTAATACACCAGACACCTTGGCTGAGGAACAGGCACCCCCTTTTTTACAGCTGGAGTGAAAACAGCAGTAACCTTTTCATCTACATCAGCTAAATCCAAGATGAATCATCAATCACATCCCTAAGTGAAATGCTGCTTTATATGGATGCTCCTGCTTACATACTTGCTCCCACTTAAGTATCTCATTTCTGTATAAACAGGTTTTTAATCAGCTAGAGGGGAATCAATATGCTGGGTTTATAATGGCTCAGGAATGGGTATGTCATCTATTGAACAGCTTAACCAACCATTACTTGTCACTTAGCCTGTGCAATTGGATGGGCAAAACCTTAGCTGAAGTGACAGGGTTTTTTGCTATAGTCAATGCATGAATCCTCCACAGCAAATCTGCTCCGATGTTATACATGCTCTTGCAGCCTTGTTCTCCCACCGTTTCTGACTCGCACTGTCTCACATCACAGCTCTTCTATGTAGCCTGTTCTGGTTTGTTCAGAGAGCAGAGGCTGTGGCTGTATTTACAGGGCACTCACACGTTGTGTCCTGTTGTGCAAGGTATTGCAGCGCCAAAACATGCTAAATCACATTCCAGCAGTGCCTGATTCCGTGACACAGATTTTGGGCAGAACTTCATGATATATTTTAACTGTTTGGAGAAGGATATTTTTTATCTCAGAAAAACCCCCACTGTTTAGACATCACTGGAGTGTGGATGATGAATTTAGGAGGAGAGTGGGAGCCAGGAAATCTGGAGTTTTCTTCCTGCCTGACTGCTGGCTCTGTGGCCTTGAGCAAGCCCTAATCTTTCCGACTCCACTTCCCAGCCTGTAAAATAGGGGTAATATTAGTTACTTCATGGTGATGATTGCAGTAGTGATCAGTTAACAGTTTTTCTATGGTAATAAAGCTTTGAATATTACTGCCTGTAGTATTTTAAAGAGGAACAATGTCCTTGTTATTCATATTGATATTTGAGAGTAATAAGATAAGAACAACCCACCCCCTTACCCTGTTCATCAGGATCACTTTACACTACTCCTCCAAGAGTCTGTCTTTGGAAAAGGGACAAATCCAGTTTGTAATCCAATTCATCTGCTTAGGGGCATCCTAGGCATTATGCAGCTGCTGTGCAACATCTGAAGTAGAAACAACCCAGTTTTCATTAGAGCAGATTTTGACTGGAAGAAAAACTATTTTTTTAATGGCAAGCTTCATGTTTTTCTCTCGTGCTTCTATTTTGTACCACTTTCTCTTTTTCCCCATTTTGATGATGAGGAAACTTCTCCTTTCTCCCTCTCAGGAAATCAAAATGAAACTCGCAAAACATTGCAGATCGAATACCTTTGTTTAAGATTTTCTCATGAAAAAAAGGCTCTTTGCTGTCAGCTCTTTTCCAAGCCACCTGGCTCCTGGCTCCTTGAGCAGATGCTGGTCAGGTAAGCTGCTGATGTCTTGTGTTTCCCAATTCTCTCCAGTGTTCAGCCACCATCTCTTTTCCTACATGTAGATGGAAAACTCTCCAGGACAGGGACATCTCAGTATTCTCTGCTTTCTCCACACTCCACGAATTGAGTCCTGCTAACAGTGCTAAGGAGCGATGATAATGATAACGATGAAAAGATATGATTAAGAGATCGTTAGCCCTAGTAATTCCTCGCCACTGGAGCAGTGCCTGGAGTCCTCCTGCCTATACAAAGCCAGTCTGGGTCTGCCTGACCCATGTGGAGCATCAGGCCCATTCTGGAGCAGGAGCAGGGGCAGTGCAGGCATTCCTGGCCACCCTTGCTCTACTATTTTGTACGGTGGGGTGGGAAGCTGAATCAAAGGACCTAGCCATAGTTCCAGCTCTTTAGAGGTGGCAAATATTATCTGTCTGCAACACCACTGCTTGGCTCTGTAAGCACTAAGTAAATCTAAAATATAGCCCAAACCCTCTCTAAAAGTAATGTAAACCTCCAAGATCTATAACCAATGCTTTGCACTCTCTTATGTTCTGTTGTAGATTTTATTGCAAGGCTTCATAGAAAGCCATTTGCCTACACCCACATCCTGGGTAGGACAGTGTTGTCTGACACGTGTCTGTCTGGAGGAAACCACAGCAAAGCCATCATAACCCACTTTTTGTGGAAAACAGCCTTTCTTATTAATTCTGTAGTCTCCGGTTACTTCCATTCCCTTTCCCTGATTCCAGGCCTTTGCTGTCATTGCTCCTACGGTGTCTCTATGCACTGTCCGGGAGGCTGTAACAGAGCTTGCATCTCTCATGTAACGAGGAGTTGCATGAAAAGGAATGATACAGCCAAAGCCTTTGTCTAGCTTTCCCACAGAAGTCCTGATGCTGGTTTCACAGTGCCACAGGCGTGAAAGCTCTGACACTGCAATACCCAGCCAAAAAACCACCACATTTCACACAAGTGGGTAAGCAGATCATTGCCAAGGGACTGGCCTGGAAGACACCAAATAACTTGTTTGGGAAAGCATTGCAATGTTGGGATACAACCCCCTGATATGCCTCCACCAGCTGGGAAAAGGAGCTCTTCTGGGGACATGAGGTGGGTGCATAAAGGTGTTCAAGCCTTTGGCTGTGAACAGGGCTGTGGGCAAATGCATGATTCATCATCTGTATGGCTGTAGCTGACCAGGGTTGCTGGGTTTCTATTTTTAACAAGACACATGCATGAGATGAATAAAAAATTGAGACAGGAGGAGGGAGAAGCAGCTGCTGGAGCCGATGGCCACTGATCCTTTCCATGTGAGGGGGTAACCTTCGGTAACCCTGGCCCCATGTCATGTGACAGGGCCAGGAAATAAACTCTGGGCTCTTACCAGCACTCCTGTGTGTTACACCTTTATTGCAGTGATGACAGGTTGATGGCTACACTGAAAGGTTCTTTTCCTTCAGGGAGTCCTGTCCAATGTTCAGCTTTATCCATCCATAAATGCTGTCTAAGTAGCGTAGGGTCGCTGGGAAAGGTTCCCGCTCCCCCTCCAACTCCCCCACCTAAAGACTGTGGCTGGGAAAGGGGCCCCTCACCTGCCTGTCAAAAGCCACTAACTCACTGTCACCATGGCCAGCTTTCTCCTCCCTGGAAGTCGAAAGAACTTACCTCCGTGGAAGCCTTTCAGAAGGATCCTCCTTCCCTCTGTCCCTTTCCCATCCCACCCCATCTCATCCCAACCCAGTGTACTAAAATACCAGTCAATGCCTGTGTGCTTTTCTTGGATCTCAGGAGAGAATATGGCAAAGATGCTCTCATTTTAGATAACTCCTCTGGCAGACTGGAGAATACCATAGCAGTTCCTCTCCCTAACAGTTTCACTTCTCTATTTTCCCTTCTGACTATGACATTATTAAGGGCTTTTAATGTGCTGCAGGGTTATTATAAACACAGAGCTGCTGCAGGGGTATTGGAAAAACAGAAAGCAGGAGTTAACTGAAGAAAGAAATTAACTAGGAAGGATGCTAATCACAATTTGTGAGCTCACAATTTTTCCAATGCTATTATTCTTTCTTCTATTCCGCCCCTCACAGCCCCTAGCTCTCTTTTAATTACCACTCGTGGGAAAGGTAAGCTGACCGGTTTGATAATTCTCAGCACAAGTGGTAGGAATGAGTTTAAACTGGAGATTCTAAAAGCTTTCTCTTTGCATAAGACGAATTTATAGCTTGGAAACTAAATATTTGTTCAAAGAACTTTTGGAGGTGTTTGAGCACACAGGAGAGATGAAATGGCAGATTAAATATTTCATTTACATGCGATATGCATGGCATTAAGTCCTATCTTAATTCTTCACCTGTTTTCTGAAATCCTTTGACAAACACAGGACATTTCGCCTCGCTGTTGTTATTTCGAGTGGCTTTCAGGCTCATTTAATTATTTTGTGTTCCTATGTGGAAGTATCCTGGGAGGGGAGCAGACTCCGGTCCCTAAGGGGAGCACCGCAGGCTGCAGGAGGATTGATTCTTCCTTTAGCAGACATTTCCAATGCGCTGCTACTGGATCAGGATGGGGCTTCACCCAGGAAACCAGATCTGGCTCCAGTGGGCATGCAGATGCTCCTGGGATGAGCTCCATAGGACTGGATGAAGGAATTAATAAATACAACAAACAAGCAAACAAACAAGCAAATGGCACTTCACACCATAGGAACTCAGTGAAGTTTCTCTGGTGGGAATAGGGTCCGGCGATTTTGCGGCTTCTAGGTGTTCAGTGCAGGGTTTATTTCTGCACAGCAAGCCATACGACACAGGCTTTGTCAGAGCCATTTCCACATCTGGGGGCTTTTTTCTTGTAACTCACTGAGCTATCATGAAACTGTGATCTACAGCTTACTCAACCAAAGCTTTTCCATGCTATAATTCCTACAAACCGACCCATCTCACTATGCATAAATCTGAAAGGCTGCACAACTGTGTGGCAGAGCTCCCTCCTGTACACCTACTTGCGCACACACACACACAGGCGCACACACACACAATCTCTGCTCTTTCTACTTACTAGCAGAAATATAGAAGAGGGGAGAGCACTTCTGTGCTGGCGATGATCTGATAATCTCCCACAGTCTGCTTTCGAAAGAAATACACATATTTATCCGTAGGTTCAGGGGACGATTCCAGGGTAGAAAGTACATGTAAACATGCAAATTTGTACTCCATCCATAGTTTATTAGAACAAAAGGTATTCCTTCCTTGTACTTCTAATGGAGAAGATTACAACAGTACCAAATGTGAGCATTAGTGACTTTGGAAAGGGGTTTTATTCTTTATGCCCTAAATGCCTAAACTTAATATTTTGAGGTGGCACACAAGCTGTGATCATAAAACGAGTTTTACTGGGAAGCCATGTTTACTTCTTGTTTATCAGACTTATTTTAATTCATTCTGGGTAGGTTCCAAGCGCTGTGTTAGAGATTAAAGGCAACTGCGCACCCCAATTAGCAGCCAGCCTTTTCTAAGTAAAAATATTTCTGAGGGGCGAGATGAAAGTGAAATAATTTCTGTTCATTAACAGTAGAGAGCTGGGGCGGGTTATTTTTCACTAAACGGCTATACCTTGATTTTGAGCCTCTCAAGATTTAAAACGAGTGACCACGTAAAAGTGAAACCCAGTGCAAAAATACCCCTTCAGGAACCGCTTTCGATAGAGCACACGAGCTCTGCAGTAAAAAGCATACTGACTAGTAAAACGTCGGGGCTGTGCAGGACTCCAAGCGCCCCAGCAGAAAATCTAGCTCTGGGGCACTAATCTCTCCGTCTTTCATGCAGAACTTTTCGACTGAAGCCGCGATGGAGGCCATAAAAACTTTTGCTTCCCTTTAACCAAGGCAACAGAAAATTCACGCTGTTCTAGGGGGACAGTCAGCTGCAGGGCTGAAAAAAATCACGTTCAAAGGGACTTCACCATCTCTTTCCGAATATGGCTTCTCTGCGCGAGTGTAAATCCTGCCTTGTGCACACAGTAAGCGAGAGAAGTTTTTCCCTTCGGAGTAATATGGAGTTTATCAACTAAAAATTGAGCAAATAAATCTCGAAACTTTATTTCAGGAGTGTATTTTATACCTGAAAGACTTGTTTTAATTTTCACGTTTTCACAGAGGCCTATAAATCTTACTTTGCACCCGCTTAACCTCCTGGAAGAAAGAAAAAAAAAAAAGGAAAAAAAAAAAAAAAGAAGCTTCGGCCACAGCAAAACAGCCGGGTGAACACAGCCCGCCCAGCCCCGACACGGCGGCGATGGGCCGGGCAGAGCCCCACGCTGCTGCCCGTGCCCCGAGCGGGCGGGCGCGGAGTGGGCGCTGCCGGGTGCGGCGCGGTGCCCACGGGCTTCCCCGCCACCCGCAGCCTCGCTCGCCAGACGGCTGTTCTCAGAGCTCTCCCCGCTGCCTCGGCCTTGGCAGCCCTGTTCCCCCTCCGCTACCCCGGGGTAAATCTCCGGCGCCTCCCATTAACTTCCTAATGAGCAGAGAGCCGGGAGAGGCGAGTCACCCACCCGGGTTAAACCCCCCCGGGATCCCCACGGGGACCCCGATGACTGATTTATTTACCGTCATTGTTTTACTAGACAATGCTCGCTTCCCGAGAAACTTCGGGCGTCTCGGCTGCATATTGTTTGGCAATATCTTTGAAAATACCCCATCTGCCCCTCGTTTCGGCCAATCCTAACACCTCTTTGATTTGAAGGAGGGAAAGCTTAGATCCTGCCTTTTATTGAAACCAGCGAAGGACCTTGGGAGGAGGGGGCGGGAGGGGAGGAGAAAAGGGGAGGGGGAGCAGGGCTGGGGGAGCCGTCGCTCGGCATTAATCACACGTCCACTTTGTCGAGAGGAGACAGTGCCGATGCGTGCCGCGCACATGTTTCGGCGGCCGCGGCCTCCGCGCCGGCGGAGCCGGGAGCCCGCCGGGGCCGCGCCGCCGTCCCCGCATCACCTGCCACCCGGCAGGCGGGCCCTGCGCGGGGAGCCGCGGAGAGCGGGGCGGGGCAGGCGGGCCCTGCGCGGGGAGCCGCGCAGAGCGGGGCGGGGCAGGCGGGCCCTGCGCGGGGAGCCGCGCAGAGCGGGGAGAGCCGCAGGAGCTGCCGGCACCTGCGCGGCCCCGCGGCCCGCCCGCCGCCCCAGCCGCGTAACACGCAGGATTACAGACTAGGACGAGCCTATAGACACAGGTTTATCTCCGGCTCGCCGGGGCGGTTCCTTGCTGTGACAGCCGAGGGGAAGGACAGGGGTGCAGGCTGATTTCTGGGCGGAAAGCCTTGCTTGTAGAGTTGAAACTGCAGCACTGCCCTGGAAACGCTTCTTCGTCAAACATCTTTTCAAACACGCGCGCTCCCCGTCATCTACAAACCGAGCTGTGAATGTAGAGGCGCGTGGGCTCGTACACGTGAGTGCGAGAACATGCACAGCTCTCCCTCCTATAAGTGACCCTTCCTGCTACTAGGTTTCCCTTCTTCAGTTTGCCTTTCTTCCTGACATGTCAGCCCCTGCCTTTAAATAGCAGCCGGGAAAGGGCTTTTTGGGGCGACCTTGGCGGGAGACGAATTTATTCATCTGAAGTAGGCCCTGCCCTCTGAACTGAAAATAACATAATATAATAATTGCAGGACTGTGTCTTCGGCACAAATCCGAGCCCAGAGTGCAGCCCACATCCTGGTCCCTATTCCGGCTGCCCCGTGAATCGGGCGTTTGTATTAACCTATGTGAGTGCTAGTTATTCCGGGCTGAACAAAAGCCTCCATCAGCTCCTGAGGGCGTGACACGACACTGGTGGGAGCAGTGAAAATGGTTCCTTGTGGGCTCGCTGGCTACTCGCATGAAGGGCAAACTGTCTGCGGGAGCGAGTCGCCTTGGCCGGGAAAGGGACGTTGCAGAGCGGCGGGGAGGATGGGCAGGGGACACGGGGGGGAAGGATCGCGCGTGGGACGCCGCGGAGCCGCGATCCCGCGGCTCCTTGTGGATGCACACTCACGCAGACACACTCTCACACACACACACACGCAGATGCTCCGCGCTGCCGTGCCGGCTCCCAGGACCCACGCGAGGGTTATCCCCGTGATCGGCCGGTGGGGCTGCTCATCGCCACCCCACGCCGGTGCTCAGCGGGATGGGTGCATCTTGCTGCCCACGCGGCTTCGCCCTGCCCCGCTTTCCCCAGCTCAAGGATGCAGCTGAAGAAGCCCATTAAGTAGCTTTTAAAAATATTATTATTATTATTATTATTATTATTATTATTATTATTATTATTATTTCTTTTTTCTTCTTTTTTTTGGGGGGGAGCAAGAGGTCCCACCACCCGATCCAGCTGGTGTAGAAACGAGCCGGTACACATACATACATTTCTCCCCGGGGTGTTGGGATGGGGGAGAAATGTTTGGCTCTGATATTTTCCGAGCTAGGTCCTTTTCCAATACTCTGTCCGTGATGGTGTGATCCGTCTCACCCTGCTATAGAGAAAATAACATTAAATTGCTTCTCTTTTCATAGCTTTTCGAGTATCTCTCCTTCTTGCAGATTAAACGACCGGCTGCTGGGGGGGGGAAAAAAATAAATCACAAGACTGTGAAAGGAATAAAACTCTAAGTCCATAAAGATGAAATGTAACGAGTATGTTGAATACATAACGCTGCTATATAACAGTTTCAATTAGTTGAGTAAGTCCTCTGTAACGTCTTGTAAAGGTGTAAGGACACGTTTACAGTATAAGCAACATAATGTTCTCAACTGTACGAGTTAATTATTTCCAGATTTATTTTTTTTAGAAGTGAGTTTCACAAGTAAAGGCTCTGTCCGGGTATAAAACAACTGATGTATTTTTCCAACATTAAACATGTTGAGTTCATAATTAGAAGCGGAGGAAAGAGCGGACAGTAAAATAATTAGACTGGGGGATTTTAGGGGCGGGGGGGGAAGAACAGCCTTTTGTCTTTCGGGGAGCCGCGATTATGGCGACCGTGTCTCCCTCGCTCAGATTTATCTCCACTCAGTAGCAACAGAACATGAGGCAATACCGCAATTACCCGGAGGTGTAAGGCGGGTGTGTGTAACCCGCGGCCGGGAGGGAGCGGGGAGCAGAGCTTTTCCCTCCTGCAGTTCACGAAATCTCGAGAAGTATTTGCGAAGATGCTTATTTCTCACTCAACGCCTCCAAACTTCTTGAAACGAGCAGAGCAAAGTCTCGGGCGTGTCTCAAGGTCCGTGCACGACTCCAGCTCAGCTCCCTGCCCCACAGCGTTACCCTTCTCCTTCCCCGGCGCCCCCCGCTCTGCCGATCCTCCCACGGGGAGCCGTGGGGAGCCTGGCACCTTCCACCCTCGAGGGGGCTGGGGCAGACCCCGGGAGGAAGGTGTCGGTGCTCTTTTCGGTTCCCTCCCGCCGTGCCTCCAGGGCTCACTGTCCGTTCACTCTCTTGCTTTTTATGCTGTAAAGGTGGCGAGTACTTTGTTCCCGAGGAACTGAACTTGTCCCCACTCCCGAGTGGAGCCGAAATCTCACCCCTTCCCCCGTGAGACTGCGCTACCTACCTGGACCCGTCTATTTCTAACCGGCCCCCCAAAACGAGCTGCCCGAGCCCGCCTCCCTCCTGCCAGTTTCCCTTAAAATTTATCTCATATTTAATCATATCTTGATTTTCTTCGGAGCGGGTGTAAAGTCTCAGTGGGTCAAAGCGGCGATGAAGAGGAATAAAAAAGAAGGATGGGATTTCCCATGCTTAGGCCTTTCCTATAACCGAGTCCAGGACCTAAAACTCCGTACGAAAGTCTTGCGTTTAGCTCCCTGCGCTCCACAGCTTCCAAGACAAGCATAAGCCGAGGCTGAGCAGGGAGACATTGGTAAAAATCAACGCAAAATTTAGTTGTCACTAATTTTGATTGACAATAAAAAGGCCCACAAATCCCTCTCTTTTGTACGTGTTAACGCGAAGTTGTCTGATTTAAAACCGGGCGCTAGCAGCGGAGCAAATAAAGACTTCCAGATTTCTTTTAAACATACTTACATTATTTGTTAGGGGTTTTTGTTCGTGAGGAACCAAGCTCACTTTGGGCTCGTAGGGGCTGCTTGCACCACACCGGGACCAGAGAGAAAGTCTGCAGAGGATTTTTTATTTTTTTTTTCCTTAAAGCAATTAACTACAGCATAACTTTTCGCAGAGAGGGAGTCCTCACGAGAAAACATTCAGTCGTTCAGAATCGCCACCCGAGCTCAAAGGGAAACGTTGGAAATTTTAATTTTTAAAATTTTCTATGCTCATATACATGTATGTACACACATATATATATAAGAAAAGTTTTCTAGATTCCTGTATGGATCGTTATACACACACGTATCCCAGGAGAGGCAGAGGGGTGCCTTAACAGCGAGGAACGTTTTCTCAGTCCTGTGGGAAGTCTGGAGGTACCTGATGGAACTAGATTCCCAGGACCCTTGATTTTTGGGTTTGGTTTTAGCTTTTTTTCTTTTTTCCTTTTTTTTTTTTTTTTAATAAGGTAACAGGAGAGACGAGTTTCTAATCTCTGTAGGTAAAAGCATATTTGCGCTTCTAAGGGTGAGAAGACCGGGAACGTCTCTCTGACCTGCGACTGGAATCGTATATCGTTCTAAAGTAGAAATGTCAAACTAAAGTAATTTACCACCTGGATGTCCTTGACTTGGGATGATTAAAGTTTAATCCGAGGTGTGTGCACAGCTTTACCATGTTATTTAAACACATCAAAGGTCATAAAAGGATTCCAATAGCATGAGTCGTACCCCAGAGAGCTTTCTCTGTGGAGAAATTCGTATTTTGTTCTAGCCTAAGTTCCAGAACGCTCTTTAAAGAAAAAAGAAACAAAGGGGAAAAGAACCCGGGATGGCAGGGGGGAAAGGGATTTCATTTCTAAAGGGGGTCGTAGATTTCGAAGAGGCTGGAGGGTCGGGCCCTCGGGGATACACCCGGGAAGGACAGCCTTCCATTACCATTAGCTGTGCAGACATCTAGTGGGAAACCCTCGCAACTGCACCCCGACCTCCTCCGCCCCGCGGGAAGGCGCTTACCCCGGCTTCTCGGACGCACCGCTCCCCTCCTCTCCTCCTGCCGCCGCGGAGCGCTGCCGCCGCCGCCGCCGCCCCGCCGAGCCGCCGCCGCGGAGCGGGGAGCGGGAGCGGGGAGGATGGCGGCGCCCCGCGGCGCGGCCCCCGCTCGGCCCCATTGGAGGCTCCCGGTGCCAGTCCGGCCCGGCCCGGCCCCGCCCGGGTCCTGCCCCGCCGAGACTGGCCCCCGGCCGGCTTCAGCCCTACAGCGGCGACCCCGCAACCCGCCGCGCTGCTCCGCCCGGTGCCTCGCTCCGTTTGCCACGGGCGGTGCTCGAAACCTCGGCAAGGATAACCTTCCCCTCTCCCCCCGCAGCCTCCGGGGCTCTGTTTACCCTTGCAGATACCTGATGGTTATCGCTAGCAGGGGACGGGAGCCGGTCCCGGCGCCCGGCGGAGCCACCCGAGCAAGCCGCGACACGCGGGGCGCTGCGACCCGCTGCTCCCGGCGGGACGGCGGACGTCCGAGTCTGCCCGAAACCCTGTCTGCTCCTCTCTGCGTTACAGATCTCGGCAGGGGTAGGCAGGAAAGACGGGAGGGGGGTGGCTAAACCACACGGGAGAGCTCGGCTCCGGGCTTCCCCGGTGCCACGGCAGAAATTAATGTCTTCATTTACCCCGCGGGTTTTGGGGAGGGGACGGAGTATGCGGGAAAGGTAGGAGAGGGGAGGGGAGGCGTTGACCTTGAGCTTTGAAACATGTGTTGGCACCTGAGCGACTGACCCTCCCGTGACAGGGGTCCCAGGCTATCCCCGTCTAACAGGTGGCTTCTCCTTGGGCACGGAAGGCGTTTCCAAGCTGCAGTGGGACCCAGCGCCAGGATTGCTCCTATTTTGTGGGGAGTTGGGGGAGATCGGTGGATATTTTCCAAATTGGGTGGTCTCCTCCCGTCCCACCTTTCTTCTTTTTCCAGGGAATTCAGATCACTTCCAGCTTCTTCGTTGGTACCGAATCATGTGGCAGATGAGGTGTGGGAAGCCCCACCACCTGCCTAAATGATGAGGGTGCAGAGGGGGAGCCTCGGAGACCTCCTCCACCTTGTGAAGACTCAGACTACTGCTCTTCCAGCCCACAGGTTTTTCTCTGGCTTTCTTTTTACCAGACAGGGTCTTCCTTGTCGTTTTATTCCTTCAGTGATTTTTACAGAGGCCATATTTTGATTTCCACCCTAGGTATCAGGAATCTCTTCGGATCCTGAAGAGCCATCATCTTGTTTTCTTTCCTCTTCCTCTACCTTTTCCCTCAAGTTGCCCATCACCTGCCGTTCCGAAAGACTTCCCTGGCTTGCAGGGATGCTCCTCACCTCGGAAAGCAAAACCGTCCCTTTGGGTACTCAGCAAGGGGAAGAGACATCTTGCTGTGAACACACAGGTTTGAATTATTAGGCTGTAAATTTCGTACCGTGATAAAAGCTTCAGCTGTGTTGTTCAATATTAAAGTTTTTGGCAAAAGCATCACTTGTTTTTTTACTTCCTTTTACCCCCGCCTCAGACCTACATTCCCCTCTCACAGATTTCTGCGAAAATCTTTCATGTTTTGTTTTAATAACGCATATATACGTTTCAGGTTTCTTAGCTGGTATACAAATAAGAACGGACATATGGCAGGAACATTTGATGTTTGCAAACGGGCAGAAGATACTTGCTAACCGATTTCCGCTCTGGAGTTATATGGGATTCTCTTTTTATATATAGGCAACTTTTATGTCAGCTGGGATATTCTTGCTCACAGTTTTTAAGGTTTCGATCCTGTGGTTATTGTTAAAAAAGTGGTGCCATCCATCACACACACAAACCCCCGATAAATGCAACTTAACCTTAATTCTCTGACTGGGATAGTTGTATACGTAATGTCGTCTTCCCAGAAAAAGGGATTTTTTTTTTTTTTTTGTCTTTCTCCATGGTCTTGGCATCCTGCCGAAGATGAGAACTTGATTGAGAGTTAATCATGAAATGACGGTTACTTGATTGTCTAGGTAGCGTCCAAACTTCCTAGGAACCTCAGCACAAACTTCTGACCTCTCTTTTAGTGACCCCCAGGGTAGTCACAGACCCGGCACCCCCCTCCCTCCAGCCTCCCGCTAAAATTAATAGGTCAAACAAGCTCCCTCTCCTTTATTTGCCAAATATTTACATCATCCAAAGTGGCGGTGACGTGTCTGTTCGTGCCTTCATCACCTCATAGCGGAATTATTCCTTGTGGGTAAAACTTCCTGACGGGTCAGGGGAGCGGGAGCGGACTGTCCCCCCCGCAGCAGGTGGGCTCCCGGGCCGGGGCGGCGGGACGCGCCCCAGCTCCTCCGGGGGCTCTGCCCAGCCCCGCTGGGGCAGCCGCCTTGTCCCGACACCTCTGGCCTGACCCGCCCAGCCCAGCCAGCTTCTCATGGCTGCGCACACAGGTCGCAGACCCAAACGGCGTGCCGGACTTCTCCAGGTAGAGTCCCTGGGCTGAGAATTTGTTGACCTGAGAACAGCGAGAACCGGCGTCCGGCGGATATGGATACTTCTGCTGAGCAAAAGCACGCCAGCCTTTATGTTTCCTTTGCAACACGACCTACGAGATGTAGCTTTATGTTACATCCAGCTGGGGTTTTATTTTTTCTTCTTTTTTTCTTTGTTTCTTTTTAGGAGGGCGGGTGGCAGCGGGCTGCGCCGGGAGATGACAGATGATTTGACAGAGTCCCCGCACTCGGCAAGAGAAATTGCGAATAAATATGGTCTTGTGAAAGTGGATGACAATTGGTAATTACTGGCAGGCAGCGAGTATCTTCCCCACAATGGGAAGGAAGCGGCTCCGAGCGAGGATACTCGCTCCCTGGCACCAGGGCAGCCGCATCTGCAGGAAAGCGGCCTCGGGTTGCGTGCAAGGGGACGGGGAGTTTCTTCCTTTAGGTATCTGCGCTAGAAGAGCGGCGGGCATGCTCGACATGCCTTTATTGTTTAGCCGCTCATCATTTGGCATGTCAGAGGGGTTGCTGTGAAACCACTCCCTTTTCTCTGTGCCATTATTGAGCTAAATATACTTTGGCTCCCGGGACTTCACGAATTGTCTTCGGAGCGTGGGAACCTTGGCGTGTGCCCTCAGCTCCGCTCCAGCCCCTTGGCACCAGCCTGGCTCCTTCTCCTCGGGTATCTCTCAGAAGGCTCCAGCGCTGCCACAGGACTGCTTTTGCTGGGCTGAGACCGTCCCCCGTCCCTCTGGCACTGGAGACGGTGGCAACGCCTGTGCCCCCACGCCCACTCACACGCGTGGGCGTGGGGGCACAGGGTGGCAATGCCAGGCAACCGCCATCCCCAGGGACCCCAACCCGATGTGCTCAGGCAGATGAAGTCCGTAGTGCAGATGAGAAGATCCAACCAAGTCCAGGCATGGGCAGATGGGAACTGCTGGAGCGCGCTGTGTGCGGGTTCACGAGGGACCGACGCCGCTCCCGCCTTTCCTGGTGAACCACGAGACTCCAACGCAGCGCTTGAAGCTGATTCCAGAGTAAAGAACATCTTGGAAGTCAGCTGTCGCGTATGTAAGGATGGGATTTAGCCTTCAACAGGGCCACATATGTAACTGCTTATCTAAAGACATAAAATACAATAAGCTTTGGAAAAATTCATGATTCAGCAAAAATAAAGGGAGTAATATACTTACCCAGAGATGCAAGTTATCAGCTAGTCGGCATTTGGCTGGTGTTATGTTTAAAGGAAAATACTGTATAATTCCTATTTAGAGAATGTGTTCACGGTATGGATAGAAAGACATTAGTTCCATCTAACATGAAGAGTAGCAAATGTCTCTTGTTATTAAAGACAGCACGTATTATGTATACCTGAGGAATGTACTCTAGGCGCTAGAAAGCATTTTCTAGACCCCGGCTTTACTGTTGTGTTTTTTTTTTTTTTACCAAATGAACTTTTAACAGAAACGCGTGTGCTTGGTGAAATGTAAAGCTAATTGGAGAACAGGGGATCGTATCACGGTATCGAGTAACTTTCTGCTGGGAGGTGGTTGGTACTGGGAGCACCCACGACATGGACGGCGGACATTTAAGCAATGCTGAGGACTCAGCTGAAGCCAGCTGACTCTTTCTGCCCCGAAACTGATCACAGATCCGTGCAGATGGTGTGTTACTCCTCGTGGAGCATGTCCCCAGGGGTGTCCCCGCGGGGTCCCACCCACGCGAGAAGAAGGCTCTCGCCGAGCCAGAGGTGGGACGGGCCTGGGGGTGGGGGAGGACTGACGGGAACCCCATCCCGGGCCCAAGGGACGCCCCACTCCCCTCCTCACTCCAGCACAATTCTCAGCGCAGGGATGAACATAACGTGTCACAAGGCGAAAGGCACGTGTGTGGTCACACACACACCCACCAGCCAGGGCGAGGGGCCACAGGACTCGTTTCAGGTGTGCGTGCCTGCTGCCTGCGTGGGTGCGCGCTTCCCCACGATGCCTGCGGCCACGCACCTCCCTTCTCACCCGCTGCCGGCAAAAGCCCCTCTCCACGCCCGCGGAGCAGAGCGCGCCAGAGAGTGGGCCAAGGGGAAAAAAACCCACGCAAAGGCGAGCCCCGTCCGTGCCCGGGGGCTGGAAGGAGCCGTGGGAAGGTCCCGAGGCGGGACCGCAGGGCGGCCCGTGGGTAGGAGCCGGCAGCCGGGACGGGTCTCCCGGCACAGGTGTGCCTCGGGGCGGCTGCCGGGCCGCGGCCCAGCGCCGGGCGGGTGTGGAAGGCCCAGCCGGGCCTGCGGCCGGCCGCCCAGCGCCCTGCCCGGCGGCGGCGGCGGCGGGCGGGCAGGGCGAGCCCGGCGGGCACCGCGCCGGCGGGGCGGGAGCGCCGCGCCGGCCCCGCGGCTGCCCAGCCTGCTGGAGGGGCCAGCGGGGCACGGATAGCACTCGGGGGCTTCTCCCGCGGCCGCTCCTGCCCCCCGCTCCGCCACCCTTGACAGAGTTGCAGGGGTTTGCCAGATGCAGCGTGTTTTGGTTTTAGTTTGGGGTTTTTTTTTCCCTCTCCGCGGGGAAGGTCTCCACTCGCGGCCCAGGTAACTGGCAGCTAGTCACCCTCCCCTCCCGGCAGTGCGGTGAGTCCCCACGTCTCTTAAGATATTTCTTAAGACAGCCGCGATTGGAGCCCCGGGTATGTACAGTCTCATCTAAGCAAAGGGCTGGAAAAGTGAGGAAAAAGAGCTGTTAGACAGACCCAGACATTAGAGATAAACTGCCTCCATCAAGTCAATGTTTTAATCACTAAAACCACTTCTGAAAAGGGAACCAAAAAACCCTCTTGGAGAATGTACTCAAACAGCTGTCTTCCAGTAAAGGCAAACATGTCCAATGTTTCCTGTATGATTTTTTTTTGCTCTCTCCCCTTTCTTTCTCTGGATACTGCGCACAGGCGTCTTTAGTACTGGGAGCCCTATTGTTTCCCTAGGTGAAGACACGTCTTTGGAGAAAAAAAAATAAAATAAAATAAAGACCCTGAGCTTCTTGCAGAGAGCAGCAACGTCCACTCCTGCCCCTGAGCCCTCCTGGTCGGACGCCGTGTAAATGTCACGCTATTACAGGAAAGTTACGGGGAGAAGGGCTTTGTAGGAAAGCTTTCTCCCGCACTGTAAAGGAAAGAGCGACTTCGGCTTCTCTCCGACAGCTTTTCAAAGGGAAATAAAACAACACAAAGTGGGCCTGAAGCTCAGGAAGAATTTTTTTTTTTTTTTTCTTCTTCCCCTAATGAAAAAGGTGGAGGGATAAGTTTAATTGTAATCAGGCTGCAACAATACACCATGTGATCATGTGGTAGCAATTATTACAAGCTCCCAGCAGAAATAGAGGATATGCCATTGCAGCTCACTGTACCCTGCCTTTCTTCTCTCTTTTTTTTTTTTTTTTTTTCAAAATTGTGACCTACTGGTAGATAAGGTGAGAAATTAATTTACCTTCAAAACGCTAAATCCTGAAAATCGGAGGATAAGCCCAACAAAATCAAGGAAGATTAACTTGAGTATCATTTTGTTATCTGTTGCTACTACACGTTCATACTAGAACATTTTTAGCTGGAAGATGTAACCGACCTGATAAACTACTGCAGTGGACATCTGCACGGCCAGCCTGGCCTCCTCGCTCACCAGAATTTCCTAAGAGTAAAATAAAAACGTTCTCGGCTCCCTTTGTGCAAGCGAGCAGAGCTGGTTGCGAAGAAATCCGTCTCAGTTTGCCTGGCAAAATTAATTGAAATTGTAGGGGGGACTTTATCACTGCATTCAAGCAGCCTGCGGCTGACAGAGAGCCTGCAAGGGCTTCTCCTCATCGCTGCATTTACACGACAGTTTAAGTAAAATATTTTCTGCTGACTACCAACACGGAACGACAGACTTCTGTTGCTTTCACCCGCCAAATATAAACAGAAAGCTATCGCCCCCCCTCCTGGAAATACGCTTGTGAAAATATTACAGAAAAAACCATGTAAAACAAAAAAAAAAATCAGAAAAGAGACCGTGTCTGTGAGACAGGGATCAGGATCATTCCCATTTTCACTTTAATCACATGAAATACCTCCAGCGTGTTTTCTAGAGATGAAACAGAAAAAACTTTCACACGGAGTGAAGCGATCTTCTGAGACCTCGCTCCATAAAGAGCAGTCCGTGTCCCACACTTCGGGTGAAAGCAATTACATTATTTTCGAGGACACCTTATTTATAGGCGGTGGCAGTTTGAAAGTTTGGGTGGACTGAAATCGGTAGGTCCGTATCTAGTGGGCGCCTGAGGATTTTTAGGACGCTTTTTATACCTGAGAGAAATGCAGCATTAAGCTCTTCGCAAATCTTCTCGGACTTTTCCCCTTCTGCATTCGCTTTTACAAATTTTTCTTATTTTGTAATTATCTCAGCCCCCCCAGCACGCAGTGGGAGGGAGAGAGTTAAGATGTCCTGCGAACCCCGCTCGTAAAGCTGCTTACTTCCATTAGAAACACATGAATATCCTGAAATACAAAGTGTCTTTAAAACGGACTCAGGAATGTTTATCTCAATCCCTGATGCTTTAGACATTGTGGAAGAAAACAGCGGTGACAGTACTACTCCAAATTAACCTTCTGGCAGGTAAATTTCATTTGCTCATGAAAATCAAATTCGATTAAGGCTCTTGCTCCTGCTATCACTTTACTCCCGCGTCTTCCAAGACTCCTGGGCTCTGCAGGACGGAGATTATGATTAGTAACTAAGATCACCCTCTAGCCCCTCCATTATCAGCTAAGATCTTTTAGCGGGTTCAGAGGAATTTAACTCTGTGACAAACATATATTTTCAACAATCAGACACGATTTTTTTTTCTTCAAGCTCATTAACTGGCTCTAAGCAGGGGATGGAAAAGTAAGAGTGGATTTCCTTGGGCGACGGTTTTTCTTCTGTATTCGTACGATTGTGATTATCCTACAAGAAATCAGAGTTCCCTTCAGTCGGGCATTCCCGCGGCAGGGCTCCGGAGGGTGCGTGTGTGTGTTATCACACAAAGGCTGGCTTGGGGAAAAAAAAAGCCTTCTAGATACTCTGCCGACGAACTCCGTATTTGCAAAACCTGACATTCAGCTGGAAGGCCTTTTGGTTTCTCTAAGAAAAGCGAAATTTTAAGGCCTCTTTAGGAAAATGAGTGGCCACATTCCTATCACATGGGGAGATTTACAAATAAATTGTATTTTCTCGTTTAAGGCCAAAATCCTGCAGTCCTCACTCTGGCAAGACTATCTTTGGCTTCATGGCGTCAGGAGCACACAGTGACCTGGTTCAAAGCACTTGTAAGGGCCAAATTCTGCCCTTGCTTACACCTGCGAAGTGGGTTAAATGCATCTGACCGCTCTCAGTGCAGCCAGGGGAAGAAAATGCCACTAAAGGATTTTGTAATACCCGAGGCGGGCATGGCCGTGCTCTGCGAGGGGTGACTGCCGCCGAATAGGAATATGAGTTAGAAATTGCCTGGCTTTGAAAGGATTCAGCACCTTTTAAAATCCTCCTACTGATCACGGTTTTTCATCCTCTTGCTCCCTAAGGAATTAATACTCGTTTTAGAGGAAACGATTTAACAGATGTATTTCTCTCCAAGATGTTTTACACGCTATATAAATGCAAAGCAGTTCGGAGGTTTGCATCAAATCTCTTGGAAAATGCTGAGGCTCTACCGTACACTTGTATTTGCTGTATTCTAACTTTACTTCGCACGAAAAAGACAAAAAACTTGGAAGAAGCTTGGATTGGTCTTTCGGCTGCGTGCATGGAAGCATTCAATTATCAAGTTAATTTTCCAAAATGACGCCTTTGTAGACCATGGCCAAATCAATCACTGGCTTCAAGTAAACTCTTTCCTAGTTTTGGTTAATTTATCCAGCGCATCCCAAGCCTTATGGTGCAAAAAATAAAAGCTCTTCCACAATTGGTGGGGAATGGTATATGTTCAAGGCGGGGTGGGGGGGGGGAGGGGGGTAGGTTCGGGCATATTTTTATCCCTGGTGTTCATTACAGGGTCCATGATTTCCGAAGAACATCTGTTCTGCTCGATGCCTTCAGCCCTCACGGTTCCTTTCTAATATTTAATGGCAGATACCCATTAAGGCAGGAAGGAATTATAGCTGGGGAATGAAAATTGGGTATCGGGCAGGGGGAAATCTAAAATAGTTGACGAGGCTTTTCTCCTCTCTCGGTGTGAATAATTTATTAAAAGTCAGGCAAATTCGGAAAGCAAAACAAAGGCGTAAAGTCCCGTGTCCGACAATAACTATTTTTCTGGTGTTGCATACGCACCCTGCAGATGCCATTTTGCCTCTTTTGAGGAAACGGCCCCATTCCCTGACTCCCACCCACGTCACAGCAAACAGGGGAAGAGGACAGTTGTATCACTGCTCTTATCAGCGGTGGAAAGCACGGCCCTCTTCCCTAATGACTGAATGGAGCTCTAGAGCGAGGGAGAGATGCAGGGAAGGGAGAAAAGAGAGCTCTTTAATCTGATCTCCCTTCTCCCTTTCGCACACAGGGCTGGAACAGCCCCAAATGGGTAAACAAAACAAAAAAAACAACCACCAAAACTCAGCAGACCGGATACCCCCCCCTCTGCTCCCCCCCCAACCCTCCACCACTTGCACATTTTGCACCGGGACTGAAAGCTACGGTTTCACATGACTTATTCCTCCTTATGGAAAGGGGCTTGAAAAGTAGAGGCAGATAAGCAAGAAACGCTCCGCGGCTGAGGGACAGGAGAGTTCGGAGAGGGGGGCGGGCTGGGGGGGGGGAGGCGAGCTGGGGAGATTAGTGTTCTCATGGCTACCCGCTTTTTAACAAATCAGACAGATCTTCGGGCTGTGAATGGCAGTTCTCACATTGGCTAGACTGCAACTTTCAACTTGACCTTGGCCTCTAGCCGTGTCTAACCCGTATGTAAAACAGCGCTGCCCCATAGAGCTGCCTTCCCTTCCCCCTTCTCCCCCCCCCCCCGCCCCCCGCCCTGCTGCAACTCGATTTTCAGAAGCAGCCTCGAGAAAACAGGGGGAAACAAACCGACCCAGTTCATGCCAGTCAAGCAATGTTTGGCCGGGGGAATCCACAGGTTTCAAAACTGGATCCTGAAAGAAAAGGAAAAATATGCGGGGAATAAATATTTGCTTTTGCCATGAGGAAGAATGCGGAAAAGAGTATGCGAAGTCGAAATGGGAACTCTTTATTGGCTACAATGAAGGAAAAAAAGCGGCCAAATTAGCAGGGGAATGACAGCCACTTCAGGTATCCCAACCCATCGCACGGGAAAAGCACCTTGAAAAAAAAATCCATGGGCGCCAAAGGGCTAATTCTCATGGCTGGCAGCTCCGCGCTAGGCAAGGAAAAGCCTGCTCGCTAACAATGTACGTCCCGGGACCGCTCTGCGCTTGTAGCCATGCGGGCAAAACAATGCTACAACGTCAATGGGAAGCACAATAGGATAATAAATACGCCGAGCTGTCAGGCGCAAAACAAAGCAACATGCAATGGCAAAAAGAAAGAATAAAAAATTAGTTTTCAGGATGGGAGTATTTGGGGCTGTTTTGTCCACACGCGTGAGGGCTGAGAGCTGTTAAGGATGAGAGGAACGCTGCTTTAGGTCAAGTTTATTGATAGCTCAGTGATGGAGCGTTTTGAGTTCAAGGTTGGGCACGAATAACTGAATGCTGGGGGGAAACGCATCCGCGCCGGTGGGAGGTGCGGGGGATATTAAAAATGGAAATTATTTCGCCCTGTGAAAAATCCTAACATTTACCATGAAAAGGGAATGCAATTGTTTTTTTCTAGCTTTCGCTTGCAGAGAGGTACGACCTTCAAAAAAAGAGATTTTGCAGCCAGTAAGCCATTTTTTCCCAGCACAAAAAAGCACCGTGGGTCCGTGCGCACACTATACAAGCCGACGTGCTATTTTACAGCCAAAAAAGATTCAAGCCGAATTGCAGGCCCCGGTTTTTATTATTACAGCAACAAATAATACAGCGGAATCGCGATGGAGATCCAGTTAACCCTCCCGCGCCCCGAGCCCATCCTAGAAGAGAATAATAAATAAAATCGGGATTTCCTGGTCTGTTCCTCTTATCGGACTTCCGAGGCTTTGTGGCGAGAGGAGCGAGATGGGTCTTGGGCTTTCGACGGGCGGGAAGGAAGGAGGAAAACACCCAGAAAGGACCCCGGGAGGCTCCGCTTCGGGAGCCTTATCTGGGCCGGCGTGCGGCCCGGGGAACGCTCCTCCGGCCGCGGTTTGCGGCGGGCCCCCCGCGCCAGCCGGCCGGGGCCCCGCCAGCGGTCCCCGGGGAGAGGCGGCCGTTGAGAGCGGGGGAGGAAGGGGGTCGAAGGGGTGCGGCTCGTCTCCCCCCGGAGACAGGGGGAGGCCTCCGGGGCTTCCGCGGCGCTCGGGGCGGGGAGGGCCCGAGGAAAGCGGCGCAGGGGAGAAATCAGGCGGGGTGCCGGGGGGAGCCCCGCACCTCGGGGAACGCGCCGCGGCAACAACGGGGCCAAAATGCTCACGCCTCGGTGGCGAGGGGAGGGAGGGCCGGCGGGAGGAAGGAGGGAGGAGGAGGGAGGAGGGAGGGAGGAAGGGCGGACGGGCGGGCCCCCCCGCCCCCCCGCGGCGCCCGCGCCCCGCGCGGCGGCGGCGGCAGGACCGCGCCGTGCCCGCGCCCGTGCCCGCGCCCCCGGGCCGGGACCCGGCCCCGCGCGGTTATTGCGTGATTTAATTATCTCCACTTTATTCCTTCAGATGTTTATCAGCTGCTTTGCATATCACGTGGGGGCGGGCGGCCCAATGAGGGCCGGCCTGGCGCGACACTGGCGCGTCAGCCTTGGTCAAGTCCCGGAGATTGAGTATCTCTTTTTTCAGTCTTTGGGGCTTTTAAAAAAGAGCCACTAGTCTCAATGCGGAGCGGGCTATGACAGCCTCCGTGCTCCTCCACCCCCGCTGGATCGAGCCCGTCATGTTCCTCTACGACAACAGCCTGGATGAGATCAATAAGAACATGGACGGGTTTCACGCCGGCAGCAACTTCGCGGCGGCGGCGGCGGCCAACCCCTGCCGCAACCTGATGGCTCACCCCGCGCCCCTGGCCGCCCCCAGCGCCGCCGCCTACACCTCCAGCGAGGCCCCCGCCGCCGGCATGGCCGAGCCCGCTGTCAAGCAGTGCAGCCCCTGCTCGGCCGCCGTGCAGAGCTCCTCCGGCGCCGCGCTGCCCTACGGCTACTTCGGCAGCGGCTACTACCCCTGCCGCATGACCCACCACAACGCCATCAAGTCCTGCGCCCAGCCCGCCTCCACCTTCGCCGACAAGTACATGGACACCTCGGTCTCCGGCGAGGAGTTCACGTCGCGGGCCAAGGAGTTCGCCTTCTACCAGGGCTACGCCGCCGGGCCCTACCAGCCGGTGCCCGGCTATCTGGATATGCCCGTGGTGCCCGCCATCGGCGGCCCCGGCGAGCCGCGCCACGACCCCCTGCTCCCCATGGACAGCTACCAGCCTTGGGCCATCACCAATGGGTGGAACGGGCAAGTGTACTGCCCCAAGGAGCAGAGCCAGCCGCCTCACCTCTGGAAATCCACCCTCCCGGGTAATACACCTGCATGTCTCCCCCTGCCCCCCCCCCCCCCCCCGCTCGCCCCTCCCGAGCGTCCCGCCGGCAGGGCTCCGGGATCACCCCCGGGCTGACCCTTCCCCGCCCCGCCCGCGCTCCCCGGCCCCATCCCGCCCCGGCCCGCACATGCCCCGGCGCCGCTGGAGCGGCACCGGTGCCGCCCCCTGCCCCCCGCCGGCGCACGGCGCATCCCGCCTCGCCCGCCCGGCCCCGCTGCCGGCACCGGGGGAGGAAACAGCTGAAAAGGGCCGCGGGAAGGTCTGCGGTGTTGTTTTCCACAGACCCCGGAGCACGCAGGCTGGGTAAATGGCTGCAGCCCATCCCCGCGCGATTCTTCCCGGAGCCCCTCGCCGGGCTCCGTGGGGTTTGTTATTATCGTCTGTCTGTCTGACAGAAGCGAGCCTTTCCGTGCCCAAAAGCTGTCTGCGGCGGCCAGGAAAGAGGAATCCCGAATGCTGAGCCGGGCTTTAGTAGCTAAGCTGGAGCGGGGCAGGCGGAGGAGTGCGCTGTAACTCTAACCCCTGTACCACTTGAAGATGTCCTAAGCGGTCCGAGCGATTTTCTAACGCTTGCCTGCATGGTTTTTCTGTTCCAGACGTCGTTTCGCATCCCTCCGACGCGAACTCGTACAGGCGTGGGAGAAAGAAACGAGTGCCTTACACAAAGGTCCAGTTAAAAGAACTCGAAAGGGAATATGCTACAAATAAATTCATAACCAAAGACAAACGGAGGAGGATATCGGCGACTACAAATCTGTCAGAGAGACAGGTCACAATCTGGTTCCAAAACAGAAGGGTCAAAGAGAAAAAAGTGATCAACAAATTGAAGACTACCAGTTAATGGATTAAAAATGGAGAAGCAGCAACTCAAAAGTTTCAGAACTTTTTTTTCGTGTTCAGATTAAAATAATTATTAATAATAATTAAAAAGATAAAAGACAATGAACCTCTTCTTTCAGAACAAGAGATCTGTATCTTTGGAATTATAGCTTGCCTTTTTTTTTTTTTTTTAAATATTGCTGTAGCAAAATGGTTAAAACTGACAGTTCTCCTGAAATCCCAAGCAGCCAGCCAGTATCACTGACAGACTGTAAAGCCCACACGCCCAGCCCCGAGAGATACACTTTCAGTTAAGACACACCATTTTCTGAGAAACTTGTAAGTGCTTCTACGACCTTACTATCTGAGAAGACTCTTCGTGGCCACGATGCGAGAGCTGGTTAACGTGAGGAGGTCGATGTGGACACATAAGCTGATTTTCTTCCATTGCAATCCAAACTGTATGTTGAATGACTGCTCAGGTAAACCATAGTGAAAAAAAAAAAAGTACAATTACTGTATGTTTTTAAGCAATGCATTTAATGTCAAAAAGTAATAATAAACCTCGAAGGTACTGAATAAGGATTTCAGAGACATCAGTAATGAAGGAAGCTCTGTGGAGGATCTATCTTGATAGCAAATTTAAAACATCGCAAACTAGTGGGGATAGAGAGGAAAATATTTGCTTGGAGATGTCTTTCGGTTTTATTTTTTATTTTCAACAGATGATTTCTTGTCATCTGAATTGGGGTTTTTTTGTTGTTTATTTTTCCTCCTGCAGACCCTACAATACTTTTTGAAGGACTCTGCCTATTTTAAACCTCAAATAATCTTCAAGAATTAATATTTTAAGTCCCCGGAAATTTTAAAATATTTGACTCTGGGTGGATGCAAAACCGTGAACATTGGCATTTCTTTACAGTAGGAAAAAAAAAAAAAACTTACTGGAAAAAAATATGCAAGAACTTTGAACTGAAATACATTTTTCCCCAGAAGTATTTCGATTTATATAATCTATATTTTGATCTATAAGTAATTAGTCGTTTCTCCTTGTTTATTGTCTGTTATGAGGCCGCAGTAGAACGTTTAGGGATTCTTTTTACAGCACCTTTTAATCCAATCAGTTATTTCAACCAGCACATTATTTTGTTTTTATTCACTATAAGAAGCTATCTTGTAAATAAAAAAAAAAAAATCAGCGCACTGTGAAAATGTACTTGTGCACCCTCATTTTTTTTTTTATATTTCTACTGAAAAATGAAAACCCAAGACGTGTAGATAGGTATAGTAGTATTAATACTGTTAATAAAATAGTCACTGTAACAAAACCTGAAAGAAATACTCTTTATTTGTCCATACCTACGTGCATTTCGTAAGAAAAATACGATGTATCTGTCTTATAATTGTAACACCGCTGTCTTCCATTATGTAGCTTACGTATATAGGGGGGTTGTTTTTCTGGAAGGTGTTTATCTGGGGGCAGGCACGCCTGAACCAGCGTTCCTCAACTATAAATGTTTTGGTAATGTTAAACAGTGGTTTTGCAGCGGGGCTGGGGGCCAGGGGGAGGAAGAGCAGGATGATACTGGTGCAGCGCTGCAGCCCTCGCCAGGAAATGGAGTCCGGCGGCCGGCCCCTGGGATGGGGGGACGCTGCCCAGGCCGGCGATGCCTCGGCGGGAAGGTGGGGGGCCTGCGTGGCGATGACAGGACGGGGAAGGCCTGAAACCTTGACCTTGAGAGGGAAAAAAGCCGATTTGTGACCTTGACTTTTGACAGCTCCCCGCGCCGCCGCCATCCGCGGGCCGACAGCGCCACCTCGTGGCCGCCGCCGCGCTGCGCCCGCACCTGGCCGCACCCGCGCCCGCACCCGCGCAGCATCCTCCCCGCGGGCCGCCGCGCACACGCGTGGGACCCGCGCCGCCAAGCGCGGGCGTGCCGCTCCGCGCGGGGACCGCCGCATGTTCTTACATATATATATGTGTATATGCTATGTTTGAACTTGCAAAGCAGAGCGCGCAGCAGGTTGTGCTCCGCTCTCTCTCTGGAGGTGGCGGGAGACCGGCGAGGCTGGGCTGGGGCTAAAAATCGGTGTTGGGGGATGCCTGTGCCCGGCCGGGGGGTGCCGGTGCGGTGCGAGGAGCCGCCGGCCGGCCGGTGTTGCGAGCGGCGGGCGAGTTTGGTCGGGCACAAAGAGAGGTTTGCTTTCGCCGCCTGTCTCCTGCGGTGGTCTGCAGCTCTAATTAGAGCTATTGGGGGACCTTTACGGTACATTTAGAGGGTATCGTATACCGCGCTCCTTGTGCGCTTCTAGCCTTACATTTCTGAAATTCAAAAGGACCCACCTCCGCAGGGATCAGCGCAGAGATCTTTCCGACCTTCAGATCTGACTGTAACGCATTCGTGCGATAACTGACATGAAAAGTACCTGCAAGAGCGAGATCTGTTTTCCAGGAGGCTGTCGTGTCGGGGGCTTTGCTCTCCGTGCGGGATTTCAGCCTTCCCGCGGTGTGCGGGCGAGCTACCCGCCCGCCGCTCGCAGCTCTCGGGGCCGCGGAGCGCTGTGATTTCTCAGGCCGCGTGTAACCCGCGGCGTCGGAGCGTGGGAATACCGGCCGCACCCCTTCGGAGGCCAGACGGGGACTTTCTGAGCGAGATGTCCCCCGTCCCGCTGCGAAAATAGCCGGGGAGAGGTACACAAGTGGCAGCCGGTTTCCAGGCCGTGCGGTCGGACTGTACTTTGAGGTGACAGCGTGTCCCCGTGACGTGACGGGGGGCAGCCCCTATGCAAGGACCCGGCCTGCCCGCGGCCTGCGGCGCCGGGCGAGGGACCACGGGCGAAGACCCCCACGGTGCAACACCGCCCGAAGGGGCGATAGCCCGTCCCCGGCGGCCAGGGCCTCGGGCTGCCCACGGGCGAGGGCAGCCGCGTGGGACCCCCTCGCCGCCGGGGAGCCGGCAGCCTCCGCCATGCCTCCCGTCCCGCAGCAGCCCCGCGGCCTGCCCGGCCCTGGGCGGATTTTCAGCAGAGCTGGAGCGGCAGCAAACCCCCGCGCTGGGACGGCCGGAGCCGCGGGCAGCCGCTCCTCCCGGTTGCACCCTGCGCGGAGGTGGGGGGCTGCGGGCTGACTACGAGGGCCGATCTCCCACTGGCCATACTTGCCGTCCGCGGGCAGATACCCACCGCTCTGCCTCGGCTGCAGGCAAGGGCCAGCCGCCCGTCCTGCATCTCATTGCAACACTTGCTCCTGAAGGAGCTAAACTGCCACTTGTGAATTACACTTGTTCTCGCTCCGAGTGATTAATTCTATTTATTCCGTTATATTTCGCAACCTCTATAATTATTGCACGAGACACGCCGCAAATTACATGTATTGCAGGTCGGAGATGAGGGTGATAGGCAGGATTCGAGTCCTGTGTATCTTAGGCAGGATCTTCTATTTTCACACCGTGCCCCAGAGCGATATAATTCAGGGGCGCCTTGAAAGAAACCCGCAACGAGAATATGGCCGACATCAGTAAAATAGCAGCTTTTTTTTTTTTTAAAGGTAACTTTTAGTCGGAGCTAGCGTTTGAAGATTGTGTTTTCACACTGAACTACCCACCGTTCAAATCTGCTAAGCATTTCGAGACTGACCGTGGATTAGCGAATTTAAATTCCCACTACTGTTCAAATAGCTCTGCCGCATATATATTTCACAGGGTAAAAAGGGTAGCGTTTGACTCGCGATCGCTGGCAGGAGTAAGGTAACATTTTGGATCGGACCCCTGCTACCATGTAAGTCAGCGTCGAGGCTCTCGCAGGCTTAGGCAGGAGGAGCAGGTCGTGTTTCCCGGCCCTGCAGCGGAGAGCCCCGGCGCGGGAGCAGGATCAGGCCCGCAGCGGGCCGTCGGCGGAGCTCCCCCTCCCCGCCGGGGTATCTCCCCCGGACACGCGGGCGTGCGGCGGCGGCGGCTCCGCGCCCGGTCCCGCGGGGCCGGCGGCTCCTCTCGGACCCGCTGCCTTCTCCTCGGGCCCGTCTGGAAGGCCCGCTCGGGAAACGTCCCCCGGGGGCGAGTGGCTTGGTCAGGTGAGTAAAGGCCGGGAGCTCCGCGCCTTGCTCAGCGGGGCAGCCCTAGGGAGGGGGCTGCGGGGAGCGGCGGAGCCCGGCGGAGCCCTCCGCTCCGCGGCCGTGCGGCGGTTCGGGGGAGGGAGACGGGGGTGTCTGCGGTTGTCCGAGTCGCGAAAGGTTCCTCGTCCGCGGGGCTTGCGAGCCATCCCGCCCCCGCCTCGGTCCTCCCGCGTTTCTGCCTGCCCACGGCGGCACCCACGCAGCCCTCTGCGCCCCCATCCCTCCGTCCCTCCACCGGGTAGATGTGGGCTCGGAGCGTGCGGGAGAGCGGGTGTGTAGGTGTGTGTGTTCGTGTTATTTATTACCTTCATTTACCGTCCAAAAGCTGTTGGCACATACATTTTCAAGTACAAATTGCTGTTGTATTACATATTCCCCTCTCACCAATCTGCCGCCAGCGTCCTAAAATACATCCCTAATATGTTTTACAAGTAAATATATCACCAACGAAAATAATTAAGCAACGTGATACATTACTTCACGACGTCCGTCCCTGCACGCGGTTCGGAGAGAATTATTGTTTATATTCCCTGCGTTACCGGGAATGTTTTAAAATGGTGGTGGGGAACTTAACCGTGCCTGGCTTCTTCTGTACAGTTATTTGTGCGAGGAGTTTTATTTGCAGACGCTAAAAAAAATGTCCCGGAAGAAGGATTTGAAAAGAAAACAAACACAAAATTAAAAAACAAAACGTACATAAACAAAGTAGGGTCTTTATTTTCTCAGTTCCCCTAGAAATTAAAATGTTAGGTATAACATTTTAGCGGATGTGCAGAGGGACGCAAGGGACAGAGTGAGCAAGTTGTTACTGTATATTTAGCGTATTTATTGAAACATTAATGTCAGAGCAATATTTCTTTCCCAGTGTAAAACGCGAAACATAATTAATTAAAGACAAAAAAGATTAGTTCAGTTTCACTTCAAGTAATTCTTGCGGGATTCGGCGACATACACTTTAATTCCCAGCGTCTGGATATGTTAGTTTATAATCACCTAATTCTGGGCGTCCTTGGTCCCTTACATTTGAGATCCCCACGGACAGAAAGTGGCCTTACGTCTTTGATGCGGACGGAAGGGCACGGCAAATGTTTTGTATTTTTGCCCACCAAGAGAATAATCCGGTATTTAATCTATCCCCGCCTCGAGCTCTTGGCAGTAGCAAAGGTGGTTTGCTATGGGAAATAAACCTTGACAGGAGCATATTTCAGAAAAAGAATGATAAGTAGAACTGCAAAGCTCTATCTTTTTCCGCCGCCTTTTGCTCAGAAAGCCTCCCCTTACAAACGCTCGCTGGCTGAGATGGCCTCTGGAGCAAACGCAAAAAATATGGTGCTCAATATCGAAATGCTCAGAAAAGAAAATCGCCCTGGGCTTCCAGAGCAGCGACTTTATTCTGTATTCGTCTGAACGAACGGGTAAGCATCTCGGCCTTTAGCCTATAAATTAAAGTTATTTCCAAAAAAACGGCTATGGCTTAAATAAAACACCATTCCTGGTGCATTTCAGCATTCTCCGTGGGCAGCGTTAGCAATAAAATCAAGACAGCGTTTAATACAAAAAAATATTGGCAGGCGCTAAAAGGCCGTTTGTTGCCATTCATAACTTTTAGATGCGTTTTAAGGCACTTTAATGATGATTTGAAGAGATGGCCTTGCGCGTTCTCGGCCGGTTCAAACTGAGAGTCCAAAAAGAAGAGGGGGGGACCGGGGCTGGCTTTTCCGCGTGGGCTGGCGGGGACGTGGGGCGGTGGGTGCCGGGCCGGGCCGACGCGCCCCGGCCGCGGCCGCAGGGGTCCGTCCGCGGGTGTTTTAACCACGCCGCGAGCCCTTCCCTGCCCCCCGGGCCCCCTCCCCCTTGAATGCAGTTGATTCATGAACTAGGGAACGAAATGCAAATGTTCATTAAGTCTTTCCTCCCTCCCTCCCTCCTCCCTCCGGCCTCCCTCCCGCCTCCGCACCCCCCTCCGAAAGAAAAAAAAAAAAAGATTTTTTTTTTTTGGCTCCAGTGAACAGCTTCAACATGGCGTGCTGAAAGGCAGAAGCTTTGCCCGTTCCTAGATCTGAACTGTGATTAAACATCCCCAAAGAGAGCATCTCTCTTCCTCCCGCCGCTCCCCCCTCCCTTCCCTCCCCGTAGCGTAGAGGAAAGCGCCCTCTTCTACGTAGGAAAGGTCAAGTCCTACAACGCACAACCCACGGTCATTACTGTACTGTGACCCGGGGTGTACTGGGGAGGAACGGCCGGGTGTCCCGTGATCAAAAACACTGGGACTTTTTTTTTTTCTCCTCCTTCTCTTCGATGGGAATCTGTGGAATTAGACAGCATTTTAGCCTCCTGCCATCACCTTGTGTGCAAATCGCCATCGGAAATCCTAGGAGACCAGGAGAGACAGAGAGAGGGGAAAAAATAAATAGCAATAATAGTAGTAATAATAATAACAGCAATAATCGTCACTGGCCTGTGATATTGCTGCATTTTGCCTGGAGCTGGCAGGAAGGAGGATGAGCCCTAGAGGCTAGATTTCTCTCCGTCTAAAGGCAGACCAACAACAACTAGAACAAAAAAAATATAAAACCCCAAATCAACAGCAACCCAAGTCACTGAAAGATCGAGAAGGAATGTTTTGTGGACCGGGTATATTTAATCTGTAAGGGAGGAAACAAAAAAATGTGCAATCCATCCTCATTGATCTGGAGGTCTACAGCCCAGCGCGGGATCCTAGCTGTCAGTCTCCGTGGGGATATATTTTTTGCACAGGCGAGAGACTTCTGGATGCTGGGGTAAGATTTTCGTGCTCTTCCTGGAAGCGGCTGAATGTTTCTCCTCTTCCCCTGCTCGGTGGTGAATTAAGCAAACAAGCCAACAACAAACACCCACCCGGTCCCCCCGCAAAGCCCCCCGCATGACTGGAGCAAAGTCATTTGGAAGGCCTTTGTGGATGGTTTCCCAGGCCCCCGCTCTCCCCCCAGCCCACCCACCCACCCCGCTCCCTTTCCTCCCACGGTGTATGAGGCCAAAGTGCCGCTTCTGCTGCAGGGACCTGCGTGAAGAAGGCAGCCTGGGCTGATGCTATTAGAGCCGAAGAGCCCGTTGAGAAAAGTAAGACTGCTTCTCCTAGCTTGGGTGCTGGCTCCACCTTTCCCAGAGATGCTGCTTCCCATTCTAGTATAGATGGAAAGCAAAGAAAGCTCTTGGCAGGCAAGTGGGCCAGGAGAGGCTGGGGTCAGAGCCCAAGACGCGGGCAGACTTGCAGATACAGCTGCTGGGTGCTTGGCTTTCTGCTGCGCCGGGTTGTCTCGCAGAGTTGGGTCAGGCTGCGTGGAAAAGCGGCTCCTGGGTTTTATTCCCCGTTGTTTTATTCCCGTGTGTTCGCCTCTGAAATTATTTTAATCGTTCAAGAGCCGGGGAGGAGGGTGGACGGCTCTGTGTGGAAGAAAGCAGGGGAAGGATGCTTAACCTGTCTGCTTTTCGCCATTGCCTGTGTGTATCAGGAGAGAAAAATGCCAGCCGGGAGTTGTAACCTGCCAGTTTAAATTAATCTGACCTTCGTCGTAATCCCCTTGATTTGAACACACCAAGCAAAGTGCTTTTATTTATTCCTGATCGTATAAATCGGCCTCTCCAGTCGGCTTGGGCTAGGAGTAATGGAAAAGCAGCGTATTTTAAGTCTGGTTTTAGTCTTCGAGATGCCCTCGGGTAGGCATAAAAAAATGACGGATTTTAATACAAAGCAATCTTGGATGGGCTTCGTCTCCAGCTAGTGGTTTATGTTTAAATATGTGAGGGTTTGTATAATGAAAATACCGTGCTGTACGGCCACTTGATGGGAAAATAAAACTGAAAGAGAAAGGACGAGTAACCCGCACACTCCGCCTGGTCTGATTCGGGGGATTTTGCCCAAATTCCGCCCGGCCTCTGTGCCGTGGGCTTGTCGTGCTGATGCGCCCCGATTTCTGTAAGGAGGGATGTTAGTGTCGGCGTTGTCTGAAGAGTCGGGAAAGGGAAATAAGCGGGACCGTGCGCGGGTTTCCACCCCAGCGTAGGCAAGAGCAGCCATATTAGGCTTAGAGGGAGAGCTATTTTTATGGGTATCTTTGCGTGACATAGGAGACAACAGGCAAGAAGCGGTCCTTATAGAGCCGGCTGAGCTGTACGTGGGCATACGATCGCATCCTCAGTCGCGGCGCGTACTTTAAGCTCGTGTTAGACAACTAGCTCCCTGTAAAGGTTACACAAGTACAGGTACCTTCATTACAATGCAATTCTGGGAGTCCATCAAAATATGAAGTTGGGGCTTTGAAGTCGTTGATTTGACAGCCCCAGTATAGTGATACTTCCTGTACCCGCCCCCTAAAACAATCCTTGATGAAGAAATGTCTTTACTTCGGTGGGTTTCACGATATGTGAATAAGGCTCTCCTATAAAGTTAGCAGTGTGGTACAGTAAAATCCGATGTGTTTCTTGGCGAGTTGGGCAAAAAAAAAAAAAAAATTGAAATACCTTTATAAATCACTGTTAAAATTCAATGTGCATGAGAGAGAACCTTATATCCTATAAAATTCATTTTAGCTGAGAATCCCAGTCGATTACCTTGACTTGAATTTCTGTGGCAAACTGTGGATCTTGGCATCACAGGAACAGCCTAGCTCTGCGACGAGCTTGTCTCGGCGTTAAGGCATTTCGCTTTCTGACGCCCTTAATCTAGAGGGCACACAATGTATCTCATAACTCTGCTGTGTTGTTTGCGTCCTGAATCGGCAGGCAGAAAAACGCTCGTTTGTCAGAGGCAACGCAGTAGGATTTTTTTTCCTCTCTCTGAATATATTTCCTGGATTAACAAATCTAAGGTCAAGTTCAAGGCACCAGTTGTAGCAATACTTTTAAATGTAAGTCGACATGGGAATGTTTTGGCGGAGTGGGTTTTTGTTTTGGTTTTTGTTTTTGTTTTTTTTTTTTTAACGTGTAGGGTAAAGCGGCATTCCGGGCTGCGGGTGGACTTTGCATGGGAACATCGCCTGAGATGTGGCCGTCCGTAGGGATAACCGCGCCGTTTAATAGCACCGCACTTTCAAGGGCTTGCTGGGGACGTTCCCTAAACCGCTCAGATTAATTCCACTTAAAATACATCGGCATGAAAAAGGACTGGAACCTGCTTCCTACAAACGGCGCTAACGACACCGTTCTTTGTGGGTCTGGGTGGGAGTCGGTGGAAAGTGCCTGTTGTTCTGCACCGGCGGATTATAACCAGGGACATTTGCCCTCGCATTCGGTTTAGAGCCCGCCGCTTGGTCTAGACACCCCTCTCCGGCACCCTGTTTTTGCCAGAAGTCTCTTGCACCTGTATCTGGATAGCCAGGGGGGGTGTGGGGGGGGAAATGAATGACTGGATGTGCGTTTTTATGTGTCAGGAAAGTCTCACAGAGCATTCAGGGGGAGAAAGGGAGACATTTATGGTAGTATCGTCAGTCAATCAATTTCTGATATACTTGACCGTCTAGGCAAATACGTCCTTATGCCCCCCTTATCGCCAAATCTGCCTCCATTCTCTTTCAGGAGCAAGCTAGGAGTGGTAAACATAAACAAAATTTTAGAGGGGTTCAGCGCCCCGGATCCTGGGGCGCGCAGGGCTGGAGAACCGGGGGGTGAAGAGACACGGCGTCGTGAGAAACTTCCCGCGCTCGGGAAGGCGCCGGGAATCTGTCACAACAACAAATCCTTCGGCTGCAAGAAAATAGTTGTCGAAAAAGAGAAGTTATCTATCTGGAAGAAGCTTCCTCTCTCGAGAAAAGCCCTCGATCTGTGGGCTTGTTGCAGCTGTCGGAGCCAGGGTCTGCCTGCAGACAGAGCCCTCGGGTCTGCATCGGCGCAAAGGGACGCAAAATGTCATGGTTGGTCGCTAACGACGGGTAGATCTCTTTAGGTCCGTAGCCGTTTAATCTTGATGGTCAAACTAAACGGGAGGGTTGGGAAGAGGAAAAAACCAACCATCCCCTGGAGCTTTTCCATTTCAGCAGCTTAAAAAGACAGAGGGTGACGGAGGAAAGGAAAGGATTTCGGTAATTGATACTAAAAATCAATCTAAAATATTCTACGCCCAGATAAGCGCAGCCTTTTGAGATGTTCAAGCCTCTGAAATAATGCAACGCGATTAAATACAACAGCAAAAAAGTCAGAATAACCTTGACTTGAATCCTGTTTACATCTGCCCTTTCTCTTTACGTGTATTCTGCAGTTTTCTAGGAAAATCACAACCATACCGCTTCAGGTTTTGGACAATAAATAGTCTTTCCCATACCACAGCACGGGGCTTCCATCCCGCCGATAGCAAAAATCACCTATTATTTAAATTATTTGAAAAATCGTACGTAACTATTGTAACACTTCCTTCTATTGCGATGTTAAGGGGACATATTTAGGTTAAAAAAAAAAACAAAAAAAACACCCAAAAAACAAACCTACTATGTATAGCTCCTTTCCATAACGGACAAAAAGGCAAACAGAAAAGAAGAAACGTCAGCTAAGACCTTCTGAGCCCGAAATATTTAAAATCCAAACAATAAGCACGCTTTTCTGAAGCTGCATTCCTAGCAAATTTTGCGAAGAATTATCGCCTTCTGGCCTTATTTTCATTGGAAAAGGTGGGAAGGGGTTGCGCTTTTCGTTGGCAACAACGTTGCGAATTCCCTAATATTAGGTTATGCTAACAAGCCTTTGTAGACTGTAATCAACCCGCGAGTTTACAAAACACTGTCCTAATTCCTGAGATATTTTCTCCTGCTCGAGCCGTGCCACCCCTCACCCTTCCTATGCGAGTGGAGCAGCAGCGATTGAAGCCAGCGATCGTGTAATATTTTAATTAGCTCCTCTTGACGCAAATTCCTTGTAGCCCACGTTTCTCCTGTTTAATTACAGGCACCCACCCTGTTGGCAAGGTAAATGGTCGGCTTCAAATTTTTTAGAGCAAAACAGAGGGGAAAAAGACAACCAGTTAGATACTATAGAACTTGACCTTTTGGAGACGAGCGGTAGTTAAGTTAAACAGTTCCCTTCGCACGCCATCTGTATATGTAAAAGCTAGGCTATCGAGGCGTCCTAGCTCTGTTTATATTCCTCCAAAGAAGAGATGCAGCTTTTTTCCCTCGCTTTGTTTAGCCTAGCTATGGGCTAATGTGCTCACAGTCTCCCCACCTCTTGGCCACGCTTGTCCTTTGCAAAAACGTCCTGCAGCAGAGCTCCCAAATTCAGAGCGGGTTTACCCTCTCTAATCCGGCCGAAATACACGGGAAGGCGTAACGAATGCATTTTGCTTCTCCAAACGAAATGCCTGCCTTTGTTTATGTTGTTTTCAGGGAGGTTAGCGAGGGGAAGGCTCGATTTTCCCCCTTCCTCAACGCGGAAGTCCCAATTACTGTATTAAAAGAGTAATTCAACATTAGACCAAATAATCAACATTGATAATTGTGCTGAACACAGCAACTTAACAGCAGGCTCCCTGCAATTACCCACACATTCCGGGGCTTTAAGCGTACATTATCTCTGTTTCACTTAACAGCAAATAAAGCAGAGAGCAGCCTGTGCCTCGGGTGTCTACTCGCTCCCAGCCGAGCTGCACCCCTCGCAGCCTTCCCCGCCACCCTCCCCGCTGGTTCCGCGGGAGGAACCGGCAGGCATTTCGGGGTCCCCTTGCGTGGCAAAACCCCTTGAAGGAATAGGCGGCTTGGTTTGGGGAGGGGGGAGGACAGCTCGAGCGATTCAGAAGCGGGCAGCGGGGCCGCACGTGTGCGCGCTGTGCAAGCACACCCACGCCCAGACACACGCGCACCCACGCACACCCACGCACAGGCACGCACACGCCTCTTCGCAGTTGCCTTCTCGCCCTTCTTGCCTTAATTTCCCTTTGTTTCCCAGAGGCAGCCCCGACCTCTGGCGCGGCGGAGCCTCGCACGGCGCCGCAGCCCCGGCTGCCGAGAGGAGCGGGAAAGAGCCCCGTACAAACCTGTGCCGGCTCTGCTCCCCATTTCTAGCCCCAAGGTTTGAAATTTATTGAAATGCAAGAGGGGGGCTGCAGCGGGTCCGAGGAGGTGGCGTCCCGCGATTAAGCGTTGGGCAGCTCTGTCATGTCTGCTCTGACACAAGCTGAAGTTGACTGCCAAAGTGCTATAAAACCGCAGGTCAGTCTAGAACTGTTTTCGGTTCTCCTAGACGCGCCGTGTTCAATTATAGCCTTAAAAGCCCTAATACAAGTGCAAGAATTTGTTTGCCATCACACAGAGGCGGGGCGAGGCTCGGCAATGGTGGCGCCTTTGTTATCTCGAAGTCACCGAAATCCTTATACATTCCTTTTTGTGTGAAGGGGGGGGTGTCTGCCTGTGCCCGGGTGTGGGGAGAGGTTTTTCGCCGACGGAATTGAAGGGGGACACACACACAGGGAAAATAAACAGTGCTCGGATACCAAAAGAGGGCTTCCGACCCCCCAACCCCACCCCACCCCCCCGGCAAAAGCTGGGGGGAAAGTAAATGCCAGCAAAAGTATAGCGTTAAGGAAAAGGCCAACCAGAGCTCTCGCACCCCCCGCCCTAAGCTAAAAAAAAAAAAGAGAGGGAGAGAGAGGGAAAACCCCCAAACCCTTTTACAATCCCTAAACGACACTGCAGTCTTCTGCTAGCGGTTTTGACGACATGCAATCTCTTTCCATCCACTTTCTAGCAAATATGTCAAGCTGGAAGATTAATTCATTAATTTCAAGTTCAGCTCACAGACATGCAGTAAGCGTAAGAAGTTCTTGCAGCAAACCAAAATAAAGAGTTCATTACAGGGATACGTCCAGAGCATTTGATTTGTGAACGGTAACCCTTGTAAAATAAGAAAAAGGCATATAAACATTAATGCTAATAAATTAGTTTACTCCACTACAAAGTAATTACTTGATAATATTGAATTTACAGCTTGGATTCAAACGCAATAGTTAACTATAATGTAGGGAAAATACATAATGAGAATATTTTCTCTGTGCACAACATGATTAGATTTGTTATTGAGTCAGTTACGATAAGCTAAGCAATAAATAAACAAATCGATGTTGACATTTAAATACCGAAGATCTCCAGAATTTACTAGAGAACTTTCTCCGGATATATAAATACTTCCACAGCACTGCAGAGGAAGAGGGGGGAAAATCCAAATATTCTTTCCCTAACATTTTCGTTTCCCTTCCATCAGCCTCCGAAGTCCACGGGGGCATGGATCTTGAACTACGTCTAATTTCCTGAGAGGACCGACTTCACAATAGCCTTTTGCCGCTCTGTTTTTCTATTTTGATGAAATCCAGCCGGAACCCAAATATTTCTTTTCTGAAATCGAGCATCAGAATAGCAAAAAGATATTTTTTCCGAGAGCCTAGGGATGTCCATGCCTCAAAAGGTGCTGTATTCTTTGGCGTATTTCTCTGTTTTCTTTGGCTCTGCTCATTCGGTGGGGTGTGCATTTTTATTGGCAGAGAAGTACTTTTTGGTCTCTGCCCTGTACAATCCGCTTTCTATATCATCCCTTTCATGCAACAATAGTAAAAGTTTAACCACGTTTCTAAAACAGGTCTCCCTGGGTCTCAGCCTGCAGCGACGGTACGGAGCAAAAAGGAAAGTACCTCGGTACGGCAAGTTTGTTCCTAGGGGTTAACAGTATGTCAAAGAATTTTAACTAGGCTTTTGGCAATTAAACTCGGAGTATTTGTCAAGCCGGGGTAGCACAACATCCACTGGTTTTCCAAGTATTTAGCGGCAGCGTTGAGGCGGAGAGATCAGCAAACACTCTTTAGCTCCGTGGTCTGCGATTTAAAGGGCTTTCTGGCGTTGCGAATGAGGCGAGGGACGGTTTGGAGGGGGTGAGGAGGGACGACCTGCGTCCTGGGAACCCGACATGGTTAACTACCTCCAGCAAAGCTCGGCTGAAGCCGCGCGGGGTATTTGAGGTTAATATGTAAGTAAGGGAAGGAAGACACTAAGCGCTTCGGAAGTGAACATGAATGCAAGCATGTAATCTATTCACCATGAAAATCGGTACAGACTTGACCCTGGCACATTCTTCCTAGGAGCGTTTCCAGAAAAACCCTGCGGGGCGAGGGCTACCTTTTTTTTTTCTCTCTTTTTTTCGGGGGGGGGGGGAAGCCCAAACCGAACCAAAACAAACTGGGGGGGGGGGGGGGAGAGAAAAAAAACAAAAAAACCCCGGCCGATTTCTTCAGGAGCGTTTCCTTCTCGGAAGCAGCTTCCCAGAAGAAACCGTGCCTGCATCTCTGCTGTGCCCTCCTTCGCGGAGCCTGCCGGCGAGCCGCCGAGCGCCCCAGCAAGCCCCCGAACAAACAGAAAGGTCTCACCGAACCCCGGGGGGATTGCTAAGCCTCGCTACTCCGGAGCCAGTGGGTGCCATGGGCCGGGCGGCTAAGTGTGGGGCAGTGGCCAGGCGGCTTTGTGTCCCCAAGGCTACCCCCGGCCAGCCCGCGCTGGGCTCGCCCCTAGGCGCCGGCGACGAGCTGTTGCTTCCCCCCGCGATGGCCACAAAGGGAGCGGGGCCCGGACCCGCCGCTCGTCAATGTCAACGTCGGGCCACGTGACCGCACCTCCCTGCCGCCGCCGGGGAGAGCTTTCCACGTCAGCTTACGTCTCCCCATCTCTTACTTCACGGATCTGCTTCAAAGAGGCAGCTGCGTTAGAGAATCATGTTAAGCTCAGCTAATGCGGAGAAGCCGAGGTAGCCCTAATGATGGATTTTGATGAGCGTGTTCCTTGTTCCTCTAACATGTATTTGCCAAGTTGTACTTACTACGTCTCGGGTCCTGATTTTTCCAGCCTCCCTTCTTTTTTGCCCCAGACCCCGTCTTCTCGCCCTATGACATACTCCTACTCCTCCAACCTACCCCAGGTCCAACCTGTGAGAGAAGTTACCTTCAGGGAATATGCCATTGATCCCTCCAGTAAATGGCACCCCAGGAACAATCTGCCCCACTGCTACTCCGCAGAGGAGATCATGCACAGAGACTGCTTGCCTGCCACCAACACTGCTAGCATGGGCGAGATGTTCGGCAAAAACACAGCTAACGTCTACCACCCCAGCACCAACGTCTCCTCCAATTTCTATAGCACGGTGGGCAGGAACGGGGTCCTACCCCAGGCTTTCGACCAGTTTTTCGAGACGGCTTATGGCACGGCGGAAAACCTGGCCTCGGCGGACTACTCGGTAGACAAGAGTGGCGAGAAGGCGCCGGCGGCCGCCGGGGCGGCGGCGGCGGCGGCAACTTCAAGTTCGGAGGGCGGCTGCGGCAGGGCGGCGGCGGCGGCGGCGGAGAAGGAGAGGCGGAGGCGGCCGGAGAGCAGCAGCAGCCCCGAGTCGTCTTCCGGCAACAATGAGGAGAAATCCGGCAGCTCCAGTACGTATAAAGGCAGCGCCCGAGCGCTTTTAGGAAAGGCAGCTTGAAATCTAGCGCACCGCCGCTGTTAAATTTTTATATGCTGTTTTATAAGCATATAAGGTTTATGAAGGGCCTTTAGATTTCCCCCAACAAAACTTTGTTATAAAAGGCGAGATCACGTGTTTAGTGCTGAAATTGGCCGTGAAATACCCACCGGGCAATGGATGCCTTAAAAAAAATTTTCTTTCTCCTTCCTCTTCTTTTTTTTTTTTTTTAATAATAATAAAAAAGAGCTCTGTGGTCAACTCTCGAAAATATAATAACGCACGGTCGGTGCCTGTAAATTCGGCAAAAAAAGGAGATCCCGACTCCTTTGATATCAATGTAATCCAGTGATTTTATAAAAGCCATGTGTTGCACCAGAAGTCTAGTTAGGAGCTGAATTCAAAGCCTTCGCCGTTTTAACGATTGCACTAGAATAGCGTTTAACAGATAAAGTAGCCGCCTGAACTGTAGCAATATATTAAAAGAAACAAATTAACCTAAAGCTGGCCTTTTTGTCTAAAGGAAGCCATTTTACTAAGGCACTGTGGCAATTACGTGTTGCCTTCTGTCCAACAGTTTGTTACTTACAATTGTTATTCAATCTGTCAAAGCCTGATTTTTTTATGTGGGCTTTTAAAAAGGCAAACCTAGTATACGGCTCGGGGAAAAAATACCTCGACAATGAACTGTACCAGAAAAGGAAGTTTTTAAAGGGATAGCAGCTACTTTTGATGTAAAGAGCTCCTGAACCTTGAGACCTTTTATATTCTGCTTAATGAACTTTAAAACCGTAATGGCTAATCGAGAGGAGAATACCTCGATGCGATGGAAAGCGTGCTTTAAAACAGCCGGCCGGGGGGGAATGAGGCGCCTCAGCCCCGGGCTCAGGGGCTTTTCCTCTGCTGGGGACGTAGCACCGGGATTAGTCTAGGGAGTGAGGGCGAGACCCGAGCGGGTACGGGCTGGGAGAGGGCTGGGCGCTGGGTCCCCCTGCCCGGTGCCGCGCTGCCTGCGGCAGGCAGCCAGGTGATGGCTGCTCGGCGGGCAGCTCCGTGTGCGCGGCGCCCGGCGGAGCAGCCTACAAAGGCTTTCCTCCAGCTCGTGAAATCCGCAGGAACCCCCCGCCACTAGCCCTTCCTCCGGCCGCCCTCCCCGCGGAGGCAGCGAGGCCGGATCCCCGCGTCTCGGCGGGGGTTTCGCCCTGCCCGCGGCCCGGGGCCGCGGCGCTGCGGGAGCCGGCGGGTCCCGGCGAGTCCCGGCGGGTCCCGGTCCCAGGCTGCCCTCACCCGCCAAGGCGGAGGGGCTGGCGCCCAGCCTCGGACCTGCCAACGCCGGCCTCAGAGCGGGCAAAACGCGTCTTTTCCATATTAATGTGTTTTGCTTGAGTGTGTCGTCCACCCCCCCCCTCAGCCCCCGCCGCCGGCCACCGCCGGGTCTCAAACGCTTCTGCCTTTTTTCACTCCACAGGTGGACAACGTACCCGTAAAAAGAGATGCCCATACACCAAATATCAGATTAGAGAGTTAGAAAGGGAATTCTTCTTCAGTGTCTACATAAACAAAGAGAAACGCCTCCAGCTCTCCCGAATGCTCAATCTGACCGACCGCCAAGTGAAAATATGGTTTCAGAACAGAAGAATGAAAGAAAAAAAAATTAACAGGGACCGATTACAATATTACTCAGCTAATCCACTACTTTAAAACTCATAGCGTTTTTCAAGACGAGATTAAATTCAGATTTCGCCCTTGACAAGGTCAAGCCACGGGGTTACGTGGAGGAAGGAGGTGTGTATCTGACGGGACTAGAAGAATCCAAGGTTTTACATACATGTAAACCTACTCTGGAACTTCAACGATGATTTTTATATATATATATATATATTTACATATCAACTGGAATCGATTTGCTTTTGACACACATGGCATCCATTTCTAAACGTGCACGTCACCTCTGAGTGCAAAATCCATACCTCTTACCTTTCCAGGCACTGCGGCTCACCCTGCTACCGCTCTCGGCAGGCACAGGCGGGGACGGCACCCCTCCGTCCCCGGACTCGCCCACCCCCGGCCCTCCCTCGCCCCTGTGCTGCTGCGGAACAGCTGTCTGGGGAGAGCCAGGTCGAGCTCAGGCAACCAGGACCACTGCAGAACATAAACTCTGAGGAATCATCTTTTGTCCTTCCTTAGGGGAAAATGGCTAGCTTAGAGGCAGTGCTCCCTCGCCCATGGGTTTGGAAGGAGAATTTAATGGGGGGACACACACAGAGGGAGAATTAAAGAGCGGGGGATGACATGCCTACACCTTCTCGAGGCCAACCGCGAGCAGTTGTAATGTGGATGTAGTGATGGGTACGATAGTGTTTCCTTTGGGGTGGGGGGTGGGGGGGGGAGAAAGAGAACTAAATGAAAGACTGAAATATTTACTTTAAGAATCAGGTATAAATTCGCCATATATCGTAAAGAAACAATCACTGAAAAAAAAAAAAAGATTTAGCAAATTTTAATTAGCTCTGGTTTTATTTATGACAACTGACTATGCGTTGCCATCTTTTCGGAGACAAATCATATTTAAATACTAAAAATAAAACGGCAAAGAAAGTGTGAATTTCAGCGTTTTAAAAGAAACAGCTCCATAAAGGAAACTAACCTTCTGGCTTCTGGCTCACAAACTTTCTTCAGGAAATACCTGTGGAGAACGACAGTTTAGCAAATACCACACAACACTTAATTGAAACTTGGAGTTGTGCAAGGCACTAACAGTGGATCATTAAAATAACTCGATCGCATGTTCGTTTAAAGGTGACTAGTGAGGAGTTTAAACAGAAGCCAAACAATGTAAATATGGTAATTTTGTTGTTGTCTACTTTAAATGTCACGAGCTCTACTTTGTCGCCCAGTCGACGTATGCAAAGAATGGAGAGTTGTTCGGAGTTATTTTAAATATCTATAAATATATATATTTCCCTGCAGGAACCAAAGCGTGAAAAAAAATGCAATTTAAAAAAGAAAAGAGAAAAAAAAGGAAAATATTTAAAATTCTATATCAGTTTACAAAGGATACGGTGTTCTATCGTTAAGGTAATTTGCTGTTGAGAATATGTGAATGTATATTTCATACAGGAACGGTGTTTTACAAGACTTGTAAATAATAATAAAAAAAAAACATGACCTATTTTGTTCGAATGCTTTCCCCCTCCCTGGTTTTTTTTTGGTCCTTTGGGGCTAACGGGTGTGGGATTTCTTTACATGTGCAACAAAGTGGTGATGAGAATGTTTTTTGATTAATAAATTTACTAAATGGATGTAATTTCTTTGACACAGTTCACAAAATGCAATATCTTTATAAGACATCACTGTTTTCAATATGTATCATCTATATGTATATACAGTTTTCTTTTAATATGCGAAAGTATTTGGTTGCATGTATACAGTGGAACAGCGCACAAGGAAAATAAAAAAATGGAAACTTTATATTTTTACTCTGGTGTTACATTACTGCATGTTCTTTTATCCAATATAACTCTGGGACCTGAAATTCCTTGTGACCTTGTTCAGTCTTTTGGGGCAAATTATTCTTCTTTTGTGAACTTCGCCGTTAAATCTTCTGCTCTGGAGTTAACAAGTGAACCTAGGCTTGTTCAAGCATCGCTTCAGCGGGTCAAGGAAAAGGAAAATGAAGTATGTTCATAGCTCGCTACATGTTAGGCCTTTTCCTTATCCTGCCAACGCCGGCAGCAGGGCAAGGTCCTGTGCTGGAGGGTTTGATGTGACATTGCTGTTTGCTCCCCACCACATGTGTCCAGGAGAACTGCTCGGGAAATGTTTGCGGTGTCAGTGTTGTTTGGGGCAGATTTTATAAGCCCGGCACCAAAGGCGAGGTCCAAGCCAGCCGGTGGATGTGGCCAGAAGCGTGAGAGCCTTAAGAAAATTGTCGTCTTTGAAAGAAAAATTAAAAAAAAATTCCGCATGGCAGTGTGGTGGAAATGGGCTGTTTGAAATTGTCCTTGATCTCCAAGGCAAGGAGAGGGTGGACTGAGGGGGCCGGTGGGGGGGGGGGTGAGGGGGAGGAGGGCTGGAGGGAGAAAGTTGGGGGGGGGGAGAAGAAAACCCCAAACCCCAAACAATAGCTGAGATAGGAATGTGTTTTGGGAAGAGTGTTTGAATCTTTAATGTCAACCCTAATCCTAATCAGGAGAAGAAAGTACATTCTGTTTTTGCATTGTTTACTGGCTTTGAACTTCTGTATTGCTTGGACATCACCCATAAACTTGAGGTGAAGGACTTACTGACTTTGGGCCTTTGTCGACAACCGCCACCCATCCAGACAACCTCTACCCAAAGGAAATGTTAAAAAGTGAGGGGGTAAAAGGGGATTTTGTCTGTTTGTTTGTTTGTCTAGTATGCAAGGGGGAATGCCAGTTTTTTAAAAGGAGAGGGACAGATGGACAGGCGGTGGAAGAGGGACAGAGGGACGGATGGAGAGCTGAATGGCAATGAAAGTTAAGCCAGCAAGCTTCCTTTCCTGGTTAAAAATTAACTGGCATTCATAGCCAATCCCAGAGACAGTTAAACCATGGAGTTTCTCTGGTCGGGGTTTTGATTTCCTAGCCCAATAAAATCGCATCCTCTGTGTTGCTGTGACAATGTGGCCATAAAAAGTGTCCGCGACTTGTCCGCTCGCCTATACGGAATGCATCGCTCTAAAGGCAACGGAGGTTCGCCCGGAGGTTTCTGCACCGGGAAGGTGAGCGGGCACTGCCCTCCCGCCACCGCCGTCGCCGTCCGCCCGCCCGCCCGCCCGCCGTCCTGCCGCGGGGCCCCGCGGCAGGACGGCGGGCGGGCGGGCGGGCGGACGGCGACGGCGGTTTGGGGGCTTCTTTGCCACAAGATGGCGATCTTCAGATCAATGTCAAAGCCGCCCGGGGCGAGGGGAGCAGCCCTGCAAAAAAAAAAAAACCAAAAAAACCTCTTGGCCTTTGTTCATTTCGCATCCCTGGAGCCGCACGGGTAATTATTGCACTTAGCGGGCTCCGCGTTACAAAAGCCGCTCGGGCTGCCGGGGGGGAAGGCGCTGGGGCTTCTCGGTGGAGTTAAAGTTTGCTAAAAATTAGGAAATGCGCGAAGGTAAGTGTTTTATACATCTTACCCTGCGTGGAGAGGGGCGAGGAGGGTGCGGCGATCGGAGTGGTACCTTGCGAGTGGGGTGGCCCCCGCCCCGACCACTGAGCACGGCGGAAAAGAACCGTAGGGAGGGGAAGCGGTGCAAAAAGTTGGTGATTATGATGCGAATAATATAGAAGGGACTTTCTAAGTTGCAGTTGACCTTTTATTTTCTCTTCGTGAAGTTTTGGCCAGCCGCGTGGAAAATCTACGTTATCTGGAAATATTTTTTTCAGAGCAACTTGTAGCTTTCTTCCAGTTATTAAAAAAATGGTAGCACTGGAAATATTATGAAACTTGACATTTATGTGTGGAACAGTAGGTGTCTTCAATCAAATAGATCTATGGCAACACAGACTGCAAATGACAGACAATTCTGACGGTCTTATTGGACTTGAACTGTAGTTTAGTTAGGGTCGTTTGGTAACTTTCAAGGGTAGTCTGCTTCCTCGCAGCTGGACACAGATTGCGGTAAACAAGTTTTGACACACTTATGCTAAAAACTATTCATGTGCTTGCATATGAAGTCAATGTTCATGCAAGACCAGATTTGGATTTCCTCTTTCTTTCTTTCTTTCTTTCTTTCTAAACCAGCACATGTGCTGTAAACAAACAATAGTCACACATTCTCATGTGCTCAGGGCTGCTCTGGGTTGTAGCTTTGAAACTCTATCCTCGCTACGAGTATCCCTAACTCCAGGTTACTTTTCTCGCCCATAAAATTTTCACATGTTTTTGTTATGTCTCCATTTGAGAAGGGCGGGAGGGAAGGTGGTATTATATGGAGGAGATACTGGTTTGGCTACATATTTTAATCCACGTGTTTCTCAGGAGAGGGTATACAATTTTTCAATATCTGCCCGGGAGAAAAAAAAAAAAAAGAAGGATCATTTTGTCCTTGCTCTCGTATGTAAAGTAATGTGCAACTTGCCTGCAGTATTCTTTAAGAACGCGCCCTTTAAAATTGTGCTTCCAGGGAACTGTTGCGAGTGTAGTTAAAAGCACATGCTCAGTCTGCAGAGAGCAGTTTTTAGATTATTATCGGAACCTATCGATTTCATCAAAGATGCTCCATTAAAAGCTGGGGGATGGTGATCTCTTTTGACCTCCCCTCGGCAGCGCCAGGACGTGAGAAGCCAGGTCTCGGGAAGGAGCAGGGCGATTTGAGGGTCCCTTTGCAACATTTCATTTTCCACCAGTCAAGTTAAACTCAGCATATTTGATCAAATATTTATTTTTCCCCTTGTTGTTTCCCTGCCCCATTCAATACTCGGCTGAATAAATCAAAGGGACCCCAGCAGCAGCTAAAGCGCCCTCTGGTTACCAATTGTTTACTGACGACCGCGGTCATAGGATAATATTTAAAAAAAACAAGCTTGTTTCTTACAATAACTGTTTATTATTTCACATGATTTGGGTTTGCATGTTTTGGAGGGAAGAGGCGAAGCCAATTCAGTGTCTACACTGTGTTTAATTAATCGTGTACTCAACTTCAGCTCACATACCACATCCAAACCCCTGGGAGGCTTTTTCATAAGCTCTTTGGGTTTGTGTTTTGTTGTCTTTTTTTTTTTTTTTGGTCACAATCTTTTCATTAAATGCTCTGAAATCGAAACTTCAGGCCAACGTGTGTGTCTGAGAGCCAAGCTATACCGCAACCACCAAAAAAGATATTTGTATATGCATCCAGATCTTATTTAAAGGAAAGACAGCTACAAAAAGGGGAGAAGGGATACAGTTTCAAATGCTTAATACAGCTGTGCGGCCCATCTCTCGCAATAGAAGGAGTTCACTTAAAAGACGGACTTGGGTCTGTAAGGTTTTCCCGACACAGATATAACCCGATACCGTTGTTTCTTCTGCACGGTGTTTGGGGCTCTCCGGACAATAGAAAGCCCCGTTGTTCTCGCCAGTGCCGAAGGAATGGCGAGGAGATAAAGCCCTAATGAATTGGTTTGGGTGTATTTTGTCCTGCCGCACACTAGAATTCGGAGCTCGTCAGAATTACTTGCAAAATATGTTCCTAATCCGAGTGAGTAAAACGATACACATATACTGTAAAACATAGTTAGGAGAACAAGCCTCCGGATGGCTGGAATAAAATTAAATCTCAGCCTAATTTTTAACAGGATAATCCTCAAAAACAAGCCACCACCACCCCCCCCAGCGCGAAAGAATTTCTAGTAAAGATAAAATTAGTGGGGCCGTCATTTGTCACCTAACGTGGCACAGACGCAGTTCCTAAACCTCCTGTTTGAAATCCGCCTTCTTTGGAGCAAATCCAGAAGGGAGGGGGAAAAAAAAAAAAAAAAAAAAGGAGGAATCTGGCACACACGCACGTTCCTGACAACTGACAGTTCCAATATGAAATAACTATACCCTGATTGCATTAATTTTTGGAGCTGCAGAAAATGTAATCCGCGGCTCTCCTCTCGGGCGGCGCATGCAGCCCTGCAGCAGGCTGCAAGGCCATTTACGTTCTCACAAATTGCAGTTTGCCCGTGTCTACAAATGAAAGCATATTTTAATTAGCTCGCAGAATGCGTCTCTGGATTAACAGTGCTGATCTTTTGGGTTATACGGGGCCAATAATAAAAAGATAAATCACGGTTTAACACGATACATTTTGAGATTTCCAGTTGGAGTTCGCTTAGGCTGAGCTGTCGGGTTTTATTTATTCCCTTTTTGTTTTTAATTTTAGTCCAGCCAATAAAACGGCTTAACGACGCTATTAATGCATCTATTATATTTTTCTTAGATCAATAAAGGTTTACTTTGACAGTGTTGTCTATGTACGCCATGAATTCAGATTCTTCGCGAAAGCACCTTCTCACCGGTTTTGATATTTATCAGAATTTTATTTGCTCGGTTTTATAGACCCTCGGATAGCTTTACTTACAGAAGTAGAATTAAAAAGAAAGTATTTCTCGTCCCCTGGCGTCCACAATATTCTTTAAAATTTCTTTTAAATAGGGGTTAAGCTCCAAGGGACACATTGTTAAGCGCTGGAAATGCAGTAGCTACACCCAGCGCATGCCAAATTAGCTCAGTTTAGTCAGAATTGACCATTATCTTTTATAGTTACGAATCAAGCGAACATTATTAGTTTTACTTCACTGGGTTTGATGATGCTGGTTACTATTTGCCTTGGCCTTGTTAGCGATTAAAGAAAGCGGAGATAATGCAACGCCGAGCTGAGTTCATGATCTAGACGGAGTCAGTGCCTTGACCATCAAACCGGCACCGTCCACCGCGACCCACGCACCGCACGGCCTTGCCGACGGCCGCTCCCGCAGGACCTGACACGGGGGGCAAAGCCCAGGCGCCTGCCACAAAACCTGGGAGAGGAGGCTACAGAAAACTTAAAACCTTCCAAACTGCCCCTGGCCTCCCTGCCTTTTGTCTGATTTCCCTGCATTAGCCTGCAGAGAGGGAGAAGCAGCCAACTCCTCTTTCCTCCGATGCATTTCGAGTCGTTTTATTCCGGCTGACGAGGATTGCAACGTACTTTTATAGGCCTTTCCCCTCCTTTAATCCAATTTTTTAAAGGGAGCTGCTTATTTTAAAAACAGCTTTGGAAGGATTTCAAGTGTTGCTCCTCGGTTCCGTATGGCTTTTAGGTTTGCAATCCATTTCTATTTAATTTGGCAAATGCAAAATAAACATACCGCAAGAGCGGACTTCCCCGGAGTAATTTTTATACCTGACTTGTGTAGAGAAATGTATTTGGAAGGCGGCGTTGAGGCTCACGTTTCATTTTATTTAGATCTGTATTTATAACGTTAAGCCTATTGATAATAGCCTTCCTGTACACCGGCCAATAAACCGGCGCCTTATGTGGTATTAATTTTGTTAGCAGTGATACGGCCCTCATAGGAATCTGATAAGGGTTTGTCCGTCGCACATTAACACATCGCGGGGTTACTCGGGTTGGGGAAACACAAACAATATTACAGGAGGAAATGCAGGGGAAAAAAAAAAAACTCGAAGGGTTTCTGTAGGCTGTGGCATCTACCCCTGTCACGGCATCCCACCGGCCGCTCAGAGGGAAGCCGCGCTCTGGTGCTCGCCCCATCACACCGGAAAAATCCCTCGCCGTTCCCTAATGGTTTGACGGGCGTTGCAAAGTCGTAGCAGCCTCCGCCCGCCCCGGCGCTTCCAGCGGGCGCGGAGGGAGGCTGGGCAGGGCCCCGCCGGCTGGGCTCGCCCGCGGGAAGGGACACTTGCCCCCCGCCGCAAGGAGGGACTGCTGCGGGGGAATGTCACGGTGTGGAAAAAGCATTTCCTCGTGGCAGGCGAGCGCTGCGGGACGAGACCACGTGGGGCTTGGCGGACCCGTGGGGCGGGGGGGAAGGGCCGCCCCAGCCCGTGCCCTGCGCAGCTCCCCGGGCGGTGTGAACCCCAAGGCTAGGCGCCGGGGACGCCGGGGACGCGGGGCGCCGGGGACGCGGGGCGCCGGGGGATGCGGGACGCCGGGGACGCGGGACGCCACTCCCGGCCGGCGGGCAGCGGCCTCCCGGGCACGGCAGCCGGGTGCCAGGGATCGGCCCTCGCCGGGGACGGCGCTGACGGCCGGCTGGCCGGCAGCCGCTCTCCCCCGCCCGCCCTGCTGGAAGCGGAGCCCGGTCGACCGCTGCTTCCCCGGTCAGAGTGCGGGAGAGGGGAGCGAGCCCCGCTCCTGAGGGATGGGCAGCGGGTACTGGGCAGCCCCAGATTCCTCTTGGACTAAAGAGCCCGCGGGCCAGGCAGTGAGGCGACTTCAAAATGGCATAAACGAGAGATGATTGAAGTGAAAGCAAGCCATCATCAAGCGATTCATTAGAAAATCTATCTGTCTCTCTGTCTGCGTCCCTGTCTGTCTGCTATCTGTCTGCTACCTCCGCCACAATTACATATTGACTGGACAGGGCTGTCTGGTATCTCAGGATTCATCTACTTACTCTCCTTTCTATTATTTAGTACATCGCTTGTGAAAGAGACGGTGCTTTTGAAGAGGCGAAAAGTGAATGGCCCAAATTGAGGGGGAGGGGGGGAGATATAAAAATGATCGCCCAAATATAAACACGTCAATAAACAGGGTGCGCAGCATCCTGCGAGTATCCATTTGAACTGCTCGCGTCTGGATTCTTTCTGTGGCATACGCCTGGCTTTATATTTTAAATGGTAATCAGACCTCGGGAAGAACCCAGCGTTAACTAAAGCATTAGGAGCTGCAACCGCACAATCAATCCTCCCAGAGTGGCATTGCTCCCTAAGAGGTTCTTCGGCGCAGCAGCGAGCATTTTATCTCCAGGAAATTTAAGCCCAGCCTGGCGTCGTGGCGGTGATGTTAGGCTGGAAGCAGCCCCCTTCCCCGGTAGTTTAACGCGAGAGGCACCAGGCCCCTTTACGGTTTCCAATGATCCGTGATAAACAATAACAGGTCTTTTATTTCTTAAAAAACGAGACAATCACATAAAATGAGCAGAGCCTGAGCATAAAACACCGGGCGAGCCGTGGCTTTATTAATTTCGTGAGACACATAGGCTGTGCAGGGAGGCGAGCAGGCATTGCCGCCGGAAAGCCCAAGAGCGGGGAGAGAGGAGTGATAGTAAAAGCTTCATCTGGACACGGCTTCAGCCTAGGTATAATAAACATCGGGACCGCCGGACTAGTTTATAGCGGTGCGTGTGATAAGAGGGGAGAAAAACTTGGAGCCAGTGCTAGCAAAGCCCGCTCCTTCCCCTTCCCGGGAGCGTGGCTCCCGCCCAGGCGCAGGCACTCGCCCATGTGGGCGAAGCGTGCGCGCCTGTGTGTATGGAAATCCATATTACACATTAATATACATCTATCTCCCAAATTCAGAGGTCGACCTGAGAGCAGCTCGGTGCATACGAAACCAGACGGGGAGGGGTTGCTGGGGAGGCCTGGGCTTCCATTGGCTGCAAGCGTCTGCCGTGGTGCGGGGGTATCTCTAATCATATTCAGCATGTTTTGCACAAGAAATGTCAGCCAGAAAGGGCTATCTGCTCCCTTCGCCAAATTATTCCACAACAATGTCATGCTCCGAGAGCCCGGCTGCAAACTCTTTTTTGGTAGACTCCTTGATCAGCTCGGGCAGAGGGGAAGCGGCGGGAGCAGGAGGCGGAGGCGGAGGCGGCTACTACCCCAACAGTGGTATCTACCTGCCACAAGCGTCCGATCTGTCCTACGGGCTGCAAAGCTGCGGACTTTTCCCCGTTTTGGGCAAACGCAATGAAGGTACTTCTCAAAGCATGGTCCCCAGCTCGCACCCCTACGTGTCAGGGATGGAAGTGTGGCTAGACCCCCCCCGGTCCTGTCGCATGGAAGAGCCGGAGAGCCAGCAGGCCACCTCGTGCTCCTTCGCTCCCAGCATTAAGGAGGAGAGCTCCTACTGCCTCTATGACTCAGAGAAATGCCCCAAGGGCTCGGCCGCCACAGACCTCGCTCCCTTCCCCCGGCTGAGCGCCGAGGTCAGCCCGGCCAACAGCGGCGGCGGGGTCCCCGTCCCGGGCTACTTCCGCCTCTCCCAGGCGTACGGCACCTCCAAGAGCTACGGCGCGGGGCCGGCCGGGGCGGCCCCCTTCCCTCCGCAGCCCCCCGGCCGCTTCCAGACGCCTCCATCTTTGCCTCCCGTCCCGGACGCGGGGAGGAAGGAGGACGAGGAGCGCTCCCCCAGCCCCTTGGCGTGCGTCTCCCAGAGGGAGGACGAGACTCAGGCTTCATCTTCCACCGCAGAGGAGCTCTCTCCGGCTCCGTCAGAGAGCAGCAAAGCCTCCCCCGAGAAAGAGCCCGTAGGTAAGCGAACGGTGATGGTGATGGTGGTGGTGATGATTTAGGAAAAAAAAAGGAGAAAAAGCAGCTGAGTATCGTAGTGGCATCGCGATGCGAAAGGAGGATCCCAGCTGCCCCGCGGGGCTGCCAAGAAGCGCTGCTCAGACTGACCTTCTGAACTTTGTAATATTCGGGCATGGGGTTGCCGTAAAAATTAATGTCCGTCCTATAGTTTAGAACCCTTAGAGCCTCCGCTCTGGGCAACTTTAGCCTGCATGCTGCTTAAACATATAGAAAAACAAGATCAATCTTTCCCCTGTGATGTGAAGGTGCCTACCAGATAACAGAGATGTTTGTAAAGCATCCAAAATAAGCAATAGGCAGTGCCAATAAATAAACCTATTAACGCGGTAAGTTATATTTTACGATCCAGAATGCTTTTCGGAATAACAGCCGCGCTGAAATGTGCCATCTATGAACTGCTATCAAATTAGGCTGATGAATGCACCGCGAATATCCTTCAGCGTCTACACTAGATAACAGGGTTGTTATTTATTCATTTGCTTATTTATTTCCCTTTCGGGTCCCCACGGCAAAAAAATAACTCCCCTTCCCTGGGCGGCAGACTTTTCAGGCGCTTCTCTCCGGCCGCATTTCGGAAGCCCTGTTATTCCTTCAGGCGCCCCGTTGGAAAATAATAAGATCAACACAAAAAAGAAAGCGGAAAACTACTAGAGAGCCAACCCCAAACCACGAACCACGCCGAGCCATCGAGGGATCGGTGTCACCTCTTTCCCAGCCGGTTCCACTGATAGGACTAAACACCCTGCAACGGGGGATTTTTAATATCTTCTTTTTTCTCCCCCGAAATGGTTGGAAAAGAGAAGGCCGGGGCGAAGCTCCCCGGGAAGGCAGGGGCTGGAGGCGGGGAGGCTCCGGCTCCCCAGCTCACCTTGTTTTCCGCCTCCAGAGCACACTCACAAAGTTCAGATCCGCAGGTTTTGGTTTTTCTCGGGAAGCAGGTGCCTGGTGGGGGGAAATAAGACTCCAGGCCATTCACCAAGCCGCCCCCCAGTAACGGTGGGCTCGGAGCGGCCGAGGGGGAGCGGGTAAAAGCCTGTTTTGGGGGGCCGGAGATGCACTGCCCGGCGGGGCACGCTGCCCCGCCGGAGGCTGCCCGGAGCTTTTTGAGCAGAGGCAGCTTTTCCCGGCCGGCTCCAGGGCCTTTGGGAAAGCGCTTTGAAGCTCTCGGTTCCCACAAGGACACCCCACATTCCAACTCCCCGCAGCTGGCGGAGCGAGGCCCCCCCCCGACACAGACAGAGATGCTCCTTCCACCCTCTCCCCCCCCAGCTCTTTGCCTCCTACCCGATGGTAACGTCCCTTTTTTACTTTCTCAAAACTAGGCAATTCAAAAGGAGAAAATGCAGCCAACTGGCTCACGGCAAAAAGTGGCAGAAAGAAACGGTGCCCCTATACCAAGCATCAAACTCTCGAGCTGGAAAAGGAGTTTCTATTCAATATGTACCTGACTCGTGAGCGTCGCCTAGAGATCAGCCGCACAGTCCACCTCACAGACAGACAAGTTAAAATCTGGTTTCAGAACCGCAGAATGAAACTGAAGAAAATGAACAGAGAGAATAGGATTCGGGAGCTCACAGCCAACTTTAATTTCTCTTGATGAACCTATAAACATATCTTTATGGTTTAAAGAGCCAGTGTCATTTTCCTAGGCTGTAGTCATCCGCACCTGTATGGATTAACGATTTTAGACGTTCTCAATATGTCCTTAACCTCTTAAGAGCTACTTGGGGGGGCGGGGGGGGGCGGACTAAAGCCACGCTAATGCACAAAATGCCGTGCGTGAACCTCCCCGCTTCCTTCAGCCTTCTCCGGGGCCGACTTGTTCCTTTAAGCTTTGAAACACAGAAATATCATTTCAGGAGCTGCAAATGTCTTTCCCCCCATGTGTCTCTCTGCGAAAAGTAAACAAGCTCGGTTCAAGGCGCATTAAATTATAAGCGGTGTAACTTGGACTGTACGTAGCTGCAGAATGAAGATATTTAAGCCTTGCCATATTTCTATATATTGGGAGCTTCCCCCCTTCTGTTTTCCTTTTCTGCCTCCCTCCCCCCTTTTTTTCCTTCGAAAAGCAGGACTTACAATAATGAAATGCAGGCATCCTTTAAAAGGGCTTCATGGGAACGGGTGTTAAGAGCGATTCTTTTTTTGCTTTACCTTAAAAGTCAGTATTACAGCTTTAAAATTGGCCAGGAAAATGAAATCTCTTCTCTTTAAAGGTATAAAAGAGTTCGTGTTGCTCATGGACTAAATTATGACACTTACCTCTGAATTTCTCTCGCTCTTTCTGGTTGTAGATATTTACTTAATGTAGTTTTGCTTAAATATGTGGAATTAGTGATTTTTTTTGTCTATAAATACCGTTACCGTTGGTAACGCATGACAAGCACACAGAAATTCCCCCTTGAGAAGAAAGTATTCACTTTTTCCTCACTAATTTCACTGAAAAGTATATATCCTGAACATCAGAAGGACTTTCTGAGCCAGAGTCTGAGATTGCGAGGGAGAATATGTGCGTCTTCCTTTATACTGTGAAGTTACATGCATTAAAGGGTCAAACATATAGGTGACAAAAATTTAAAAAGAGAAAAAAAAAGAAAGAAGGGGAAAAACTATAAATACAGATATGTATAAATGTCTATTATTATTAAAATGCCGATACTGTTTTAAGCAAATGCATTCTATCGTTATTATAAATGTTAGTTCTAGCTATATTTAGTTCTTACCTTAAATCGGAATAAATTAATATTGTAATGCTGCTGTGCGTGAAAAAGACGATGTTTATGTTCTCATAGAAGAATAAAAAACGGTGGAATGAATCCTTTTAATTTTACCTCTTTTTGTGACTGTTTATCCTCAGGTTCTACTTTATGTCTTCGAGAACTTTTACAACAGGAATAGTTGCCTAAACCCCCTGCAATTACTTTAGGAATCTATTTAAATATTACCTAGACGGTCGTAATTTGTCTGGGCCATATAGCGATGGTGCTCTAAGGTTTGTCGGCTTTTGTTCAGTTTTATGACTTGCTAGTATATCTGGATTGTTGCTGTCTTGAACGAGTGGTTTCAGTTGACTGAGGAGCTGCATAGACTGAGGAAGCAAATTACTATTTCTTGGGGGTAGGGAAACGATTTTTTTTTTATTTTAATCAAACACCTACAAGTGTGCGGAGATCTTTAACTCCAGAGGACGGTGACAAAATTCTAGCTTTATCTCAGGGCTGAGAAGAAATCGTAAAGGTGAGCGCATGGGGAGGGGGGGACCTCAACCTCGCCTCCCTGCCAGCGGGCCCCTCTAGACAAGGCTATTCCCTACCTGGCTGCATGTGGAAGAGCTTATTTCACCCAGGCTGCTTTTTTGCATCCTCCCATCCTTCCCTGCATGTTTAGCTCATAGAGTCTTGCACAAAGGGAAGGCAAAAGGAGGGCTGGGAGAAGAGCGAGAGGTAATGCTTCCTTGCAGGGTATGTGTATGCCGGGAGGAGGGGGGACAGACTTTGAACCCAGGCTTACTGGGAGCCGTTAGCTTTTCATGATGTAACATTGTCGTGCACGGCTTTTTTCTTCCCGATTGCATCTGCATGGAGCGGCGAAAGCTGCCCGGGGGGGAGGGGGATTGTTATTATATTTCTCTCTTGTTTTCATTAACCCACCCGAGGCTGGCCGGGGGGCGCGGAGGGGCGCCGGCGGGGCGGGCGGGCGGGCGAGAGGGATGTTTTAGTCACGTTTCTGGTTTTATTTTCGTAGCGGGATCCTTGCGTTAAAGACCACGGCAATGGGGAAAGTAATAATTAGCGCCTGAGAACTGCTCTGTGGTTTAGGTAGTTTCATGTTGTTGGGGCTCCACCTTTCTCTCTACAGCACGAAACTGCCTTAATTACTTCAGTTGATATCATCACCAGGTATGCTTGGTGCGAGGGTCCGTATGCCTGAAGAAATCTTAGCGCTGAAGTGATCTGTAGGCGTCAAGTCCCAATGCCATTGTTCCCCATCTGCAACGGAGCCTCCTTTGATTCCTCAGATAAACACGGCAGCCGAGGGGGGAAGCTTGACAAGTTCTTCAAGGTTAGCTAGCTCCTAAGCGAGTCCCTGCCTGCTTGCGGGATTTTAATATATCTCGTAGGCTGCATTCAAGGTCAGGTGCGTTTCTGCATTCTGCTCGGCCTGGGTCGAGCTCGGGGGGCGGGGGGGGGTGTGTGTTTTTATTTTTCTGCCTGGATTTATTAAAAACCAGGGAGGCAGAAGGCTGCCTGGGGGAGGGGGTGGGGAGAGATCAAGTCTGCCGGCCCCGCTCTGCGCACCATCGCGAACAAGGCCCCGGAGCGCGGGGCCCGCGGCCGGGCGGACCCCACCCGCGGCGGGGGTGCCCGGCCCCACCGGCGGCTCTCGCCCCCCGTGGGGCGTGGCTGGCGCCCGCCGGGGCCCCTCGCCGGGCTCCGCCAGCCCCGCGCCGCCGCCCGTCGGGCCCGCTCCGCCGGGGCTGCCCGGGGGCGCCGGCTGCACCGCAAGGCCTCGGTTACGATCACGATTGCGGCGCGGGCGCGGGTGCTCTCCGCGGCGGCGGAACGGGCAACAGCGACCTCTCCGGGCCCGCCGCCGCCGCCGCCGCCTTTTGTGTCCGCAGCGCGACCGCGGGCAGGGGCGGCCTCCCGCCGGGCCCTCCGCCCGGCAGCCAGCTCCGGCACGGCAGCGGAGCGGGGCACCCTCAAGCAGCGGAACGGCAGGCGGGGACAAGGGCAGAAAACTCGCTGGCTGGGGGGTGATTGCTATTTATTTTTTTAGTGACGGTGATTGTTTGTGCCTAAAAGAACCATTAACACCCCCCCCCCCCCTTACAAACTTTGTCGAAACTCCAGGCCGGGCTGCAGGAGCTCAGAGGAGTTCGGATAGCGGGTTCGGCTAGACCCACCCGAGCCGGTTCCTTACAGAAGGAGACGTCCTCGGCTGGGGCAGGAGCAGAGCTCCACGTCGCAGTCAAATTTAAGTGCTTGTGGCTGCCTCTACACACACCGTGCATCTGACGGGCTATCTGCTGCGTCTGTGTACATGCGAGGAGTGTATTTACAGTGTATATGTCTGTGCGTGCCTGTATGGCGTTTGCACATAGGTTTGCCTCTGCCCCCTATTTCCCGTTTGAATCGCATCATCCTGATTTTGGACTGCTTCCCCCAGATTCTGAACCATTTTTTCTCTCTGCTGTGCCAAAACACCTCTGTGCATTCGTAGCACCGGCGATTCCGTGAGTTGCAGTGGCAGGAAACCCTGGGAAAAGGCGATCCTGAACTTCCCGTTCAGGAGATATCGCCAACGCCCGCGGATTCCTGCTCCGCGCCCGCGTACGCTCAGCGCCTCCGCGGTGCGTGGCTAATGAAGCAGCGCTGGCATATGCCCCTGGCTTAAAAACTGACGGGGTCCTTCCTGTTGCAGCTGGGGGTAAAAGCCAGCGGAATGGGAGCTCTGCTAATTTGATGGTGCCGGGATGGAGGTCAAGGAGTATTTTTATTCTGGCACGATCGCTCCGGCGGTGCTTCATTCCTGTAAATTCCGATTTAATATCGCCATTTGATGTGAACGCCTATTTCTGCCCTGTCTGGGGTCTTTTGCCTCCGAGGGTGTAAGCCACCAAAACCTTATGTAATTTGCAAGGCAAATTGTACCAAGCCCACGCTGCCCCAGCTAGCCCTCGTGGCTTGTACGCAAAATGTACTTCGGGGAAAAATGGGTCTAAAAGGACAAAAAGAGAGGCGAATGCTCCAGCGTTCTTATCAGCAACGTGACCGCGTGAAAAATGTCTGTAATTATTCGCTGTATTTTATCTCTTGCTTTCTGTACACCCTCTCCTGCCGCTGGGATGCCGGCAGTGAACAAATGCAGAATTTTACAGGGAAATAAAAATGCAGGCACGTTCTTTTAAACGTTATTGTTATTGTTATTCATTTGCTATTATTTTTGGTGAGGAACCAAAAAAATGAAACCCGCTGCAAGTTGAGAACCCAAATTCGAATATAAACATTCAGGACTCCTGCAGCTAAGATTATTTTTTCTGAATGGAAAAAGGAAGTTCTACAATCACATTTCACCACAGCTGACTCTTAATAATAAATACAAATGACGTCGAGTTCCGTCTTTCCAGGAAAGAAATACAATTATTTTTTTCTATTACGGCGTGTCTATACAATGGCCACAAAAAATAGCGGAGGAGAGCTTTATTTGCATTTTTTAAATTGTTAGAAAATAATGGGCTCCTTGTCTGCGGAGATCTTGCAACTGTTCCGTAATTTTCGAACTGTAATGGGGGATAATAGTTTCATTATGGGCCTTTGTAATCCCGACTGGGGGAGAGAGCGTTGTTAAAACAGGATCTCTGTAAATTTTCGGATTAAACTGTTGGGAAGACATGAAAAGAAAAAGAAAGAGAGAAGGAGAGATGGGGAGAGAGAGAGGGAGAGGGAGAGAGACGGCCCACATAGCGATGTAAAACTAATTAGAACCACACTTTCGCATGCACAATATTTACACGTGATTTTAATTATTACTCAGCCGTCCCTACCATTTGCTGGGCTCTATTTTCAATAAAAGATATTTCGAGTAAATTGGGCCCCTCGCGGAGATTTTTCGTGCCCCCTGCATCCCACGGACCGCGCTCCTTCGCCAGCCACGGGGATAAACAGCGTGAGTGTCGGCCGGAGAGAAATCGGGGGGTCCCAGGCACGTTTGCACAGCGCTCAGCCGCGACTTTAATTCCTAACACTGGACTTGGATCTGGCCGCCTCTCACTCTCCCCCCGCGCACCCTCCCCTCCTTTGCGGAGGACCGTAACCCTCCGCTCGGTTTGCGATGCCGCTAGCGTGTGTCCTGCAGCCCAAGGAGGTGCCAGCAAAGAAATAACTGCATCTGCACATAAATTTGATTCACCAGAGTGCGGGACGGCCGACTGCGAGCGCCCCTTTGGTAGCCGCCCTGAGAAGCAGGGTGCCTCTCGGCAGCGGGGAGACGGGGCTTTTTCTTCCCCTTTCCCCCCGCTGCTTCCCTCCATCGTTAAGAATTAATCGTCGTGATAAATACCGCCGCCCGGCTCTGCCCGCGCTCCTTCCCTCCCGGCCAGGACGGCGGCTCCGCTCCGCGCCGCGCCGCTCCGCTCCGGTCCGGCCGCCGCCGCGCCGCCCAGCCCCGGCTCTTCTGCCCGGCCTGGCGAGGGGGTCCTCGGCCGCCGCGGGCCTGTCCAAGGGCAGGGGCGGGCGGGCGCGGCGGTGCGGCGGGGAGGACGAGGAGGGTGTTTCGGTCACGATGAGGAGGGTGTTTCGGTCACTGCCGCGCTCAGCCCGGCGGGGCGGGTGGTGAAGTGCAGCGCGGTGCGGGCCAGCCTGAAGAGCGAGCCAGCGCCTGCCCCGGTCCTCCTCCGGCCGGGCGGGGAGGGCCGGCCCGGCGGCGGAGTTTCGGGAAGGGGATACGTTGAATTTGACTTTCCGCGGCCAGCTCTGAGCCGAACGGAGCGGTATTATTTACAGTGAGTTCCCAAACTAAACACAATAGTATAATTTAACCTTTCCAAGCACTCGTAAATTTTTACTGCTGTGAAACACAGCGATGCAAATGAGCGCGCTCGTCGTTACAGACTTAATAACAACCCCGTGGCTCCCGAAACAATAACTCCTTATGAAATATAATAAATATATATTTAAATACAGTATACCGCAACTGCTATTTTGCTTTTTTTATTGCTTCAATTATTGTATAATTTTATGTGAAGGGCTCCGATCACAAGGGTGTGTTTTCTTTTTTCGCGGGGAACACGACCCACTGATGGGATGATTAATTATGATATAAAATAGTCCGCTTAAACGGGGGGGGGGGGAAGAGAGGAGAGAGAGGGAGAGAAAGAGGGAAGGGGGGGGCCGTAATACGGAACCCGATCTTTTAATCTCAGTTGGCCGCAATTAAAACAAACCCCGCCGTATAACTCCAATATCCCTTTGCATAAAAACATATGGCCTCGCTATAAAAATTATGGCTGGAAAACACTGACCCATTAATAGCCCGCGGACTGATTTATACTTTATTGTTCTGCTCCCCCGCCACGTGACCGGGGCAGCCAATGGGCGCCCGGGCTGCCCTCAACTTATTACTGACTCTACTTCTCCGCCAGCACCAAGTTGTTACGTGAAACCCGCAGCCCCGAACCGCGGCGGGTCCGCCGCCCGCGCCCGCCATGTCGGCTCCCGGGACCCTCAGCAACTACTACGTGGACTCCTTCCTGGTGCCGGAGGGGGACGAGCTGCCGGCGCCCCGCTACGCCCCCGCCCCGCTGGGGCCGCCGCCGCCGCGGCCGGCGGCGCTGGCCGAGCACCCCGAGCTGGCCCCCTGCAGCTTCCAGCCCAAGGCGCCCGTCTTCGGCCCCCCCTGGAGCCCCGCGCACCCCGCCGGCGCCAGCGGCGTCCCCGCCGTCTACCACCCCTACGCGCACCACCAGGCGCCCGTGGCACCGCCCGACGGCAGGTACATGCGTTCGTGGCTTGAGCCTGTGCCGGGCTCCTTGTCTTTCCCCGGGTTACCTACCGGCAGGCATTACGGCATTAAACCTGAACCGCTGGCGGCCAGGAGGGCTGACTGTACCACGTTTGACACTCACACTTTGTCTCTCTCTGATTATGCTTGTGGTTCTCCTCCAGTTGATAGGGATAAGCAAAGCCACGAAGGCGCATTCTCTGAAAGCAATGGAGAAAGTGAGGCAAACGGAGAGAAACCGCAGATCGATCCAAGTAAGTGGGACTGCGAGGGTAATGGACTTCAGGGCGCTGCGCCGCCGGCGGGGAGGTGTCGAGGCGCTGGGGCTAATTACGCGGCCGAGCACCGGCTGCTGCCGCCGCCGCCGCCGCCGCTCCGCTGGCCGGGCTCTGCCATCGGCAAAAGCCAGCGCTGCCTTTCGCAGGCTCGAACGGCACCTAGGATGGCTCGGGCTTTCCAGGCTGAAGGGAAAACAAAAACCCACCCTACAACTGCAACGTAAAGAAAAAAATAAGAGAAAGGCAAAACCCGCCCGCCCCCGCCCCAGCCGCCCCCGCCAGCTCAGCAGGACGTGCTCGCATCCCCCTGCCCCGCCGCGCTCCCAGCCGTGGGCAAGCGCCGGGGAGAGGGTGCCTAGGAAGCACTGGATGCGAATCTAATATTTTTGAGGCGGCTGGCAGGCCTGGGCGGCTTTTGCGGTGCTGAGAGCAGAAACCTCGCCGTTGACTTGGCCTCCCCCCCCTCCCGTCTCCTCGGTGGAAAACCCCGGGCTAGATGCTCCCAGGGCTGCGGGACTGGTGGCAGAGCGCCTCGGGATTGCTGTCGCGATTAACGCTGTGCGAATAAGCGTCCTAAGCGGGCGAGGTTTTAATCATGCCAGCTGCAGACTGACTCGCCAGCTCCCTGGGTCTTGCCAGTGATGACACGGGAGAAGGTCGAAATTAAAAAGTGAAACAATTTCGATGACATGTTGGTCTGGCTGGTCATCCCCGGGCTGGCAGTTTGAGGGGGTGTGTGCGTGGGGAGGCCAGGAAGGAGAGAGGGAGCTAGCAGAGAGGGAGAGAGAGTGTGGAGGAGAAAGAATATTTTAAAATCGCATCCTACAAACAATAAAAAAGGCGAGGGGAGGCGGGGGCGGCGGGGCTTTGCCTCCTGTGGTTGCGTGTGACCTCTCCATGCGTCTGTATTTTGGAGTCCATTGTGCCTCACCATACTCTGTGCCTGGGGAAATGAGAGCCACGTCCTAAACCCCAATATCGGGACACCTACGCGGCTGGTCCCGCGTGGGTCTCCCTCCCCAGCCCCCTCTCTCCCCGCCCCCCCGAGCCTGAACTTCTCCCGTTGTTTCCGTTATAGATAATCCAGCTGCAAACTGGCTCCACGCAAGGTCCACCAGGAAAAAGCGATGCCCTTACACCAAGCATCAGACACTGGAACTGGAGAAGGAGTTTCTTTTCAACATGTATCTCACTAGGGACCGTAGATACGAGGTGGCCAGACTCCTCAATTTAACTGAGAGACAAGTGAAAATCTGGTTTCAGAACAGGAGGATGAAAATGAAGAAAATCAACAAAGACCGAGCGAAGGACGAATGATGGTGACAGGCGGGTTAAATTGAAAATGCATAAAGTAAAAAAAAAAAAAAAAAAAGAAAAAAGTTTAAAAAACCCAAAAAAATCCTCCCCTCGAGCCCTGCCATGCAATGCGTCTGGGTCCAGGCCTCATTTTTTTCTCATGGCAAGTTCTGATTATGATTGTACCTTGATTGTCACAGAGGCCAGTTTGCCAGGAGAGGTACAGTAAGACTTTTAATTTTCTAATAGGAAAGAAAAAGGGGGCATTAGCACGAAAAGGCTATTTAGCTGGCTTGTATAAATCTACCTGTTTCTTCACTTATGGAAAGAATAAAGAAAAAAAAAGAATAAAGAAAAAAACTACCTTTTCATAATGCACAACTATTTACGGACTGTATAGTTTAGTCTACGTAGTTAATTTTATTCGCTCTTTGCGCGGCAGAGAGATCTCTGCTCTAATACTTGAACACTGTGTTTTATTGTGGTAATTATGTTTGTGACTCAATTTATGTGCTTGGGTGCTGTACCGGATGTAATGGTGTAAGCTAGAATTCAATTTGAACTCAGGTTGTTTATTATAAAAATTGCATAGAGTATAGCTCTGTAGTGTATTAAGTCTTTTCTGTATAATTAGACAGTTAACCTTTGATTGTAAAATATATATTATATATATCCCAATGCAAAACAAAAAAAAAAAAAGTAGAAAAAAAGTTCGTCCGGGATGTCTGGGAATTACGGTTCTCAAAATATTGAAGCAAGTCATTTTAGTATGCACAGTCGATAAATATATAGTACTGTCTTTGTCGGTTGTATATATAATCTATATATTAAAAAAAGTAAATAAACAGACTAGCTTAAATATTGTTTTTGCACCAGTGAGCAGTTATCAGATTTCGGAGCTATACGTATATGTGAAAAGGGTAACTACCTATGGTTTACGTTTTAATTTTAATCGAATGATTTGATGATTATTGTAATGAAGGTTAATTTTATTGATAATAAATTATACACTATAAAAACCTACATTTGGTTATTGTAAATTTGTATCGATTAAAAAAAATAAATCTGGGAAGTTATGTTGATGCAGAACGTACACTGTCTATTTTGAAATAGTTACCTCATGGCCTACTGACCAAATCGTTGTGTTGAAATGATATTTAACTTTTTGCCAAATAAAATATATTGATTCTTTTATATTTTGTGATGTTTTAACATTATTAAGGAGGGGTTCTTCCACAGCACACGGAATCTCACCAGCAGGAGCGGCAGGGCTAGGGCAGCCACGGAGGCGAGGCGAGTGGCGGTTTTATTTCTGAGCCAAGGCAAAGCCTGGGTTCTATAAACGCAGACGCCAGGTGATGAAAATGTGGGCTTATTTTCGTCCTAAATGGGCAGATTCGGGTCCTCAATGCCGTTGCTTCGCTGAGAAGAGGCGCGGCTCCCCCTTCCCGGATAGAATTTGGTAAGCTGGCGCTTGGCGGGGCGAGGAGGGAGCCCCTTGGCATGGCAGCGGGGCACAGCCCCGAGTTCAGGCGGTTTTCATACATTCTCCTGGCGGGGCGGGGGGATTGAGGACCAAACCAAAATGTCCGACGTTCTTCGGTGCGGGGAATAATGTAAATCAGCTCAGACAGCGACATTTAAGCTGAGATGGTTAATTAGCCTGTACCAGAAAATGTCCAGCACTAAGTGTGCTGCAACAAGCTTTGTGAGAAGGCTCGCCTTTCTAGCGCATTCATTTTAAATTCCCTTCTAGAGATAATTGCCCATGCAAAATACGTTATTTCAAACGTCACCAATTTTTTCCTTCCCCTGCCTTCACGTTTGGGATTTTTTTCCTTCCTTTTAAATGTCCCGTGGCAAATAAAAACAACCCCTTGCATTTTACTAGTGCCCCAGATTATATATGTATGTACGGATAGATATAGATACAGATAAAATTTTACTGACAATTATGGTAGAATTTATGGTGTCAATTTTACTCGCTGATTTAGCCGAAGGAAAGAGCTGGGCTGGCAGCAGGCTAGAGCAGAGAAGACAAAATAGGATTTGTTTTTAAAAACAGAAAGAAGGTTTCTTTGGAGTGGAAGATTTCCACACACACCCCCATTGCACCCACCCCTCCCCCGCCGCCCCAAGCCAAACCAAGCTCAGCAACAAAAGAAAATAGCGAAGTCTGTGAGCTTGTTGAAATTTACCCTTGTTTTGGGCGGACATCTTACTGCTCAGAGTAGATATCCTCCATAATATGAGCCGCAGCACACTCCTGCGCCGCACCGACCCTTGTTTGCAAATACGTCGAGTAACAATAAAAGCCTTCTTGTTTTACGGAGGTACACTTACATATATATATATGTATTTAAAGCAAAATAAGACGGAACACAGTTATGGTCTTGGCAGAAGTTGTTGTTAGGAAAATTCAGAGCCATACAGTGCAATAAAAGAAAATGACTGCTGTAACCGTTTATGGGGTGTAAAACGCTGCAGGGCTGAAGACAAAACTTAGGGAGCCGGCAAGAAGTCTACAGATGTGCAGAACTGCGGGAAGAAAAAAAAATGCTTTCGGCTTCACCTTAAAAAAAAAAAAAAAGAAAAAAAAGGAAAGAAATCCGGGGTAAAATTTGATGAGTTCTAATTAGCAAAAGGGAGCTCGTTCTGGCGTGCACGCACACAAAAAGCCCCTAATTGATCCCTGAGCCAGTATTTGGGGATGCTGGGACGCCCTCTGTTGTTGCAGACAGAGGCAACTTCAAAGAATCAGCATTAAGAGTGTGTAATAAATGACGGGTCTGCAAACTGTCTGGAATTCGGCTCTTAATGAGTTTACAACTGTCCAGCCACAATTAAGATTTTCTACAAAAGCCTTTTCATTTGTTTTGTCTGGCTGTTTTAGATAAAGCGGGCGAGCGGAAATAACAACCTTTTATTGGCCTTCCCCTGCTTAAATCCAGGCTGGGAGGTGGACATTTATCTTCCCCTGCGCTGGCGGGCAGAGGCGCTTGGCTCCGCGGGTCCGGGGCGGCGGCGGCGGCGGCGGGGGCGGCGGTGGCGGCCGGGCGCCGGCAGGTGGCGCTGTGAGCCCGCGAAAGAGCGCGCGCCCGCCCGCCCGCCATCAAGCGCTCGGCCGCCTCCCCGAAAGCTCCTAAAATGTCGACTTTGTGGGAGCATAACTGGGGCTGGAACCGCTGGTTTGGTTGCAACAAAGGCCGGTGGGGTTGGGGTTTTTTTCCCCCGCCTTATCCCGGGAGTACGGTGAGGGACGCCCCGCTGCCAGCGGGCGCGGTTAGGGTGGCGGCTACCGCCTGGCCGCGTTCGGTGCTCTCATGGCAAAAGTAAAGCTTGCTCTGCACCAAGGACATACGCTGCATTCACTATTCTCAAAACACCGGGGCATTTTCTACTAGCTAATAGAGAGGTATGGAGCCCTGGCACTGACCTGCCAGCTCCTCTTTCCCTCGCCCCAAATCTTCGCCCTTCTCTGGCGAAGCTCTGAGCCTGCAAACAGGCTGTCCTGATCTCCCGAAGGGCTGGTGAGACATGAAATATTTGGAGGAAGGGGGAATCGAAGGGTTGGGGCAGGATGGCAAAGGCTCTCCCCGGATCAGCCCGGGAGGAGACACCCCGAAGGGCTTCGCCCTCGGAGCGGGGGCCGAAGCGACGGGCTTTGCAGTGCCCCTCTCCTCCCCGCGTGGTTGGAGACGCGGCCGTGCGCGGACACGGCAGCGCCGCAAACCTCTCGTTTGAAAATTATTTACCGGCGAGTGCCATTCCTCAACAGCTGCCTTTGATAGAAATAAAAAGCCCTGCTTGTGTCCCCAGCAATTTTAGCTCTGTGGGACCCGTTGTAATGATAAGATACAGATGCGAGCAGGCTGATGCTCTGCAAACTTGACGTGTCTCTCAAAGTCATTCCTAACTTCTCCTCGCCTTCTGTTTTGATTTCCTCCAGTCGTTTTCGTATTTCTTTCCTTTTTGCTTTTGTTGGCTTTCGTGTTTTGAGAATGAGGCTTAATGGGGAACCGTAGAGTATTTTCAGATGGCAGTTGCCAAAAGAGAGGGGAGAAAAGTAATTGGAAGGAAAATAAAGGCAGGAGGAAAGGAAGCATAAAATGTGGGCTGAAGTATGAACGTTGTATTTTTCAAGTTTAAGCCAGACAACTAAACAAATCGCTGCAGAGTACTCCGTAACAGAACTAGTTTCTCTGCATTTTATTTACATTTCCTTAAATCAAAGCCAATCTCCTTATATCGAAATTCAGCATCGGGAAAGAATGTGAGCACTGAGATATTTTTACCCCGCACTGTTTCAAAGATTTAATTCTTTCTAGGGATAAAGAGTAACAGCCACTCCCTGCTTTCTAACAAGAGCCTTCCTATCAAATGTTTGTCTACACTGGCATTGCTAAAACTTATTATGATTAATTATTTTTTTCCTTGGGCAGTGAAATTATCTTGAAATTAAAAAGTGTTTATGCGTCGTCATACTAAGTAATAACTTGGCACAGTGCTCTCCATTATAATAGCGGGTAAATTACGGCAAGAACAGATTCCAAAACAACAAAATCCTCCCTAGGATGAACCACATCAAGATACTGCTTAATACACAAGCCATAACCGTGTAGTGCTCCCAGGTCGCTTATAACTTATGAGGACCGTTTTATCACTACCTTTTCCTTCCCGGAAAAGCTCAGAAGGCGAAGAGAGCTAGCCCAGAGCTCACAATAATAAAAAAAAATAAATACAATGAATCCCGCCTCGAGGATTATTTTCAAAGCCTATGAGAATATTGCGGTGACCGCAACCTCGCAATCTGCGCTCGCTCGCCGTTTCCTCGACTGGAAAAAATACATTCGAATGAAAAGCGCGTTTTCAGGCGCGGGGATCCAGCCTGGTTTTGTGTGCGACAAAACGAGAGATTTCAGAGGCTGTGGCAGAGGCAGCGTTATGCCTAACACGCAGAGGGTGGGGGAAGTAAATAAGGTGGCGGGGACCCATGTCTGGAGGTCCTTTTAAGATTTATTCGGTAAAGACTTTTTGAGAAATCTGAAGGGCTGGCAGGGAAAAAAAAAGCTGAAAGCAAAATATAAAAAAAGGTGGCGGCAGTAAACACGCACACGCAAAGAAAAAGACATAAACTGTATTTCTGCAAATTGTACAGAATGAGAGCGCTCGAAATACAACGCCCAGCTAATCTATTTGGTCCTATGCTACCCATATTTAAGTCTAGACATTGGTTATATTTGCTGTTTCTTTCTTCTTGCATCTTGGTATGTTGTCACCAGAGGAGCAATTTATTGGTCTAATGTCATCCACTTCAGCCTCTTTGATCTTCTTAGTCGTCGTCTTGTTTGCTTCGCATTCGTTTAACTTCTTGGGCCTTTATTCCTTTCCAGCAGCCTCTTCTGCCGGCGTGTTTCCACATCGCGACTGCGACCGCAGGGATATTGTCTAATATTGGCGAATCGGAAGAAATAACCGAAGGGGCTCTTTCGCCAGCTTCTCCCTTACGCCTGCGAATAATAACTGCGTTTTCACGTACTTAACACTTGGCAAATCCCTACATACAGCCGCCACATTTGCATGCTGTGAAGCACCAATATCTCAGGGATCTGGCTTTAGAGAATTTACTTGCTTCTGTCAGTAACCTATATTCATGGGGCTGCAATAACCGCGCATAAAGAGTCCCAAAGGGTGCGTGTGTGTGTGTGTGTGTTGGAGGTGTGTTTGGGGGAGAGGGTGTCCCACGTTTACAAAACGTAAAGTTTAGGGTCCGTGCGAAATATCGCCAAGAACAATTTTAAGTGGTGAGAAAGTCTTTGTACACAGGGCACCAAACTATAATTGAAAGGAGAATTTCCGGGGCAATTCCATTGTGCTCCTTCCAGTTTATGATGTGCAATACAGGCAGGCAGTAAAAGCTGTCTTTACCAGGACTCCCTGTCTGAGGGAAGGAAACTCATTTTACGATCCGTTTAAAGGAAGGGCACGGTGCAGCATCCTCAATGGAGAGCCATTCGCATTGTTGGGGAGCCCGGTGTTTAGAAAAGCAGCAACGCTCCCCGTCATCTGAGCGTACCGCTGCCGCCACACGCTTGGGACTGTAAGGTATGCAGGGCGGAAAGGTAAAAGGGGCGTTAAACGGGCGGCTGAGATTTGAAGCCGCTTGTAGGCGATTCCTTCGACGCCGGGGGGGTCTGTTTTATTTTGGGGGCTGGGTTGGGGATTTTTTATTTTTACGGCGTTCAGAAAGTTGAGTCCTTGCGTTTATGGTTTTTTCCCTCATTTTTGGTTGTGTTTACGTTTGTTTTTTTTTTCCCCCAGGAGGGCGACCGTCTTCTTTTCCCAGGGGGCAAGCCGGCGGGGCTCATTCCCGGGGAGCGCCTTGATTTTCAAGGCCGGGGGCAGCCCCTCGGGGCCGGGGGCGGTGCGGCGGGGCCCGGCGGCCGGGGGGGGTACCCCCATAAACCCTGCTGCGGAGTTCCCCCCCGCTTCCTTTCCCTGCGGAGAAACCATGGGCGGGCGACCAGCAGCCTGCCTACGGTTTATATTTTATCTCATTTTCGCAGCACCCCCCGGCCCGCCGGCAGGACCACATGGTGTCTGCGCGTCCCCGGGGGCCCACCGCCCCCCTGCGCAGCAGCAGCGGCGCCGCCGGGGCGAGGGGCGGCGGCGGCTGGAGGGCGCTGCCGGGCGCGGTGGCGGCGGCGGCGGCGGCGGCGGCGGCGTCCCCGGCCCGTCCATGGCCGGGCACCGGCGGGCCGCGGCCGGCACCACCTGTGAGGCGGGCGGGGATTGGCGGGCGGCGTCATATGACCGGTCACGTGCTCGAGGCAGCTCAGTCCAAAAGAAAATGGGGTTTGGTGTAAATCTGGGGGTGTAATGTTATCATATATCACGCTACCTCGTAAAACCGACACTGAAGCCTGCCGGACAACAAATCACAGGTCAAAATTATGAGCTCTTCGTATTATGTGAATGCGCTTTTTAGCAAATATACGGCGGGGGCTTCTCTTTTCCAAAATGCAGAGCCTACTTCTTGCTCCTTTGCAAGCAACTCCCAGAGAAGCGGCTATGGACCGGGCGCGGGTGCCTTCGCCTCCTCCATGCCCGGCTTGTACAATGTGAACAGTACCATATATCAAAGCCCGTTCTCTTCCGGATACAGCCTGGGCTCTGATGCCTACAACCTGCATTGTTCCTCTTTTGATCAGAACATTCCCGTCCTCTGCAATGAGCTAACCAAACCCAGCTGTGAGAAAGCGGAGGAAAGCAACCTGCACAACCAGGCTGAGCCTAATTTCCGGATATACCCCTGGATGAGGTCTTCAGGTAGGGGCAAGCGGAGAGGGCTCGGAGCTGTGGCAGCCAGGCAAAGCGTGTCGCCAGAATTACTGTCAGCACAGCCTTTATGGTTTTAATTATAGCCGAGGCGCCATTGCGTAGAAAGCCCGTGGCATTGTATGTAAATGAGTATCATAAAACTTTTTATTGCCCAATTAATGGGTTCTAGCCTCGTAAATTTATTTAACTCCATTTGCTATGGAATTTTAGCATTGAGTTGATTTGCGCTGTTTGCTATAGAAATGTGGAGAGTTGGCTGCGGGCTCCCAGAGCCCCCTCGGGTAAGCGTCTCCCCTGCCCTCTGCCGAAGTTGGGCAAAAAAATCCCGCTCGCTGGGGAAGGCGGAGGGGAGAGGGGCGTTCAGGAGCGGGGGACGGGCTGCTGAGGACTTTGCCAGCCCACGTTGCCGAGACGTGCCACTCTCATCCCCCCCTGCCCTTTCCACGGAGATAAGGATCTATAGAAATGTACTAAACAGGAAAACGGGGCGGGGGGGGCGGGGGGGGAGAGTGTGTGAAAAAGGAGAGCTCTCTTCTGGAGCTAAATGCGATGTATTGTTTACGGTCCAGGCGGGGTGGGGTGGGTGGGGGGGGTGAAGGGAGCCCCCGACATTAAAATAAAATAAATACAGCCCAGCCTTCCAGCTTTTTATTTTCCCTTGTGAAACGCGAAAGTCTGGAAGGTTTTAGGGAAATACATCGCCTGGGGGGAAAGTTCCTCCTCCCAAAAGCAATTTCCTCCCCCACCTCCTCTCCTGAATGCTTTCTCTCCACTTCTTCTAGGTCTCGAGCAACTTAATTTTTGCCCTGCCTGAGCAGGGCAGGTCGTGTGGCTGAAATGTCTTTGTTAGGGCAAAGTGGGGGGGCGGCTGGAAGTCAGAGAAGGGGATCATTCGCTCTCGCTCGGCCGCTTTTTGTTTGTTTGTTTGTTTATTTTAAAAATAATATCAATGATCAGGAAAAAACCCTAACAGGAGAAAACTTTCCTCTTCTTGCCTAACTCCTGGCCGTGTGTGCCTGCTTTCAGGTCCAGATAGGAAGCGAGGGCGCCAGACCTACACCCGCTACCAGACCCTGGAGCTGGAGAAGGAATTCCACTTCAATCGTTATCTGACTCGGCGGCGGAGGATAGAGATCGCCCATGCCCTCTGCCTGACGGAGAGGCAGATCAAAATCTGGTTCCAAAACCGGAGGATGAAGTGGAAGAAGGAGCACAAGGAGGAGAGCTCCAGCACCCCGGCTCCCAACGAGCCCACGTCAGCAGCAGCCTCTGTCGAGAAAGTGGAAGAAGACGAAGAGGAGGAGGACTAAGGAGTCCCACTCGAGGAAGCGATCTCTTAGTATAACGTATGCACATGACAGTTGGAACAGCTCCCTTTAAAGGAAAAAACAAAAAAAAAAAAGAGAGAGACTCACTGTTTTTATTTAAAAAGAAAAAATCGGTTCCCTTTAATAATCGTCTTGCAAGCGAGCGTTTGCAAACATGAAAACGTTTCTTGGGGTGGTTTTCCAGCCTTCTCTCCACTCTCCCATACTCCCCAAACCTGCCCTGTGCCGAACCTTTCGGTAATATCTCCTAAGAGCATCCTACAATCATTTCTTTTTTCTTTCACCCAAACCTGGGTGGGTTTGTCCAGGGGACATTTCAGTGGGAGAACTGCTGCTTGCACAGATAGTAAACCGTGACCTTCCGAAGTAACTACCTGACTCAATAGTCCCAATCGTGTAAGGGGAAAAGTGCATTAGGCTCACATTAAGAAAAACTACCTAATTTTTAATAAGTAGCTCTGCACTTCTCTGTTTTTTCTTTTTTTTTTTTAATTATTGTTAGAAAAGTATCATAACTAACAGCTACACTAACAAAAGGTTAAACAGCAAGTAAGGGGAAAAAAATAAGATGTTCCACAAACCACTACAATCTACAGCAATGATTTGTACTACCTATTTTCCAGACTACCTATATATCTTGCTCCGCCTACCTATCTTCGAAAGTATACTGTATTTTAGTAGTCAAAAGAAGATAACATTAGTAATGTGAATCGCAAAATGCTTTTAGAAATGTAAGTGTAGTTGTTCGAAAAGCACGCATCAATAGCTTTGGTATAGAATTTGGTACCGAAAAGGCTGAATATATTTAAATTTAAAATAATATATTTATTCCAAAGCAATTATAAATGAAAACCATATGCTGCAATATATCTTTGTTCTCGATTCTGTACTATTCCGAGTGAGGAAGCAAACACACGCCAATATTGTACAAAGAGGTTTAATATCTCCCGTTGGCTTCTACCTTCGGCTGCCTCTGCTATAAAGGCTGTTTTCTTCTTCTAGGTTGATCTTACTTAATATAGCGGAAAGTGTTCTTTGAAAAGTGAATTTAAATGACCATGTAACCACCTTTAAAAAAAACCTGTTTGTCCTGATTAGCCGAACGTGTTAATATGTAATACCGTGAATTTTCCTACAATAGCAGATACTGTATATTTGAACGATTTTTTTTTTTTTTTGTCATTTATATTCGTCTTGGAGCTCATTTGTAGGATCATGTCATAAATTGGGAAGTATGTAATTAATTTGGAAACTTTGTAGCATGATGTATTGTAAGAACTCTGTATAAATCCGTCTTGAAGGTTTGGCTAAAGTTTATTCAAGAATTGTATGTTACAATGTGTTTCGATGTGTTCGTTGTGAACATTTGGATATGCCGTGTAAGTATTGGAAGTGGAAAAAAAAAAAATGTCTGTGAACTCTCTTTGGAAGTGATACCGTGTTCAAGTATCTCCCACGATAAATGTGTTTTATGTTACACAGAAAATAAATATGCTTGTTGACAATGAATGGTGTTTCTTTATTAGGGGAACAGTTCGAAGGAAGCATCAAAAAATAATTTACACAGACAAATAAAGAAATTAGACCATATAAATCTTTTTTTTTCCGTAATCAGCAAGAAAAAAAATTCCAAGGTGATGAATTGATAGGAATCAGTCAATTTCTCTATCTCTACTTCGTGAAATTTTTTTTTTTTTTTTCCCCTAGCGCAGTTGATTAATAAAGCGGAAAGCTTTCTGTCTGGGAGGGCTTCCTTCCACCGTGTGCCCTGTCCTCTTGCAATCATAAACCCAGTCCAGGCGGCCGGCGATCAAGCCGAAATCGCATGCGGTGACATAATATTTGGTAATGAACAGAAAGTGCGGTGTGAAACTTCCAAGTGTAAATGGTCTGGTCGGGTACGTCTGTGGCTTGTGCGTGCGGCTTTCGGGGGGCGGGGGGCATCAGGGTGCCATCGAAAAGGGGAAAAATCGCCCCGCTTTAGGAAATGTATCAGTTTTTGCCAGGTACCACGTAGCGCCAAGGAGCTCTAATATTTTAAGTATTTTTTTTTAAATAATAATTAAAAAAAAAAAAGCTCGCCCGCAAAGTCCCTTTATTCGGCCGGGTAAATATAGGTAGAAGCAGAGCATCATTTGCGCAGAAGTTCCCTTTTTCTGCCACACTCCGTTCCTGGTCAACGTACTAATTGTAATTTTAATAAAATTAGTACAAACTCCAGGTCTTTTAAAAAACTCCAGGGCTGCCTCTGTGGTAAGATGGCGCCTCTCTAAGACCTGCCTCTTCTTAGTGATGAGGAAAAGGCCATAAATCCGTTGTTGTTTATGAAAATTTACAACTTTGCAATACAACTTTATGAGTTGTTCGGTTTTTCCATTGGTCGTTGTCGGTCATGTGGATGGTAACCGTGAACATGAACTTTTTTATAATTTCCCTTGCGAGAATAGAGCCGCATTCTTTTGCTGAGCTCTGTCCTGCTTCGGATCTCTCTGGCTTTCAATCCCCATTTCATTTGTTCTTTGTAAGGCAATAGTGAACAAAGTGTGCGGAGGTTCGGCATAAGCAGCCGCCTAGAACACAGATCCGGGATGGCAATTTCCAGTTCCCCCGCTGGAAGGTGTGGCATATTGGATTCAAAGCACTGGCGTGGCAGATTTTCAACTTGCAACCTGGCTAATTTCCTGCTTCTTCTGGCACCAAAAGGAGGGCGATTCGTCTCCTGTGCAGCCAAAGCGACAGCTGTCAAAGTCGCAGGGGCTCCTGTGAGCCAGAACCTAAAAGGTGAGAAATGTATATGACACTACTGTAAGCAGGGAAACATGGTTTAATACGTTTAAATATTAGACATGTGCAATTAAACCAAATGGAAATGTTACCGGCCAAAAATAGAGGTGGCTGCAGCTCAGTTGATTTCGACTTAACCAGTGCATGCAAAAATATGCCTAAATAAAATGTCTACTTTCTATTATTTAGCAAGGAAGCCGTGGATTTTTTTTTCACGAAGTTTATTTCTGTTTGCATTTGCCAGGGGTTGCTGTGACATTCAGGTTATTTTCTAAGAATTCAGGTTTGCAGCATCGATCCGGGGGGATTTTTTTTTTCCAGCACGAGGGAAAAAAAAAATTAACCCCCCCCAAATATTATTACTTTTTTTTATTTCGCAGCATTAACTTAAAGTTCATTCGCGGCAGCTGCAATTTGGATGCAATTTATTTTTTACTATTACAGAAAAAAAACACCGGTCAGCACAATGTCTCCTGCCTCTCCCGGCATGTCCAGGGGAAAGGTTATTTCTAGACGGGGGAAGCAGCGCGAATCTGTCTTTGATTTTCTTTACCAGACCAAGCGCTGCCTGCAAAACCCCCGTGCCCCGCCGTGGGTCCGTCGGAACAGCGTTCCCGGCGCTTTCCGGCGTGGGTAGCTTGCGCGCCTCGGCTGCGCGGAGCGGGCTTTGCAGCGGCTAAACCGATTTCGGCGCCGGAGACGGAGCTTTTTTCGCCCTTTCTCTCCTTGTTGTGACTGTTACGGTGCGGCGCTGGGGCGGGGGGAGCGGCGGCCGGCGGGCCGGTGCCCCGCGGTGTGTGCCGGCGGGGGGGGCGGGGCCCCGGGGACGGCGTCCCCGAGACTCCCCGCCGCCGCCGCCGCCGCCCGGCTCGGCTCCCGCCTCCTCACGGCGAACGAGCGGCTCGGAGCGCTTTAAGCCTTGGCCCCGGCTATGCTTGTGCTGCCGGGTTGATAAAGCATTGCATTTGCATTGCATTGCGGTATCCGCCGGACTGGAGCTGCAGTGAGCGCCGGATTATTTATTGCGGGGCGGCGGGTGCTCAGTGCTGCCACGGCGTGGCGGAACGGCGGAGGCGGGCGCGGAGCGGCCCCCGCAGCCCTGGGAAGGGCAGCGCTGGGAGCCTGCGCTGCTCGGGGGAAACCCAAATAAGAGACCAAAAAAAAAAAAGAAAAAGAAAAAGAAATCCGGCCTACCTTTCCTACGGGAGCATCGCAGCTCGCCCCTCCGGCAAGATATTCCGGCAGGGTCGGCTCTGCCCCCTCCCCTTCGCTTGTACCTCGGTGTGTGTGTCAACTGTAAAATATCACAGTGGGAGCTGGCTGGGGAGGACCCGCCCGCGTCCCCCCGGCCAGGATCCCGGTACCCCGCCAGTCTAAACAACGGTTCGCCTCGCCCAAACTGTTTGGATTAGGAGCTATTAGTTAAAGCCTGGTTTTGGTGACGCTGCCGAGCGTGAGAAGGATTTGTAAGTGGTTTTACATACGAGGAGAAGGAGGCTTTTAAAGCTTAAGAGGGCAACAGCCCCCGCACCTGTATCCGAGGGTGGCCGGGGCTGCCGGCCGTGCTTTCGGCGGGAGGAGGAAGGCGAAGTGCTTGGCGGAGGCGGTGCTGGGGGTGCGGGGAATTCCGAAAACAAATAAAAGGCGGATGAAATACGTGGGTATCGCCAAGTGTGACTTTGTTGCGGTGGCAAAATGCAGGCGGCTGGCTTTCTGCTTTACAGGGGGGGAAATGGTGAGGGGAAACTGCTGCGAAGCGTGTCCGAGCAGGGCATTTCCCCGGCAGAGCTGGGGGGTCACAGATTATTGTAATTCGGGGTTTTCTGGGGGTAGGGGGAGGAGCGGAGAGGACGTCTGAATGTGACCGAAGCGGAGATTGCAGTGCAGATTGTATAGCTGTCACTGTAACTACTCTAACACGACCCAGCCAGGCAAACGTGCGCATTTAATTCCTTTTAATATTACGGGATCAACGAAGAAATGTTTTCGCTGCCTGCGGTCGGGCTTTCGAAGGTTTGAATTGGACGCAAACAATAACTTGAAACAGAGCGAAGAAACAAAAACCAAAAGAGAGGGGGAAAAAAATCAGTCTGTAGCCGATGCTATAAAATGTAAATATATCCAAGCTTGGAGCGATCTTTTTATTTTGGTCCCTGTGTGATGGATTCAAACAAAAGACCGTCTGGCCACAACTTTTTAAAGTAGGGCCGGTGGGTTTCGCTTGTCCCGAGTATTCATTTTTTCACGGTGCGTTTTCGTTCTGAGCTATGTTGGCGAAAATCTGCCCTTTTAAAAACCTCTTCGTATTTAGCGTGCTGTGTGCTTGTTTGCTGGTGTTCCCTCCTTTTTTAACTCTCTTCGCACCGAGTAAAAAAAAAACTTTTTCTGGAGAAGGCTGGCTTTCAGGAAACACACGTCTCTGAAATGACCTCCCAAAGCATGCAGCTAGTAAGTTGCAATTCTACCAGGTGTGTTTATGGATTAGCTGGGCTGAAGAGGTTAAGGAAGTTGGGGGGGGGGGAGGAAAATTGGAGGCAATCAACATCTGAATGTGAAAGTCCAGCTGAGACTGTGAACAATACAAACTATTGTGGAGAGATGTTTTAACTCACTACTGTTTTATAGGTATCGTAATCTGCCCCCGGAAATGAGACAAATAGTCTCCCAACAGCAACAAAACTCTCCTTTGAAAGCTACTTTAGGAAACGGGGCTCGTACGAATGTCACCTTCCGTCAGAGCGCGTTTTAAAATTAGGCTGCTCAGTCTGTTGTAATGGGCACGGATTATGAGTAAACTCAGCTTGGAATGAACAAGCTCCTGTTATCTCCAGGAACTGCAGGGTTACGGCTGAATTAAAAGTCTCTCAGCGAATTTCATCAGCACTGTTACTGGTGAAACTGTTACTGATGTTACTGTTACTGTCCCTGCCCTGGGCCAAGAATTATATTTCCGCTATGGGGTAACTGCCATGTTGAAAAATGAAGGTGGAAATGTTTGTTTCATGGTTTGGGGTTTTTTTTCCCCCCCTCTTAAAGACACACATCCGCGTTTAATCAAATTATTCGGAGCAACAACGAAAGCGATTGGCTTCTGCTGACTCATTAGCCGGGCTGTATTAATTAGGAATAGTCCTACTGGCTCGGGTTTGAATTTGAATGTTTGATTCCCTCGGCTCGACTCCGGCGGGGGGGACTCGGGGAGAAGAGACACGTGGAACTTTATCTGGGCTGCTCGGGGGGCGCCGGGAGCCCGCCCAGCCCTTCCCGGGGCCTTCTCGGGCCCTTGGTGCAGAAGAAAAATCCCCCTCCCGAGAAGGCCACCGTTTCCTGCCCCGGCCACGACCTCCGCCTTAATTACGGAGGTGTTCATTAAGATGCGAGACCTCTTCCACGCAGGACGCGTTAGCCTCTCTCACAAAAGCTGGGTTGAGCTCCGGGGCGGGCTCCCCGAGCTCCGAAGGGAAGCCCCGGCGGAGGGGCGATTTCCGAAAAAAAACCGGCCGAAAACTCCTGGATGCGCTTGTGGCAACGCGGTGGGAAGGCGGAGAGAGGCCGGGCCGCCCCCCGCGCGCTGCGCGGCGCTCCGCTCCCCCCTTCACGTGCTCCCTCCGCTCCAAACTTTCCCTCCGCGGCACCCACCGCCTCCTCCCTCCGCCGGAGAGCCGGGGCGGCTCGCCCACCCTGCCCGCGGGGCTGCGCAGCTCCCACGGGGGCGACGCGCCTGTCGTGGGGCCGCCGACTTTTGCGGGGGCCCCCCTCCACACACCTCCAGCCGCAGGGGGGGGGTCCCCGTCCGCCGCTGTCACACGGCCCGCGCCGCCTGCTCCCGCCGGGACTCACGGCTGTGATTATTACTGCTATTATTATTATTGGAATCTTTTTCCTCCGGAGGGGCGGTGCCGCCCCGGGGGCGCGGCCGGTGCCCGCGGCGCTGCGCGGCGCTGCGCGGGGCGGCGCGGCGGGGCCGGGGCTGCCGGTAAGTTGGCGGCGCGGTGGCGGCGGCCCCGGGGGAGCGGGCGCCGCGCGCGCTCCCATTGGCCGCCCCGCCGTCAGCTGCTCCTATTTTCTGCTGTCGCTTTTGGCGCTCGGCCATCCAGAAACAAACCACTTCGATGACTCCTAATAGTTATCGCCAGATGTACTAATACACAACAAATCACGGTCCGGGAGAGGGGGAGAGCAAATGAGTTCCTATTTCGTGAATCCCACTTTCCCGGGGAGCCTGCCCGGGGGCCAGGACTCTTTCCTCGGGCAGATCCCCCTTTACCCGGCGGGCTATGATGCTCTCAGGCATTTTCCGGCTTCGTACGGGGCAAGCAGCCTGCAGGACAAGACTTACACCTCACCTTGTTTCTACCAACAGTCCAACACCGTCATTGCTTGCAATCGGGCTTCCTATGAGTACGGAGCCTCTTGTTTTTATTCGGACAAGGAAATTAGTAGCGCCTCTCCCTCCGGCAGTGGCAAACAGAGGGGGCCCGGGGACTACCTGCACTTTTCTCCCGATCAACAGTACAAATCCAGCGGCGTCCAAGCCAAAATTGTAAATGACGAAGGCACCGACCGGAAGTACACGAGCCCTGTTTACCCCTGGATGCAGCGGATGAACTCCTGCGCTGGTAAGGCATTTCGATGCAATCAAGGGCGGAGGGGGGGGGAGGAAAAGTTTCTTTCCCCAAGGTTTTTTTTTTTGGTTTTTTTTTTTTTGGTTCTTAGATAAAGTCCAGAGTGCTGGAGAGACACGGTTCCTGCAGGGCAATGTGTAACATGAAACCTTCCCAGGTTATTTTAGACCTGGCACGTTGGCACCCTGGGAAAGGTGTCCGAGAGCCCAGCTTGTGCGTTCACTGGTGAAAGTTACTGGGGAATCCTTAGGAAGCAGGCAAAAAAAAAAAGAAAAAAAAAAAAGAGCAAAAAAGGAGCAGGGCAGTTTTACCACTCTCCTAAAGCCACCCCAAAGCTTCTACTCCGCTTCTTCATTGTCAGAGAGCGATGCAGGGAATATGCCCTCTGCACTGAGGATCCAATGCATTTGTGGCACATTCCTCCTCGCCCCCCTCCCCCAGCTCATTAGCCTGTAAGTATTGGATATTGAGAGCACGTTTCTGGGGCCGTGGGCGCACTTCCATGGCATCGCGGATTTTCTCTGACTTACAAGTGAACTTCACAGAATTGAACTATTCTGTCCAGGAGTCGTGCTGGGGGGGGGAGGGTTGTGTTGGGGTGGCACTTATTTTTAATAAACCTCTAGTAAGACGTTCACTTCCAGTGTTTGCTGATGACTCCCCTCCTCTCCCCTCCCGAGTTTTGCTGGACTGTGGGTAGCATTTCTTTTTTGGAAAGTTAAACTTTTAGCAAGACCATTCTGATGCTGCTTTGCCTTCGAGGGCAATAAATTCCGGAGCAAATGGCAAAAGCTCTTTTATGATCCTTAGCTGATGTCTATAATTATACTTAAAATTCAGACCCTCTGTAGTAACAGCCATGGCAATAGAGCGTGTTTGTGTAAACACACCCGCATATGCGTGCACACACACACGCACACACGCGTGCGTGCAGCTCCTCGGATCGCACACGTGTGTGTGTGCGTGTGTGTGTGCGTGTGTCCACACGCAGAGGGTAGACACCGCTCAGCGCTTCACACGGGTGCTACCTACTTCGCTTTCCCTGGGTCCACCTTAAAGCCTCTTTGTATCCCAGTTCCCCCACTGCCGTCAGCACGCTGCACATCCGCATTTACAGCTGGTCAGGCAGGAGAAAAGGAAAAGAGGGACAAAAAAAGCAGCCTCCAGGAAACCAGAGCAGGCACCCCCCTCACCCCCCCACCCCCCCCCCGTGATTGTGCCTGCAAAAGGAGGCAGAATATACTAACCGCTCTTTCTGGTCTGAAATCACTGGGCCCTGTCCAATGCGATCGTTTTGTCTTTACTTCTACAGGTACAGTATATGGAACTCATGGGAGACGAGGGAGGCAAACTTACACCAGATACCAAACGCTAGAGTTAGAGAAGGAATTTCATTTTAACAGATACTTAACCCGAAGACGACGTATTGAGATTGCAAACGCTCTCTGCCTTACTGAACGCCAGATTAAAATATGGTTTCAAAACAGGCGGATGAAATGGAAAAAGGAAAACAAATTCATAAATTCCACACAGCCCAGCAGCGAAGAAACAGAGGAAAAGTCAGGGGAGTAGAACCACGTTTAATAAACGCTACCAGGCCTTTCCTTAGCACTTACAATTGCTATTATTATTTACCTTGTGTTCCTTCTGCTACTAAAATCCTATAGGTTTGTCACACTCTATTAATTCCCAAAAGGCTTGGTTAAAAGATGTACATTTGCAATCATCTGTGACTTTCTTTAATCTATGTGGAAGTCCTAGCTTTCGAGCTACAGGCACGTATGTATATAACCACCTTTCCAAAGCGTAGATGGTGTTGCTTAAAGTATTAGAGAAATGGCCCAGATTTTAAAATATTTGAGGTGAGCATCTGTGTGTGGGTGAATGTCCCTGGTATGTCTGTGTGAGAAGAGATAAGCGAGTGATTTTTTATTTTTTATTTTTTTTAAGTAGAAATGTTCATACTGTAGAAATACGAGAGATTTTAGAAAATCTTGGGTTTATGTTTTTGCTAACTCCTGCTACGCCGGGCCGTCTCGTTATGCTGTGGTTGGGAGCTTATGGTCTGCAGGGGAGAAAAAAAAGTTTTACGCATGTATAAGCTATTTAAATAGCAAAAAGAAGAAAAAGCCTATAAAAAAATCGTTGTATAAAACCTTGGGTATAAACTTGCAGTTAAAGCGAAGGTGAATTGCAGGGAGATTTTTTTAAATGCCGCTAAATTGCCTAATCTGCACTACTAGTATTAAAATAAAAGCTCGGCGTTAAACTTCAGGGGAAGCGGGGGAAGAGGTTTCGAAGCGGGCGAATTTCTGTGGTTCCCGTTGAGCTTACACTGAGATTTCGGCGAGCTCAGCTCTACACTGAAGGGGCTTTGAATTATGGACTACATTTCTTGGGGCTTCGGGGGCTTGGGTCGATCTTTCTTTCTTTTCTTTCTTTTTAATTTTTTTTGTTTTATTGAAAGAAAAGTGTCTGTCATATTAACTCGGGGATCTTCCTCCCCGCTTTTGTGGTATCTTAATTCACATTCGCATTTCTTAGCACTGGAAAAAATAAATAGATACTCTAAAGAAAAGTAGCTGCCATAAAATGCTTCCACTTTGAGTTCTGTGTAAGTGAAATAAGCGCAGCGAAAATATTAATATATACGTTGTACCTCTCTGTATTATATTGTGCGAGTGTGGGTGTGAAGCTGTGTACAAATACACTTGTGTACGCATCAAGGCTCTTTTGTTTGGAAGGCAGCGCAATTTGGGCTACCGCTCTAAATATTTTAAAAGCCAAATCTGGAAAATACTAATGCAAAATGGCTACCGCCGCATTTAGTGTCTGTTGTTTTTTTTTTTTTTTCCGAGAGGCGGAAAAATAACGGCGGCCGTACAGCCGCCCGGAATTTGACCCCCTAGTTGGAAAAACGCTGCACGATATTTATCTTTCATAGGTACCTGCCATTTCAGATCTGCGGGACCCGGGTGCCTCTCGAAACCTCCGGTACGGGGAAAAGGGGGGGGGAATAATATGTGTGTGTGTGTGTGTGTGTGTGTGTGTGTCTGTGTGTATATATATAAAAAAGGGACATGAGGGTTGCCAGCTTCCGAGGATGGATCACGTAGGGTTTGAGAACTGCTGCAAATAAGCCCCGCACGGCGGAGAAAGCGGGCACAAAGCGGAGCGCTCCCTGCACGCCGGGCTCCCCGGCGGCCGGGGCGGGGGAGCAAGCCCCGCCGCCCCGCAGCCTCGCCGCCGGTGGCGGAGGCGGAGGCGGCGGGCG